>NC_081360.1:89257179-89862129 GCF_030684315.1 Stegostoma tigrinum
TGGTGGAAAAGGCATACAACACATTAAGCAAATGTCTTTGGTGGTGTCAAGTGTTGGGTGGCTGTACTCAGCAAGATGAGCAGACATTCCACTCATCTTTGCTTGTAGCCACTACTACAATGACATCAGACATAGTTTGGTCGCACTTGCGTAATTAAACTGCTCCCGTCACAGACCAAATAAAGTGGGGGGAGAAAAGTGCTTGACTCTCAGGATCTTTCATGTTCCTTTGGGAAATGATGGATCAACCCTCCCAAATTACTGCATTGAGACATCAAGTCAGTGTACTCCATGCTGATCAAGTGAGGGTGGAGCAAATGTTAGGGCCACTTACAGTTTCATAAGTTAGTTGAACAGGTTTACTCTTCTGGATTTGAATTTCCTTTTCATTTTCCTTGTGTTAAGTAGTCCCAAGGAGTTGGCAGTAAGGTTTGACATATAGCGAATACTAGAATTACTAAACAGGTCTGAAAATCTGTCCACAGAGAACTAAAGTTAACATTGAGTTGATGACCTTTCATCAGAAATCGAATAACGTATTGGGAAAAACAGATTTTAAAGCAGACGTAATTAAATGATAAGGAATGGTCACACATGCAACATAATGGTAATGTGACAAGTTGGGGGCCAAGATGGGTTTACAGAAGATGAAATTGACAAGAGCAGAAAAAGCAAAAGCCATAGTCTGTACAAGATGGCAGCAGTGGTTGTGCTCACATATTGCTAGAGTTCAGCAAATCTGAAAACTTGGACACTGTTAGCTTTTGTTTTCTTATTCATTCACAGAAAGTGGATTTTTTTTGGTTGCTTACCCCCCAGTTTCTCTTAACCATGTCATTCAGATCTGGAGTTACACATGGGGACATAGAACAGAAAAGTGTACAGCACAGGAACAAGCCTGTCAATCCATGATCTTAGGCTGAACATGATGCCCAATTAAAACAATCTTCTGCCTGCCCTTGGTCCACATTCCGCCAGTCCTTGCGTATTCATGTGCTTATCTCAAAGGCCCTTAAACAGCCTCTGCCCCCACCTCCACCACCACTCCTGGCAGTGCATTCCAGACTCTTACCCCTGTAAAATAACTTTCCCTTCATCTCCCTTAAAACTTTGTCTCCTCACTTTAAATGCATACCCTGTAGTTTTATGCATTCCAACTCTGGTAAAAAAAAATTGACTGCCAACCCTAAATAGAGTGTGAGGCTGGGTGAACACAGCAGGCCAAGCAGCATCTCAGGAGCACAAATGCTGACATTTCGGGCCTAGACCCTTCAGAGATGTCAGCGTTTGTGCTCCCGAGATGCTGCTTGGCTTGCTGTGTTCATCCAGTTTCACACTTTGTTATCTAGGATTCTCCAGCATCTGCAGTTCCCATTATCTCTGACTGCCAACCCTATTCTAAATTTCTATCAAATCTCCCCTCAGCCTCTGCTCCAGAAAAAAAAAGTTTGTCTAGCTTCTACTTGTTACTCATACACTCTAATCCAGGCAACATTCTGGTAAACCTCTTCTGCATCCTCTCCAAAGTCTCCACATCTTTTCCGTAATATGGCAACCAGAATTGAACACAATACTCTAAGGGTGGCCTAACCAAAGTCTAAAAGCTACAACATGACATCCTGGCTCTTGTACTCAATTCCCTGACCAATAAAGGCCAGCATTCCAGAAGCCTTTAACACCCCATTTACTTGCATGGCCACTTTCAGGGAACTATGGATTTGATCCTTCTGTACATTAATGCTGTTCAGGGTTCTGCCATACTATACTTTTCCCTAACATTTAATTTCCAAAAGTGCAGCACCTCACAATTACCTGCATTAAACTCCATGTGCCATTTCTCCACTCATATCTGCAATTATGCTCTCTCCCACTATATCCTTTGGCAACCTTCTACATTATCCACAACTGAACTGATCTTTGTATCATCTGCAAACTTACTAACCCACCCATACACATTTTCATCCAAATCACCTATATATCACGGAGGTACCAATACTGATCCAAGGTACACAATTAGACCTCCGGCCAGAAAAAATAACAACCTTCCACCACTACTTTCTGCTTTCTATGGGCAAGCCAATTCAGAATGCATGGGCCCCAGTTACTGTGTATCGCATTCATCTTAATCTTCTAGGTGAGCCAACCATGTCGAATCTTGTCAAAAGTCCTACTAAAATCCACATAGGCAACATCTACTGTTCTCCCCTCCATCACTTTTTGTCAGCTCCTTGAAAAATTCAATCCAGTTGATAAGATATTACCTACCCTGCCCAAAACCATGCTGGCTGTCTCTAATTAGACCATGCTTTTCCAAATGCACATAAATCCTAACTAATTCCTTTCATTAGCTTCCCAACAACCAATGAGAGCCTTACTAGTCTACAATTTCCTGGAGTATGCTTATTTTCTTTCTTGAAGACAGGAACAACATTAGGTACTCAACTAGACCTCCAGGGCCTCTCCAATGGAGAATGAGGATAAAGAGATACTGGTCAAGGCCCCAGAAATCTTCTCTTGCCTCTCAATAACCTGGGGTACTACCTATGAGGGAGCAAGCTATGCTAGATCTAGTCTTGTGTAGTGAGACAGGAATAATTAATGATCTCACAGTTAGGGATCCTCTTGGAAGCAGCGATCGCAG
Source organism: Stegostoma tigrinum (assembly GCF_030684315.1). Lineage (NCBI taxonomy): Eukaryota > Metazoa > Chordata > Chondrichthyes > Orectolobiformes > Stegostomatidae > Stegostoma > Stegostoma tigrinum. The sequence goes on from NC_081360.1 coordinate 89,259,821, forward strand.
TACAGTAGAATTTAAAATACAGATGGAGTGTGAGAAGGTTAAATCCAGTACCTATATCCCATGCTTAAACTAAGGAGACTATGAAAGAACAAGGGGGGAGTTAGTTAAGGTAAAATGGGAGCAAAAACTTTATGCTAGGTCAATTGAGGAACAGTGGAGGACTTTCAAAATGATTTTTCACAGTGCTCAGCAGAAGTATATTCCAGTGATAAGGAAGAACTATAGGAAAAGAGACAGCCAGCCATGGATGCCTAAGGAAATAAAAGGAAAGTATCAGATTGGGAAAAAAAACACAAAAAAAAGCAAAGAGCATTGGGAAACTAGTAGACTGGGAAAACTTTAAAGGCCAGCAGAAAGCCACAAAAAAGTTAAAGTAAAGTAAGATAGATTATGAGCGTAAACTAGCTCAGAATATAAAAACAGGCAGCTAAAGTTTCTATAAATACGTACATCAAACAGTGGCAAAGGTAAACATTGGCCCCTTAGAGGATGAGAAAGCCAAATTTAATAACTGGGAGTGAGGAAATAGCCGAGACATTAAACAGTTATTTTGTGTCAGTCTTCATTGTGGAAGACTCAAAGAGCATGCTGAAAACCAATGGCAAGTTATAGCAGGTGAGGACCCAGAAACTATTATCACTAAGGAAGCAGTGCTGGGCAAGCTAATAGGGCTAAATGTAGACAAGTCTCCTGGCCCTGATGAAATGCATCCCAGGGTACTAAGGTGAACTGGAGGGGGTGGGGAAGAAGACAGCAAATGCACTAGTAATTATTTACCAAAATTCACTGGACTCTGGGGTGGTTCCCACAGATTGGAAAACAGCCAACGTGATGCCACTGTTTAAAAAAAGGAGGTAAACAAAAAGCAGGTAACTATAGGCCAGTTAGCTTAAGTTCAGTAGTGGGGAAAGTGCTTGAGTCTATCATTAAGGAAGAAGTAGCAAGACGTCTGGATATAAATGATCCTATTGGGAACACAGCACGGGTTCATGAAGGGTAGGTCATATTTAACTAATTTGGTGGAATTCTTTGAGGACATTACTTGCATGGTTGACAATGGGGAACCTGTGCATGTGGTGGACCTGGATTTCCAGAAGGCATTTTACATACCAAAGGCTGCTACATAAGATGAAGTTGCACAGTATTCCAGGTAATGTAGTGGCATGGATAGAGGATTGGTTGACTAGTAGAAAGCAAAAAAAGAGTAGGGGTAAATAGGTGTTTTTTTTTCCTGGTTGGCAGTCAGTGGCTAGTGGTGTGCCTCAGGGATCAGTGTTGAGACCACAATTCTTTACAATTTACATAGATGATTTGGAGTTGGGGACTAAATGTAGTGTGCCAAAATTTGCAGTCGACACTAAGGTGACTGGTGGAGCAAGTGTGCAGAAGACACAAAGTCTATTCAGGGATATAAATAATCTAAGTGAGTGGAAAAGGTCTGGCAGATGGAGTACAATGTTGATAACTGTGAGGTCATCCATTTTGGTAGGAATAATAGCAAAATGGACTATGTTTTAAAATGGCCAAAAAAAAACTGCATCCAAATGCTGTGCAGAGGGACCTGGGTGTCCTTGTGCATCAATCATTAAAAGCAGGATTGCAGGTGCAGCAAGTAAATTATAAAGGCAAATGGAATTTTGTCTGCCATTGCTGGAGGGATGGAGTTTAAAAGCAAGGAGGCTGGATAGGGTCCCGGTGAGGTCACACCTGGGAGTACTGTGCGCAGTTTTAGTCTCCTTATTTGAGAAGAGATATACTAGCGCTGGAGGTGGTGCAGAGGAGTTTCACTCGGTTGATTCCAGAGTTGAGGGGGTTAGATTATTAGAAGCAACTGAGTAGACCGGGATTATACTCATTGGAATTCGGAAGAATGGAGGGGAGATCTTATAGAAGCAGAAGATTGTGAAGGGAATGGATAAGGTGGAGGCAGGGAGGTTGTTTCCACTAGCAGGTGAAACTATGACTGGAGGGAATCGCCTCAAAATAAAGGAAAGCAGTTGTCAGACTGAGGTCAGAAGGAACTTCTTCACCCAAAGGGTTGTGAATCTGTGGAATTTTCTGTGCAGTGAAGCTACCTCACTGAATGTTAAGGCAAGGCTAGATAAATTCTGGAACAGTAAAGGAATTAAGGGTTATGGTGAGTGGGCAGTAAGTGGAGCAGAGTCTCAAAAAGATCAGCCATGATCTTATTAAATGGCAGGGCAGGCTTGAGGGGCCAGATGGCCTACTCCTGCTCACAGTTCTTATGTATCATCAGGTCCTGGGAACTTATCCACCTTGGTGCTCTTCAAAAAGAGCTAACACCAATTCTTTCTTGATACCAAAAAATGCGTTAGCATATTAGTTAGTATGGTCCACACAAATCTCACTAACATTCAGCTCCTTCTCTTGGGTGAATACCGATGCAAAGTAAAAAAGCGTGGAGCTGGATGAACACAGCAGGCCAAGCAGCATCTTAGGAGCACAAGGTTTCGGGCCTAGACCCTTCTTCAGAAAATGGGAATGGGGAGAGGATTCTGAAATAAATGGAGGGGGTTGGGGAGAGAGAAGAGAAGGCGGACCAACGATGGACAGAGGCGGAGGCGGAGGCGGAGGCGGAGGCGGAGGAGAAAAAAAGGGATATGTCCCCTCCCTACCTCTCTCCCCCACCCCCCCATGCTCTCCTCTATCCATCTTCGGTCCACCCACCTCCCCCCCTCCAGAGGATGAGAGAAATGTGGAATGTGCTGCCTGAGAGGATGGTGGAAGCATTATTCTTCCAAAATTTAATTATCTGGATGAATACTTAAAATGTCAGGGTGTAGTAGGCTATACACCAAGTGCAAGTAAACAGGATTAGTGTAGTTTGGTGTTGACATGGTAGGCAGAATTTGTTGTACACAAAGAGCCTATTTCTATGTTGTATGACTCAAGGATAGGGATGTGTATAGGATGTATGCATATATAACATATTCACACATACATGTACGGGGAAGAGTGCAATCTAACATCCCAAATAGTGGAGGACTTCAATTTCTTTCCACCTTATTTAAAAGTTTGAGATTTATGCCTGGCACTGCCTTTCAGTAACACAGGTGAAAGCACAGATCAATACAGAATTGGCCCATTGGCAGAAAGAAGGGGAGATAAGGAGTTCTCAGGTTGGCAACCTTTGACCAATAGGGCTCCACATGAATCAATGATGGGTCAACAACTGTTTACATTATATATCAATGATTTGGCAGAAGGAAGCATAGTACTGTAGCCAAACTTGCAGCTGAGAAATATTGGTGGAATGGCAATTGCAAAAAAGGATACAGACAGCTTCGAGATCTTGTTCGGATAAGCGTGCAAAAAGTTGGCAAATAGAGTTTGAGAAAAAATATTAAGTTGTTCATTTTGGAAGGGAGAACAAAAGATCAGGCTATTACTTAAATAGAGAAATAGTGCAGAAAACTCCAACACAAAGGGATGTGAGGGTACTTGTGCACAAAACACAAAAGCTAGCAGACGGGTGCAACAGTTAACCAGGAAGGCTAATGAAACATTGACCTTTTTTTCCCCTCCCAAGGAGTTGGAGTATAAGTAACCATATAAAGTGCTGGTGAGACTAATCTGGAGTATTGACAGCAATTTTGAAGGACAATATATTTCAGAAATAGGTTCACAAGAATCCCCAGAATGCAGAGACTGTCTTTCAAAGTTTAAACAGATCAGGAATCTACTCACTGGAGTTAAGAATGAGAGGTGCTCTCATTGAAACATTAAAGGATTCTAAAATGGGCTTGATAGGGTAAATGTTGAGAGGATGTTTCCCCTCGTGGGTGAGTCTTTAAGCAGAAGGCATAATCTCAGAATTAAAAGGCTGCCAATTTAAGACTAACATGAGGAGTAATTTCTTCTAAGAAAGTTGAGTGGGAAACTCCTTGAGTGAGCGAAGGGGCTCACATATAAAAGCTGAAATAGATTTGTGACCTTCGGGGGAAATCAAGGATTATGGGGAAAACACAGGAAAATGGATATAGTGAATGCCAGATCAGTTATGATCCTACTGAATGGTGGAGCAGGTTAGGCCAGAACAGCCTATTCCTGTTTCTATTTCTTATCCTCTTACTGTCTAATACACAGGGGTATCAGTTATGTGCAATTCTTGGTGATCTACACAAATCCAGGAAATCTACACTGACATGAGCTTTGGCATTGTTGCTTTAGCAAGGTTTGTCATCCAGTTTTTTTTTGGGGCGGCAGGGGGAAGAAAATAAAGTTTGGTGGGTCTTGAGCCATCAAAAATGCATGTCCTATCAGTCCCCTTTTTCAAAAGCAATAATATTTCTGGAGCGAGACCATGTTTTCATAATTGACTGAAAGAAAAAAAAAGGAGAGTATGAAAGCTAATTTCTGGATCAAATGCGGCAGAAGGTTGAAAACAGTCTGACTTCTACCTGTCTAAATTTATACACAGGATGACAGTATCACAGGCTTGGCCAGCATTTATTGCCCATACCCAAATTACACAGGTAAAAGTTAAGGTACAACCACATTGCTGTGGGTCACAAGTCACATGCAGACTAGGTAAAGGTGGCAAATTTTCTTCCAAAAAAAAAGGACATTAGTCAACCAAATGGGTTTCTACAATAACTGACAAGTGATGACAATTACACTAGCTTTTTATATTACATTCAAACTTCAATACCTGCAATCAGATTCTAAGCCATTTCCTCAGAACAACTGACTGAGGTTTCAAGATGACTATCCCACTGACATTACAACTATGACATCCTCCTCACCAGCAACTTGGTGCCTAGGAAGTACTGGCAGCAATCCTGTTTCCCCACAAGTGGGCAGCTTGTGCTCAAATCAAGATGGTTATATCTTTTGACAACAAAAGTAACATGTACTTGACCTGACAAATGAGAATTGCCCAGTTAGAACAGACTATCCAATGACAGTTTGCAAAACGAGACTGGCAGTCTGTTTCAATCACTTCACGGGAAACCTCAACATAAAATACAACCATTGACATTAAAGTTGTGAATCTTGGAACTTGCATCAATTGTAAGTTGTTTCCAAAGACAGAGAATAACAGTTCCCAAGGGACGCATTACAGACAAAGCTCAAATATAACAACCCACTTCAGAATAAAAGGCTGACAACAAATAACAAAATTTTACATTCTCATAGCACCTGTTATGGGAAAAGAGAATCAGTTTTAAAATGGAAATAAAATCCATCTTATACAGCAAACTATACTTGGGAATATAATTTGCAGGAAGTGGGCTGCAATAAGGGCTTGGTTAGTTCAGTTGGCTGAATGTCTAGAACATGGTGCAGAACAACAACAGCATAGTTCAAATCTTGCATTAGCCAATGTTCTTGGGCCTAAAATCATTTACCACAGCAAGAAACTCTGATTTGTAACATGAAGCAACAGGGCACTAGGTAGAAAGAGAGAACTACAATACATAATTTGTACCAGCGTATTAAAAATAAACAGAAGTTACCAAAGTGGATCAAAGACTGAGCTGGTGTATTTAACCAAAAACCAAGGCCATCCAGAAAGGTTTATGCTGCACTCTAATTTCATATCCTATACAAAAGCAGATGCTGGATATCGGAAATAAAACTGGCAAAGCTGGAAGTACTCACCTCAGTATATCTAAAAATCTCTGGAAGGAGAATCAAATTAGACTTCAAACCAATGACCTTTTGTCAGAAATAAAAAACAGATGTACTGTAACAGGTTTTCAGTGAGGAATGGGAGGAACAAGAACAATAGAGGGTATATGATAGGGTGGGAGACAGCAGGCTAAACAACAGAACAGCTGCTGTTACAGCACCAAGAGACTGGTGAGTCACCTCCGCACTCCCCTCCTTGTCCCTCACCCAATCCCCAGTTTGCTTCCTTTTGTTTACGTTTCATTGTTTTCAGACAGCAGACTAGACAACTGCACTAAACACAGCTTTTATTCAACTCCATACCCCACCAGTATTTGTTGAGCGAGAAGCTCCTGCCATTCAATCTTTGTCCCTCAATCCACGCGATGCCATTAAAAAAAACTATTTCATTCCTAACTGTTCCCATGAAAAAGGTCATAGTCCTGACAATCTAACTAATTTCTTTTATTCAGTCATGGAATGTGGGCTACCATCTATGATCCATCCCCAGTTGCCCCTAAAAGTGGTAGTGAGCTGCCTTCTTGACCCACAGATATCCATTTGGTATAGATACAATCAACAATACTGCCAATAAAGGGTGGAGCAGGAAAGTCAACATTTCAGGTCAGGACCCTTTATCAAAATTGAGGGGGGGGGGGAGGAAGCTCAAATAAAGAGGGAAGGGGTGGGGCTGGCACAGGTAGGTGGGACAGTGATGGGTGGATGTAAGTAGGGGGAGGAGGTTGGAGAAATTGGTTCAGTGGGAAGGGTGGCAGATCGGTGAAAAGGGAGAACAGGTTGTGTCAAGTCAAGGAAATGTGGATAGAACATAGAACAGTACAGCCCCTTCAGCCCATGATGCTGTGCCGAACTTTTACCTTCGTCCTAAGGTCTATCTAACCTCCACCCCTACCTTATACTATCATCCGTATGCTTAATAGCCGCTTAAATGCCCCTAAAAAGGCTGACTCCACTACCCTCGCCGACAATGTGTTCCACACCCCGACCACTCTGTTTAAAGAGCCCACCTCTGACGTCTCCCTGATATCTACCTCCTTTCACTTTAAAAATATGTCCCCTCGTAAAAGCTACCTCCACCCTAGGAAAAAAGGGATGAGGGGAAGGGCTGGACATAGGAGGCAGCCAGCAGTGGGGAGATTTTGAAGCTGGTGAATTCTACTTTGAGGCCACTGGGCTATAAAAGCTCCTGAGGCGGAATATACAGTGTTGCTCTGCCTCAGGAACTTATAGCTTATATCTGTCCAAATGGTACTTGCCAGTCCAAATCTGGAAGTCATCCAGGTCTCACTACATTTGGATACTAAAGCAATCAAGGACCTTAGGAACTAGCACAAGTCAGTAAAGTGGTTGGGCTGGGGGGCCACCATTCTGAGGAACTCCTGTAGATGTCCCGGAGCTGAAATGACACTGCTTCAAACAACCATAACCATCTTCCTGGGTGCAAGATATGACAATTCCAAAGACGACCACCACTGCTCCCCAAAGGAAAAAAATCCCACTGAGTCAGGTTCCTTGCTGCTAAGGTTACATTTGACAAAGGGCAGTCACTCTCACCTCATCTATGGAATTCAGCCTTTTTGCTGATGTTGATCAGGTCAGAAGCTAAGTGGCCATGGTAGAATTCAAACTAGTCGTCAATAAGCCAGTTTTGCTAAGGACTGCTTAAAAATGTCTGAAAATATCTGTTAAGGATTTTCAGAATTTTCTATTTCTGCACCATTCCTGCTCATATCAGAAATTATCTCCAAGCTTCAACACCCAACTGGAAAATAAGCAGATGATACTCATTAAGTTTGGATTGAGATGGTGGCCAAGTTTAGTGTTAGTGTTGACGGGCTCATGTTACAGAGGTCCAAACCAAACCACTGATCTGGCAGTAAGGGTTCAGATCCCTCCAGAAAAGCCAGGAGAAGTTTAAATTTGAAATGGAAGCTCACTTTAGAAGTGGAGAATTTGAAATTTTTGGCTATTGTAAAAACGCAGCTGATTCATTAACCTTTTCAAAAAAGAAAAATCCATCCTTAACTGGTTTCACCCGAATAGAACTCCCAATCCACAAAAATGTGATGGACTCTTAAGTGACATCTGAAGTGACCTTGCAACACTGAGCTCAGGGGCAATCACTGAGACAAGAAATGCTGACCTGGACAGTGACATCCAACCTCAAAGAAATGAAACCAAACCAAATTACAAAGCAGTATTAAACTTTAGCTTAAACAGTGCAACATGCTACAAGTGATAGCAGCTGCATTACAATCTGACAAGATGCAGATAGGACTTGAAAATTTTTTGCCCTCTGAAGTTTCCAACCACAATTCAGGGATAGATAGCACTGGGAGAGGTGATGGCTTGGTGGTATTATCACTCGTCAATTAATCCAGAGATGCAGGTAATGTACAGGGGTGTGGGGGGGGTGGGGAAAGAGAGAACTCTAGGTTCAAATCTCATTTATGGTAGATGGTGGAATTTGATTTTAATAACATCTGGGATTAACAGTCTAATGATGACCATGAAAATATTACCAACTGTCAGGAAAAATCCATCTGGTTCAATATACTTTAGAGGAGGAATTCTGCTATCCTTACCTGGTCTGGCCAATGCGTGACTTCAGACCCACAGCTATGTACTTAATTTTCGACTAGGCATTTAGGAATGGACAATAAATACTGACCTACCTAGTGACAGCCACATCCAATGAATAAAAACAATTTGGTTGAAGCAGTCATGATCATAGAAATTTGTGGCATAGAACTGTGCCATCACAGCAATACAAGGCAAAAACAAAAAATCGAAAAAGTTAGCCAGCCTAATCCCAGAGTTCAGTCTGGACCTGTAGCGTCAGAGGCGAGTCACCCACTTCAAATGATTATAGAAGTTTGTTAATGGTGTGTTTCTGTTTCTACCAGTCCCACAAAAATCAAGTTACAACTGTGATTTGACATCAGGTTTTGGTTTAGGTCAAAAAGCCCACCAACAAGCTGATTTCCAAATTCAGGATTCTTAGAATATATTCACTGATCATATTACTGTGGGTCTGCAATTAAGTCAGCCAGACCAGTTAAAGATTTCCTCCCTTAAAAAAAAGGGACATTTGTGACCAGGTGGGTCTTTATGACAATCAACACTGGTTAAAATGGACACCATTAGACTAGCTTTTTATTCTAGATTTTATTGAATTCAAATTTTGCGCACTGCCATGGCAGGGGCATTGCTTGTGCCACCACATTCCTGATGAAAACATTAAAAACCTTCCAGAAAAATGGACTGCTAGCACACTTTTATGCAGCTAGTGTAATATTTATCCAAAAGCAGACAAAAATTTAAAGAATATTCATTAATTGATGGAATTTTAGAGGTGACTTCACTGCAATAGTTGTATCTGCAATAAAAGTAAGTTGAGCTGTCTTTGCATAGCATCACAAATGGTCAGAACTCCTAAACATTCTGTTATGGGTACTGTAGCTGAGGCACTTTTACATAAATTTATTGAAGGCTTTTGTACAAAGTCAGCCTTTTACAAACTGAATAGCAAAGTCTTGGACCATGAGTCACATACAAGGGACTAAATAAAAATAATTGCCTATCACAACTTTTGCTAACCAGAGAATCTGAACTTTACATTACTATGTTGTGTTCACACTGATCAAGTCTTGTTGCCAAATCTCTATGTATATCAAATTTGGATTAGCACATCTTTGTAATGAGGCAGTTTGCATGAACAGTATGAAACAGAACACTACTGAACCAGGATTCAGAGATGGTATGCACTAAAGAACTAGAAATTCTATAAAAACTACAAATCACAAAAGCCCAAATCAATTCTGCTTCCAAAAGGCATGGTGAAGCAAGCTAGTTGGTAACTTCAGAATTAAAGATAACACAGGCTGACTTAGTGAAATACAAGAAACCAAGTGAAGTAGGTGACTCTTTGGTCATTTCAAGTTAGCACCTTGCAAGTAGGTTTACAGAGTGGTCTACCCAATGATTACTGAAGCCTTGTCATGTTACTCAAGGGGAAAGAGTGTCATTGGACAGAACAAAAGGTGACCATGATAAAGGGTGGTCAAAGATCGAGATTAAAAGGTCACTGCAACTCAGGACTAATCTCAACCATGCTTATCCAGCAGATTATGCTAATAACTGTGAAAATGCTCTACTCTCAAGACCCACATCATTCCTCAGTGTGGCTTAGACTGAGTGAGGAGAAGTTTGGCAAGTGAGGGATGGAGTTCCACCTTTTTCCACTTGCCAGTACTGGTTTTCTTCTTCAGTACAGGTGAAGCAGATTAGTAAATAACTGCCACATCGTGTTACATGAGTCTGTAAAGATAACATATAACAGGGCAAAGTGAATGTGCATCCTGTAGCATTAGGAAAGACACAGGCTTACCACATGTCCCAGATAAACAAGTCTGCAGAAAACATCAACCACAGAAACTTCAGCTCCAGGCTTCACAACGCAAATGACAAATGGAGTCAGTGTGTTGCATCCGCAAGACAGGCAACTGTAAGCATTGCCGATTTAGCAAGATGGTCATACACGATTAGGAACATTCAGACAAGAGGTACTAAGTGACAACCAACAGACTAAGTGAACCAAGTAAGTACTGCAAGAATCCCACAAGGCAAGTTTACTCACTGCCCAGCTTTTCGTCTTGAAAACTAGTGAGGGTAATGGTCCCTCAGGAGTTTGGTTGGAGCCAGGTCTGTAACAATACAGAGATAATGGGAACTGCAGATGCTGGAGATTCCAAGATGATAAAATGTGAGGCTGGATGAACACAGCAGGCCAAGCAGCATCTCAGGAGCACAAAAGCTGACGTTTCGGGCCTAGACCCTTCATCTCTGATGAAGGGTCTAGGCCCGAAACGTCAGCTTTTGTGCTCCTGAGATGCTGCTTGGCCTGCTGTGTTCATCCAGCCTCACATTTTATCATCCTGTAACAATACAGTTGGCTTAAGTGTACAGAAATGGAAGAATAAGATTAAGACAGCAAAAACATAAGGGATTTATTAAATGTCAGAATAAAAGGCTCCCCCAGGGAACAGTGACCATGACATGCTAGAATTTAGCATTCATCTTCGAGGGAGGAACTTGGTTGGAAACAATTGTGCTAAACTCAAATAAGGGAAATTACTCAGGAACGAGGGCAGAGCTCACTGGGGTGGACTAGGGAAGGAGGTTAGCAAAGACAATTGATAAGCAAACAATGGTTAACCAGGAACACAACCAACAGAAGGCAAAAAAGGGAGAGGAAAAAACTTTGCAAGCAATAATCAAGACAGACCGCTGCTTTAAAAAGGACGAGAGAAGCCAAAAGTAGACATCAGTCCCTTAGAGAATGAGGTTCAAATGGGGGGAGGAAAAAAAAAGCAGGAAATGACAGGAGTTGAATAAGTACTTGGCAATCTTCACAGTAGACTTGCTTCTTCATAGGAGCATGAGGAAAAAAAACTTGTAGCTCGGGTTATGGATGAGGTTGTAGAGACACTTGCCAAGGCAGTGGATTTGGCTGCAAATGTTTTGTCACCCTGCTACGTAACATCGTCAGTGCCAGTGAAGCTGTGTACTGTTCCACTTGTTGTTTGTTTGCTGGAGTGATTGGTACTACTTCTGGTTTTGTTTCCCAGTGGTTTGTGCGCATAGTCTAATTTAATAGACATTAGGTGCAGGAGTAGGCCATTCGGCCCTTCGAGCCAGCACCACCATTCATTATGATCATGGCTGATCATCCACAATCAATATCCTGTTCCTGCCTTATCCCCATAACCCTTGATTCCACTATCTTTAAGAGCTCCATCTATCTCTTTTTGAAAGCATCCAGAGAGTTGGCCTCCACTGACTTCTGGGGGAGAGCATTCCACATATCCACCACTCTCTGGGTGAAGATGTTTTTCCTCAACTCTGTTCTAAATGGCCTACCCTTTATTTTTAAACTGTGTCCTCTGGTCCTGGACTCACCCATCAGTGGAAACATGCTTCCTGCCTCCACAGTGTCCAATCCCTTAATAATCTTATACGCCTCAATCAGATCCCCTCTCATCCTTCTAAAATCAAGAGTATACAAACCCAGTCGCTCCAATCTTTCAACATAATGTGTCTGTTGATGACGTTCTGCTTGGACTATCAGGCCGAGGACTTCCCTCATGTCTGTTTGGCTTGTGAGATTAGCGATGTGTTGTCCCAGGTGACTTGTGTCCTTGTTCTCAGCGTGTAGTGAGAAAAGTGAGAATTGTTCAGGTCTCTTGGTGTCAATATAGATAAAAGTGAAAGCAGCCAAATGTAAGATATTTGATTTTTAGAAGGTATTTGAGGGGGGGGGGGGGGGGGGCATACATTAGGCTACTTAAGATGACCACCCATGTGTAGGTAGTAGCATATTAGCATGGAGAAATGATTGGCTTACTAAGAGAAGTCAAAGATCTGCGATAAGGTAGACATTTTCAGGATGGCTACCTGTAATTAGTGGTTTGCCACAGGAACCAGTACTGGGACAAGTTGCTTAAAATGGAAAAACATGAATGTATCATAAATGAATACTGCAGAAAGCTACAGAAGACCGGGGTTTTGAGATCCTAAGGAAGGGTCACTTGACATAAAAAGGTTAACTGATTTCTCTCCATAGATGCTACCAGACCTGCTGAGCCTTTTCCAACAATTTCTATTTTTGTTTGAGGGGGGTTTGGGAGTCTTTGTCTGTTAAGAAAGCAAGCATTCAATTCAGTAGGTAATAACAGGCAGGAAAACGGAATGCTTAGCCTTTAGGGAAGGGAATAGAGTAAAATAGAGAGGGGTTTTGCTAAAACACCACAAGGCATGAGTCAAACCACAGCTGAAATACTGAGCAGTTTGAGAAATACTGGCATTGGAAGCAGTCCACAGCAGGTTCACTAAGCCTATATCTGGTATGGAGGGACTGTCTTACAAGATGTTGACTAATTTAAGCTTGAATTCACTGGAATTTAGAACAGCAAGAAGCATCATTATGGAAACACTAGATTCTTTCAAGACTTGACAGGGTAGAGGAGGGGGGTTTGCTTCCCCTTGTGGGAGAGTCAAGGAACAGATGGCAGAATCTCAATAAAGGAGTCACACATTTAAGACAGGTGGGGTGGAATTATTCACAGGGGGCCGTCAAGGGCGGATGATCCAATATATTCAAGCTGGAGAAGATAGACATTTAATCAGGAAAGCAATGAAGGGTTATGGGGGGGAAAAAAAAAAACAGGAAACTGGAATCGAAGATGCTTGGATCAGTCATGATCTCAACGAATGGTACAACAGACTCAGTGTGCTGAATAGTCTACATCTGCTCCCAAGTTGTGTGAATTTGGGAGATTGACAGTCAATGTTAACAGACAAATTTGAGAATAAGAATAAACATGCCATTCTCAAGATGACAGGCGTTACTAGTGGTGTACCTAGTGCTGGGACTCAGCTGTTTACAATCTCAAAATTTGCATGCAGGGCAAATCAGGTTTCAGTCTTAATGGGAACTGCAGATGCTGGAAAATCCAAGATAATGAAATGTGACGCTGGATGAACGCAGCAGGCCCAGCAGCATCTCAGTGGTCCTGAGATGCTGCTGGGCCTGCTGTGTTCAACCAGCCTCACATTTCATTATCTCACGTTTCAGTCTGACCTGTTGCGAAGCAGTGACAATCATCTCTGCAGGTTGATTAGAAAATAACTGGGTATGGACCAAATCTAATTTTTCTAAATTTGCTGAGCATTTATTGCTCAGGAGGATAAAAGAAAAATCTGTCCAGGTGCCCTTAAGCCAAGTGAATGGCAGAAAAATTATAATATGGACATGCAACATTATCCACTTTGGTAGTAAATAAAAGATGACAGAAGTCAGAGGTTGGGAAGTCATCCAAAGACACCTGGATGCCCTAGTTGACGAGCCAGTGAAATCAAATAGAAGCAACGAGTAATTAGGAAGGCAATTGGCATGTTGGACTTTATTGCAAGGAGATTCTAGTCAAAGAGTAAAGATATCTTGTTGCAATGGCAATATAGCCTTAGTGAGACCACACCTGGAGTAGTGTGCACATTTTTAATCACCTTATCCAAACCGTAGTCATGGAAAGTGTAGAGAGATTTATCAGATTCAGCCCTAGAATGGCTAGATTGTCTTACAATGAGGCATCATGAAATCTGGGTCAACACTGTCCAAATAGACAATAGAAAAAAACTAGTAACCTTACCAAATTGGTGCTCAGAACTTGTTTTTGGTTAGAGGAGGATGGGTGGGAGACACTGCTCAAGCAGAGTTTCTGGTAAAGCAACATCTCAAATATATTACCTCACTTACTCAGCTGTCCCATGTCCGCTCCTGCTCAGCGTGCGCTCTGCCTATTCATGAGGTAAGTTTTTATACTTCCCGTCGACACTGTCTCACGCTACTGCTGACAAACAAGTGTGCCTCTGCTCCACAAGGAAAGTCCTTATACTTCCTGAAAACAACTGTTTCTCTTTTCGTAAGCGTGGCCAGACCTGAGGTATGGAAATATTTTTCGTGCATTACTCCAGATTTTTGGTAGTAGCAGAATTTTGTACCATTATGACACCAAACAGCTTTGGTAGGTCCCTAAATACAGAGAAACTCTAATCCAAATGTAATGCTTCTAACAAACCTAATTACATAAATCACTAACTGGTTATCAACTAGCAGCCAATTGAAGCAATCTACCAGAGTCATTGCCTAGAAAAATTTCACTGCCTCAAAAATAAGTTATGGAAACAAAACAAGATAGTGAAAGAGACACTGCCATTGCAAAGGATGTTTGGCAATTTTGCAATGTCATGCATCACTTGTTAAGGTAGTTCAAACTAAAGGGCCTCATCTTTCAAAGATATTATCTCGATCATTACAGTGACTCAAGATAAAAAGTGGTGGATAAGTTTTAATGCAAGGGAGTCTGATGAATAGATAAGTTGAGGGCAGATAACTGGAGGGTATAGATTAAGAAAAAAAGTGTATGCTGTTATTTCTACCACAGACATTGCTGAGACATAATTGCTCAATATTCCAAGATATAGGCTTTCACACAAGGCATAACTGGTGGTAAAAGAAGGGAATCTGTTACAGTAAAACAAAGTGTGAAGCTGGATGAACACAGCAGGCGAAGCAGCCTCTCAGGAGCATAAAAGCTGATGTTTCGGGCCTCAACCCTTAGAACATAGAACAGTACAGCACAGAACAGGCCCTTCAGCCCACAATGTTGTGCCAACCATTGATCCACGTGTATGACCCTCAAATTTCTGTGACCATATGCATGTCCAGCAGTCTCTTAAATGACCCCAATGACCTTGCTTCCACAACTGCTGCTGGCAACGCATTCCATGCTCTCACAACTCTCTGCGTAAAGAACCTGCCTCTGACATCCCCTCTATACTTTCCACCAACCAGCTTAAATCTATGACCCCTCATGCTAGCCATTTCTGCCCTGGGAAATAGTCTCTGGCTATCAACTCTATCTATGCCTCTCATTATCTTGTATACCCTTCATCAGAAAAGGGGGATGAGGAGAGGATTCTGAAATAAATAGGGAGAGCGCGGGAGGGCGACCGAAGATGGACAGAGGAGAAGATTGGTGGAGAGGAGAGTATAGGTGGGGAGGTAGGGGACAGGTCAGTCCGGGGAGAACAGACAGGTCAAGGGGGCGGTATGAGGTTAGTAGGTAGGGAATGGAGGTGCAGCTTGAGGTGGGAGGAGGGGATGGGTGAGAGGAAGAACAAGTTAGGGAGGCAGGGATGAGCTGGGCTGGTTTTGTGATGCAGTGGGGGGGAGGGGGAGATTTTGAAGCTTGTGAAGTCCACATTGATACCATTGGTCTGCAGGGTTCCCAAGCGGAATATGAGTTGCTGTTCCTGCACCTGTCGAGTAGCATAATTATGGCACTGCAGGAGGCCCAGGATGGACATGTTGTCTAAGGAATGGTGGGGGGGGGTGGAAAGAGTTAAAATGGTTCACAACAAGGAGGTGCAGTTGTTTATTGTGAACCGTGTGGAGGTGTTCAGGAAAGCGGTCCCCAAGCCTCTTGCTTTCCCCAATGTAGAGGTAGCCACACCGTGTACAGTGGATGCAGTATACCACATAGGCCGATGTGCAGGTGAACATCTGCTTGATATGGAAAGCCATCTTGGGGCCTGGGATGGAGGTGAGGGAGGAGGTGTGGGGGCAAGTGTAGCACTTCCTGTGGTTGCAGGGGAAGGTGCCAGGAGTGGTGGAGTTGGAGCAGACAAGGGAGTCCCGAAGAGTGGTCTCTCCAGAACGCAGACAAGGGTGGGGATTGAAAAATGTCTTGGGTGGTGGGGTCAGATTGTAGATGGCGGAAGTGTCGGAGGATGATGTGTTGTATCCAGAGGTTGGTGAGGTGGTGTGTGAGGACTAGGGGGATTCTCTTTGGGCGGTTATTGCGGGGGCAGGGTGTGAGGGATGTGTTGCAGGAAATGCGGGAGACACAGTAGAGGGCATTCTCGACCACTGCGGGGCAGGGATGCAGTCCTTGAAGAATGCGGGCATCTGGGATGTGTGGGAGTGGAATGCCTCATCCTGGTAGGAGATGTGACGGAAGCGAAGGAATTGGGAATAGGGGATGGAATTCTTGCAGGAGGGTGGGTGGGAAGAGGTGTATTCTAGGTAGCTGTGGGAGTCGGTGGGGTTGAAATGGACATCAGTTTCTAGCTGGTTGCCTGAGATGGAGACAGAGGTCCAGGAAGGTGAGGGATGTGTTGGAGATGGCCCAGGTGAACTTGAGGTTGGGTAGAAGGTGTTGGTGAAGTGGATGAACTATTCGAGCTTCTCTTGGGAGCAAGAGGCGGCGCCGATACAGTCATCAATGTAACAGAGGAAGAGGTGGGGTTTGGGGCCAGCGTCGGTGCGGAAGAGGGACTGTTCCACGTGACCTACAAAGAGGCAGGCATAGTTTGGGCCCATGTGGGTACCCATGGCCACCCCCTTTGTCTGTAGGAAGTGGGAGGAATCGAAAGAGAAGTTGTTGAGTGTGAGGGCGAGTTCGGGTAGGCGGATGAGGGGGTTGGTGGAGGGGGACTGGTCACGCCTGCGGGACAGGAAGAAGCGGAGGGCCTTGAGGCCATCTGTATAAAGAATGCAGGTGTATAAGGACTGGACGTTCATGGTGAAAAATGAGGTGTTGGGGAACCGGGGAATTGGAAGTTCTGGAGGAGGTGGAGGGCGTGGGTGGTGTCATGGACATAGGTGGGGAGTTCCTGGACCAAGGGGGAGAAAATGGAGTCCAGATAGGCGGAGATCAAGCAGATGTTCACCTGCACATCTGCCAATGTGGTATACTGCACCCGCTGTACCCATTGTGGCTTCCTCTACATTGGGGAAACCAAGCGGAGGCTTGGGGACAGATTTGCAGAACACCCCCACTCGATTCGCAATAAACAACTGCACCTCCCAGTCGCAAACCATTTTAACTTCCCCCTCCCATTCCTTGGACGATATGTCCATCCTGGGCCTCCTGCAGTGCCATAATGATGCCACCCGACATTTGCAGGAACAGCAACTCATATTCCGCTTGGGAACCCTGCGGGCAAATGGTATCAATGTGGACTTCACCAGCTTCAAAATCTCCCCTCCCCCCACTGCATCCCAAAGCCAGCCCAGCTCGTCCTCTCCCCCACTGCATCCCAAAACCAGCCCAGCTCGTCCCTGTCTCCCTAACCTGTTCTTCCTCTCACCTATCCCCTCCTCCCACCTCAAGCCGCACCTCCATTCCCTACCTACTAACCTCATCCCGCCCCCTTGACCTGTCCGTCCTCCCCAGACTGACCTATCCCCTCCCTACCTATACTCTCCTCTGTACCTATCTTCTCCTCTATCCATCTTTGGTCTGCCTCCCCACCTCTCCCTATTTATTTCAGAACCCTCTCCCCATCCCCCTCTTTGATGAAGGGTCTAGGCCCAAAACGTCAGATTTTGTGTTCCTAAGATGCTGCTTGGCCTGCTGTGTTCATCCAGCTTCACACTTTGTTATCTTGGATTCTCCAGCATCTGCAGTTCCCATCATCTTGAATCTGTTACAGTATTAAGGAGGGATGACATCTTAGAAGGGTCTGCAAGTGAAACCATGTGAGGAAAACATACCAAAAAGCAACAAACATTGCAGCCATGTACATGAAGCACAACAGCCCTATCCCACCTCACCAACAGTCCAAGATAAATCGAAGAGCAGATAATAGAGTAGAGTCCCTAGAGCATGGGATCAAACCCAGGTCCCTGGAAATGCGAGGCAGCAGTGTTAACCCTGAGCGATTATGCTGTAAACATGAAGACCATTTCAGCAAAGTGGTATGGTAGTAGAATAATGATAGTTCGGAATTTCAACTTCCCTAACATGAGCTGGTGAAGTTGTAATGGGAAAGACTCAAATTATAGGAGAGGGACAGCTCTGGGACCTAATTTTAGGGAATGTGGCCAAGCAAGTGATTGACATATCAGTGGGGACCATTGCACAAAAGAAGATAGGCCTGAAATCACAGTTCTAAACTTCAGGGGGGGTGCAGGTGGCTGATTTTAGTAAGATCTATAATATTTGGCCAGAGCGCAGCGGGAGCAGACATTTTTAGGACAATCTGTGGCAGAGTGATAGATGCATTCAAGGAGAAAACAGGGAGAATGTAGGGCAACATATCCTCAAAGATAAGTGGGGAGAAACAAAACCTATGAAGCCAGGATATGAAGGCATATACACAGGGTTGGATAAACAAAGAGGAGAAGCAGAAAGCAAGACTCAAAATAAAAGCCAGACAACGTGCAAGGGGGAACTTAAAAAGGATATTAGGAAACACCTCTTGGTTCCAGAACTTGATCCCTCTATTAAGAAAAGCTAAAAACACTGTATGCCTTCTTAACAGCCCTGTCAACCTGGGTGCCAACTTTCAAGGATCTGTGTACATGGACACCGAGATCTCTCTGCTCATCTACACTACGAAGAATCTTACCATTAGCCTTGTACTTTGCCTCCTGGTTACTCCTACCAAAGTGCATCACCTCACACTTGTCTGCATTAAACTCCATTTGCCACCTCTCAGCCCAGCTCTGCAGCTTATCGATGTCTCTCTGCAACCTACAGCATCCTTCGTCACTATCCACAACTCCACCGACCTTAGTGTCGTCTGCAAATTTACTAACCCATCCTCCTACGTCCTCATCCAGGTCATTTTTATAAATGACAAAACACTGGACCCAACACCGACCCTTGCAGTACACCACTAGTAACTGGTCTCCAGGATGAACATTTCCCCATCAACTACCACCCTGTCTTCTTTCAACAAGACAATTTCCGATCCAAACTGCTATGTCTCCCACAATTCCATTCCTCCGCATTTTGTACAATAGCCTATTGTGGGGAACCTTATCGAACGCCTTGCTGAAATCCATATACATCACATCAACCGGTTTACTCTCATCTACCTGATTGGTCACCTTCTCAAAGAACTCAATAAGTTTTATGAGGCACGACCTTCCCTTCACAAAACCATGAAGACTGTCCCTAATCAATTCATTCTTTTCTAGATGATTATAAATCCTATCCCTTATAACCTTTTTCAATACTTTACCAACTGAATAGTCAGATGGTTTAATAAAAGAGCGAAGTCTGAGTAATTTATTGCAGTTCGTCAAGACCAGAACACTAGTTTGCAATTTCACCTCAGTCATATTATTCAGAATATTTTCACATGCAGGGTTAGGGAGACTAAGTTCATTCTATTTCTGCAAGCCCGATGCAGTTAGTGTGAAATGCAATGGCATCCTCGCCACAGAAATAACAACTTCAACACAGTCAATACAATTTTATCATAGATTCATAGAGCATGGAAACAGATCCTTCAACTTAGTTTGAATCCAAACACATTTTGTTCAAATTATAAACAAAAATTTCTTAACTTTCTTATGAGCAGCTATGTCTAGGAGTTACATGCGGAAATGCAAGCTGGAAGTCTGTAACAAGTGGGTAGCAAAGATATTAGAAAGCATTGATTCAGTGATAAAATGCGAAAAAAATCAGGTGAAGCTCAACTTCCTCCTCTATTGTCATGACCATCAGTGGTGAATCACTGTTTTTCAACTGCTGTAGTCCATGTTGTGGAGGGACACTAAAGGTGACGTTGAGAAGGAGTCCTATGATTTATACCCAGTGACAGTGAAGGAATAAATAAGGCAGGATAGCGTCTGCGGCTTGAAAGGAAACTTGCACGTCTTGCAGAGGAAGAAGATTGAATGACAATGTAAAAATGGTACAATTCTAAAAGGCATGTGGAAGCAAAGAGACCTGTGCGTACACATACAAAAATCAAAGTGGCAGGACGAGTGGAGAGACCAATTAGAGTCATAGATAAACAGCTCATACATAGAACCTTCGGTCCAACTCATCCATACTGACCTGATATCCTAAATAAATCTAACCCCATTTACCTGCATTTGGCCCATACCTCTCTAAACTCTTCTATTCATATACCCATCCAGATGCCTTTTAAATGCCTTGGGGCAACTCAGTGGTTAGCACTGCTGCCTCACAGCACCATGGACCTGGGTTCAATTCCAACCTTGGCTGATTGTACCAACTTCACACAGACACATTCTCCCCGTATCTGCGCGGGTTTCCTCTGGGTGCTCTGGCTTCCTCCCACTGTCCAAAAATGTGCAGGCTACGTGGATTGGTCATGCTAAATTGCCCATAGGAGTCAGGGATGTATAGATTAGGTGGGTTATAGTGGGGTGGGTCTGGGTGGGATGCTGAGAGCTGGTGTGGACTTGTTGGGCTGGAGAGTCTCTGTTTCCACACTGTTGGGATTCTATGAAATGTTTTAATTGTACCAGCCTTCACTACTTCCTCTGGCAGCACATTCCATACACACAACACCCTCTGCGTGAAAACATTGCCCCTTGAGTCCCTTTTATATCTTTCCCCTCTCACCTTAAACCTATGCCCTCTAGTTTTGAACTCCCGCAACCCAGGAAAAAACCCTTGTCTATTTACCCTTTCCATGCTGCTCATGATTTTATAAACCTCTGTAAAGGTTACCCATAAGCCTCCGATGGCTCCAAGAAAAATAGCCTCTGCCTATTCAGCCCCAGCAACTTCTTTGTAAATCTTTTCTGAATCCTTTCAAGTTTCACAACATTCTTCTTATAGCAGGGAGGCCCAAATTGCATGCAATATTCCAACAGCAGCCTAACCAATGTCCTGCACAGCCAATACGTGACCTCCCAACTCCTGTGCTCAACACACTGACCAATAAAGGCAAGCATTCCAAATGCTGCCTTCGCTATCTTATCTACCTGTGCAAGCACAAGGGGGCATAGCTTTAAATTGAGGGGTGAAAGATATAGGACAGATGTCAGAGGTAGTTTCTTTACTCAGAGAGTAGTAAGGGAATGGAACACTTTGCCTGCAACGGTAGTAGATTTGCCAACTTTAGGTACATTTAAGTAGTCATTGGATAAGCATATGGACGTACATGGAATAGTGTAGGTTAGATGGGCTTGAGATTGGTATGACAGGTCGGCACAACATCGAGGGCCGAAGGGCCTGTACTGTGCTGTAATGTTCTATGTTCTATGAACCAGTATTTTTCTTTGGGGGTGGGGGAGGGGGGGGGTGTTATAATACAATAATGACAGTTAAACTAATGAAAGATCCTGACTTTTTTTTTAACAAGCACATTCAGGATAAAGCCTCAACAAGACTAGCACCCAACAAGGCCACAGCAGTAGTTCCTGCATGGAATTCCAGGATGTAGATAGGGTTCTAAGTGCCTACTTAATGTCGGTGTTCATTAGTAAGTGGGATAATGTGGGTAAACTGAGAGAAGGACTGTTCTACTTAAAATTAGAGTAGACAGAAGAGCTTTGAGAGGTCTGCCAGGCTGGAAAGTAGGCAAACCTCTAGGGCCAGATGAAATGCATCCTTGTCTATTCAGACAAGGGAGGAAACTACAGGCATGTTAGCAATAAGTTACAATCCTCTGTGGCTAGAGAGGAATTGAAAGTCAGCCAATGTTGTAACACTGTTCAAGTCGTCAAAGAATAAACCAGGAACCCATAGGCCAGTCTAGCCTCAGGAGTAGGAAAACTATTGGAAACTATTCTGAAGGAAAGAAATAATCTTCACTTGGAGAGGTAAAGATTAATGAAGAACATTCAGCAATTTTGTTTAGTAGAGCTCATGTCTGACTAACATGATTGAACTTTTCTGAAGAGATGACCAGGTGTATAAATGAGGGCAATACAGGAGATGTGGTCCATGTGGATTTCAGCAACCTGTTTCATGGAAGTCTGATAGCAAAGATAACAGTCCATTGCATCCAAGGAAATTCAGCCAAATGGATCCAGAATTCAGACAGTGGCAGGAAGCCATGATTCCCTGAGTATTTGCATGACTGAAAACTTGTGTTCAGTGGGGTTCTACAGGGATCAACATTACAGTCCTTACCATTTGTGATTTCTATAAACAATTTAGATTTAACCATTGGGCACCTGATCAGAAGGTTTGCAGGTTACACAGAAATTAGTGCTGTAGCACAGCAAGGAGAACAGTTTCAGATTACAGTAGGAGACAGCTAGTCAAATGGGCTGACGAGAGGCAAATGGAATTCAACCAAGATAGCTGTAGGGTGATGCATTGGAGAGGGGTAAGACAAAGAAACAGAATACATAAATATTAGGACCCTTGGAGGCACCAAGGATCAGAGTCCTTTAAGGTAGAAAAGCAAGTAGATCAAGTGGCTAAAGGTGACATATGGGATACTCATCTTCATTAGAAAAGGCAGAGTTTAAGTGTAGAGGTTATCTTGGAACTGCATTTAAAAAGTTGGTTAGGCTAGAATAGTGTGTCCAGTTCTGGAATCCATATTATAAGAGAAAAGTGATCGCAACTGAGAGGGCACAAAGGAAATTTACTGGGATGTTGTCAGAATTTAAAAAAAAAGAGTTTCAGTTATGGAGACTAGGGTTGTAATCCTTAGAGCAGGGGAAATGGAGGGGCAACATGATTTGGGTATAAGATCAGGAACATAGACAGGGCGGTCAGAAAATCTTTTCCTCTTGACTGGGAGCAGATCAATGACAAAAGGGCAAAGACTGAAGACAAGGGGGAGAAAATGCAGAGGAAAGGACAGGAAACTATTTCTCCTACAAATGGTTAGAAATTTATAACTTGATGTGGGATAAGGGCAGAAACCCTCATAACATTTAAGTACATTTAGATATGCATTTGAGATGCCAAGGCACGCACAAATATGGGCCAAATGCTGAAAAATGGAATTAGAAGAGTGAGGTTAAAATTGTGATCAGAGACAACGGGAACTACAGATGCTGGAGAATCCAAAATAACAAAGTGTGAAGCTGGATGAACACAGCAAGCCAAGCAGCATCTCAGGAGCACTAAAGCTGACGTTTCGGGCCTAGACCCTTCATCAGAAAAGGGGGATGGGGAGAGGATTCTGAAATAAATAGGGAGAGAGGGGCAGGTGGACTGAAGCTGGATAGAGGAGAAGATAGGTGCAGAGAAGAGCGTGGGTGGGGAGGTAGGGAGGGGATGGGTCAGTCCAGGGAGGATGGACAGGTCAAGGGGGCGGGATGAGGTTAGTTCGTAGGAAGTGGAGGTGTGGCTTGAGATGGGAGGAGGGGATAGGAGAGAGGAAGAAGAGGTTAAGCAGACGGGGACGAGCTGGGCTACTTTGGCCGTCTACAATCCAACCCCACCACCCAAGACATTTTTCCCACCTCATCCTTGTCTGCCTTCCGGAGAGACCACTCTCTCTGCGACTCACTTGTCCGCTCCACACTCCCCTCCAACCCCACCACACCTGGCACTTTCTCCTGCAACCGCAGGAAGTGCTACACTTGCCCCCACGCCTCCCCCATCCAACGCCCCAAAATGACTTTCCACATCAAGCAGATGTTCACCTGCACATCCGCCAACGTGGTATACTGCATCCACTGAACACAGTGTGGCTTCCTCTACATTGGGGAAACCAAGCAGTGGCTTGGGGACCGCTTTCCTGAACACCTATGCTCGGTTCGCAATAAACAACTGCACCTCCCAGTCGTGAACCATTTCAACTCCCTCCCCCATTCCCCAAGTGACATGTCCATCCTGGGCCTCCTGCAGTGCCATAATGATGCCAACCGAAGGTTGCAGGAACGGCAACTCATATTCCGCTTGGGAACCCTGCAGCCCAATGGTATCAATGTGGACTTCACCAGCTTCAAAATCTCCCCTCCCCCCACTGCATCCCAAAACCAGCCCAGCTTGTCCCCGCCTCCCTAACCTGTTCTTCCTCTCACCTATCCCCTCCTTCCACCTCAAGCCACACCTCCATTCCCTACCTACTAACCTCATCCCGCCCCCTCGACTTGTCCATCCTCCCCAAACTGACCTATACCCTCCCTATCTCCCCACCCATACTCTCCTCTGCACCTATCTTCTCCTCTATCGAGCTTCAGTCCGCCTCTCCCCTCTCTCCCTATTTATTTCAGAATCCGCTCCACATCCCCCTTTTCTGATGAAGGGTCTAGGCCCAAAACGTCAGCTTTTGTGCTCCTAAGATGCTGCTTGGCCTGCTGTGTTCATCCAGCTTCACACTTTGTTATCTTAGAAGAGTGAGGTACTTGTTTTTGACTGGCACAAACTCAGGCCTCTTTCCAGGCTGTCGATCGCTGACTTTTTTTTTTGCATCGGGTGACTGGTGACCACCCATAATATATTGGCTAAGCAAATATTTCTCATCATTACCTTCACAAATCTGATCTTAAACACTCATTTTACTGCTTTGACATATATGAAGTGATCTTTTTGAGATCATTATTATCCTAATACACGTGATTCATTGACAAGATCCTCATGGACCAACTTGTGCCTGCTGAATCCTGTTTCTCAGCATATTTCCCTTAAATCCATCTATGTTGCATCCTCCCAATCTTCCACAATCTGAAAAGTTGTAGAAGAGATTCAAATGGTTTAAAGCCAAAAGATATCAGAGATAATGGGAACTGCAGATGCTGGAGAATTCCAAGATAATAAAATGTGAGGCTGGATGAACACAGCAGGCCAAGCAGCATCTCAGGAGCACAAAAGCTGACGTTTCGGGCCTAGACCCTTCATCAGAGAGGGGGATGGGGGGAGGGAACTGGAATAAATAGGGAGAGAGGGGGAGGCGGACCGAAGATGGAGAGTAAAGAAGATAGGTGGAGAAGGTGTGGGTGGGGAGGTAGGGAGGGGATAGGTCAGTCCAGGGAAGACGGACAGGTCAAGGAGGTGGGATGAGGTTAGTAGGTAGCGGGAGGTGCGGCTTGGGGTGGGAGGAAGGGATGGGTGAGAGGAAGAACCGGTTAGGGAGGCAGAGACAGGTTGGACTGGTTTTGGGATGCAGTGGGTGGGGGGGAAGAGCTGGGCTGGTTGTGTGGTGCAGTGGGGGGAGGGGACGAACTGGGCTGGTTGAGGGATGCAGTAGGGGAAGGGGAGATTTTGAAACTGGTGAAGTCCACATTGATACCATATGGCTGCAGGGTTCCCAGGCGGAATATGAGTTGCTGTTCCTGCAACCTTCAGGTGGCATCATTGTGGCAGTGCAGGAGGCCCATGATGGACATGTCATCAAGAGAATGGGAGGGGGAGTGGAAATGGTTTGCGACTGGGAGGTGCAGTTGTTTTTTGCGAACTGAGCGGAGGTGTTCTGCAAAGCGGTCCCCAAGCCTCCGCTTGGTTTCCCCAATGTAGAGGGAGCCGCACCGGGTACAGTGGATGCAGTATACCACATTGGTAGATGTGCAGGTGAACCTCTGCTTGATGTGGAATGTCATCTTGGGGCCTGGGATGGGGGTGAGGGAGGAGGTGTGGGGACAAGTGTAGCATTTCCTGCGGTTGCAGGGGAAGGTGCCGGGTGTGGTGGGGTTGGAGGGCAGTGTGGAGCGAACAAGGGAGTCACGGAGAGAGTGGTCTCTCCGGAAAGCAGACAGGGGAGGGGATGGAAAAATGTCTTGGGTGGTGGGGTCGGATTGTAAATGGCGGAAGTGTCGGAGGATAATGCGTTGTATCCGGAGGTTGGTAGGGTGGTGTGTGAGAACGAGGGGGATCCTCTTGGGGCGGTTGTGGCGGGGGCGGGGTGTGAGGGATGTGTCGCGGGAAATGCGGGAGACGCGGTCAAGGGCGTTCTCGATCACCGTGGGGGGAAAGTTGCGGTCCTTAAAGAACTTGGACATCTGGGATGTGCGGGAGTGGAATGTCTTGTCGTGGGAGCAGATGCGGCGGAGGCGGAGGAATTGGGAATAGGGGATGGAATTTTTGCAGGAGGGTGGGTGGGAGGAGGTGTATTCTAGGTAGCTGTGGGAGTCGGTGGGCTTGAAGTGGACATCAGTTACAAGCTGGTTGCCTGAGATGGAGACCGAGAGGTCCAGGAAGGTGAGGGATGTGCTGGAGATGGCCCAGGTGAACTGAAGGTTGGGGTGGAAGGTGTTGGTGAAGTGGATGAACTGTTCGAGCTCCTCTGGGGAGCAAGAGGCGGCGCCGATACAGTCATCAATGTACCGGAGGAAGAGGTGGGGTTTGGGGCCTGTGTAGGTGCGGCCCCAGCTATGCCTGCCTCTTTGTAGGTTACGTGGAACAGTCCCTCTTCCGCACCTACGCAGGCCCCAAACCCCACCTCTTCCTCCGGTACATTGATGACTGTATCGGCGCCGCCTCTTGCTCCCCAGAGGAGCTCGAACAGTTCATCCACTTCACCAACACCTTCCACCCCAACCTTCAGTTCACCTGGGCCATCTTCAGCACATCCCTCACCTTCCTGGACCTCTCGGTCTCCATCTCAGGCAACCAGCTTGTAACTGATGTCCACTTCAAGCCCACCGACTCCCACAGCTACCTAGAATACACCTCCTCCCACCCACCCTCCTGCAAAAATTCCATCCCCTATTCCCAATTCCTCCGCCTCCGCCGCATCTGCTCCCACGACAAGACATTCCACTCCCGCACATCCCAGATGTCCAAGTTCTTTAAGGACCGCAACTTTCCCCCCACGGTGATCGAGAACGCCCTTGACCGCGTCTCCCGCATTTCCCGCGACACATCCCTCACACCCCGCCCCCGCCACAACCGCCCCAAGAGGATCCCCCTCGTTCTCACACACCACCCTACCAACCTCCGGATACAACGCATTATCCTCCGACACTTCCGCCATTTACAATCCGACCCCACCACCCAAGACATTTTTCCATCCCCTCCCCTGTCTGCTTTCCGGAGAGACCACTCTCTCCGTGACTCCCTTGTTCGCTCCACACTGCCCTCCAACCCCACCACACCCGGCACCTTCCCCTGCAACCGCAGGAAATGCTACACTTGTCCCCACACCTCCTCCCTCACCCCCATCCCAGGCCCCAAGATGACATTCCACATCAAGCAGAGGTTCACCTGCACATCTACCAATGTGGTATACTGCATCCACTGTACCCGGTGCGGCTTCCTCTACATTGGGGAAACCAAGCGGAGGCTTGGGGACCGCTTTGCAGAACACCTCCGCTCAGTTCGCAAAAAACAACTGCACCTCCCAGTCGCAAACCATTTCCACTCCCCCTCCCATTCTCTTGATGACATGTCCATCATGGGCCTCCTGCACTGCCACAATGATGCCACCTGAAGGTTGCAGGAACAGCAACTCATATTCCGCCTGGGAACCCTGCAGCCATATGGTATCAATGTGGACTTCACCAGTTTCAAAATCTCCCCTTCCCCTACTGCATCCCTCAACCAGCCCAGTTCGTCCCCTCCCCCCACTGCACCACACAACCAGCCCAGCTCTTCCCCCCCACCCACTGCATCCCAAAACCAGTCCAACCTGTCTCTGCCTCCCTAACCGGTTCTTCCTCTCACCCATCCCTTCCTCCCACCCCAAGCCGCACCTCCCGCTACCTACTAACCTCATCCCACCTCCTTGACCTGTCCGTCTTCCCTGGACTGACCTAGCCCCTCCCTACCTACACTCTCTCCACCTATCTTCTTTACTCTCCATCTTCGGTCCGCCTCCCCCTCTCTCCCTATTTATTCCAGTTCCCTCCCCCCATCCCCCTCTCTGATGAAGGGTCTAGGCCCGAAACGTCAGCTTTTGTGCTCCTGAGATGCTGCTTGGCCTGCTGTGTTCATCCAGCCTCACATTTTATTATCTTAAAGCCAAAAGATCTCATGTTAGATAAGTTAGTAGTTAATTTAGCTGATACAGACCTGGAACAGTTTTAACTTCCTTTCTCTACAGATGTTATTTGACCCGAGTGTGGCTGGCTTCTGTTTGAATTTTTGCAAACCTGCATCCTGTTTGTTTTACAGACTGAACATGACGACCAACCATCATTCCCAATCCTCTTCCAATTTCACCCTAACCAAAAAGAGTCCCCAATTGAAAGTTTACTGCCTCCTGGTGTTGGTTCTTTGCTGAAGTACAGTTTCAGTGTTATCAAGCATCTTTGTGGTTTAGTGGTTAGCACTGCTGCCTAACAGCACCAGAGAGTCAGGCTCGATTCCAGCTTTCAGTGTGGAGTTTGCCCATTTGCCCCACGTCTGTGTGGGTTTCCTCCAGGTGGTCTGGCTTACTCCCACAGACCAAAGATGCATAGGTCAGGTGGAGTGGTCATGGCAATTGTGCAATTACAGGGATAGGGTCAGAATCTGGGTGTCAGTAGAATGCTTTTCAAAGGATGGGTGCAGGCTCGATGGGCCAAAATCTGCACTGTCGAGAATCTGAGATCGTTGGTCTTCAAAGATCAGACAATCTGCATGCATTCGATGCTGAGTTAACGAACGGAAATCAAGAGCAAGAGATGGATAATGGATAATGATGGGATAGTGTAGCAGGAGGGACTTAGATTAGTTCACAGGTTGGCGCAACAGCAAGAGCTGAAGGGCCTGTTCTGCGCTGTATTGTTCTATGTAGATGTGTTTTTCTCGGCCACACACATCAGGAGTAGAGACACCAAGTATAGCTCTATTACACAAGAGCAGTGAGTTCAACATAACTAGCAAACAAATTTCAAATAAAAGACAGGCAGAAGGACAAAAATAACTCCAGGACCAGTAAGCGATATGACAGTCACAAAAAAATAAAATGATTGTCACGTTAGTGTTAGATATTAAACAGACACCGATATTGTAGGAGGTAACAGCCTAGTGGTATTGTCACTAGATTATTATTCCAGAGACCTACATATGACTCCATTGACTCTAAATTGCTTTCTGGGCAACCACAATGAACAATAATTGCTGACCTAGCCAACAACACCCACATTCCATGAATAAATTTAAAAAAACAAATTCAGTTTGCTTGGTTTAGGCTGGGTTATAAAAAGCTGAATTCAAGGCAAGGATAGTGACTTTTCTACTGCCAGCTGTACACACATTTGCACCTGAACATAAAAGTGAAGATGATGTGCATCATAACCAAAATCCCACACACACCCTTGGCTTCTTGTCCTTGCCAACATTCCCCACAGCAAATTGATTAAAAAGAAAAACCCATGTTTGAAACCATCTATGTTACACCTCAATTGCATCTTCACAACTAGTTAGCAACCCTACTGCCCATCATCGACCTTGGCGTCTCAAATGGAACAACCTTTCCAATCAGGACCCACCATCCAGCTTTTGGATCAAGGAATTGGGGAAAAATAACAGGAAGTCAATAAATTTCCTTGTGAAAGATCTCATCTGATTAATGTCAGACTTCAAAACTACCAAGATAAGAATTTTCTGAAGAAGGGTCTCGACCCGAAACATCAGCTTTCCTGTTTAACCTGCTGTGTTCATCCAGCTGTACACTTTGTTATCTCAGATTCTCCAGCATCTGCAGCTCGAACTATCTCAAGATAAGAATGGTTCTTGCCAAACAGGATCAGGATAAGCCCAATGCAGCCAATCTCCACTAATAAGACTCAGTTCAAATTCATGTAGAGACACATACAATGCAGCACAGTATAGAGGAGTGTCTCCTCCACAGGAGCTGGACCATCAACCCAAACATTGCAAATCCTTGGAGCCAAGCTTTGGCTTTCACCAAAATTAATGCAACATTGAACTGTAGCAAAAAGCCTTACCAAACTTTCAACAGTTATCAAGAAAATTCTTCCCTGGCTGGAGCCATACTTAGCACAGAGGAAGATATCTGCGGTTGGAGGTCAATCATCTCAATCCCATGATATCACTGTAGCAGTTCTTCAGGATAGCATCCTATGCCCAACCATCTCTAGCTGTTTCAGTGACCTCCTTCCCCATTATAAAAAAGTCAAACATGACATCATTCACTAATGATTTTACAGAGCACAGCACCAAATTGTGACTCCTTGAATCCTGAATGACCGCATGCCAATATGCAAGACATCAGCAAATTGAGGCTTGAGCTAATAAGGTAGCAAAGCAATGAGCCCATCTCAAACAAAAGAGAATCTAACCACCAACCTCAGACATAATGACATTACCATGACTGAATCCCCAGGTAACATCAATTTACCAGAATTTAAACTGGATATCACAGTTTTTACAAGAGCAGAGAGTTTGGAAATTAAATAGCACACTGGCTTCCCCACCTCATGAAAGCCAATTCACCTTTCAAAAAAGGCACAAATCAGAAGTGAAGGGATATGATCCACTGGATCAGTTAAAAAATTTTCTGAGTTTAATACCTTAAGCATAAAAAAAATTTAAGGGATATGGGCCAAAGGCAAATATATGGAGTTAGGCCACAGACTGGCCGTGATCTCACGAACAGTGGATCAGGTTTGAACGGCCTACTCCTGTTCTTATGACAGCTGCTCCAACACAAGCTTGAACCATCCTATTTTAAGGCAGCCACTGCCCATCCAATACCTTGAACATTCATTCCCTTCACCTCAATGCACTAGGGCAGTTTGTGCCATCCACAAGATAGACTGCAATAATTCAGAGCTCCTTCAAAAGCACTTCCAAACCAACAATCTTTCCCATTAGAAATGAAGACAAAGATGCAATGAGAACACCATTGCGTGGAAATTGCCTTCAAGCCACACACCATTCCAACTGGTAACAGCATTAGCAATCCTTCACTGGTCACTGGGTCAAAGTCTTGGAACTCCCTCCCTCCCTAATGGCATTTGGTGCACCTACACCTCGTGGACAGTAATTGTTCAAGACAACAGTTCACTGCTAATTTCTCAAGAACAATAAACAGAACGGCAATAAATTCTGGCCTAGCTGGTGATGCCACTCCCTTGAACAAGGTTAAAAGTCTAGCGAGAATTATAGCTTGCCCCATGCTTCTCATAGTGAAGTAGCCCAAGAAAATAAAAATGCCAGTTGAATTGATGCATCTGATATATACAGTCCTCTGGGGTGTTTGAGAAATTTTACATGGATATCTAAACAAGTTTAAGAAATCACTTTACATTTATTTGTATATTT
This sequence comes from Stegostoma tigrinum, assembly GCF_030684315.1. Classification (NCBI taxonomy): domain Eukaryota; kingdom Metazoa; phylum Chordata; class Chondrichthyes; order Orectolobiformes; family Stegostomatidae; genus Stegostoma; species Stegostoma tigrinum. The sequence continues at coordinate 89,290,930 of NC_081360.1, forward strand.
GATTTTATTTACAAACTACAAGTGGTAAATATTAGGAGCAACCTCAGCCAGGAACAGAGCAAAAATGTAAGCTGTCAGAATTAAGGTATATGTTCGAAATAGTTAAGAAGTTGAAACTTGCCTTCTTTCTGACAAGACAGATCACACCACATATTCTAAATCAGAGAAAAAAAAACAAATAATAAAGTTTTTGTCATATTCCTGTTTAAGTGTAATCAAAAGCCCATGCACCACATTAAACATCCATTCACTACCTCCAACCCTCTGCAGATGCAGGGTGTTTTACTTAAAAATGCACTGCAGCAACTCTAAGGCTTCTTCGACAGCACCTATCTAACAAACAGTATTAATAGCAACACCAACAGACGAATGGGAACACCACCTTATCCAGTTCACACCTTCCTACCTGGAAGTACATTGTACTTCCTTTATGATTAGCTGGTAAAATTTCTCAAATCGGCTACGGAACAGACTGCAGCATTTCAAGGCAGCAGTCAGTTCATCACCACCTTCGCAAAAGAAATTAGGGACAGTCAATAAATGTCAACTCTTTCAACAGGAGCAATCCCTCAGTTCTTTTTCTATCTTTTAAAAGAACTACTAAAAATGCAGCTTTAACACCAACGATTCTTAGCACAATACGTTTTCATTGATTTCCTAAACACATTTTCATGTTTTGCAAAAGTCACTGCTGGATACCAAAACCTAAACAAACGTTTCACTCATTTAAGAATAAACGTTATTTGAGTTCTTAATTGATTGAAATGGGGGAAGAAAAGAAGAAACGAGGTTCTTGATTTTTTTTTTAAAAAAGCGAAGCTCGTCTGTTTGGGGAAAAAAGTCGATCCGGTGGTGCGGTGGAGCTACAAGAATAAAACTTCCCGAATTCTTCGGTTCCTTTTGTATGCTGTTTAAGATTCGTACATATTAAAACACACACATACATACATACATACACCCACCCAGCCAGCCAGCCCTGGACTTAATGAAAAAAATGTGGGACACGGTCCTGAGTTGCCAGTCAGCAGCTCCTAATAGACAGGCTGCTCATTGCTGCCAGAGATTGGAGTCTGGAACAGGAGGAAATCCTGACAAGAGACCAACCAAACTTGCTCAAATAGCCCTACCCCTCCCCGCCCTCCTGTAGCACCCATTGGCTAATCTGCCAAAAAAGCGGATCCTATTGGCTCACCTGGTTGCCAATCAAGCCTTCCCTCCACTCGTGCTCGGTTGAGCAGTCACGGTTTTCTCTCCTCACACTGTCCAAAGTAAACGTTTCTTAACGAACTCGCAAACCGATGATGGAAGGGGGGAGAGCGATGTGGTGGACGGGGCTAAACGAGAAGAGCAACGACTACTTACAAGCTATCAGCAGACGGTCATAAATGCAGCAAAACGCCAGCCCCCTCACTCACTCAGTCCATGGGCCGTTCCTCCCCACGCCCGGGAGGAGAAAGGAAATGACGGCGCGCAGTCCCGCCTCCGAAGTGTGTCCGCCCCCTCGTGGGTGGGCCAAATTGTGGGCGGTGCCCTAAAATGGTTCCGCCCTATATTCCCTCGTGAATATTCAAGGTCGTCGTCAGGGGGAGGGTAGAGGTGGGAAATGTTGTGATAGTCAGTTTCTTATTTAATAACTAGGTTAAAGTCAAGTTTAGTAAAAGCGAATTATATCCAAGGCCATGGGCCAAGCGCTGGAAAATGGGATTTGAATAATAAGTGAGAGATAGTAGGAACTGCAGATGCTGGGGAATCTGACATAACGAGGTGTAGAGCTGGATGAACACAACAGGCCAAGCAGCATCAGAGGATCAGGAAAGCTGATGTTTCAGGCCTAGACCATTATGAACCAATTTTCTGGTGAAGGGTTCGGAGCCAATACGTCACCTTTCCTGCTCCTCCAATTATGCTAGGCCTGCTGTGTTTATCCGGCTCTAAACCTTGTTATCTTTGAGTAATAGGTGATTGATTTTGACTGGGGACAATTAAAAGGGCTGAAGGGCCTTTTTCTCTGCGCAGCTCTAATAAGGATAGTGTCACATAGTCTTTCTGTCACATTAGCGAGAAGATCACCATGCCAAAGGTGAGGGGAGACGTTGAGAAGGAAAGTCTTTTCTAGTAAGCAAATGTTCGAAGGCGATTATGTGGCCCAAAAGCAGGTATATGAAGTCAGGACACAGATCAACCATGATCTTATTGAACGACTGAACAGACTTGAGAGGCTGAAAAGCCTATGCCTACACCTGTTTCTAAGTAATGTCAACCAGTGTGGGAATTGAACCTATGCCATTGGCAACAATCTGCATTGCAAACCAGCCTTACAGCTAATTGTGACAATACTGAAGATCTAAAAATATATTTTAAAAGGAAAGTGCTGGTCTGGCAGCATCTGGAAAGGGCTTAACATCTCGAGTTATAGAGTAATACAGCATGGAAACAGGCCCTTTGACCCAAACTGGTCCATGCTGACTATGGTGCCCACTCAGCTGGTTCCAACTGCCCACATTTGGTCCATGTCTCTCTAAATACTTCTCATCCAGGTACCTATCCAAATGTTTTTTTTAACGTTGCTGTTGTACCTGCCTCAACCACTTTCTCTGGCAACCCATTCCATATATGCAGCACTCTGTGAAGTTGCTCCTCAGGTACTTCTCAAATCTTTCCCCTCGTACCTTAAAACTATGTCCTCTAGTTTTCAATTCTCCATCCCTGAGAAAATGACTGTATGCACTCATCCCATCTGTGCCCCTCATGATTTTGTGCAATCAATTAGGCCACCCTTTATTCTCCTACATTTCAAGGAGCAAAGTCCTATCCTGACCAACTTCACCCTATAACTCAAGCCGCCTTGTCCTGGCAACGTCCTTGTAAATATTCTTTGCACACTTTCCAGTTTAACTTTTTTTTATAACAGGGTGACCAAAACTGTACACAATACTCCAAATGCAGCCGCACCAATGATTTATACAACTGTAACATAACATCCTAACTCCTCTACTCAATGCCTCAACAGATGAAGGCCAGCATGCTAAATGCCTTCTTCACCACCCTGTCCACCTATGATGCTACTTTAAACCAACTATGTACTTGTAGTTCTAGGTCCCTCTGTTCCACAATGCTCCTCAAGACCTTACCACTTACTTTATAAGTCCTACCATGGTTTAACTTTTCAAAGTACAACACTTATCTGTATTGAATTGCATTTGCCAAACCTCAACCCCACTTCCCCATCTGATCAAGATCCCTCTGTAGTTTTTGATAATCTTCCTCGCCACCAATGATACCTTCTAATTTTGTATCATCCACGAACTTGCTAATCATGCCTTGTACATTCACATCCAGATAGTTTATGTAAATAACAAAGGTTCCAGCACTGACTCCTGTGGCACACCACTAGTCAAAGGCCTCCAGTCCAAGAAATAACCTTCAACCATCACCCTCTGCTTCCTACCATAGAGCCAAATTTGAAATTGACTGTAGTTTAAATACTGTTGAATTGCCTCATATGTTGTGTATATATTTCTCTTCCCATGGTGAAGGAAAATTACAGGTTCATTTTATTGGCTGTTCTCCAACCTCACACAATGAACATTGTTGACTGTCAGTACAATAAAAAAAGTTCTGATAATCACTTCGGCTCTCAGGGGCCACAACCTGACAACTCGTTCTAAAGTTTAGACACTTTTCTGCGAAGAGAACTACTTCCTAGTCAGCACGGTTTTGTGAAGGGAAGGTTGTGCCTCACAAACCTTATTGAGTTCTTTGAGAAGGTGACCAAACAGGTAGATGAGAGTAAACCAGTTGATGTAGTGTATATGGATTTCAGCAAGGCATTCAATAAGGTTCCCCACAATAGGCTATTGTACAAAATGCGGAGGAATGGAAATGTGGGAAATATAGCAGTTTGGATCGGAAATTGGCTTGCTGAAAGAAGACAGAGGGTGGTAGTTGATGGGAAATGTTCATCCTGGAGACCAGTTACTAGTGGTGTACCGCAAGGGTCGGTGTTGGGTCCATTGCTGTTTGTCATTTTTATAAATGACCTGGATGAGGGTGTAGAAGGATGGGTTAGTAAATTTGCAGACGACAGTAAGGTCGGTGGAGTTGTGGATAGTGACGAAGGATGCCATAGGTTGAAGAGAGACATGCATAAGCTGCAGAGCTGGGCTGAGAGGTGGCAAATGGAGCTTAATGCAGACAAGTGTGAGGTGATGCACTTCGGTAGGAGTAACCGGAAGGCAAAGTACAGGACTAATGGTAAGATTCTTGGTAGTGTAGATGAGCAGAGAGATCTCGGTGTCCATGTACACAGATCCTTGAAAGTTGGCACCCAGGTTGACAGGGCTGTTAAGAAGGCATACAGTGTTTTAGCTTTTATTACTAGAGGGATCGAGTTCCGGAACCAAGAGGTTATGCTGCAGCTGTACAAAACTCTGGTGCGACCACACTTGGAGTATTGTGTACAGTTCTGGTCACCGCATTATAAGAAGGATGTGGAAGCTTTGGAAAGGGTGCAGAGGAGATTTACTAGGATGTTGCCTGGTATGGAGGGAAGGTCTTACAAGGAAAGGCTGAGGGACTTGAGGCTGTTTTCATGAGAGAGAAGAAGGTTGAGAGGTGACTTAATTGAAACATATAAAATAATCAGAGGGTTAGATAGGGTGGGTAGGAAGAGCCTTTTTCCTAGGATGGTGACGGTGAGCATGAGGGGGCACAGCTTTAAATTGAGGGGTGAAAGACATAGGACAGATGTCAGAGGTAGTTTCTTTACTCAGAGAATAGTAAGAGAATGGAACACTTTGCCTGCAACAGTAGTAGATTCGCCAACTTTAGGTACATTTAAGGCGTCATTGGATAAGCATACGGACGTACATGGAATAGTGTAGGTTAGATGGGCTTGAGATCGGTATGACAGGCTGGCACAACATCGAGGGCCGAAGGGCCTGTACTGTGCTGTAATGTTCTATGTTTTAAACCTACAATGACAGGGTTGCGTTTGTGTAAGGCCTTAGACTGAAAATTGCACAACATGCCCAATGCAACTCTTCTTGAAATCTGAAGGGGCTGGAAACAGTGATGGGATTTAATGCTGGAGAGATGGGGAAAAGGATGGAGGGTACAAGTGGAACAAATGATAATAGATCTCCAGCATAGGGGTCTTTACTGGCGTAATGTCCCTAGCTCTGGAGTAGAAGGCCTGGGTACAAGTCCTACCTGGTGTAATATCTCTAAACAAATCGATTAGGAAGTATTTAAGAGCCAGAGCAAAGGGTAAAAAAGAGTTCTAATGTGATATAGATGATGTGGTCGATGTTAATTCAAAAAGTATTGTAGATGTACAGAAACCAAGCCTATATTAACAGGACTCGAGTAGTTAATCCAAATGAAGGATGGAGTTCATGGTGTCAAATTATTGAATTTAGAATTGAGTCGTCAATTCTGTAAGTGCCTGAGCAGAAATGAGGAAAAAGTTACAAATCTTTCATCAAACTTGAAAATTAGGCCATATTGCCAGTTTTCAGATTTGCTGGCTGACATTCAGTTCAGGGATAACCTTGTCTACAAATTCAGACTATTCGGTGTAACTTATTTATATTTACTACTGATGTTCTTTTGTGTTAAGCATTACTAGAAATTTCAGATTACTTTTTAATTTGTGAAGATAATGGCAAAACTAGAACTTGACACATTGTTGATCACTAAAGGCAAAGTTTACGAATAATATTCAAATTTATAACAACTAAAATTCAAAATAGATTTTCCAGTGGAACAAAAATTAAAATTTCACTGTGTTCTTAGGGTTATTTTCAGTTTGAATAAAAGTGTAAATGTATAAAATTGGGTTACCCTCCTGATTTTCAAATAGTATTGGATAATCTACCAGAAAAATGTTTAATGGGTGAGCAGACCAATATTGAATGTTTTACACTGTTACTGAAATCCAAAACTACCTCATAAATATAGTTTAAGATAGTATAGCACAGAAGCGAGCTATTCAACCTGTCATAACTCTTTGAAAAAGCTGAGCAATTTACCAGAGATAATGGGAACTGCAGATGCTGGAGAATCCAAGATAATAAAATGTGAGGCTGGATGAACACAGCAGGCCAAGCAGCATCTCAGGAGCACAAAAGCTGACGTTTCGGGCCTAGACCCTTCATCAGAGATCTCTGATGAAGGGTCTAGGCCCGAAACGTCAGCTTTTGTGCTCCTGAGATGCTGCTTGGCCTGCTGTGTTCATCCAGCCTCACATTTTATTATCTCTGAGCAATTTACCAATGTTTTACCCTGTAAATTATATCTTCAAATGCTTTTCCAATTATCTTTCAAAAATTCATATGAAAGCTGATTGAACATCAATCTTTAAGGTAATTACTTCCATATCTTAATAAGCGTACGTGCAAAAGAATGACCTAATTTTTCCTGTAGCTCTTTTGCCAATTATTTCCCATTTATCATCCCTAGATACTGACATTTGCCACAAGATTTGTGTTTTCCCTACTTACTCTATTGTAATCCCTCATGATTTACCCCAAATCAATACATTTTGCATTCTGGACTAAAGCTGATAACGTTAATGCTCACATAGAAATAATAGAAGCAAATAATGCTTGTGTTGAAGTACTACAAACTTAATTTTACAATAAATAAAATCATTGAAAGAGTAAGATTTAATGGAAGAGTTCAGCATTCAAAGGAATCCACAGATAATTTCATCAATCATCTCCACGGACATGTGGAAAATTATGATAATGGAACTTTGAAATCAGAATTCATAAGAGACAGCGTTACTGTTGGAATAATTCATGAGTCTTGGTCAGACTTATTACATTCCTAGTAGATTTTATATTGGAGAAAACCATTCACATGGTGAGTGAAACCAAAATGTGAAAGTAGGAAAAATCAACCTGAGGAGAGGATCAACCTTTTCACAGAAGATCAGTAGAATCCATTCAATTCTTAAGGTACAAAGGCCCTAAAGACAAAACGACAAACCAGTACAGAGTGTGGGCCAGGCATCGGAGACTATGAGTCAGCAATCCAAAAGTATTACAACCGAGGAGGTACACATATGATGTAATCACTGATGGGGAATTGAAAATTAGTTTGTTCTTAACAATAGTCTCTAATGCTTTCCCATCACTAATGCAAGACTAGTTGGCCTGTAGTTGTCAACTTCATCCGTTTCCCTTTATTGATCCAGTGTGTGACATTTTCACTTGTTCAATACCACCTCTGGCATGCAGAAAAATATAATAGACAGGCAATGGACTAATCGATTAAAAATTTTCATCTAATACTGTGAAGATTTTTTTAAGTTTCTGCTATTTATTTGTCTGTTCATTATGTATTGCGTTGATTAGGAGTTTAAAATTAAAAATTTCATCTAATATCTGCCACTTTTTAAAGGTAAGGAAGGTTTTATGAATGTGAGGGTTAGAACCAGCAGCAATTTGCAATTTAAAAAGGAGTCTTCTGTTCATACTCCTTTTTAAATTGCAAATTGCTGCTGGTTCTAACCCTCACATTCATAAAACCTTCCTTACCTTTAAAAAGTGGCAGATATTAGATGAAATTTTTAATTTTAAACTCCTAATCAACGCAATACATAATGAACAGACAAATAAATAGCAGAAACTTAAAAAAATCTTCACAGATCTTCTTTACTCTCCATCTTCGGTACGCCTCCCCCTCTCTCCCTATTTATTCCAGTTCCCTCCCTCCATCCCCCTCTCTGATGAAGGGTCTAGGCCCGAAACGTCAGCTTTTGTGCTCCTGAGATGCTGCTTGGCCTGCTGTGTTCATCCAGCCTCACATTTTATTATCTTCTGTTCACAGGCTTGGGCATGCTATCAATTCTCTCAGATATCAACATCAGAACAGAATTAAGCAATTCAACCTCGAAGGCTGTTCAATCCCACCATTCAATTAAATCATGAATGATCTGTATCTCAATTCCTTTTAACTACCCTTGCTCCAAAGCTCTTGAAACCCTGACCTAACAAAAGTCCATCGATGTCAGGCTTCAAAGATAAATGTGAATGCCTGCAAGGACATGCCTATAAGGGCATTCTGGAAAACAGAATCCAAAAATACATTGAATATAAAAAGTGCAAAATGTTCTAATTACAGCTAGATAATAAAATGTGAGGCTGGATGAACACAGCAGGCCAAGCAGCATCTCAGGAGCACAAAAGCTGACGTTTCGGGCCTAGACCCTTCATCAGAGAGGGGGATGGGGGGAGGGAACTGGAATAAGTAGGGAGAGAGGGGGAGGCGGACCGAAGATGGAGAGTAAAGAAGATAGGTGGAGAGAGTGTAGGTGGGGAGGTAGGGAGGGGATAGGTCAGTCCAGGGAAGACGGACAGGTCAAGGAGGTGGGATGAGGTTAGTAGGTAGCTGGGGGTGCGGCTTGGGGTGGGAGGAAGGGATGGGTGAGAGGAAGAACCGGTTAGGGAGGCAGAGACAGGTTGGACTGGTTTTGGGATGCAGTGGGTGGGGGGGAAGAGCTGGGCTGGTTGTGTGGTGCAGTGGGGGGAGGGGACGAACTGGGCTGGTTTAGGGATGCAGTAGGAGAAGGGGAGATTTTGAAACTGGTGAAGTCCACATTGATACCATATGGCTGCAGGGTTCCCACGCGGAATATGAGTTGCTGTTCCTGCAACCTTCGGGTGGCATCATTGTGGCAGTGCAGGGGGCCCATGATGGACATGTCATCTAGAGAATGGGAGGGGGAGTGGAAATGGTTTGCGACTGGGAGGTGCAGTTGTTTGTTGCGAACTGAGCGGAGGTGTTCTGCAAAGCGGTCCCCAAGCCTCCGCTTGGTTTCCCCAATGTAGAGGAAGCCGCACCGGGTACAGTGGATGCAGTATACCACATTGGCAGATGTGCAGGTGAACCTCTGCTTAATGTGGAATGTCATCTTGGGGCCTGGGATGGGGGTGAGGGAGGAGGTGTGGGGACAAGTGTAGCTACATTGGGGAAACCAAGCGGAGGCTTGGGGACCGCTTTGCAGAACACCTCCGCTCAGTCCGCAACAAACAACTGCACCTCCCAGTCGCAAACCATTTCCACTCCCCCTCCCATTCTCTAGATGACATGTCCATCATGGGCCTCCTGCAGTGCCACAATGATGCCACCCGAAGGTTGCAGGAACAGCAACTCATATTCCGCGTGGGAACCCTGCAGCCATATGGTATCAATGTGGACTTCACCAGTTTCAAAATCTCCCCTTCCCCCACCGCATCCCTAAACCAGCCCAGTTCGTCCCCTCCCCCCACTGCACCACACAACCAGCCCAGCTCTTCCCCCCCACCCACTGCATCCCAAAACCAGTCCAACCTGTCTCTGCCTCCCTAACCGGTTCTTCCTCTCACCCATCCCTTCCTCCCACCCCAAGCCGCACCCCCAGCTACCTACTAACCTCATCCCACCTCCTTGACCTGTCCGTCTTCCCTGGACTGACCTATCCCCTCCCTACCTCCCCACCTACACTCTCTCCACCTATCTTCTTTACTCTCCATCTTCGGTCCGCCTCCCCCTCTCTCCCTATTTATTCCAGTTCCCTCCCCCCATCCCCCTCTCTGATGAAGGGTCTAGGCCCGAAATGTCAGCTTTTGTGCTCCTGAGATGCTGCTTGGCCTGCTGTGTTCATCCAGCCTCACATTTTATTATCTTGGAATTCTCCAGCATCTGCAGTTCCCATTATCTCTAATTACAGCTAGATATCTTTATCCCATTGAGCAAATCATGCAGCCACTTTACACTTATTCAACAGCAAAGCCAATGACTTATCAGTGAAATGATGAAGGCGAGGCTGTTTAACTATTGATATTAAATTTTCAACAAGAAAAAATGGCATAAGTATATATACTATACTTTATGATACAAATGAAACTGTATAATAATGTGGCCTCCTTTAAACAATATGCTTTTTAGTTTTGGTCTCCCTTACCCTAGTGAAAAGACCTTGGCTATTAATCTTTTCTATGCTTCTCATGATTTTATATATCTTGTTAGGGTCACCCATCAGCCTCCTATGCTCCAGGGAAAAATTTCCCTACCCATCCAGCCAAGGTCTTTTCCCCAGGGTAGAGGGGTCCAAACTAGAGGGCACAGGTTTAAGTTAAGAGGGGAAAGATTTAAAATGCACCTAAGGGACAACTTTTCACGCAGTGGGTGGTACCTATACGGAACGAGCTACAAGAGGAAGTGGAGGATCTGGATACAGTTACCACATTCAAAAGACATTTGGACAGGTGCAAGTATAGGAAGATTTTAGAGGAATGTGGGGCAAATACAGACAGATGGGACTGGTTCAGTTTAGGAAACCTGGTTGGCATGGACAAGTTGGGCCCACAGGCCTGTTTCCATACTGTATGACTCTGACAAGATTTCTTAACTTCTTCTGCAATAAACAAACTAAAAGCAACATAGCCTGAACACTATTTTTGTAGGCAAATTATATTTTCAACTACAGAATCGTCCTGTCCTCTTCTAACCTTTAAGATGACCAAAAATCTCAATTTGCAGTTATACTTCACACTGTCTCTTCGATTTTTCTCTTCTCCTTAAATGAGTCCAAAATGATTCTTGGTTCCCAATGGTTATATCCATTCCGAAGAAGGGTCATTGAACTCAAAACACTCTACTTCCTCTCCATCGATGCTGCCAGATCTGCGGAGATTTTCCAGCAATTTCTGTTTATGTTTCAGATTTTCAGCATCCACAGTTCTGCGTTTTGTTTTAATTTATATCCATCGTTTCACTCTCCCAAACTGTGTTACTTTTAAATTCATGATGACAGCTTTCCTGCAGATCCTACTTCTGGGCCAATCTGGGCAAAATTAGACAGGTTTCTTTCTCAGTTATCTCAAATTTAATATTTTCAGTCCCAGTGTGAACCTTCAGCACAATTTTTTTTCTCAGTACCATTTTCCTGGTGACTATAATCTTCTATTCCTTTCACCTCTTGGTTTATATTTATTTCTGAGATGTTATTTTTCTTCAACGTGGCAGAAAGACACAAACTATCTTTTCAATGCATCCCCCATTTTTTATTTCCTAATACTAATTATCCACACATTCCATCTCAGAGACCAATGCTGAATTTGCTCTTTACATTTTTAAATAGATAACCTTACTATCTGTTTTCATAGATAGCTATCTTTCTCTCAAATTCTGTTTTCTCCATTACTATTGGATTTTTGATTATTCTTTGTTGGTTGCTTCTTGTATTCTGTCCAGTCTTCTGAGGACCCATTAATCCTCATGGAATTGTATACCTCTTTCAGTTTTTAACCTGGTCAGTTATATACAAGTGAAATATTCCTTCCCTAATGATGTTCTTTATCATTGGAATGTATCTTTACTGATAATTCTGGAACATTTTCAAAGGATATCGTGGAAATCTGGGAACAGGCTAACGAGCTGGATGATCAGCCATGATACAATGAATGGCAGAGCAGGCTTGAATGGACAAATAGCCTATTCCAGCTCCTATTTTCTATGTTTGTTTGTATTCATTTGTGGGATGTGGGTGTTGCTAGCTGGCCAACATTTATTGTCCGTCCCTAGTTGCCCTTGAGAAGATGTGGTGTGCTGCCTTCTTGAACTACCTGCAGTCCACCTGTTTGGGTTAACCATCAATGCCGTTAGGGAGGGAATTCCAGGATTTTAACCCAGCACCAGTGAAGGAACAGTAATATATTTCCAAGTCAGGATGGTAAGTGGCTTGGAGGGGAACTTGCAGGCGATAGTATTCCCATGCATCTGCTGCCCTTGTCCTTCTAGTCAGATGATCTAGAACATGCTGCCTGAGGATCTTTGGTGAATCTCTGGAGTGCAGCTTGCAGATAATGCATAAAAACTGATAGAACTGCAGATACTGTAAATCAGGAACAAAAACAGAAGTTGCTGGAAAAACTCAGTAGGTCTGCAGCATCCGTGACAAAAAGTCAGAGTTCATGTTTCGGGCCCAGAGACCCTTCCTCACAGTTAAACCAACATTGCTCTAGCTAACGTCAGTTCTGAGGAAGATCAGAATAAGGGACCGCACATTTAGTACAGAGATGAGAAGTCATTATTTGTCTCTTACAGATTACGGTGCTACAGTGGCTACGTGATTAGCACTGTGGCCTCACAGCACCAGGGATCCAGGTTGGATTCCACCCTTGGGTGACTGTCTGAGTGATGTTTGTACATTTTCCCTGTGTCTGCATGAGTTTCCTCTAGGTGCTCTAGTTTCTTCCCATAGTCCAAAGATGTGCAGGTTAGGTTGGATTGGCCAGTCTAAATTGCCCATTGTATCCAGGCATGTGCAGCCATGTGGATTAACCATGGGAAATGCAGGGTTACAGGGATAGGCTAGGGTTATGGGTCCGGTGGGATCCTCTTCAGAGGGACAATAAGCTTCTGCACTATGGGGATTCTGAGATAGTGAAAGTGTGGAAATATTTACTGATGAGGCTTGATTATTAAGTATATTCAAGGCTAAGGTAAACTGATGTTTAATCAGTAAGAAAGTCAAAGGTTATGGGAAAAGCCAGGAAAGTAGAATTGGGGATTAACAGATCAGCCATGATCTTACTGAATGGTTGAGCAAACTCCAAGGCTGAATGGCTGACTTCTGCTCTTATGCCTTATGGTCAAAGAGGATATTCTTGGCTGATTCCTGAGATAAAAGTGTTGTGCTATAAGAACATGTTTGGCAGATTCAACTTGGATTCACTGGTGTCTAGATTAAGGAGAGTTGATCTTATTCTAAGATTCACTTGTGGATATCAAAAGGACATTTCCTATTAAGGGAGAGACCAGAACTAGTTGAAAAATAAGAAGTCTCCTAATTAAGATGCAGATGAAGAGTTTTTTTTTCTCTCAGCAGATTGTTAGTCTGTAGAATCCTCTTCCGTGTGGAAGCAGAGTTATTGAATATTTTTAAGGCTAATTTTGTTAGATTTTTAGGGGTTCAAAGGGACAAAGAGAAAGGAGAGGTCACAATCAGCCATGATCTTACCAAAAGGTGGAACAGTCCTAGGGGCTAAATGGCATACTCATCCATCACATTTGTATGTTTACATACCATGTAGCCTTCTTGTCAGGAGAATTCAGAACAAGACATATGATCCCTTTCACTCATCCTTGTAGCCTGTATTAATGCACTGTAGTTCCAAACAACAATCTTAAAAAACATTGCATTTGTAACAACAATAAAATACTGCCTTTATGACAGATTAAAACCCCATAGTACTTGCATGCTTATTGAAATTTAATTGGAACTTTCCTTTTAAAGAAAAGGCATACACTCAAAAGTAAACTCAGATGTAAATTCAGTGGCCAGCAGAGAGAATGCTGAAATATTACACCTGAACATTGCAAGAGTGCTTCAAACAGCAACTCTTCAGAGGCAGAGAGGCAAATTGAAACAAGCTGAACTATGATCCGCTGTGGCTACAAGCTCTGTCTCTCTCTCACTGTGTCTTTGCTTGAAGCCAGGAAGGAAGTGAAACCAGAGTCGAAAGGAAATATGATAAAGACTGTTCTGCTGATCTGCAAAACCGAGCATCTCAAAATCAACAGTTGCCTATCAATAACAATGCTACGGTATCATACAATGTAACAGGCATAACACCCATCATCAATTTTTCATGGAACTCAGAGAATGATCTGTGTATCGTTTTTAACATAACATTTTTTTGAACTGGCTTTTTATTTCTCAACTGAGCAAATGTAATCTTCTATACATACATGTATATATAATCTTGCCACCAAATGAGGTGGGTAAATAAAGTAGGGGAACCAGTACACCTCACCCTATCTGAGAGCTTGTCAATTTGGGGTATCCTGTCTGAAACCATAATAAACTGGGGAACCATGTCCAGGGACTGATTGTAACGATACTCAATTGTATTAATATTGCATATTGTTTTATGATTTTAAATTGCAACATAAATTTGCCTGAAGTGGAAACCATGTGGGACATTTTTGTAAAACAGTTCTTTATAATTTTATCCCCAAAAGCACGATAATTAAGCCAAAACTTATGCAAGTTAATTGGGCAATACACTGTTGAGTTATGGTTGTTAATGTTATGTCCTGCGCAGGAAGTTAACTGTTGATAGCCATGAAGCAGCTCCATTCCTGTTTCCTCTTGTGCTGCTGTATCAACTGTTAACAAACTTCCTCTTTACAATTATCGTTTGGATATCATCGGAAGGCAACAGGTTTTGGAATGCAGTAAAATGTGCCGAAAGTACGTTTGCTGAATTCCTTTTGGGGTGGGGGTCTGTTATTTTCTTCCAATCGTGAAGGGAAAAAGTGAGGTGCGTAAAAACTAATGTTCACAAGAGAAGGAAGCTCATAGAGTCAGCAAGAGGTCAATCTGTCAGGTTATTTCCCAGTTAGTTAGTTAAGGTAAGTGACATTTTATACAACTGTTTCTGTTAGCTTTTAAATCCCAAACTATGGAATTAACTGCTCATTTTTTTTCTGGTGCTATAATTCTGAAACTCAAGGAGGAGATTGCAAAATAAAACTGACTTAAAAATAAAACATTATTATTTTATGGCACACTTTTGACAGGGATCAGCTATCTCAATTTTTTTTTGCAGCCAAAAAAGTACTTTGCAGTATGCCGACTATCATAAGAAAGCAACAGCTAATTTGGGCAGAGCAAACCCCCACAATTAGCAGAGTGATAATTACCACATAATCTGTTTTTGTGATTTTGATACAAGGATAAACATTGACCTGCACACCAGAGATAGGTAACCTTATACTGCTCTTCTTCACAAGACGAAGAATCTCTTAGATCCCTCAAACAGAGGTATAATTTAAGTTCTCATCCGAATGACCACTCTTCCAGCAATGCTGCACTGCGTATTTCACTAGAGCTGTGGACTTGACTGGCAATTATATGGAGTACTGGATAATACCAAACATCATTCCTGAAAACTAAAAACATAGTTCAATTTAGGATTGTATCCTCCTATTGTCAGCATCAACTAAACTTCAGGGCTGGAATCAAAATATTGCCTCATGTTGCACATGTAGAAAAGAGTTTTAAAATATTTTAATTAACTGAATAAAAACTAAAACTCTGAAATTGCACAACAGCTTTATCTACTTCTGTAAAAAGAAAGAAAAGACTATTGACCTTTTGGGTCATAATCTTTCAACAATATTGATTCAATTACAGATATAGAGTTTAAAATGGCACTACCTGTCGTTTTATGGATTCAAACTGATGTGTTGTACTGTACTAGCCTTTTCTGATTTAACATTGTATATATAAATTAATTAAAATCAATGAAAGTCACTATGATTTCTTAGTGGTTTAATTTGTAAATGTGCCTGTATTTCCATTCACTTGCTTACTGTTTTCTCAAATATCATCATTATAGATTTTATTTGGTGGTTCAGATACTACTTAAAACTGAATATTCATGAATATCCAAAGCTACAAATCAAATCTTTCACATAACATATCAGTTATTAACAGATAGATGAAATCACTGATTTCATAATTTTGTTTAATGAAGGTTGTTAGGCCTCATCATTGCTGATGAAGGGTCTAGACTCGAAACGTCAAACTCCCTGCTCCTATGATGCTGCTTGGCCTGCTGTGTTTATCCAGGTCTACACCTTGTTATCTCGGATTTTCCAGCATCTGCAGTTCCTATTATCTCTCATCATTAACAACCTGTTTTCAAGAAAATATGTTTTTATTTCACATTAGGCTTGATATTTTTGCATATGTTTCAAATCCTCAAAATTACAATCTAAATTGAATGAATTAGTAGGAAGAAAAAAGTAAAGCCTTTGCACTCTATAAATTTGATTATTACACCAAATAGTTCGGATAAAGTGCAGCAGAGATCAGTTCCTCCTTATTTATATACGTTATTAAATTAACAAGTCAAAATTTATCTTGAGGCTTCACTGCATACATTAAGTATAAAATCATGTAATATTAACAACATTGTGTTGTTGTTTGAGTTGACCATTATATATGTGACGATATAAATTTAGAATTGGAAACATTTGCATTAAGTATGCGTGAAATTAGGTCCTTACATTGTTTCTAGTCAGTCTCCTGTAGTATTGCATAAGATGGCTTCGGATAATAGTGTAAAATGAATGATTGGGTCATCTTACGTCATTTATGATTTTGGTTTTCAATGACTTCAGTTGATCTGGACTAATTAAACAGACAAGATCAGGCATAGCATGGGATGTTAACGTGAATATAATGAAAGGCAGATGTACCTTGGGGCATTAAACTTGTACGTGCTCAGTGAAAGGGTATCCATAAACAAATGTGTAAAATGGATATGGTTCTGAATAATGACCATTCACTGAAATTATGTAAAGCTTTGAATTATTCAATACCATTTGATTGTAAGTGAAAACAAGCAATACTAATCTGACAACGATCATCACTGAATTTGAAAAATGCAAGGTATGGACTCTAACTTGGAAAGTATAACCCAGTTGATGGTAATCTGACAAGTCAGATTCCTGAATTAAACCTGTCTTGCTCAACTTCCCAACTTTGCAATTTTGTTACTGTGGTCATCAGACATTGTAGATATTCACCAGAGGCTGTCAATGTACTTTTAAGAAAGGTGTGTAATTTTATTGTAGAAATAAAAGGGAAAAAAACTATTCATTAAAAAATTTAGACATGTTACGGTTCACTGGGGTAATGTATTGGAAATCATACTGCACTATTCCTAGGCTCACACAGTCATCACAAAAGTGGAAATTTAAATAAACATTAAATTGTCCAATTATACCTGTCTCATTTAAAAGGATACCTGTGTGTCTTTTTATCATTAACAGGAAAATATCTCTTTGTAATCAATCAGTTTATAACTAGAGGTGGTGGGGGGAGGGGAACATGAATTGATAACTTATAGCTCTATTACTTAAACTCTTACCCTTTTAAAAAATTTCCATATACCTATAAAGAGACAAGACAAAGCACAGTTCTGACACCAGTCCAGATCATAAATGTCAATGAGCTGGTTTGTTCTAGCTTTTTTCCAACTCCTTCTGATTCCTTATTAATGATACAAGGCTTTAATTCACTGGTTGAGGATCCACCCTTTCAATGCCTCCGAAGATGGTTTTCTCCATTTCATTTCAACAACGGAATTTCAGTTTACAGGGAGATAAAGAGTGAGAGCAGAATTTTTCTGTTGCTTCTCTGCACAGGAGGGAGAACAAGATATTTTGGTATTTTTAAGGGCTAGAAACTTCTTGATTATACCTCTATAAATTATTGGTCAGACCACATTTGGAGCGTTGTGTTCAGATCTGGGTACTTTATTTAAGAAAGGGTATGAAAGACCTGGTGAGAGCTCAAATGAGATTTACTAGAGTGATACCAGGAATGAGAGATTTTATGTCGAAAGAAAGATGAGGAAAATTAGCCTTATTCTTCTTGGAACAAAGAAGATTAAGAGGTAGCCTACTGAGGTATTCAAAATTATGAACAATTTTGAAAGAGTAAAGAAGGATATTCAGTTTTTACGAGTTAGCATGTCAGGAAATGGGAGTCAAAATTGCAGTATTGTCAGCAAGCGAGCTGGGAGTGAGACGAGGAGAAGCTCTTTCATTTAGAGAGTTGTCAGGGTTTGGAATGCACAACCTGGAAGAGTGGTGGAGGTTGATCCATTGATGGTTTCAAAAGAGAGCTGGATAAATATTTGAAAGTGATGAATTTAAATAGCTACAGAGACAGGGCTGGGGCATGGGAGTAGCTAAGGAGCTGTTTCAGGGGCCAGTACAACATAATGGGTCGAATGGTCTCCTTCAGCACAGTAACATTTGATGCTGTACAAGACTATAGCCTCTTGAGCGGAAACCAGTTAAGAAGTTTTTAATGCTGAACTGTTGTGAACTCCACAATTGGCCAAGTAAAAAAATAATCAAGTGACAGTCTCTGTGCTGAATTATTCTGAACGTGATGTATCTAGTATTGTCTCCCACCACTCAAATGAGGCACCATTGTATATGCAGCTCACACTATATTTCAGCAACCTGTTTTTAAAACTGCAAACATCTTCCACAGTTTCCTTGGTCTAAAGCAAATGATTTGCCATTGTTTAGTCCATGGTTCAAAAAAAGATAAATGTGGTTTTTATAGAAAGCTCTGATAAACAGCACAATGAGCAACAAGGCACCACCTCTGATAACAAGGTGCAGAGCTGGATGAACACAGCAGGTCAAGCAGCATCTTCGGAACAGGAAAGCTGATGTTTCGGGTCTAGACGATGAAGGGTCTAGGCTTGAAATGTCAGCTTTCCTCCTCCTAAGATGCTGCTTGGCCTGCTGTGTTCATCCAGCTCTACACCTTGTTATCTCGGATTCTCCAGTATTTGCAATCCCTATAATCTCAAGCCACTATCTTTAATTGATCAACAGCTTTGGTAGCGGACATTTAATTGTCTGTTTGCTGCTGACAGGATGCTGTCCTGGATACCTCTGCCTTCCAAAGCAGTGTCACCACCCACTTTTGGCCAAGGCAATTGGGCATCTACCCTCTCCAGTAAATCAGCCTTACATTCATAATTCCATTGTTTAAGTGACTGATATGAATTGTGAATGATATTTGTGAGATCCTACTTCTTCCACCCTACCTTTACTCCTCCTCTCTGATTTCTGTATTACAGACAGTAAAATGGCCCATTTGTGTGTTGTGGTGAAAACAAGTTTTCAGCAGCAGAAATCTGTTTTAGAACTATGCGTCAGTGTGCTCACACCCACTGAATTTTGTACTCACGCTTGGATTTTCATCTCCAAAGTGAATCCACCTCTAAAACCATTACATTTCTGTTGCATTTTCAGACTATGACCAGCCTACTGGTGCATTTGTAGAATTTTCAGTTTAAAGTTCAGATTTCCAGTTTGTGCATTTTGTTTCCCTTTTGATGAGTTATCACAACTGCAGCTTTAGGAGAAAACAATGAGATTAGGAAATAGTGGCCAAGTATAGTACAGAATGGATAGATTGATGCATTTCTGTTTCTCACCTGTAGCTGTTCTTTTAATAACATGTTTTTCAGTGTTGCTATGAAGAGACACAGCTAGTGTCTGACCCAAAGCCTTATTCATTTGAGACTTTTCCAGAAGTGCAAACAAAGGTAAAAAGAGCATGGGTGGAGAAGAAATAAATCAGAGGATATGCTCGGGGTCTGTAAATCATTGCCCAGCAAAAAGTATTTATTGTCAAGATTAATAGTTCTTGCATATGGCAGGGTCACAGGTTAATGGGTCATTCATCATCCATGTAGTCTTTCTTTTAAATGCTACACAGGTTTTCTGTCCCACTTTGATTTCTTTTAGTTAAAGGCATCCTCTTAAAACAACAAGAAAGCTTGGTTACCCCACACGATTCCATTCTAGGTCAGAATTATGGAGTTAGGAAATTCTCCAGAGTGGTGTCCTTTTAAGTGTGATCTGGATTCTGATTTAACAAACACATTGTCAAAGGGTCTATGAGTTGAAAATAGTCTGAGATTATAGAGAGGTTAAAACAATCAGTGACAATTGACAACATTGAAGTCCATTGTCTCGGCTGGTCAATACAGCAAGTCTTGTACTGCTGTTCACTCATATTGGTTTCACTGTGTTTATAAAATTTCAGATACATCTTACTTGGCCGTGGTGTATTTGTGAACTGAATGACAAGATGTGTCTCAATCCCATGATTTACTTTGAAATTGTTCCACTATTTTAAAAAGAATAATCTGGTTCTCAATCAGAAGTAGATTCTGCAAGGACCAAAGGACATTGAAAGAGCCCAATCATGTCTCGTCCTTTTGCTGACCAGGAGCAAATTATCTTATCATGAGTTTCACACCATGTTACTTAACCTCTTGAGGACTGATTTCACAATATGTCTCCCTATCCCTGAGGCCATAAAATGAAACTCCAGAACACATGCATCATCCATCCCTGCCTACTTGCTTCTCACATAATGACAGCTTAATGGTTATATTGCCTCAACACCACCTCTCTTGATTTGTGCAATGTTGCTAAATTATCAGGCTTCTATTCTCACATTCAGTATTAATTAAATGAACTCTTGTGTTCCATTAAATATTAGAGTATCTTACTCTAATCTTTTTCTTGTAGCTTTCAATGCATAATGCGAAATACCATCTTTATTTTATTCATTTGAAATATGTTCCACATCTTTACTGTTTAACAGATGTCAAGCTGCACTTGATCTTACTACTCTTGCACTCATAAATCCCAAAAATTGTAGATTTCTCTCCATTAAAGCTAATCCAAATGGCCCTTTTTGATGAAAGCTTATAATATTGTTTGGCAACTTGTGTTTTCTCTCTTTTCCAAGATCTTATAACTAAATAAGCCATAACCAAGGTACCTTCATACTGAAGATGGCATTTTAAGTAGCGATGTATAAACTTTTCACTGTGCTCATTGAGCATAGGTGACAAAAAAGCTAATTCATTCATTCGTTCATTCATTCATTCTTTCTAAAGGAAAGGTAAATTAGTTTTTGATATTCAGTTCAGTAAAGGAGACTTCCTTTTAAGGATCAGAAACTCATTTTCTTTAGTGGTGCGTCAAAGCAGTATTTCCAAGAAACCATGTGATCAAAACTAAATGATTAGACAGACTATGTGCTGGGATAATAGCTGAAGTGGTTACAGTATTTGAATTTTTATGGCTCTGAAAAAGAAATGTCAGAAACAAAAGAAGGTCTAGATCAAAAAGAAGGATCCAAAGCACCAACTGTCCTATTAAGCAGCCTAAAGGTAGTCAAGCGGATATAAAAATGCTAGGAAATTTTATTTGAGTGCAATGGGGAAAAGTCAATGAGTTAGTCTATGTCTGCGTTTGTTGGTGAGATATAGTAATGAAGAGAATGTAATGGCGAATGCCTAGAGACTTGCTGAAAGGAAAACTTGCAATGCTATGAATTGAGTAAGAAAAACTAAAGTAGAGATAGGAGTGGTACTCCACTGGGGTTGATTGTCTGTAAAGAATATTACTTGGAAAAAAAATTGAATCCTTTTAATTCTATATTAACCAATATGTCATCAAAGAAACATTGAGAGAAAAGCAGCCTGAGGTCACAAAAAGATAAAGACAATAAGTGACCATTATAGACATAGTAATTTATTACCTCAGCTGGCTAATACACTAATTTATGTACTATTATTCAATCATTCACATTGGTTTCACTGTGGCTATTATGGAGTTATTGTGAACTGATGACAAACTGTGCCCCAGTTATGCTGTCCCTTTGTAGATTCCGGTTCTAATCTGGACCAAACCCACGACATTTTCTCTGATATGTTGATAATAGAGTCGATGTTTAGTCCCTCTCACAGCTGAAATTGGAAAGGTTTATCTATTTTGCTTCCAATTTCCACACTGCTCTCACCTTTACCTGGTCCATTCCTGATTCCTCTTTTCCTTTTGTCGACATTGTCTGATTCCCTTTCTGAGGTTAAGCTGGCCACCAATATTCACTACAAACCCACTGACTCCCATACGTACCTTGCCCATACAACGTCACACCTTGCTTTCTCTGAAGACTCTATTCCATTTTCTGAGTTACTCCATCGCAATCACGTCTGCCAGCTTCTAAAATCGGGCCTCTGAAATGTCCACCTTCTTCCTCGGCAAAGGATTTCCCAGCACCAAAGTTGACAGGGTCCTTAACTGTGTCCAATCCACCTCCTGCATGTCAGCCCTCACCATTTCTCTTCTCTCCCACAAGAGCAATACAGTCCCTCAATGCTCGCCATCTCATGAGCATCCACATCCAGTAGCATGACAACAAAATGTGAGGCTGGATGAACACAGCAGGCCAAGCAGCATCTCAGGAGCACAAAAGCTGACGTTTCGGGCCTAGACCCTTCATCAGAGAGGGGGATGGGGTGAGGGTTCTGGAATAAATAGGGAGAGAGGGGGAGGCGGACCGAAGATGGAGAGAAAAGAAGATAGGTGGAGAGAGTATAGGTGGGGAGGTAGGGAGGGGATAGGTCAGCCCAGGGAAGACGGACAGGTCAAGGAGGTGGGATGAGGTTAGTAGGTAGATGGGGTGCGGCTTGGGGTGGGAGGAAGGGATGGGTGAGAGGAAGAACAGGTTAGGGAGGCGGAGACAGGTTGGACTGGTTTTGGGATGCAGTGGGGGGAGGGGAAGAGCCGGGCTGGTTGTGTGGTGCAGTGGGGGGAGGGGACGAACTGGGCTGGTTTAGGGATGCAGTTGGGGAAGGGGAGATTTTGAAACTGGTGAAGTCCACATTGATAACATTAGGCTGCAGGGTTCCCAGGCGGAATATGAGTTGCTGTTCCTGCAACCTTCGGGTGGCATCATTGTGGCACTGCAGGAGGCGCATGATGGACATGTCATCTAAAGAATGGGAGGGGGAGTGGAAATGGTTTGCGACTGGGAGGTGCAGTAGTTTGTTGCGAACTGAGCGGAGGTGTTCTGCAAAGCGGTCTCCAAGCCTCCGCTTGGTTTCCCCAATGTAGAGGAAGCCACACCGGGTACAGTGGATGCAGTATACCACATTGGCAGATGTGCAGGTGAACCTCTGCTTAATGTGGAATGTCATCTTGGGGCCTGGGATAGGGGTGAAGGGGGAGGTGTGGGGGCAAGTGTAGCATTTCCTGCGGTTGCAGGGGAAGGTGCCGGGTGTGGTGGGGTTGGAGGGCAGTGTGGAGCGAACAAGGGAGTCACGGAGAGAGTGGTCCCTCCAGAAAGCAGACAGAGGTGGGGATGGAAAAATGTCTTGGGTGGTGGGGTCGGATTGTAGATGGCGGAAGTGTCGGAGGATGATGCGTTGTATCCGGAGGTTGGTGGGGTGGTGTGTGAGAATGAGGGGGATCCTCTTTAGGCGGTTGTGGCGGGGGCGGGGTGTGAGGGACGTGTTGCGGGAAATACGGGAGACGCAGTCGAGGGCATTCTCGATCACTGTGACGGGAAAGTTGCAGTCCTTGAAGAACTTGGACATCTGGGATGTGCGGGAGTGGAATGTCATGTCGTGGGAGCAGATGCGGCGGAGGTGGAGGAATTGGGAATAGGGGATGGAATTTTTGCAGGAGGGTGGGTGGGAGGAGGTGTATTCTAGGTAGCTGTGGGAGTCGGTGGGCTTGAAATGGACATCAGTTACAAGCTGGTTGCCTGAGATGGAGACTGAGAGGTCCAGGAAGGTGAGGGATGTGCTGGAGATGGCCCAGGTGAACTGAAGGTTGGGGTGGAAGGTGTTGGTGAAGTGGATGAACCAGTCCAACCTGTCTCCGCCTCCCTAACCTGTTCTTCCTCTCACTCATCCCTTCCTCCCACCACAAGCCGCACCCCCATCTACCTACTAACCTCATCCCACCTCCTTGACCTGTCCGTCTTCCCTGGACTGACCTATCCCCTCCCTACCTCCCCACCTATACTCTCTCCACCTATCTTCTTTTCTCTCCATCTTCGGTCCGCCTCCCCCTCTCTCCCTATTTATTCCAGAACCCTCACCCCATCCCCCTCTCTGATGAAGGGTCTAGGCCCGAAACGTCAGCTTTTGTGCTCCTGAGATGCTGCTTGGCCTGCTGTGTTCATCCAGCCTCACATTTTGTTGTCTTGGATTCTCCAGCATCTGCAGTTCCCATTATCTCTCACATCCAGTAGCATGCCACCTATAGACACATATTCCCCTCCCCTCCCTTGTCAAACGCCCACAGGAACAATGCCCTCTGAAACACCTTGGCTCACTCCTCCTCCACTCCCATCACCCCTGCAGCACCTTCCTATGCCATCGTAGAAGGTGTAACAACTGCCTGTTTAAACCTCCCTCCTCACTTTCCAATGTCCCAGATATCTTCCAGATGAAGTAAGAATTTACCCACACTTCATTCAATCTGGTCTACTGTTTGCGCTGCTCGCAATATGGTTTCCGCTACACTGGGGAGACAAAACATAGACAGGATGACCACTTTGCAGGAATGACCCTGAGCTTCTAGTTCTCTGTCATTTCAACACATCACTGTGGCCACTGGCCAACATCTCTGTCTAGGGTTGCTGCAATGTTGTAGTGAGGTTCAGCGCAAGCTGGAAGAACAGCATATCATTTTCCACCTAGAGACACTGCAGCTTTTGGGACTCAATATCAGTTCAATAATTTTAGGGCCTGAGCACCTCCTCCTGTGTCCTTACCCCAACACTCACACACTAGGTCTTGTCATCGCATGGGCTTCTACCACACCATCCCATTGTCAGCTACTAATGGTCCCAATTAGCAGCTATTGATAACCCCAGGCTGATCTTTACCCATTTCTTTGTCTATCTACTTCCACTTCACTAACACCTTCCACCCCAACCTGAAGTTCACCTGGACCATCTCAGATACCTCGCTCTCCTTCCTGGATCTCTCTGTTTCCATCTCTGGCAATCAGCTAGAAACCGAAACCCATTTCAAGCCTACCAACTCCCACAGCTACCTAGAATACACCTCCTCTCACCCACCTTCCTGCAAAAATGCCATCCCCTATTCCCAATTCCTTCGCCTCCACTGCATCCGCTCCTGAGGTGAAGCATTCCACTCCCGCACGTCCCAGATGTTCTCATTTTTCAAGGATCGCAACTTCCACTCCACGGTGGTTGAAAACACCCCCAACTTTGTGGAATACTTACGCTCGGCTCGTGACAAACAACTGCACCTCCCAGTCGCGAACCATTTCCACTCCCCCTCCCACTCCTTGGACAACATGTCCATCCTGGGCCTCCTGCAGTGCCACAATGATGCCACCCGAAGGTTGCAGGAACAGCACCTCATATTTCGCGTGGGAACCCTGCAGCCCAATGGTATCAATGTGGACTTCGCAAGCTTCAAAATCTCCCCTTCCCAGGCCGCATCTCAAAACCAGCCCAGCTCGACCCACCTCCCTAACCCGTGTGTCCTTCCTCCCACCAATCCACCTCTCCCATCTCTTACATACCAGTCTCATCCCGCCCCCTTGACCTGTCCGTCCTCCCTGGACTGACCTATTCCCACCCTAACTCCCCACCTGTACTCACCATACTGGCTCCATCCCCACCTTTTTGACCTGTCTGTCTCCTCTCCACCTATCGACTTCTTTATCCATATTCCATCCGCCTACCCCTCTCTCCCTATTTATTTCAGAATCCCCTTCCCCTCCCCCATTTCTGAAGAAGTGTCCAGACCTGAAATGTCAACTTTCCTGCTCCTCTGATGCTGCTTGGCCTGCTGTGGTCATCCAGCTCTACACCTTGTTATCTTTGTCTATCTAGTTTGTTGCTCTCATGAATATTTTCCGAGCAACCATCAGTTTCTGAGGAAAGGTCACTGGACTTGAAACATTAAGTCTGATTTCTCTTCAGAGATGCTGCCATACCTGCTGAGCTTTATTTCTCTACTTTTGTTGTTCTCACTTCCTGGGCTTCATCTCCACCTATTGTTTACTCCTCCTACCACCCCCCAGCCCAAATTCAGCAGATTTAGCAACCATCTTGAAGTGTTAAGTCTTCATAGATGCTGCCAGATCTGTTGAGTATTTCGAGCATCCTCTGCATTTTCACATAAATAACACACCGTTCATCACACTTCGTCCTGTGAGCCATGAATGAAACCTGTCATAACTTGCAATGCAAAGGCCTGGATATAAAGCTTAGTTCAGGCAAATGGCATTTTCACTGCTCTGGAAGAGTAAAAACATAGACAGCTTAAGATAATCTATAACCTATAACCTACTGTTGGTGTACTGCTGACTGTGGATATGGAAGCACAATGGAACCATAATTACGACAATCAGAAACTAGTGTGGCTGCTAGCTAGAGTTTCCCAGGTGGACCTGAAGCTGACGCCAATAAAAAACAGATGCAACTGAACATGACTGAAGTCAAGCACATCGGTCATGTAATGCCTTTACTCAAATCCTGACATAGTGAAAATTGTAACAGAGACACAGCTACCAACAAACGTGAAAGCAATGCAATGATTTGTTGGACTCATTAACTACCCCATAAGCTTTTTGCCTTATTTGCTATCAGAATGTAAAACTGTATTCAAGCCCAATGCTAAGAAAAACAGTGGCGTTGAGGCACAGAGGGAAAGGCAGCTTTCACTCAAATTAAATATCTAGCACCAATGCCCTGGAAGACATCAATCCAGCAAACCCATTAAATCTGACAGACAAGCATCTTGCTCTGATTTCAAACTCACCATAGGTATGACACAACCCTAGAAAGGTAACATCATCTCAGGAATTGGTAGATTCCAAACAGCCTGCCAACGGAAAGTCTCATGTGCCATTAAAATACTTGAACGTTCTAAAAACTGAGGATGTAACGTGTGTGCAGAGACTGACAAAAATGGGATTTGACTAGGCTTATCAAAAACTTTTGTTCATGAATAATTTTCATTAGTGTTTCTGAATATTAGATAACTTGTAACTGCAAGTGATAATTATTATTAAAGCATGAGTTTTTTTGGCTTTTTTATGAAAAGGGAGATGTTTGGTAAAGAACTGTATGCATGATGGCCAACCATAGCCATGTGGTATCATATACGTTGCTTTCACTTTAGTTTAAGCAGAGCTGCTAAAACTCAGTACATGAAACATTATTACCCACCACCCCAGGATATTGCCAGGAATGGAAGGTTTGAGTTATAAAAGTAGACTGGATAGGATAGGACATTTTTCATTGGAGCATAGGAGGCTAAGGGCTGACCTAATGGAGGTTTATAAAATCATGAGGGGCATAGATAAAGTGAATAGCCAGCCAAAATTCAAAACAAGGGGACATATTTTAAAGATGAGAGGAGAATGATTTAGAAAGGACATGAGGGCCAACTTTTTTAGACAGAGAGTGGTAATGTGTGGAATGAACCTTTGGAGGAAATGATGGACGTAGGCACAGGTACTATTTTCAAAAGACATTTGGATAAATACACAAGTTAAAAAAAAAGGTTTGAAGGGATATGGGTCAAGTGTGAGCAGGTGGGGCTAGTTGTTCAATTTGGTTACATGGACTAGTTGGACCGAAGGGCCAGTTTCCATGTTATATGACTCTGTGACACTCCTGCTAATGTTCAATTTAAATTCCTTTCCCAAAGGCAATATCCATCTGACTCTGCTTTTCTGAGCTCCCTGTTTGGTTTGGCTCAGAGCCACAACAGTACAGTATTGTAGAAGTATTATATTACCAGTGGTGCCATTTTTACAATGACATAGTAAGCTTAAGGGCCCATTTGTCTGTAAGTGGACATAAAAGATCTCATAACTATTTAGAAGATGAGCAGTAGAATTACTTCCAGTGACCTGACAAATATTTATCTCTCAGTTAACAGCACAATAAGAGATTGTCTTCTCATTGCCACAGCACAGCTTCTGGGAGTTTGCTGAGCATTAATTGACCACTGTTACAATTGTGACCATACTTTTGAAGTACTTCATTGGCTGCAAAGTGCTTTGGATTGATCTGTACTTGTGCAGGGTACAATTTAACCGGATTGAATAATATTTGCCACTGATCAGCCCATCTGCCCAGCCTGCCTATATCCTCCTCATTAGCTAGTACCCCACCAATTTTTGTATCATCTATGAAAAGGTCAATTTTCTGATTGGTACTAAGAGGTGGAACGCCAGAACTTCTTGGGGAAGCAATACACAAGTGAGCTAAAAAGGATTGAATATAAATCAGGTATGCCATACAGCCAGTTGGCTGCACCAGAGGACCAGACTGTGAAAGAATCAGTTAAATAGAAACTCTGGAAGCTATGCCATCAGGATGGTTGTGACCTGAGTATGAGGGGGTCCCTAGCTGTACATCTCCTTGGAGTATTCAGGAATCTCTGAACACAACTGGTGACTGACGTTGAACAAGAGCTGAATCCAGAAGGACAGGTGCCAGAGGCTGAGTTGGAAAGACAGTAAGATGTCAAGTGGTGCCACATGTACAGGGAGTGATTCCAGTGTTTGTGATTTGATAAAGGTGTACTTGTGGCATTAACTATATAAGATGAATTTATTTTTTTCAATTGAAGTCCTATTTGCCTGTTAATTCATGTTGAATTGTATATTAATTTTGGTTGGCTGTTAATGTAAAAATGTTTTATAGAGGACAATCTCATCTTGTCTTATATGTTGCGTTCTTTTCAGAATTTGAGTAGAAATGAGAAATAGAAAAGATAGTCAACAGGTAGGCAGGCACTAAATCAATATTAGCTGCAATCGGTCTTGAAATTATTATTCCAAACAATAGCATTTCAAAACAAAAACTGAAGTTTACTCTGAATTTGCTGATATAATTTATATATTATATATAATATATCTACCATGCTGGCTATTCTCCATCATTGCAACATTTACTGGAAATTATTTTAACTTTTACTATGTTAGGAGATTAAATTTCCTCAGTGAAGTATGACTTAACTGGAACATAAACTGAGCATGAATACTACTATTATGTAACTTTCCTCTTGAGTTAGCACATTTGCTTTCCAGAAAATTGCTCGGCAATGTTCCAGGCTGAAATGAAAAATTAATGCGTTACATTGTGTTAGCATTCTTAAGTCCTTTATCAACCAAATTGAGGGAGGTGATGACCTAGAGGTATTATCAGTGGACGGTTAATTCAGAGACCCAGATAGTGTTCTGGGGACCTGGGTTCAAATGTGGCCGCAGCAGATTGTGGAATTTGAATTCAGTGAAATATCTGGAATTAAGAATATAACGATGATCATGAATCCATTGCTGATTGTCAGGGGAAAACCCCATTTAGTTAATAATGTCCTTTAGGGGAGGAAGCTGCCACCCTTACCTGTTCTGGCTTACATGTGATTCCAGACTCCCATAGCAATGTTTTTGACTCTTAACTGCCCTCTAGGCAATGAGGGATGGGCAATAAATGTTGCCTAGCCAGTGATGCTGTCATCTCATGAATGAATAAAGGAGGAAGAAAATTAAGGTTACTCCATATAGTCATGCAGCCTTTCTTTCTCCCTCACTTATCATAGATCACTGGTTAAGTGCTGAAGTCAGGCTTGTTGAAAACATGGTAGAAGGAGAGGAACCATTAAAGTTTAAAAATGACAGAGTTTATTTCATTAGATAGGGGAGGAGAACGCCTAGTGGTATTATTGCTGGACTGTTAATCCAGAGATCCAGATAATGCTCTGGGGACCTCAGTTCAAATCCTGCCACAACAGATGGTGGAATTTGAATTGAATAAATATCTTGAATTAAGATCATCATCTCATGAGGACTGTGAATCCATTGTCAGTTGCTGGAAAAACACATCTAGTTCAGTAATGTCCCTTAGGGAAGGAAATTGCCATCCTTACCTGGTCTGGCCTACATGTGACTCCAGGCCCACAGCAATGTAGTTGACTCTTAACTGCCCTCTGGGCAATAGGGATGGGCAATAAATGCTGCCTAGCCAGTGATACCCTCATTCTGTAAATGAATGTACAAAAAAAAGCAAAAAAGGTGAGATTATCAAATCTATGGACCCTGGATATTGAGGGATACGCAGAATTAGATTAAGACAAAAAGAGAGGTTTATGGCAGATACCAAAACAACAAACATTCTAGTGAAGTATAATATACAAGGAACGTACAAATGAGATAAGGAGAGCTAAAATGGAACGTGAAAGGTTACTGGCAGGTAAATTAAAGTCCACTGAAATATTAAGAGGAAACAATAACAGGCAAATTGTAGGGCTTATTAAGGACCACAGTAGGTAATTTGTGATTGGAGCCAGAGGATATAGGTAGGGCTCTAAATGAATACCTTGTGGATACACCAAGAAGACATACAGCTAGGAACCTCTCATGCTCAGGTCACAGCCATCTCAATAGCATAGTTTTCAGAGTTTCTATTTATTGGAGTAACCAACAACATTTGATTCTGTCTGGTCTTCTGGTACAGGCACCTGGCTCTTTAGCATACCTGAGCAATTTACCCCACATTTAGATTCAATCCTTTTTAGCTCACATGTGTATTGCTTCCACAAGAGTTTCTGGAGTTTGAGTTCTTCTTAGACCCAATCAGGAAAGGGACATTGTAGAAATTGAAATCAAAGATAAGGTCTGTTATAGAATGAAAGAAATTAGCATAGACAGAGAGGAGGTTCTGAGTGGTCTGGCAGGCTTAAAAGTCAATAAATCTCCGGGCTGTTGAGTGAGGCAAGAGAGGAAATAACGGGGTGTTTGTAAAAATGTTCAGTTCCTCCCCGTCCACAGGAAAGGTGCCAAAGAACTGGACATCAGCCAGTTTGGTACCATTGTTCAAGAAGGGAGCAAGGGTTACTACAGACCAGTTAGTCTAACCTCAGAGGGTGGGAAACTATTGTAAGCAATTCTGACGTACAGAATCAATCTGCATTTGGAGAGGCCCTTGCTGCTTGTGGCTTATATTAATGATTTAGATTTGAATGGAGGAGGGTTGTTCAGTAAGTTAGTAGATGATACAAAAATTGGCAGGGTGTTAAATAATGAGGAGGATCGAGATAGCCTAGACAAATGGGCCGATCAGCGGCAAATGATATTCAATCTGGATAAACGAATGTACAAAAAAAAAGGAAAAAAGGTGAGATTTTCAAATCTGTGGACCCTGGATATTGAGGGATACGCAGAATTAGATTAAGACAAAAAGAGAGGTTTATGGCAGATACTAAAACAACAAACATCCTAGTGAAGTATTGGCAAACAAGGTAAAGAAATACATGATGAAGGGTGGAGACCTGGAAAGCACTGAGGGTCAGAGAGACTTGGTGTGCATGTCCATCAGTCCCTTAACCTATCAGGATAAATGGATAAAGAGGTTAAGATAGCATTTGGTAGTCAAGGCATAGAGTTGAAGTTTAGAGATGGGATGCTGTAACTGTATAAAAAGCTTTTTAGGCCACAGCTATTTGAGGTTCTAATGTCTACATTATAGGAGGGAGGTGATTGTGCTGGAGAGGAAGCAGAGGATCTTTACCAGGATATTGCCTGGGCCTTGGAGATTTACCTGTGAAGAGTGACTGGACAGACTGGGGTTGTTTTCGGGATAGAGGTGATTGAGAGGGGACATGATCAAGATGTATAAAATTATGAAGTGCAAAGATAGGGTAGACTGGAAGAAACATGTGACAGGGAGGCACAGATTTAAGAGAAGGGGCAGAAAATTTTAAAAATGAAGTCACTTTTCATCTGCATTAAAAATATCCTAGAAATAGAGTTTTTTGTAATAAAAGTTAATAGATGTAATTACATGCAGTTTTCAGAGCTTTATGTCTGAACCTTGACCCTCTCCCCAAGTTTGGACGTAGACTCAATTGCAATGCTTGTTTCTGCTGTTGGCGATTGATGATTTAGAACCCACTTCGGCTTCAACTTTTCCTGCAAGTGCATTTGCTTTACTTGTCGAGCCACCTAAGCAAGTTTGCCTCCAGGCCTTGCCTGAGCCAGCAAAGCAAAATTGATTCAGAATTGGGGCAGGCTGAGGCACACAGTTTCCGCTTTTGAATGAAAAGATACAGTTGATAATCAGCAGTTATGTTTTTTTGTAGGTTCAGAGGGCTATCAGTTATCTGACGTGGCACTTTTGGCCAGCTCTGAAGCAGCAACACTCTTTCAGCACAAGCTCTCAGCTGCAGCTGCCTGTAGATTTTTTTTTAATGCATTGCTGATGTTGAGTGGAGTGTCCTGAAATCTCTTCTTTGAGCAATGCTGGCATAGGTGATGCTGTTTAAAGTTAACAGAATATAAATTGGCCAGTCTCTATAAAGGTTGATTCATCTGATGAGCCACCCAAGTGGTAAAAGCAATAATCAAGAAATTTACTGAAGTTAAAAATAAAATTAATGACTTAGATTTAACTGAAAATCACCTCGCTTTTCTGTACAATTTGTATTTAAATTAACATTAAAACAACAGACTGAAAAGTAGCAATGAACACAAACAATTTGAGTCTTTTTGCTAGAGGAAATAAATGGTACATTTAACTTGTAGATCAACAAAGTAGCAATTGGTGTATAAAAATCATCTAAACTATTCAGCATTTTATTTTTTAAAAACCTTTCTTTTTTCTTCTTTTTCTAGCTTTCTGCTACAAATATTCGCTCATTCTCGGTTGCAAATTTCCCTGAATAAAGATTGCCCAATTTGTCCTACAATGTTTCTTGAAACAATTTTGAAAAATAAAAGGAAAATGTTTTAACAGTGAAATGCTCCACTGCTTCAGGTATTAGGAAAAACCTTGCAATGTCTGACTGCAGGACCTGTCCTTGCCTAAGAATCACTGCTGTAGTTAAAAATACCAAGATGGAACCTAGTCTTTCCACCAAAATTTGAATTTTAAAAGGCACAAATGATGAGCGAATAGTAAATGCAACGATGTTGTTATGAAATATGTAATGTCTTTTGTTTTTACAACCGAACTTGGACTTCATAAAGTTCAGTTGGTGAAGAAAATGTTGATGGATAATACTGTTTACAAAAGCATATAGCGTGGTTTCATTGCTTCACTTACTTTGCTCTTTTATTAGAATGTTCGCAGCACTGATTTCACATGATAGGTAATTTTCAGAAGTAACATCACTTGATTCTATGCTTCCTTATTGAGTCATAGTCAGAGAATCACCTATAATGACTTGTATCTACCTTTAGGTTTCTATCCTGATCTGGAGAATGTCTTTTGACAGCATCTCTGAAGTTCTAACCTCTAGACACCCAAGCACAGATGTACTCACCAAGAACTTAGCGTTTTAGCTTTTATTTTATGAAACCACTTCTGATTTACCAAATCACACAAATTACCAGCACTGTCCACCAAGGTACTAATGGGGTCTATTTGTTCCCTCTCCAAGAGCACCTTAGTACAGAACCAAGAACATATCTCTTTTTCATGATAACGGAGACAATTGATCTAAAGTACAAGATAGGAAGGATTCTTAAATGCAACAGGACAGCGTTAGATGTTTTCAATCAACCTTTTCAGATGTGTCATGACATCTCAATCAGGAGGGACTTGATCATAGGTTTTTAGCTCAGAGGGTGTGGTACTACCACTTCACCAGAAGGGCCCCTCAACCTTTCACCCTGCTTTTCTTCTTACATCCAGAAGTGTTATGGCATACAAATGAGTGCTTTTTTTGCCCATCACCAAATCACCTGTGGTACTTTTCACCCATTGTCATGCACGACGACTAAATCAACCAATCAATCAAATTATGTGCACAGCTCACTATGAGCAATGCAAAAACTCAGCTCTTCTGTCTTTCCTATATCCAGAAGTGCACTTACAAATAACTAAATAGATTTTTTTCCTTTGCATCACCAAATCACCTGTGGCACTTTTCATTGATTAACAAACACCAGTCAGAACTCAGTTCTTAAATGGAATGTCCATTGAGCATTACATGTTCCCAATCAACTCTGGGATGTTCTGGTTAAGGCTTGAGTAATTGTGATGCAGAGGTAGTGTTTCTACTTCTGAGCTAGGAGTCTAGACTTCAAGTCCTACCTGCTCTAGAGGTGTGTAATAACATCACTGAGCTGGGTGACTGGAAAATATCTGTTGGAGCCTTGGCTCTTGTAGCACAATAGTAGTGTCTCACCCTTTGGGCTAGGAGGCCTGGGTTCAAGTCTCATCTCTTCCAGTGGTGTGTATTAATATCTCTGAACTGGTTGATTAGGAAAATATCTTCTGGCTGAACCTTGGAATTCTTGTGGCAAAAGGTAATGTCTCTATCTCTGAGCCAGGAGGCCCAGATTCAAATTCAACTTGCTCTAGAGATGTGTAATACCATTCCTAATCAGGTTGATTAGAAAATATCTTCTGAATGAGCATTAAAGGCACCTGCATTGCTAACTCTGACATACATCTCTCTGGCAATAAGTGCATATCAAGTACACAATCAGATGCACAATAGGATATTTATTAAGCTCCGCAAAAGGTCAAAAACTGAAACAAAAACACACTATCCACATATTCCTTGCACTGGGCAGTGCCTGCTTTCAAATATGTTGCACAGAATGTTAAAAGATGAACTGTAGCCCAAATCTGGTTCATTCATCCTGTAAGTGAGCATCCTTGAGGTTATCCCTGGCCTATCATTTGTGACAATGCATTATTGTATCATGCTCCCTTGGAAGGCCCTCCTGGCCAATGCCTTGATCCTTAACTTCATTTTCATCTTCACCTTAAGAATTTGATATCATTCCTTCATTGCGTCTGTATTCAAGATATCCCCACTTTGCAACTTCCAATTATGAAGGTCATAATGATCTGAAATACCATTTAATTTACAAGGGTCTGCCAGTACAACCCATGTGTTGAAATTTCATCTTCAGGAGTTCTACAGTCTGTTGCATTATGGCCTTGGTGAAAGTGTGAGCAGCATCAGATCTTCATTCTGTCTTAGTCTGAGGGTCTCAGAAAGAAACCATCAGCCATGTTTGGAGGCTGTAGCATTGTCTCTCAGCAGGCACGATATTATGGTCCGACGGCCTTGGAAGAAGCCGTGTTACCTGTGAATTCCCCAGTACGTACACATCATGCTAGATCCCAGGATATGTGATGCAGACCTCTTGAATTATGCATTGATAGTCATACATAATTGGAGCATTGTTGGAGTGAAAGACTTTTCTGTGAATGAAGTCTGCAGGTTTGTGCTCAGGCACACTCAAAGCAGTCTACGATGCCCTGTATCTGGGGATGAGCCACTATGTTGGCTTTGAGGTGGGTGATGAGCCACTGCACTGGGGTTGGAGTCAGGCAATGTGATGATCACTTTCACTTGGGTTTAGGGCCACTGTGGTCATACTACGGCAGGGTCTGGCCCAGGAGCAGCACTATGACCTGTGATTTGAGCCCCTGACTCTGAACTCAATATGCAGAGAGTGTGACTGCAAGCAAGGTTAGTAGCATTGCACCAGAGGGTCACCACCTCCAAGGACATGCAAAATAAATGAGAACTGAAAAAGCAAAGTGTTAGATCCTTACGATGCATTCTGTGTAAATGCATGAGATATGTGTGTGTGCCAGTGTGCAAAGTGACCTGATTGGCAGAAACAATCAAGTCCAGAGCTCCAAAGAAAAGTGTTGAAGAGCTGAAGTGGTGTCCAAGGGCAGGCACAATGCTATGGTGGAGCTGATAATTTCTTATTACTGATTTTTGAGAATAGAGAAGAAAGTTGACCAGGAAACATGCAGGGCGTTGTTCTTCAGGCGCTAGATGAAAACTAAGATAAGCATTCGATAAGCCACAGGTTTCACATACCTGCTCTGATTCATATTTTGTGAATTTGAACCATGTCATATCTTGATGGAGGAAAGGAAAACTGGAAGTGGTATATAAACATGGCGAGCTAGGTCTTTAATGAAATGTAATTACAAGGAAATAAGGTAGTCTCCCAATGGTGAGATTCTGAAGTTGTTTTTTTGAGGGGTAAATTGAACAAATGTTCTCGATGTGAAGAATCTGATTTATTCATTCTCATTGTACTTTCACACCTATTAGGCCATTTGTCATGCCACATCAGGGAGGGGAAAGTTCTCCCAGTAGCATTGAGACTGAATCCAAAGTGGTGTCAAAAATTAATTTGCAAATACCAGGAGAACCTTATTTCTAAATCTACTCAAGCTTTATTGAATTCTTTGAGAGTGGAGATACCTTTTTCTTGTTGACAAAGTATTTCAGGTAATTGCTGAGTGTGAATGAAGTGGATGTATGATATCTCTGCAGGATTATAATGCTCTCCTGGACTAAAAGATTATACTGTAAAGCAAGAAAGTGCCAAATAATGTAAAAAAACTTACTGGTTGGGAGTTCAATTTCCCAAAACAGAAGTGATTGAATGTCATTTTACTTTATTTCTCAGTCAAGAGAAGTGAAACAACATTGCACTTGTAAATACAGAGGAAACCACACGTGTGAAGCTGTAAAAATAAAACAAACGATATATGATTATTCCTTGAAGTCACCTCCAACGTTTCTTAAATGTCCCTGTCAATTCAAGACCAGCTATTTCAACTGATCTTCAATCAATCTAAAGAATTCAAAGTCAGCCAAGTACATTAAGAACTCTAGCTGAAAATCTTTGCTCAGCTTTTCCTGCAAACCTAAGAAAACTGCAACATGTGGCAAGAAATGTTTGAATTCAATCAATAATTAAAGCCAAGATCTCAATTCAGAAAGACTGTTCACCTTATTCTTAAGCATAACGAAAAAGAAAGTATGCAGTATAAGTTTATACTTCTGCCTGGTTATTTTTGTGGACAAACTGTACTCACTGTATTCAGATTAAATGCTCACCAATAACATGCTTATTATGCCTGGATACAATCTGTGGATTACTGTCCTAGTTACCAGATGTTTGTAACTGCAGTCTGTTCTTCCTGAGTAGAAGTGTCCCTGGTAGTTTTGAATGTACAATCTTCTGTAATTCCATTATAATTTTCAACTTTCCATGGAGTAATATTTTCCATGGATTCCTTTTTCCAGATCTTGCCAGCTGTGCTTTCATGTTGTTTAGCAGAAAGCTGTAGAACATTAGCAGTAATTTTTAGAATATTTTTCGCTTCGCTCTGTTGCAATGTTTTCTTTACAAGCTGCTTATCTACCATACTCCACAGTTCTTTACATATGAACAGCGATTATAAGGCCTTTGAAGAGAAAAGATTCTGTGTGTACAATTAGGTCACAGTAAACTGTTTCTCATCAAGACTCTTTTTTTTATTCATATAATTAGAATTAAAATCATTCCGTAACAATTGAAATGGTAAATTAGTTCAGACATTAAAAAAGGCCGGTCTTTTCATCGCAATTTGCATCTCAATTGCTCCATTCCAGTTTGTGCAAAACAAACTTGCTAAAATATCTAGTCAAGAAGTCACTGTTAATCAGGCAAACAAATGATTTCTGAATTAAAATGATTATGTAAAACAGTCTTAGGGGATAGAGTAATAGAGTTAGATAGCACGGAAACAGACCCTTAGTCCAAATCATCCATGCTGACCAGATATCCCAATCTGACATAGTATCATTCACCAGCATTTGGCCCATATCCCTCTAAACCCTTCCTTTTAATGTGCCCATCCAGCTGCCTTTTAAATGTTGTAATTGTACCCACCTCCACCACTTTCTCTTGCCACTTGTTCCATACACCACCACCCTCTGCATGACAAAGTTGCTCCTCGG
The DNA here is from genome assembly GCF_030684315.1 of Stegostoma tigrinum. Lineage (NCBI taxonomy): Eukaryota > Metazoa > Chordata > Chondrichthyes > Orectolobiformes > Stegostomatidae > Stegostoma > Stegostoma tigrinum. The sequence continues at coordinate 89,328,111 of NC_081360.1, forward strand.
GTCTCTTTTAAATCTTTCCTCTCTTACCTTAAACCTACGCCCTTCAGTTTCGGGTTCCCCTACCCAGTGGTCTAGCCTCTGATGCCCTCATCCAATGAAAGAATTTTTAAAGAATTGTTATCTAAAGTCTACATTTTTTAAAATAAAAAGATGTTGCAACACATTTCTGCACAATTAACACTTTGTTAAGGCATAAGTACATTTTCACATTTTCCTTAGTTTGTAATATCAGACGTAGACACTGCATTTTTCAATGGCTTCTGGTTATAAATCTGACTGGACGACCAGTACCCACTAGAAAAAGGGAAAGCATCTAGGTGTGCAGATAGCTTTCATCCTACTTTGTCAACAATGTAATCCCTAGCACTCCACCTCTCCACTTAGAAAGCAGTATAATGAAGTGGATAGAGCCTGTAGCATGGCCTCTTTGTCTCAAGAGCCTTGATTTCCCTCACTTATTTAGCACTCTGGGTAACTATGCCCAATGAGTTAAGACATGTTGCATTCTAAATGACATAAGCAGGTCGCAACGAGGAGAAAGAGGCCAAGATTAAACGTACAACATGGAGCGCCAACAAAGAAACAATGGGCACTCTCCACATTTCCTAGCTACATTGGATATATCAATACTGGAGAAGCACCCACAATGACACAGTCTGCCCTTTAGAAATTAGGTCCTTTCACTAATCCTGAAAGCTCAGAAATGTCCTACATCTTTCCAGGGCTTTGATGTTTCTGAACTGAATGCACCTCTGAAACAAACTGCTCCATAATAAGATTGGTGACCATGTCCATCATTAATTCCTACCATATGTTTTCAATTTTATTTGCAATTTTCGAGGAAAATTGATCAGAAGTGAAGGTATACATTTATTTCGTTTTGTGGTAATTTCCAGAATTTTGTTGTGTAAGATTTACTTCTAAAAATCTCAGATTTCAATTTTGTTTACCTTAAAACTATGTTCCCTCAAGTAGGATGTTATAGGTTTATACAGCACAAAAGAGGCCCTTTAGCCCACAAGCCCCTCCCGTAACTTGTCCAACTGGCTATTCTCTGTAGTAGATCAAGCTCAGCGTCCCCTGACAAAGTTTGCACTGTATAAATTTATCATCTTTTCTTCTGAATATCCAGCTGTGAATCAGTTGCTCATCATTTCATGGTTTCATTGCAAATGGCAACTATTCAAAAAGGAACAGGGCCGATTTCCTGGTATCCTGGTCAATATTTATGTCTCAGCCAACATCATGAAAAAAAATTATACAGTCATTATCACACACCGTAACTGTTTATGAGCACTTACTGTGGGCAACTTGGCTGCCATATTTCCTACCTCTTGGCCACATGGTTATATGTGTCTGCACGTTTGATGTACTTCATTGGCATTAAAGCATTGTGGAAAAACCAGAGGCTATGAAGGAGGAATATGGCAGGTATGGACAGCTAGGATTGACCAAATCCGTAGAGGAGTATAAGGGCAGTAGAAGTATACTCAAGAAGGATATCAGGAGGGCAAGAAAGGAACATATAGCTTTGGCAAATAGGGAAGCTAACTTTGGAAAATAGGGTGAAGGAGAATGCAAAGGGATTCTACAATTACATTAAGGACAAAAGAGTAACTGGGAGAGAAAAGGGCCCCTTAAAGATCAGCAAGGCTGTGTACGTGGTGAACCACAAGAAATGGGTAAGAAACTAAATTAATATTTGGCACCAGTATTTACTGTGGAGAAGGAGCTAGGGAACTTGGGGAAATAAATAGAATTATGTTGAAAAGTGCCCATATTATAGAAGAGGAGGTACTGGATGTCTTAAAATGTTTGCTTTGTGCACTTCCTGTGCAGCCACAACCTTGTATTCCTTGCTCTGTCTAAGCAGCCTCTGATCTATATGTCCTTGTTTGCTATGATCACCCTGTACTGCTCGCAAAACAAAACTTTTCACTGTACTTTGGTACATGTGACAACATTAAATCAAATCACATCAAAGCATAAAGGTGAAATTAATCCCTGGGACCTGATTATGTGCATCCCAGAGCTTTGTGGGAAGCTAGGGAATTGATTGCTAAGACCCTTGCTGAGATATCTATGTGTCTTCAATAGTCACAGTTGTACTGCCGGAAGACCAAACTGTGGCTAACATCGAGCGATTATTTAAGAAAGTTGGTAAGGAAAAGCAAAAGAACTATCTATCAGTGAGCTTAAAGTTAGTGATGGACAAGTTGCTGGAAGGGATTCTGAGAGACATTTACATGTATTTGGAAGGTCAAGGTGTGATTAGGGATCTTCAACATGGCTTTGTGCGTGGAAAATTGTGTCTTACTAACTTGATTGAGGTTTTTGAAGAAGTAACAAAGAGTTGGACATGATCTCTATGGACTTCAGTAAGGTGTTCGACAAGGTTCTTCATGGTAGACTGGTTAGCAAGTTTAGAATATCTGGAGATCTAGCCGTTTGGATACAGAACTCTCGAAGGCAGAAGGCAGAGAGTGAAGTTGGAAAGTTGCTTTTCAGACTGGAGACCTATGACCAGCGGGTTGTCATATGGATCAGTGCTGCTTCCACTGATTTTTGACGTTTATATAAACAATTTCGATGTGAAGGTAGGAGATATGGTGAACAGGTTTGCAGGTGACACCAAAATTGGAGGTTTCGAGGCCAGCGAAGAAGGTTACCTCAGTGTACAACGGGATCTTGATCAGATGGGCCTATGGGTTGAGGAATGGCAGATGGAGTTTAATTTAGATAAATGTGATGTGCTGCATTTTGGAAAGGCAAATCAGGGCAAGAATTATGCGCTTAATGATAAGGTCCTGGGGACTGTTGCTAAACAAAGTTATCTTGGAGTGCAGGATCGTAGCTCCTTAAAATTTGAGTTGAAGGTAAATAGAATAATGAAGGTGTGTGGTATGATTACCTTTACTGGTTAGTGCATCAAGTAAAGAAGTTGGGAGGTCATGTTACAGTTGTACAGGCCATTGTTTAGGCCACTTCAGGAATACTGCATTTAATTCTGGTCTCCCTGTTATAGGAAAGATTTTGCCAAGTTTGAAAGGCTTCAGAAAAAAATTACAAGGATGTTGCTGAGACTGAAGGCTGGGGCTATTTTCCCTGGTGCATCTGAGACTGAGGGGTGAGCTTATAGAGGTTTACAGAATCGTGAGGAGTGCCAGGAGCGTGAATAGCCAAGGACTTTTTCCCAAGGCAGGGGAGTCCAAAAACTGGAGGGCACAGGTTTAACGTGAGAGCGCTAAGATTTTAAACGGACCTAAAGGGCGACATTTTCACACAGTGCCAGAAGATGTGGTAGAGGCCAGTACAATTACACCATTTAAAAGACATTTGGACGAATGTGGTGTGGAGTGGACGAGTTGAATTGAAGTGTCTGTTTCTGCGCTGTACACCTCTTCATCACTCTACGTGATGTCCCTCTTATAATAAGAGGGGGGGGGGCGCGCTGGTTTAAGGAAATTAAACACTTAAATGGAACAAAACACCAGTTCTGAAGAAGTCATACCAGACTTAAAACATTAACCTTGTTTCTATGTCCACAGATGCTGCCAGTTTCTCCAGCATGCTCTGTGCTTGTTTAAAAGCAAGACACCGTGGATGCGGGAAAACTGAAATAAAAACAGAATGTGCTGGAGAAACTCGAAGTGTGGCAGCATTTGTGAAGAGAGAGAAACAAAGTTAACGTTTCAACTCCCATTGAGCCCGAGAACTGAGAAGTCATAGTGATCCTGTCTCGCCCCACAAGTTTCTCCAACACTTTTTGTTTTTTTAAAAAAAATCTTCTCATCCAAAAGTCTACTCGGGGCGGGGAGCTGCAGGGAGACTCGCCTCTTTCGCCACGCTTCGTTTGTCGAGCATCCAGGACTGCAGGAGGCAGCACCGGACACGCCGTTAGCAAAGCAGCTGAACATTGACAGCTGCGAGGTACCTCCTAAGCTTTCAGGAACTTCTTGGCGCACACTGAAGCTACGACTAGACAAGAGTTGTTATTTTTCACTTAGCATTTGCTGTGGATAAATGCGTTTTAACTTTGACGTTCCCCGTGGGATCCCTGAAGTGTTCAGATAGTCTTACAAGGGGATGGGCGCTGGGGCGAATGGAATGTTGACCCTGATTGAGAGACATTGTAACAACTTCGTGACCAGCAGCGGGTAATTTCTTAGCGTCGGACTGCTACTCTGAAACTGCTATTATTACAGTAATTATTGTATCCTTTAAGCAGGAGTGCACTCTCTCCACGTGCAGTCTATAGATTTGGCTCGAGAGAAACGCAAAGGTACAAATGTCCTAACTTTTGGAATATTTGCGCGGAGTTTAACGTTGCTTTTAAACGGCCGAATTTGGAGTTGAACTGTGTTTTCGTCATGCTGCTCCACCCCTGTTCAATAGTAAAGTGCTCCGGTGGATTCAGTCAGTCTGACGCAGCCAGTAGCTCTCCCGTAACCTTATTATAGTTTTAAATAACGACGTTTCGGGCGTGTATAAACTCGCAGTTAAACAGTCTGGTTCTTAGCTTTGCGTATTCATCTCACCCCACCCCTCCACTGTTGTAGGTCTTCCTTTTGAATGTCTTGCCTTGACTTATTTGTCACGCTTTGATCCCCTGAGTCAGGTTCGCTCCAGAGATTGTCTTTTAATTGTATAACGCTTTCCATGACCCTTAAAGGGCTGTGCAACCAGTAAATTGCTTTTTGAACATTTGTAGTCGCTGTTGTAGTGTAGGAAACACGCTAACGTGCTCACAGCAAACCCTCAACATAGTATGATAATGACCAGTTAATATGCGTTTGTAGTGTTTTTTGGAGAATAAACATTGGGCAGTACTTACAGTGTCATGAGATTTTTTTTATGGCCACGGAGCAGACAGACGGTCCTCAGTTGAATGTTTTGTTGAAAAGGCTGATGCCCTGGCAGTGCCGAGTTCACTTAACACTGATGTATCAGATTTGTTTTTTGTTGTGCACTGGTCCTGACGTGGAATTTGAACCTGGAACATTGTGACTCAGAGGCAACTGGGGCGGACACTCAAGCATAATTACCTATGCTCGTGCTCCAAAGCTGTACTGAGGGGTGTCAGTGATACCGTCTTCAAGTGTGATGTTAAACTGAAGCCCAGTTTCCCCTTACAGTTAGATGTACAAGGTCCAAAGGCACTGTTTCAAGGAGCAGAAGACCTTTCTCTGAGATCCTGGTCAATATTTATCCCTCAATTGACAATACAGAATGAACACGTTATCTGGTTATGGTATTACTGTGGGCAACTTGGTGCCGCATGTTTCTTGTTTTCTCTCATGGGTGTCATGTTTATGATAATACCACTGTGTGCGCATGCACAGAATTGGAGTGAACAAGGTGTGGAGCTGGACGAACACAGCAGGCAAGCGCATCTTAGGAGCACAAAAGCTGACGTTTCAGGCCTAGACCCTTCAGTGTTGCTTTCAAAGTTGCATCCAACAGCAAAGCACGATTTAGTTTAAAGAAATATAAATAAAGTCATTTGGCAAGAGCCCTTGGGAGAATCCTTCACAGTGCTGATGATATTTGGATATTTTACAAATTGTATTTACTATGTTTATATAGTCTGTGTGTTTTACAGCTGTTTACCCAGTTCTGATTTTTCTTCAGGGCTGCCCTTTTCAGCTATTTTTAGAAGATATTTAGTCATTTAATTTGATCAATATCTTATATGATGTCTATATGGCATGCAATTTTTGAGGTGTATCAGGAGCTTTTTGTAAAAACTTTGCTCCTGTTCCTTGTTGCCGTGCAGTTAGAGCTGCATGGTGCCACCCCACCTCCATCAGCCAATTACTGAGATCTGATAACGGAAATGACAGAGGCTGTAATTCATAAAACATAGAACACAGAGCACAGAAGAGTACAGCACAAAAACAGACTCTTCGCTCTACCCTCTGTGCCAACCTTTATATCATTCTAAGGAAATCTGACCTGCCTGCACATGGTCCATATGCATTTGTTTCTTCCTGTCTATGCGTCTGTCTAAATGCCTCTTAAGCATTACTATCTAATCCCCTACTAGCTCCCCGGCAGCACATTCTGGGCGTGTACTGTCCTCTAGATTTTTCTAAAATAAACTTTCCGTGCACATCTCCTTTCTGAACTTTTCTCAACTTACTTTTAAACCCTAGCATTTGATATTTCCACCCTCGATTAAAGACTCTGACTCTCCACCCTACCCATGCCTCTCATAAATTTATATCCTATCAGGTTGTCCTTCAGTCTCCGATACTCTCATGAGTCTAAGTTTGTCCACGCTCTCCTTATAGCTAATGCAATCCAGTCCAGGCAACATCCTGGTGAACCTCTTTTTTTTTTTTTACATCCTCTCCACATTATTCCTATTGTGTGGCAACCAAAATGACATAGTATTCCAAGTGTGGGGTAACTAAAGTTTTGTATAGTACAGTTGATTACAACTCATTTAAAATATTACTTGGAAGTCCTTCTTCCCCTTTTAATGTTTGTGCCAGAGTACAGAGCAGCAGTTACACAATTGTTCTTTAAGACTATACTGAATAGAAGCAGAAGCAGATCACTTGGCCCCTTGATCCTGCTGTGCCTTTGAATACATTCTCAGCAGATTTGTCCCATTCCTGTTCTCTCCTGGTATCTCTTGATTCCCTGGTAAATTAAACAACTGTTTATCTACCTGCATATAATAATGGAGCATCCTCAACTCCTTTTGGTTGAGAATAATAAAGGTTTACAACCCTCGGACTGAAGAGATTATTGAAAAGAAAAGCGTGTTACTGAAGTGTTTTTCTTGTGCTCATCAGGACAAACACAAGTTTGCCAAATTTCAAATGAGCACAACAATTTATACTGCAGGAGGAAGGGCTTCTGATTGGTTTACAAATTGACCTTTGAGGCATTGCCGTGGAGAAAACAAGAGGGGCTATAGACTCCCTAAGTTCCAGGTGACTTTTCTGGGGTGGGGGGCTGGGGGGAAGTCAATGCATAAACATAATCCTTCTTTGTGTAGAGAATGGATCGCTTTGAATGTATGGCACTGCAAGAGAGTGTACACAAGTCTCTATAATAATGGTAAAGGCTCCATTGATTATTTTATATTGGCTGTTAGTGTAGCCATTAATGTACAGGAAAGTTCTGCAGTTGGGCAGTACTGGCTGAATTACATTTAACTGATACTTTGTTTGCAAGAGCATCCTGCAATGTGTCAATAAAGAACTATTAAAGGAACATGTAGTTTGATTTGATCACCTGATCACTGGGAATGTAGGGCCAACATAACTGATAATAGTGCATCAAAGTAACAAAGTGTGGGGCTGGATGAACACAGCAGGCCGAGCAGCATCTTAGCAGCAGGAGAGCTGGCGTTTTGGGCCTAGACCCTTCATCAGAAAAGGGGATGAGGAGAGGGTTCTGAAATAAATAGGGAGAGAGGGGGAGGGAGACTGAAGATGGATAGAGGAGAAGATGGGTGGAGAAGCGAGTATAGGTGGCGGGGGGGAGGAGGGGGTGCGGGGGTGTGGATCGGTCAGTCCGGGGAGGACGGACAGGTCAAGGAGGCAGGATGAGGTTAGTAGGTGGAAAATGGAGGTGCAGCGTGATGTGGGAGGAGGGGATAGGTGAGAGGAAGAACTGGTTAGGGATGCGAGGACGAGCTGGGCTGGTTTTGGGATGCAGTGGCGGGAGGGAACGAGTTGGGCTGGTTCTGGGATACAGTGGGGGAAGAGGAGATTTTGAAGCTTGTGAAGTCCACATTGATACCATTGGGCTGCAGGGTTCCCAAGCGGAATATGAGCTGCTGTTCCTGCAACCTTCAGGTGGCATCATTATGGCACCGCAGGAGGCCCAGGATGGACATTTCGTCTAAGGAATGGGAGGGGGAGCTAAAATGGTTCGCGACTGGGAAGTGCATTTGTCTATTGCTAACCGAGCGGAAGTGTTCCGCAAAGCGGTCCCCAAGCCTCCCCTTGGTTTCCCCAATGTAGAGGAAGCCACATCGTGTACAATGGATGCAGTATGCCATTAGTGCACCAATGCTTCTCTTTGGGGCAGTGGTCATCCTGATCAGGGTGTTGTTTGCTATGTATCATGCAAACTGATAATTAGTGTAGCATTAATAGCTACACCAGCAGCCAACTTTAAATAATCAATGGAGCCTTTAACATTAACATATGTATCCTCTCTAGTAGTGACATAAATAGGCCATAGGTCCCTAACTTTGGACCTCCAGAAGTACCTAGTCCGCTGCAAATTAACCTGGAAAACAAAGTATCTCCAAATGTGATTTAAGCAAGCTATTACTATGCAAAAGTCACACAATTGGTATTTCTTGCTTGCAGGATATTGCAATAAATCCAGAAAAAACTTTCTGCCTGCTACACAATTATGTAACATCATGTTTCAGACCAGGCTGTGGTGATTGTAATGAGGTCAGCCAGATGGACAGATCAGGGCTGTTAATTTGGGAGCCGTGGCTGACAGATAAGAACCAGGAGTGTCAGACATCCTAGATAACAAAGTGTGGAACTGGATGAACACAGCAGGCCAAGCAGCATCTCAGGAGCACAAAAGCTGACGTTTCAGGCCGAGACCCTTGACATCCTGTTCACTCTGCGGTAGCTGAATCAGAGCCAAGTGAATACCTGGGGCTAATTTCCCTGGAGTGTCAGAAGCTGAGCGGTCACCTTATATAAGTTTATAAAATCATGAGGGGCATCGACTATGGTGAATAGCCCAGATCTTTTCCCCAGGGTGGAGGCCCAACTTTTTCAGAGGAATGAACTGCCAGAGAAGGTGGTGGAGGCTGGTACAATTACAACATTGAAAGGGCATCTGGATGGTTACATGAATAGGAAAAGTTTGGTGGGATATGGGCCAAATGCTTGCAAATGGGACTTGATTGTTTTAGGATATCTGGTGAGTTGGACCAAAGGGGCTGTTTTCATGCTGCATATCTCTATAACTCCATGATTCTGTAACTCTCCGCAGGTAAATGGTGACTTGATGATGGAGTATCTGCTTCTCTGGGGGTAGTTCACTAGTGCATTGTTGTGGTTTCTAGAAGTGACTTAGATTAATATGTAGGGTCTCATTATGTATACAGCTAAAAGGAATATGGTCCATACTGGGTCTTACTTGAACCAACCATGGGCTTGGGGAAACTATTGTACTCCTTTTCTTTCTCCACAGCAATGCCTCAGGCAGAGTTGGCTTGCAAGCTCCTTTTTTTTCTGTAACGTAAATTCATTTGGTCGTTTGGTGTTTGGCATTCCTGTATTTGTACCAGATGAATACAAATGAAAAGGTTTGGATAATAGTAGCCTGACATAGATATCCTTGTTGACCACGTATTCCAGGGATGAGTGCAGGGCCAGGTACATAGAACATTACGGCACAGTACAGGCCCTTCAGCCCTCGATGCTGTGCCGACCTGTCATACCGATCTCAAGCCCATCTAACCTACACTATTCCATGTACGTCCATATGCTTGCCCAATGCCAACTTAAATGTACCTAAAGTTGGCGAATCTACTACCGTTGAGGTAAAGAAACTACCTCTGACATCTTCCTATATCTTTCACCCCTCAATTTAAAGCTATGCCCCCTCGTACTTGCCGTCACCATCCTAGGAAAAAGGCTCTCCCTATCCACCCTATCTAACCCTCTGATTATTTTATATGTTTCAGTTAAGTCACCTCTCAACCTTCTCTCTAATGAAAACAGCCTCAAGTCCCTCAGCCTTTCCTCGTAAGATCTTCCCTCCATACCAGGCAACATCCTAGTAAATCTCCTCTGCACCCTTTCCAAAGCTTCCACATCCTTCTTATAATGCGGTGACCTGAACTGTATACAATACTCCAAGTGTGGCCGCACCAGAGTTTTGTACGGCTTCACCATAACCTCTTGGTTCCGGAACTCGATCCCTCTATTAATAAAAGCTAAAACACTGTATGCCTTCTTAACAACCCCGTCAACCTGGGTGGCAATTTTCAAGGATCTGTGTACATGGACACCGAGATCTCTCTGCTCATCTACACTGCTAAGAATCTTACCATTAGCCCTGTACTTTGCCTTCTGGTTACTCCTACCAAAGTGCATCACCTCACACTTGTCTGCATTAAACTCCATTTGCCACCTCTCAGCCCAGCTCTGCAGCTTATCTATGTCTCTCTGCAACCTACAGCATCCTTCGTCACTATCCACAACTCCACCGACCTTAGTGTCGTCTGCAAATTTACTAACCCATCCTTCTATGCCCTCATCCAGGTCGTTTATAAAAATGACAATCAGCAGTGGACCCAACACCGACCCTTGCGGTACACCACTAGTAACTGGTCTCCAGGATGAACATTTCCCGTCAACTACCACTCTCTGTCTTCTTTCAACAAGCCAATTTCCGACCCAAACTGCTATATCTCCCACAATTCCATTCCTCTGCATTTTGTACAATAGCCTATTGTGGGGAACCTTATCGTACACCTTGCTGAAATCCATATACACCACATCAACCGGTTTACTCTCATCTACCTGTTTGGTCACCTTCTCAAAGAACTCAATAAGGTTTGTGAGGCACGACCTTCCCTTCACAAAACCGTGCTGACTATCCCTAATCAATTTATTCTTTTCTAGATGATTATAAACCCTATCCCTAATAACCTTTTCCAACACTTTACCAACAACTGAGGTAAGGCTCACTGGTCTATAATTGCCAGGGTTGTCTCTACTCCCCTTCTTGAACAGGGGAACCACATTTGCTATCCTCCAGTCATCTGGCACTATTCCTGTAGACAATGACGAGTTAAAGATCAATGCCAAAGGCTCGGCAATCTCCTCCCTGGCTTCCCAGACGATCCGAGGATAAATCCCATCCGGCCCAGGGGACTTATCTATCTTCACCCTCTGAAGGATTTCTAATACTTCTTCCGTGTGAGCCTCAATCCCACCTAGTCTAGTAGCCTGTATCTCAGTATTCCCCTCGACAGCATTGTTGTTTTCTAGAGTGAATACTGTTGAAAAATGTTCATTTAGCGTTTTCCCCTATCTCATCTGACTCCACACACAGCTTACCACTATTATCCTTGATTGGGCCTAATCTTACTTTCATCATTCTTTTATTCCTTAAATACCTATAGAAAGCCTTAGGGTTTACCCTGATCCTATCCACCAACAACTTCTCATGTCTCCTCCTGGCTCTTCTGAGCTCTCTCTTTAGGTCTTTCCTGGCTACCTCGTAGCCCTCTGAGCCTTCACATCTCATCCTAGCATAATGATGATGTCTGCTATGTACCTGTTGAGCCGGTTGGAAAACTGCCAAGGATCAAGGCAATTTGGTAGGCTGGTGTTGACCTATGCCATGAAATAACCTCTCGAAGCATTCCATAATTGTGGGCATCACAGCAACTGGGTGGTAGTCATCAAGGCATGCTGCATGATTTTTCTTTGGTACCGGGATGATGATGGTCTCATTTAAGCACATTGGGACTTCAGATTACGGTAAGGAGATGTTAGAGATGTCGACGAATATTCCAACCAGCTGATCCACACAGGATCTGGGTGCACGGCTGGGGACGTCAAATGGGCCGATCGCTTTCTGTGGGTTCACTCTTAAGAAGACTGATCGAATGTTTGTGGCATGGACTGTGGGCACAAATGCATCCAAGGTTGTTGGGATAGGTGATATCGTTTCATTGACCCGCTCAAAGTGAGTGTAGAGCGCATTGAACTCATTGGGTGAGGATGCACTGTTGCCTGCGATTCTGTTTGACTTCGCTTTGTAGCCTGTTGAGGTGGGGGAGTTCAAAACTAGGGAACATGTCTTAAGGTGCGAGGAGAAAGATTTAAAATGGGCGTGAGGGGCAACTTGTTTTTAAACAGTGATTAGTGCATGGAATGAATTGCCAGAGGAACTGGTGGATGCAGGTCAAGTTACAACATTTAAAAGACATTTGGATAATCACATGAATCAAAACAGTTTGAAGGGATATGGGCCAAATGCAGGCAGATGGGGCTAGTTCAGCTTGGGAACTTGGTTGGCGTGGACTAAGTGAACCGAAGGGTCTGTTTCCGTGTTGTATGACCGTCTGTCACACCATTTCTCATCAATATTAAAGATCTGTAGTACCAAGTGACTGCAAAAAGATGTCTTCACCTCAGTCCTAAATGAGCATCCCCTTATTTTGAGCCTTAGCCTCCATGTTTTAAATTCCTAAATCAGGGTAAACAATACCTTCAGAGATAATGGGAACTGCAGATGCTGGAGAATTCCAAGATAATAAAATGTGAGGCTGGATGAACACAGCAGGCCAAGCAGCATCTCAGGAGCACAATACCTTGGTGTCTAAACTGTCAAGCCATTGCAGGAAATCTGCTGTTGCTTTGCTTGATGCCTGTTCCTGTACAAGTTCCAACAGTCTTGAGAATCAGCAGCATGCACCCACTTGAGTTTAGTGTTTTTGGACAAGTTTGCATTTTGGTTGAAGTCTGCATGTAGTCTCATGTGAAAGGAACAATTTCGATAGACAAAAATGTAAGGTTTTTTCATAACAGGAAAATTTATTACCTCTAACAAGCCTATCCCTACTTGTATATCTCCTACCATCACAATATTTCACCACTTCAGAATGAGTCAATAGGTAAGTGTGTGAAAAATCGTGGTGTGTTCATATGTAAAACTGAGTCATGTGGTAAAATTCCACTGTTGAAGTCAACGCAGTATGTTGGAAAGCCTTTTGCTCTAGGTCGTAAACTGTAATTGTCATGCATCATAGTGATGCCAGTTTTCTTTCAAAGTAACAGATATTGACTAAAAGTGGCTGTGTCTTTTATTGTTTGTATGAAAAGGATGGTCCTGACTATTTGATACTTAAAAAAATGTTTGGCCTTGGACAGGTCACCAGGAAAGGGAAGATGGTCCATAGCATTCAACACTCTACTCCACACGGAAGGGAGCTTGTGCTGTGGATCGCCCTCAAACACGTTTTCACACTTCTCTCACCCATTGCTCAATCCCATCTTATAATATTCGAAGCCTGGAAGAAGAGAAAGTCTTTTTTATTTTTAAATGGATTTATTATGTTATCAGGATAACCCAGCATTGGATTGCTATGAAACAGTAGTGTCAACATCTTGGTATGCTTTCAAGTAGAGCAATGTGCTGAATATGCGCTGCTATAGTCACTGCAGCACAATTGCGATGTTCAATGGATATCGTAGTTATTCATTATTTTATGCTTCCAGGCCACTCTTGCATTCTGTTTCAGTCTTACCCTCCCAATTGCTACTACCTTTTTGATTCGTAATCTGTCCTTATTATTTAATATATTCCACTTATTTACCAACAAATTTGAGATTTCTTTCCAACAAAATGGGCTGCTTGTGTGGGATGAAGGAATTTTTTTTTTTGTTTTGGTTACTTAAGTCTGTTACAATAAGAGACGAAAGGGTGTGATCTAATTCACTCCAAATGATACGAGCTTTTATGTTATATCAGCTAATTGATACTTTTGCTTCTGAGGTCGAAGGTTATAGATTTTAAACTTAATTGTGGAACTTAGCCTCTCTTTATTTATGCTGTACTATATTGCTTATTTGCAGGAGGGAAATGACATAAGGTCATTGAGTTAAGATTAATGGGCAAAGTGTTAAAGCAGAGATAATTATTTTTCCGCAGAGTTGACAAAATCTGGAACACTGCCTGAAAAGATAATAGAAATTAAGTCCATAAATCTTTCAACAATTTAAATCATTTAATCTTTTTAAATTGGAATGTGAGTGGCTTACAAGATAATGAGCAAAAAGAGTGTGGCAAATAATAAGTATGGCGCAAAGAGACTGCAGGGGCATATCGACAGTTAAGTACATAGGTTATAATGTGGGAATATATGAAGTGATGCATTTTGGTGGGAAGAATAAAGGAGCTGAATATTATTTATATGGAGAAAGATTGCAGAAAACAGAGATTTGGGAGTCCTTGTGAATAAATCATAAAATATCTAGCATACAAATTCAATGTGTAATGAAGCGAGCAAATGGAAAGTTGGCCTTTAATTCCAAGGGAATAGAAAACAGCATGAGGGCGTTTTAGCTAAAACTATACAGGACAGTAGACAAATCACAGTAGGAATGTTGTGAATAATTCTGGGCTCCTTATCGAAGAAATAACTTAGCACTGGAAGCAGTCCAGAGAAGGTTCACTAGGCTGATCCTAGGTATGCAGGGACTGTTTTGAGTAGAGGTTGAGTAGGCTGGGCCTGTGCTCATTGGAATTCAGAAGAATTTGAAAAATACTAGACTCTGAAGGTGTTTGATGAGATAGATGCAGAAAGGTTGTTATCCACTTGCTAAGAGTATAGGACCAAAGGGCAGAATCTCAGAATAACGGGTTGCACCTTTAATACAGATAAGGAGGAATTTCTTCTGAGGATGGTAAATCTGTGGAACTGTTTGTTGCAGAGAGCTTCTGACACTGATTGTTAAATATATTAGTGACTGTGAGAGACAGATTCTCAATCAGTAAAGAAATCAGAGGCAATCAGAAAAAGGCAAGAAAGTGGCGTTGAGGATTATCACATCCATCATCTCACTGAATGATGGAGCAGAGCTAATGGAATGAATGACATGTTTTTGCTCCTGTGTCTTATTGTCTCATGGTGTAAGGTGAAGTTGTGGCATGGTGGTAATATTATGATGTTAGGCTAATTTAACTAAGCTACGTAGCCATTATCTATTGCCATGAAAATGCAACTAGTTCACTAACGTCACCTCAGGAAAGGAAAATGCCATTCTTAGCTGGTCTAATCTACATGATTCCATACCCAATGGGCAACTGGTGATAGGCAGTAAATGCTGGCTGAAACCATGATGCCAAAATCTCATGAACAATTTTTTTTTAATGAAGTACAATTGCACTTTCAAAAGAAGCCAATTGCAGGCATATTGAGCCTCTTTCTGTGCTTCAAATTTTGCTGTAGTTCATAATCCTGGCTGATACATCATTTCACAAGGGAATTCTGAATCGTGAGTGGTGCTGCCTTTTGGTCAAATGTCTGCATTCAGGCTTCTATTTGCCTTTCGATTTAGAGAAGCAATCCTTTGGAATTATTTGCCAAAGAATAGGGAACTTCCCATTAACTTGACCACTGGCTATTTAATCCTTACAAACATACTGCACACTATCAATTCATTTGTATCTTTTTAAAATCTGCAAGTTTTTTTTCTCAATGGCTGTAGTTACTGTTTTGGCATATAGTTGCCACACAAAGCATTTTGAATTTAGGTAAATATGAACTTGTCAACATATAAAATCGAAAGCATTTAATTTAACTGTTAGACCTGAAATCACAGAATCTCTACAAGATGGAAATAGGCCATTGGGCCCAAAAGGACCACACGAACCTTCCAAAGGACATCCCACCCAAACCCATCCCACTACCCTTCTCCTTGTAACCCTGCATTTCCCACAGCTAATCCACTTAATTTACACATTCCTGAACACTACAGGCAATTTAGCATGGCCAATCCACCCAACCCTGCACATCTTTGGACTGTGGGAGGAAACCAGAGCACCCAGCAGAAACCAACACAGACAGTCGAATCTGAGTCCCTGGCACTGAGGCAGCAGTGCTAACCACTGAGCCACTGTGCAGCTCACTTTATTTAAGCCTCTGACAGTTGGGGGGCATGCACCATGTAATGTGTGCCTCTGGTAGTGTATGCTTGTATTTTCCACCTGTGACTACTGTAAGGTGTTTTATATTTCCAGTTTTTGTTCCATATACAATAATAATCGCTTACGTGCATAAATAATTGTTCCCATCTGTTCAATGTCTCATTCTCTTTTGGTTGCTGTAAGCATATTTCCCAGATGCATATGGGATCATGTTACCTAAGCAAATAGGTAGCACGTGGCTCATTAATTCTGAGTCACTTCCTTTCTGAGACCACAAATGCGTTGAGACAATATCGATTTGCAATCACCATGACAAGGGTGAATTATATACAAACCATGTTCAGTTCCTTGTAGAGTGAATCACAACACTGGGACTTGAGGACCGAATCTTTGTACATATATTTCTGTCTCTATCCTGTTCTTCTGGTAAACAAAATAATGTAGGTTACTAGTTAAGTAGCAAAGCAGTGGTGCTTGTTGCTGACCTGTTAGAAAATTAGGCATAGAGATCTAGTGATGTCTCTTGTGTGAATGTCCCCTTCCCAACTCCAATGTCAAGGTGTTCTCCAGGTGTATTGATGTCAACAAACAAGGTAAGCAATGGACTGCAGTGAAGTAGTTTCATAGACAGCAAATCAGAGCATTTAAAACGTTAAATCTTTTTATTTTTAATTTAAATTTTCAGATAGTAGAAAAATTATGATTTGACTTTCGTGAAATCACTGGATTTCTGAACAGCAGCAGTCTATTCCACCTATCAAGCTTGTTTTATCATTTTATCGTGTAATTGCTGACCTGATTATGGCCCTAACTCCACTTTCCTGTCTTTGAATTTTTGACAGGAAGAATAAGCAAAGAAGCATATTATCTAAATGGTTAGATATTTCCGAGCTCTGTGATGAAGAGGGATCTAGTTGCCATCTTACATGAATTAGCAGAAGCTTAGTATGTGGTTGCTAAAAATTTTGCGGGAATTTAATAGAATGTAATTGTGAAGGGAATGGAATGTAGAAGTAGTGAGTTGTGCTTTAACAATGCAGCTCACTGTTGAGACTACAAGTGGAGTATTGATTTGATTTGATTTAATATTTTCACATGTACCTAGGTACAGCGAAAAGTTTTGATCTGTGTGTAGTATGGCCAGATCATAATGTACAAAGTGCAGTCACCTTATAAAGACACTTCAGTGAATGTTTATTAAACAAATACCCAGATTGGGCGTTTGTCTTGTGCAGAAAGGTTGGACAGGCTACGCCTGTACCTGTTGTATCTCTGAAGACTAAGAGGCAACGTGATTGAAACATCAGATTCTGAGTGTTGACCGGCTAGATGCGGAGAAGATGTTTCCTCTAATGGGACAATCTAGAACTTGGAATCACTGTTTAAATATCAAGGGTCACCCATTTTTCAAAAAAATAGAGGTGGTGTCTTGTTTTTCTCTCTTTAGATTGTGAGTTTTGGAATGCTTCCTGAAAAGGCGGTAGAAACAGAGTCCCTGAATATTTGTAATACAATAGTGTTTAGATTCTCTGGCAAAATAGGGATTGGTGATCTGGGGTAGGTCGGAATGTGGATTTGAGGTTACCATCAAATCAGCCATGATCTAATTGAATGGTAGAGCAGGCTGAATGGGCTGAATAGCCTGTTCCTGTTCCTTATTCATAGTTCATATGAAATTCCAAATGCTAATGACCAGCTCTGAGAGAAGAAGTTCCTGTTTTCATCTCCATCTTGAAGGGAAATACCTTTGTTTTTAAACAGTTCCCCTTAGTTACAGATCTGTCTTCCCCCACCTGCCTTCCGCCCCACCACTATGAAGCGTCCACTCAGTATTCAACCCCTAATTCCCCTTAGAATCTTGCATGTTGCCGTAGAACATAGAACAATACAGCGAAGAACAGGCTCTTCGGCCCTCGATGTTGCGCCGACCTGTGAACTAATCTAAACCCTTCCCCCTACACTATCCCATCATTATCCATATGCTTATCCAAGGACTGTTTAAATGTCCCTAATAGAATGATCTCTCATTCTTCTAAACATCAGATAAGCACAGACCCAACATGCTCATTTTTGTCTCATAAGATTTATTCGAGGAATTCATCTTGAGAACCCATCCTGATTTTTCTTTTTCCCCACCCCTTCTTCTATCCTGATGGTTGAGAGTCTTTGGAATTCCTTTCCATAGACATGTGGGGGCAGAGCTGTTGTGTATGTTTAAGCCTGGATAAATTCTTTATCTGTTGGGGAATCGAGGCTTGCGGGGGTGGAATAGGAAAGTGGGAGTGAGGAATGTTGAATCACCCATGATCCTCTTGAATGGCACAGTAGACTGGAGGGGCTGAATGACCTCATCCTGTTCCTATGTGTCATGGTCTTATGATCTAACTGTCTCTATCACTTTTATATGTCTCCTCATGAAATCCAAAACTTCACACAACATCCAGAAGTGGTCTCAGCAATTTACACCTGCAGTAAGCCCTATGTACTTTTATACGCTATTTTGCTTGCAATAAAGATTCAGCATTCCGTTTGCTTTCATAATTACTTGGTGCAATTGCATACTTGAAGATGCATATTTAAGCACATGAGGTCTCTGCGCTGCCATATGCTGTAGTTCCTCTCCACTCGAACATATTCTGTTTTTCTATTCTGATGGCCAGATTGGATAACCTCACTTTTACCCCCATTATACTCATTCTGACGTATTTTTCTCCACTTGCTTCACCTATCTAAATTTCTTTGCAGGCTGGCTATGTACACCTTGCAACTTTCTTTAATAGTTATTATTTGTATGGTAACTGAATTTGGTAATGAGACAGTCAGCCCTTGATCTAAGATATCATAAAGTAGATCATAAATAGTTGAGGTGACAGCTCTGATCCTTGAAACAGCCTATTATTTACAGTCTGTTTCTCCCAGTTTAGTTTGGGAACATGTTGCTGCGGACTGGTTGAAGTGAACGGTCTGTTTCCATGCTGTATGATGCTGACTATATAACGGTTTCCTTTGAGTTACCCGAGCCTCTGATGCTGATAAGTTATGCCCCAATACTTACAGTCTTGTCTTGTGCACTAATCTTTACGTTATCAAATTCCTTTTGGGAATCATCCTCAAAAAAACTTGTCAAATGTACTTTACCTTTCATTAATCCATGTTTCCTCTAATAAAAAGAAGCTAGTCTGCAAATGTCACAAATCTAAAATTAAAATAAAAAAGAATGCTGAAAATTCTCAGCAGGCCAGGCAGCACCACCTGGGCGGAAGTAGAATTAATGCTTATGGTTAAGATGCTCTTTCATCAGAATTTTAATGAGGAAAGGTCATGTTGACCCAAACATTAACATTATTTGTCTGACTGACTTAATGAGTGTTTCCACCTTTTTTTTGTTGCCATTTAACAAGTTGCTTCTTCCCTTTTGTATTTACATTTGCAACTTTCCAATCTGCTGGAACTTTGCAGAATCTAAGGGAATTTTGGCAGATTACACCCAATGCCTCCATTGTCTGTGAGCTCTTGCTTTAAGACCCAAGGATGCAGACCATCATCTCATCAGTTCTCCTGACAACTTTTCTCCAGTGATTGTGGTTAAGCTCCTTCCTCCCTTTTGCTTTCCAACTATTCTTAGGACTTATTTTTGTGTTTTCTACTTGTTCAAAACATCTGCTGTTTCCTTGTTTCCCATTATTAATTGTCCAATCTTACCCACTGAGGTAAAATGCTCACTTTAGCCACTTTTCATTTTACAATTGTAGTAGCTTTCACTGTCCTTTTTTCTTTATTTTGAGCTGATTTTCTCTAACACCCCCAAATTCTCTTTTCTTTCAGTCATCCTTTGCAAGTTTCAAGCATGTTCCCATCTTGCAGACAAGAAATCTCTGAGCTACATCCGTATAAACATTGAAAAATTATCATTTCAGATTTTTATTGTACTGGGGAACTTTGATATTCTACAAATGTGAGATTAATGTTTTATGGGGCAGTGGATATATTAGCCATAACTGAAGTTAATATGCCATTAAAATAATTACTTATCCACTTCCTACAATAAATAATGTGTAACTACTTACAGTAAGCCTCAAAGTGTGAGTATTGAAGTATTTTAAGAAAGCCAGCCCAAGTCAACCCAGTTCAGTGATTTCTAATTGTTTGCATTCTAACACTGTGCCTCAAAAGCAGTAGAATCACAGCCATTAAATAGGAATCCCTAGGTTTCATTCCACATGTGCAGACTTCAGAAGATAGATAATTCCCCTGGGCCAGGTGGGATTTATCCTAGGATCCTCTGGGAAGCCAGGGAGGAGATTGCTGAGCCTTTGGCATTGATCTTTAACTCGTCATTGTCTACAGGAATAGTACCAGACGACTGGAGGATAGCTAATGTGGTTCCCCTGTTCAAGAAGGGGAGGAGAGACAACCCTGGTAATTATAGACCAGTGAGCCTTACCTCAGTTGTTGGTAAAGTGTTGGAAAAGGTTAGAAGGGATAGGATTTATAATTATCTAGAAAAGAATACATCGATTAGGGATAGTCAGCACAGTTTTGTGAAGGGTAGGTCGTGCCTCACAAACCTTACTGAGTTCTTTGAGAAGGTGACCAGACAGGTAGATGAGAGTAAACCGGTTGATGTGGTGTATA
Source organism: Stegostoma tigrinum (assembly GCF_030684315.1). Taxonomy (NCBI): domain Eukaryota; kingdom Metazoa; phylum Chordata; class Chondrichthyes; order Orectolobiformes; family Stegostomatidae; genus Stegostoma; species Stegostoma tigrinum. The sequence goes on from NC_081360.1 coordinate 89,348,409, forward strand.
TGGATTTCAGCAAGGCGTTCGATAAGGTTCCTCACAGTAGGCTATTGTTCAAAATGTGGAGGAATGGGATTGTTGGAGATATGGCAGTTTGGATCAGAAATTGGCTTGCTGAAAGATGACAGAGGGTGGTAGTTGATGGGAAATGTTCATCCTGGAGACCAGTTACTAGTGGTGTACCTCAAGGGTCGGTGTTGGGTCCACTGCTGTTGTCATTTTTATAAATGACCTGGATGAGGGTGCAGGAGGATGGGTTTATAAATTTGCAGATGACACCAAGGTCGGTGGAGTTGTGGATAGTGACGAAGGATGTTGTAGGTTACAGAGAGACATAGATAAGCTGCAGAGCTGGACTGAGAGGTGGCAAATGGCGTTTAATGCAGACAAGTGTGAGGTGATGCACTTTGGTAGGAGTAACTGGAATGCAAAGTACTGGGCTAATGGTAAGATTCTTGGTAGTGTAGATGAGCAAAGAGATCTCAGTGCCCATGTACACAGATCCTTGAAAGTTGGCACCCAGGTTGACAGGGTTGTTAAGAAGGCATATACTGTATTTTAGCTTTTATTAATAGAGGGATCGAGTTCTGGAACCATGAGGCTATGCTGCAGTTATACGAAACTCTGATGCGGCCGCACTTGGAGTATTGCGTACAGTTCTGGTCACCGCATTATAAGAAGGATGTGGAAGCTTTGGAAAGGGTACAGAGGAGATTTACTAGGGTGTTGTCTGGTATGGAGGGAAGGTCTTACGTGGAAAGACTGAGGGACTTGAGGCTGTTTTCGTTAGAGAGAAGAAGGTTGAGAGGTGACTTAATTGAGACATATAAAATAATCAGAGGATTAGATAGGTTGGATAGGGAGAGCCTTTTTCCTAGGATGGTGACGGCGAGTACAAGGGGGCATAGCTTTAAATTGAGGGGTGAAAGACATAGGACAGATGTCAGAGGTGGTTTCTTTACTCCGAGAGTAGTAAGGGAATGGAACACTTTGCCTGTGATGGTAGTAGATTCACCAACTTTAGGTACATTAAAGTCATCATTGGACAAGCATATGGACGTACATGGAATAGTGTAGGTTAGATGGGCTTGAGATCGGTATGACAGGTCGGCACAACATTGAAGGGCCTGTACTGTGCTGTTATGTTCTGTGCTGAGTGTTGATGGAGTAATGATGTCAATCCTTTCATGACTTATTTCTGACTTATTTGTTGAACTCTAAAGTAATGCAACTACCTTTTTATTCCTCCTTTTTGTATCCAAGGTTTTCACTTAGATACTTGTACCCAAGATGGCACCATAAGAGACAGACATTGTAAAAGCTTTTCTCTGTACTTCTACAATGGAGTAGAAGTGACATAAAAGGATAGTCTATTCTTTGTGAGCGCTGACAGCATCACCACTGTAAAATATGAGCATTTTAAAATGTTGCAGTAATCCTCTTTACAAAAACACATGCCCAGGACCATGAAAAATTAACTGTTACTATTTTTTTTAGAAGAAAGAGCTCGTAGATTGTGTTCTTTGTGACTTCAAAACATTCTAGATCACTTGATATCCAATGAATTTTTTTAAAAGTGTAGTCATTATTGTAAGCATGACATCCATTCTATATTTGTGCGATATCACAAATGCTCCTTTATGAATGGCAGAAAATTTTAGAACAGCATTACTTCACCAGAGATGAAGGGTCTAGGCCCGAAACGTCAGCTTTTGTGCTCCTAAGATGCTGCTTGGCCTGCTGTGTTCATCCAGCTTCACACTTCGTTATCTTGGACTCTCCAGCATCTGCAGTTCCCATTATCTTTGTTGGAATAAGCGTGTCTTTTTTTTCTGAGCAGCAGGCAGTGACTTGTGGGATATTAGTCTCTGCCTACTCCTCTGAAAAGGATGCCAGCTACTCACAATATGTGTTAAATACTTTGATGTGGAAACTGCGTCACATCTCCGAGACTGCAGATGATGCAAAGCTGGGTGGGAGGATGAGAAGACAATGCAGAAATGTTTCAGTGTGATTTGGAGAAGTTGAGAGAAGTGGCAAATGCATGATAGAAGAACTGTAATATGGATAAATGTGAGATTATCTGCTTTGGTAGCTAAAACAGGAAGGCGGATAATTATCGGAATGGCTATAAATTGGCACAAGGTAGATGCAATGAGATCTGGGTGTCCTCTTCCACCATTTGCAGCAAGTGAGCACACAAGTACAGCAGATGGTGAAGAAGGCTGATGATATGTTGGCCTTCATAACGAGAGAATTTAAGTACGGGAGCCAGGGCGCTGCACCTGTTTGAGGCATTGGTAAGACCACACTTGGTTTATTATGTGCAGCTTTGCTCCCTTTTTATCTAAGCAAGGATGTTCTAGATATTGGAGTGCAAAGAACTGATTCCTGGGATGACAGGAGTGACATAAGGGGAGAGATTGGATCAGGTAGGACTATGTTCAGTAGAGTTGAGAAGAATGAGAGAGGAATGTCATGGAAAGCTGCTAAATCCTAATGGGATTAGACAGGGTAGATTCAGCAAGGATATTCCCAATGACCAGTGTATCCAGAGCTAGGGGTCACAATCTAAAGATAAAGTATAGACCTTTTAAGACAGAGATTCAAAGGGTTGAATCACCTACATCTAATCATTATATTTTATGTTTTTGTGTCCACCTGTTGTTCATGAAGGGAATTCCAGGAATTGGAAGAATGCAGAAATGTTGGTAGGTTGTAGCATTGGAGGAGTTTGAGGAATGAGGAAGAAGCAATTGCACAATGAAATTTGAAAACAGGGAGGATAATTTTCAAATTGAGGAATTGCTGAACCGATGTAGATAAGCAAGAACTGCAGACACTGGAGAATCCGAGGCAACACAGTGTGGAGCTGGATGAGCACAGCAGGCCAAGCAGCATCTTAGGAGCACAAAAGCTGACGTTTTGGGCCCAGACCCGTCATCAGAAAAGGGGGATGGGGAGAGGGTCCTGATGTAAATAGGGAGAGAGGGGGAGGCGGGCCGAAGATGGATCGAGGAGAAGATAGGTGGCGAGGAGACAGACAAGTTAAAGAGGCGGGGATGGAGCCAGTGTAGGTGGGGAGGTAGGGAGGGGATAGGTCAGTCCGGAGAGGACAGACGGGTCAAGGGGACGGGATGAGGTTAGTAGGTAGGGAATGGAGGTGTGGCTTTATGTGGGAGGAGGCGATAGGTGAGAGGAAGTACAGGTTAGGGAGGCTGGGATGAGCTGGGCTGCTTTTGGGATGCAGTGGCGGGAGGGGAGATTTTGAACCTTGTGAAATCCACATTGATACCATTGGGCTGCAGGGTTCCCAAGCGGAATATGAGTTGCTGTTCCTGCAACCTGTGGTTGGCATTGTTGTGGCACTGCAGGAGGCTCCGGATGGACATGTCGTCTAAGGAATGGGAGGAGGGGTTGAAATGGTTCGCGACCGGAGGTGCCTTTATTTATTGCGAACCGAGCGCAGGTGTTCTGCAAAGCGGTCCCCTCGCGAGCACAGCCAATGAATGACCCAGTGGCATAGGATACAAGATTGGGAGGCTGGACAGGAGTGCATTGAATCAGTCTCGTCCTGAGGTAACAGATACATGGATTAACCTAACTGGGACAGTTTAAAAGAAGGTGCAGGAATAGATAAACCTTTTCTTAAGGAAAAATACTTGAGATTTTGGATTTGTGAATAAATAATTGAACACAAGAACAAAATGTTTTGGGAACACTTCTCTTACGTTCAATTCTCAGCACTGGACTTGAGGAGGGATGTCAAAGCCTTGAAGTTGGTGCAGAAGAGGTTAGTGCAATGGTGCCAGAGTCAAGGGATGTCATTGCTCTGAAACAACTCGAAGCTAGGCTTGTACTCCTTAATGCAGAGGAGATTGGATGGGGGTGTTCACAGTTGTAAATGGTTTTATCAGGTAAACAAGGAAAAACTAACTCCCGTGGCAGAAGAGATGGTAGCCAGGGGACACAGGATTAAACAGACTGGCAGAAGAGCCTGAGGTGATATGAAGACTTTTAATACTGGGAGTTGTTATGATCTAGAAGGCACTGCCTGATAGGGCACCGGAAACACAGTCAGTAGTAAGTTGTTAATTAACTATTTTAATGTGAAGAAGAAATTGATTGTTAAAACTGTGAGGAATGGGTAGCAGTGTGGGATAAATTGATAACCCTTCCAAACCATTAGCACAGGTGTAATGAGCTGAATGGCCTACTTCTGTGCTGTATCGTTGAGTGTTTCTGCTGCGTGTGAGGTTGAAAGGCCAGAACACTGGTGTTCAAAATCAGCAAGTTCTAGAATGTAGGGGAAGATACTGTGAAAAGATGGATCGGTGGCAGTTTGAAGGTGTCAGTGGATGATTTGTCCACACGGTTCTTTCCCACTCACCCAGCCTGTGACACTGACCTCCAGAACCAGTAGAGACCTGCAAGTACTGGCCACACTGCTTGCTTGACTTTCGCTGCTACAGAGGTGAGAGGCTTAAATCAGTACATGTGTTCACCTTCAGAAATCCTGCCAAGAACCACTACCAGCTCCCTGCAGTAAATCCAGCAGTTACCTCTTCCCTGTGCTGTGTTGGGGAGGGGGGATAGTATGGTTGGGTTTGTAAGGGGAAGGTCAAAGAGTGTTGATTGGGTGACGGTTTGGGCAGGCATCTTGAAATTGTGCTGGTTTGAATGCTGTAACAGTTTTAACAGAGAGCGAGAGAGAGTGCTTTGAGAAAAATAAATACTCCCCAGTGACATGTAGAGCCTTAGATAACAAGGTGTATAGCTAGATGAACACAGCAGGCCAAGCAGCATCAGAAGAACAGGAAAGCTGACGTTTCGAGTCTGGACCCTTCTTGAGAAATGTAGAGCCTTGTCAGCTTAAAGCAGTTTGCTTGTCAAGTTTGTAACAAATGTATATCAGCCTTAAGTATTTAAGTTTCATGACCGACATGTGGCAGTAATAAATGAACAAGAAGGGTCCTGACCCGAAACATCAATTTTCCTGCTCCTCTGATGCTGCCTGGCCTGCTGTGTTCCTCCAGCTCCTCAGTGTTATCTCTGACTCCAGAATGTGCAGTTCTTACTATCTCGGGCTGAGAATTTTGTTTGGTTTTGTCGCATGAGTGAATGTGGAAAGGTAACTTCCCCCATGAACTTCCCCCAGCACAACGTTTCAACAAACTTAAAAAAACCTGCTAATACCCTTCGCGCTAATGTTAACGGTATGATCTGTCATTTTAACGCTGGAACCCAGTGAGTATGATTTAGATTAGATTCCCTACGGTGTGGAAACAGGTCCTTCGGCCCAACAAGTCCACACCGCCCCTTGAGGCATCCCTCCCAGACCCATCCCCATATAACCCACACACCCCTGAACACTACAGGCAATTTAGCATGGCCAATCCACCTCACCTGCTCATCTTTGGACTGTGGGAGGAAACCAAAGCACCTGGAGGAAACTGACGCAGACACTGGGAGAATGTGCAAAAAGTTTCACACCAACGTATTCTGTTTCGGGTGTACGCTTGTAAGTTTCAATTTGTGTCATACATGCCGGATCAAAAATCAATGATACGTTGATGTTTTTGTTCTAGAACATTCTGTGACATATACCCAGATGGTTTCGTGTAGGATGTGAGTGCTGTATTCCATGTGAAAGCATTATGGTGGTTCCTCGTCTACCATTTATTTGGGAAGTGATCTGGTTGTGACAGGAGCGTTATGCAAAAGGGAATTGGTCAACCTGTGTGGAGGCAGCTCTCCCAGACCAAAGCAGCACCATTGGAGCGATACAAGCATGGCTGTTGTATCTGCGAGGGATACGTGTATCTTTATGGTGGTCGGAGACAAACTGGAATGAAGGATTTTTGGAGGTACAACATTGGTAAGATTGTCAGGTTTTTTTTTTGATTTGGTTCTCTTAAATACTCTTATTGTCTTTGACCTGTCACTGTCATCAAACTTTAGCTGCAGCATCTAAACAAGAATTGACTTGTAACTAGTTCTACACAAGCACTAGAGGTCAGGCTGGGAGTTTGGCTTGCACAGACGTGGGTGGATGGAGTGGTGTGTGGTGAATGGGTTCTGAAACAGTAGAATCATAGAATCCCAACAGTGTGGAAACAGGCCATTCGGTCAAGAAGTCTGCACCAACCCTCCAAAGGGCATCACACATAGACCCATTCTTCCCACCCCCCTTTTTCCCATGGCTAACACATCTAACCTACACATCTATGGCCAATATGGGGCAATTTAGCATGACCAATCCGCTTAACCTGCACATGTTTTGACTGTGGGAGGAAACCAGAGCACCCAAAGGAAATCCATGCAGACACATGGAGAATGTGCAAACTCCACACAGACATCGCCTGAGGGTAGAATCAAACCTAGGTCCCTGGTGCTGTGAGGCTGCAGTGCTAACCACTGAGCCACCGTGCCGCCCTAGAGTAAAGATGTCCTTCACCTCCTGGGTGGTTTTGTATTACCAACTTTCCCGTTAACAGTTGAACGTGCTAACCTATTGTGCCGCAGAGATAGATGGTAGATATATCGCATAGTATTAAAGCTGCTGAAGGTTGAATTCCCAGTCTCAAGTGGGATGTGACAAGACAGGCAAAAGGAAAGAGATTTTTGGGAAAGGTTGTAATGGTGATACTGTCCTGAATGATCAGAGACATGGAGAGCTGGGTTATTCATGATGGAAAATGAAATCGTATTTTCGTTAAAAGATAGTGAAGTGGGAAATGGCAAACGTAGGGGGAACAAGAGAAAATGGTGATACTGTAGCATCTCTCCACCTGGGCCAAAAACTCAAGTCAGAGCCTCCTCTCAAGAGTTAATGTTGAAGCTGTGCTGCAACGTGGCCACACAGGTTGGTTATCGATCTGCAAATCCTTCTGGTATAACTTTGGTGGGCAGCAAGAGCAGGAATGTTTCTGTGTCCCCCAGAGTCGTGCAGCAGCCTCCCCACGTTAGCAAGTGTCTTCTTTTGTTCCGAGGGACTATCATGTGAATGGATAGATAGACAGGCAGACACACTGACGCTTAAACACATGGGCAGTCATTCAGCCAGACTGTCTGTCTGTCTCACTGTCTGTTGTGCACGCGCACACAAAGTAGTGCAACAAAGGTCAGCAAATTAGATTCCTCAATACAAATAAAAGTTGTGCTAAAGTTTGGGTGAACTTATTGAGCAAGGTGAAGTGCTGGAAGATTGGAAGGTGGCTAATGTGCCATTATTTAAGAAAGGCTGCAAGGAAATGCCTGGGATCTACTGACTGGGATCCTAATGTCTGTGGTGGGTTAAGTTGTTAGATGAATTCTGAGACACAGGATCTACAGGCAATTGGAGAAGCAAGGACTCATTTGGGATAGTCAACATGGCTTTGTGCTTGCAAAATCATGTTAAATGAATTTGTTTGAGTTTCTTTTTGAAGGGGTGACCAAGCAAGTAGATGAGGGCAGTGCGATAGATACTGCCTACGTGGACTTTAGCAAGACCTTTGAAAAGGTACTGCAAGGTATCATAGGATCCAGGGAGAGCTAGTCAATTGGATACGACATTGGCTCGACAGTAGGAGACAGAGGGTGGTGGTGGAGGAGGATTGGTTTTCAGACTGGAGGCCCGTGACCAGTGGTGTGCCACAGGGATTGGTGCTAGGTTTGTTGTTATTTATCATTTGTGTAAATAATTTGGATGAGAATTCAGGAGGTATGGTTACTAAGTTTTTGGATACCTACAACATTGGTGGTATAGTGGACAGTGAAGAAGGTTCTCTGGGAATGCAGCAAGATCTTAAACAACCAGGCCAGTGAGCTGAAGAATGGCAGATGAAGTTTAAATGAGATAGATGCAAGTTGTTGTGTTTTGGTGGGTCAAACCAGAGCAGGATTTACAAAGTCAGTTCTGGAGTCCTGGGAGTGTCACTGAACAGCAAGATCTAGGTGTACAGGTTCATAGCTCCTCGAAAGTGGAGTCACGGGTAGACAGGGTGGTGAAGACGGTTTTCAGCATGCTTATTTTCATTGGTCAAAGCACTGAGTGTAAGAGTTGGGACATCTTGTTGCTGTTATATGGGACATTGGTGAGGCCACATTTGGAGTACTGTGTGTAGTTCTGGTTGCCCTACTGTAAAAAGGATATCGTTAAATTAAAAAATGCAGAAAAGATTTACTAAGTTGCTAGGGTGGAAGGTTTGAGTTATAAGGAGAGGTAGGATAGGCCAAGATGTTGTCCCCTGGAATGTAGGAGACTAAGGTCTGTAAAATCATGAGGGGCGCAGATAAGATAGAGATAACCAACAGCTTTTCCCCATCGTAGGGGAGTCTAAAATTTGGGGGCATAGATTTTAAGGTGAGAGGGGAGCGATACAGAAGGGTCCAAAGGGGCAATTTTTTCACACAGGATTGTGAGTGTCTGGAACCTAGCGCATCTGACAAAGGGGCTATGCTCTGAAAGCTTATGAGATTCCAAATAAACTTGTTGGACTATAACCTGGTGTTGTGTGACTTCTGACTTTGTCTATCCCTGTCCAACACTGGCACCTCCACATTATGGGAATTGAAGGATAGAGCAGATAAATGCATGGGTGGAGAGAAGGTGCAGGAGGGAAGGCTTCAGATTGTTGACACAAGGGGATAATTTCTAGGGAACAAGAAAACTGTACAAGTTATAGATGAACAGGAGTGGGGCCACCATACTCGTGGAGAGATTTGCTCATACTGTTGGGATGCATTTTAAACTAGATAAGCCGGGGCTTGAATCCTGACAAGTTGTTTAAGTGACAGGTCGAGGTGAAATAAGAAGTTAAAACTTAAGTAAATGAGTCTATAAGGCAGATGAATCATAGACTAGATGAGAAGTGAGTTGAACAAGGTGAAGTGGAATCAGTGAGCCTGAGAAATAAGATCGATGAGCTGAGAGGACGCGTAGACAAAGGCAGCATGTTATCATAGTTATGATGGGGACTTGGCTGAAAGATGGAAAGGATTAGCAGTTTACTGGCTACAGCTCCTGGTTATAGGATATTCGGGCAAGTTGGCGAGTGGGATAGAAGAGGAGGCGAGGTTGCAATATTCATCAAGAAATCAATTATAGCAATAAGGGATGATATCTTGGAAGGATCATCATATGAGGCCATATAGGTAGAAGTAAAAAGCAGAAAAGGTACAGCCATGATATTGGGGATGTACTATAAACCCGCAGTCAGGGAAAAATAGAAAATCAAAAATGCAATCTAAGAATAGTAAGGCAGTAATAGGGTTTTTTTTTTAAATACTCAAACAAAATAGGGTGGTTTTAGTGTTCAATGGAGGGAGGAAACAAAATTCTTAATTTTTTTTCCGTTAGCCAGTACGTAGAAAACCCAAGAGGGATGGGCATTTCTGGATCTAATATTCAGAAATGAGCCCGGACGTATCAAAAGGGGACCATTTTGGTGATAGGGTTCATTGAGGATAGTTATGGAAAAGGTTAAAGATGGGCCAGAAGTACTAGTTTTGCAAAGGTGAGACACCATTTGACCCATGTGGACCAGGAGTAGCTACTTATGGATAAAACTATCAGAGCAATGAGAGGTATTCAGGAGCACATAGCAAAAATACAGGGGCAAATCTATTCCCGTAAAGACAAAGGGTGTGACTGAGAACAGAGAACCCTGGATAGCAACTGTCCTTATACCTGCACAATAGCCTACCCCAAGTAACGTTTGAAAGTTCATGCCTAATACAGTCAAAATTGGTCTTACTCCAATTTATGAATTTAATTTTTAGATCAGATCAGGTCTATCCTTTTCCAGAACTATTTTAAAACTAATAGAATAATGATCACTTGCACCAAAGTGCTCCCCTGACACCTCAGCCACTTGCCCTCCTTATTTCCCAAGAGAGAGTCAAGTTTTGCATGTTGAATGAGAAAATTTTCTTTTACACACTTAACAAATTTCTGTCCATCCAAGGACTGGAAAACTGCTAGTACACTCCAATTTTTTTTTTATTTTAGAAAGGAAACGATAAACCAAGACATTACAGACCAGTCCATCCAATCTCAATTATGAGAAAGCAGTTTTAAAAAATTGAGGGACAGAGTTTATGAACATGTGGATAGACATGGATCAGTGAGGTAGTCAACATTGGACTTGCTAAGGGAAGGTCATGTTTGACAAATTGGATTGAATTTTTGAGGAGATAACCAAGAGTGTTGATGAGGATTATGTGTTTGTGGTCTACGTGGACTTTAGCAAGGCTTTTGATAAGGCCTATCATGGCAAACTGGTCAAGAAAGTAAGATCCCATGGGCAAGATAATGTTATACTTTGGATTCAAAATTGACTGAGAGGTAGGAAGCAGAAGGTGATGGTGGAGGAATGTTTCTGTGACTGGATATCCGATTCACTTGGAGGTCCACAGGTCTTGGTGCTGGGGCCCTTGCTGCTTGTGCTCTACATCAGTGGTTTTGACTTGATTGTAGAGGGTTCCAACGAGAAGTTTGTGGATGACTCAAAATTTATGCAAGGTGTGTGAGGTGATGCACTTGTGGAGGGTTATCAAGGAACAGGATTATGCTATGAATGGTAAGACCTTAAAAATATTCGGGGGGAAAATTGCTGTGCTTATCCACAAATCCCTGAAGGTGGATTGAAATAAAATGAATGATTGATTGCATCCGCCTGCTTGGACCAATGCAAAACGTGCCGTGGTGCTATTTTTAAGGGCTCATTCTCCAGTCTCAAGGCCAAACTTTATCTCTTGATCAAATTCAGAAAAAGGTGTCGTCTGCTATTTATCATGCTGCTGTTCATGGGAACTTGCTGTGTGCAAAAAAATGGCTACAAGGTCTCCTTCTCTACATCCATGACTATGCTTCAAAAGTATTATAAAGATAAATGCAAACATTACTGTTTTTAAAAATTGGGATTTTGTAGATTTGGAATGATGGGCTAATTAAAATACTTATGCATAGACAGGAAAAATGAAATGATTACATTAAAATATAATCTTAACACACTGTCAAATTGGCTCAAAGTGCTTTGTGTACAATGAACAGACATGAACGCAAAACATTGTAGAGATTCTACATCCAAGAGATTTCATAAAAGGCAATGAAATAAATAAGTGGAGAATCTGCTTTTTGATGACTGGAACAAGATGAGAAATTCCTGTTCTTCAGGGTCTTGTGTAATTTTTAACATGCTCTTGCCCTGGAAAATGTAACTTTTTAAACGTCTCACTTAGTTTCTTACATTCAATTACAGGTAACCGTGAATCTAGCGAAAATGCAGCAAATATTTAGCAACAAGTACTCTGACTGCACAGTGCTGAGTCACAACAGGCTGTTTTATTATAAGAATACAATTTGGGATATTTACAAATATAAAGAGAGTGTGTTTTGGCAGAAATTTTACTTTGCAGAATTAAGTGATCAAATGCATTAATTTTTTTGCAATGCATGACTCAGATGTTTACCGTACTGAAGGAGACCATTTGGCCCGACATGTCCATATCAGGCAACAATGATTTGACTGCACTATCTCCATTTTCAGGCTTGGATCACAAGTAAATACCCAAGTACTGCTTAAATGTACAGGAGTTTGAGAATCAACTTCCTTTCAAAGTCTGAAGTCACATGACACCAGGTTATAGTCCACCAGGTCTAATTGAAATCATTAGCTTTCGAACCGCTGCCACTTTGTCAGGTGAAGTTTCTGGTGAAACCAGACCAGTGTCAAATAGTAGATGCCAAGGTGTGGAGCTGGATGAAGACAGCAGGCCAAGCAGCATCTTTAGGAGCACAAAAGCTGATGTTTCGGGCCTAGACCCTTCATCAGAAAAGGGGGATGGGGAGAGGGTTCTAAGATAAATCGCAAGAGAGGGGGAGGCAGATCGAAGATGGATAGAAGAGAAAATGGGTGGAGAGGAGACAGACAAGTTAAAGGGGCAGGGATGGAGCCTGTAGAGGTGAGCATAGGTAAGGAGGGGATAGGGAGGATGGACAGGTCAAGGGGGCGGGATGAGGTTAGAAGGTAGGAAATGGAGGTGCGGCTTGAGGTGGGAGGAGGGGATAGGTTAGGGAGGCGGGGACGAGCTGGGCTGGTTTTGGGATGCAGTGGGGTGGGGGAGATTTTGAAGCTTATGAAACTATACACGTATAAAGAGAAGTGACTTGGTGATGGGATACCAGTGTCTGTGGAATTATTTCATTCTACCTTCAGGGATTTGTGGATAAGTACCAATGTCTCCCTGAACATCAATATTTTTTAAGGTCTTGCCATTCAAACCTCACAGTTTAGAACAGTGTAGTACAGAGGTGCCTTGTGCTCATTTCTAGAGTGGGACCTGAACCCAGAACATTATGACTTGGAAACGAGTGTGGCTCACTGAGCTACGGCTAACTCTCCAAACAAAGTACTATGCTTCAATGTATTAATTTTATACTGAAAAGCAGAAATGGACATACGGTATATAATATAGGCCTGCTTTCTGGCAATGTGGTTGGCAAGTTCATTTAATTACAGAAGGCAAGCTGGAGAATGTGTATTTACAGAGCAAGGGATTGAAGTAAGTATTCAAATGTCCTAAAGTAGTGAGGAGTTAAACCCTTTTTGAAGCATAGTACAATTTAGTAAAATTGCACATTTTAGAAGTATTAAAGTAAGTGATTTCAGTATAGTCAGACAAAAATACATCTTGGTTTTAAAAAAAAGGATTCTGCTTCTTAAGTTCACTTTGGCATGGCTGTCATGGACATTACAGGAGTTTCCTCATTTGGGCGTTGCCTCGCTATAGTGACCAGGGGGCAGCATGGGAAATTGTTATACCCTGCAGGGTATGAGGTATGATGTTTCGCTCTGTCTCTGTGAGCCTCACGTTGCAGTGTTGTGGGCAGGTTTCAAAAGTTCTGCAGGATTGAGTAATTTGTGAGGAGAATGATTAAGCTGTTTTAATGTTGCAGGTGCACTCCTATTGATGTGAAGAGCATAAAAATAAGAACACCTAAAATGTGGTTCAATTCTTACACTTGGTTTTGAACCTTTTAATCATCGTTCCTGTGGATTTTCAAAGGAGCCCTGCACTTAATCCTTATCAAACGATCTTCACTAAATGACTCTTCTGTTCCCTAGTGGCATTTCTTCATGTGTTTGGTTTTGTTCGTTTGGTCTTCTGTGCATATAAAGAGTGATTGTAGCTCGGAATGATGTGTTTTCACTCTTCAAAACTTTTGTATCTGTGGATAAAGTTGTGGGGATATCCATTTAAAGCAGGGATCTTGTATAAGTGTTTTTCCTGTTCCAGGCGTAGTTCTGGAGTGTTGCAGTGAGTCATGGCCCATTTAAATAGTGTCCTAAAGCAGTTTTGTTTGTGGACTTTTGGGTTGTTGTGGAAGTTGAGGATTTGATCTTTGTGTTGCTTTTCTGTATACTGAGGTTTGGAACTGTCAGTTTGTCAATCGCTCTACTTTAGCAACCAGACAGGGAAGTTAACTGAAATAGCAAGGTGTAGAGCTGGATGAACACCACAGATAAGCAGCATCAGAGGAGCAGGAAAGCTGATGTTTTGCCTGTAGACCCTTCTTCATAAATGTTTTCTTCTTGCCTTGTGAATTTCCTGCCTGTGAATACACTGTTCATGAGCTGGTAGGTTCTCTGCTAATTTGTTTCATTTAATAATAACAAATGTGTCATCTACGTATCGATCCACAGTTTAGGTTGAATGTGCGGGAGGGTGGTGTGTTCTAGTCTTTGCTTGACAGCTTCTGCGATGAGTCCTGAGTTGGCTGACCCCGTTGGTGTACTGTTAATCTGTTTGTATATTTGACCATTAAAGATGAAGCGTGTGATGGGGCAGGGGTCTAGTAATTTAAGTATGTTGTCCTTGCGTATGGACCTGTTGGTCTACGTCGATGTTTCCCCTAGTAATGTGGCCATTGTTTCTTTGGCAAAGTTTGGCAGTTTCATCCACAGAAGCCTACATAACAGACAAAAACAGGAGGACACAGTACTAACGCACTGACTCCACTTCCCTACATCAGGAACATATCGGAACTGACAACAAGACTCCCAAGTCCACTAGGAATCATGGTGGTCCATAAGCCCACAGCCACACTGTCAAACACATACAAGAATTAAAGACCCCATTTCCACAACATGCAGATTGAACGTGGTTTACAAAATACCATGCAACGACTGCCACAAACATTACATTGGTCAGACAGGAAAGGAACTAACCATCAGAATATATGAACACCAGCTAGCAGCAAAATGGAACAATGAATTAATATTTATATATTCAGACAATGAAGGCCATCAATTTAACTGGGACAAAATAACCATAGTAGCCCATGTCAAACACAGACACACGGGAATTCCTAGAGACATGGTTCTCCACCCATACTTCAATCAGCAAACATATAGAATTAGACCCCATGTACAAACCCACACAGATCAAAACCGGAAATGACACCATTCACCGTAACAGGTCAGACAATATGAACTCCAAGTGGAGTAAAATAACGTCGCTTCATCGGAGCTCCATTGATGATGTCACCTAGCATGGTGACGAAATGTCTGAACAAAAACAAGCCAGCTTGTTGAGCAAGTCAACAACCTTGTAATACTGGTTTGTTCAAGTATGTGGTCACAGAGTTTCAGGGCGGAGGAGATTACCAGAGGGTTGCAGCAGGAGCGAGATCCACTGACATCTTTCCAGAGGGACCTTCTCTTGTCCAACCCTTCCGTCTCATCCCCAGCTCCTTGACCTGACACAACCTGTCCATCTCTCCTACCTATCCATACCACCCATCCCACTGACCAATCCCCACCACTCCCTACCTGCACTCACCTATCACCATCCCATCTACCGTCCACAGCCCCACCCCTCCTCTCTCCATTTACTTGCCAGCTCCCTTACCCCTCTCGATTTCTCAGAAGGGTCCGGACCCGAAATGTTAACTTTACTGCTCCTCCGATGATGCTTGGCCTGCTATGTTCCTCCGGCTCCACGTTGTATTAACAGTCATAATGCAGCTAACAGTTTTCTTTCAATTCTATTATAATTTTCTATTAACTTCCAAACTTACACTTTGATCACAATCCTGTTATTCCAGTTTTGCTTTGCATAGCTCTATAACATTTGTAATCAATTACCTGACTTATGTCTGGAAATAGCCTGCAACATTCCTGGTTTGTTTCTCTCCATCCTGATGCTGTCAACAATATAAATTTATTTAACAAGGTACCTGATTGGAGTAATTCTTAGATACAAGATAATCCCCTGCTAACTTTTAAACTTTTTAATCCCTTCTCTCTTGATTTGTCCAGATGTGGCTGATCCCTTCCTCTCCTGGCATTTGATCCCTAAAATTTCCATGCAGTTTTATAAAATCCCCCTCTTCTCAACAGAAATGTGTTGCCATATGGTTGATGTCTCTGTATTTTTCAGCTCTGAATGACTGGGAGGAGTTGGACAGGGCAGCTGGAACTGCACCAGAAGAATTGGAGGAGCCCTCGCTGGTAGCCCACGAAGTAAGAATCCAGTAGTTGTGATCGAATGCTTTCGTTGCAAGCAGAACAAATTTACAGATTGGGTGCTCGCAGTGTGGGCTATCAATGTTGTAGGTGGCTAGTTTAAAATATATATACTGTATTCTGATTTTTTTTTTCCCCAGATGCTACAGTAGCAGAGTGGCAGACGTGGTTTTGTAGCCATTGTTTGTTAAGCAGCTTGATAACAACATGCTCGACTCTGATGGCAAGAGGAAGTAATGACTCAAGGCAGACATATTTCCCTAAAGAAAGGAATATCTCATCAGCTATTGATCATATACAGGTCAACTGCAAGTGGGTTGCACTTGGAATGGTCACAAAAGACATTACTCATGTGGGATGATTAATAGCAGAGATAGCAAATATTTACCATTATCATCATCGTTGTTGTAGAAATCTCAAAATGAGCAAGTTGTTGCACAGTGTGAGAATGTATGAGCGTACGAATTAGGAGCAGGAGTAGGCTATTCAGCTGTTGAGCCTGTTCCACCATTTAGTAAGATCCCAGCTGATCTGATTATAATCCCAAATCCACGTTCCTGCCAACTCCCAATAACCTTTTTGCTTCCTTGCTTACTAAGAATCTCCTGTGCCTCTGGCTCATGCAAAAAGAACTTGCATCATTTAGTTTTAAATAGGTGGCTCCTTTTATTTTTAAGGAGTGATCCATAGTTCTAGGTTCTCCCACAAAAGGAAATGTTTTTGCCAGATCCACCCTAACAAGACCCCTCTTACTTGTCTAAATTCTACAGAATACAAGTCGAGCATGCCCAACCTTTCCTCATAAGACAATTCACCTATTCCAGGTTAAGTTTGGTGGATCTTTTCTGAACTGCTTTGCTATTGGGATCCCATAGAACACTGCCTCCGGTCATCAGCTTATACAGAGAGGAGTCAATTCTCATAACTTTACAAATTACTTTATTAGTGTATTTAACAAGACATGTTGCTTAAATGTTTTTATCACAAAACTAGCCCATGTATATTTTCCCCACAAACTGAACCATGACCTACTTAAATATCTGCCGGAGTTCTCTGACTCTCCGCAAGTAGTCACAGAATATAAAAGCTAATACCTGATCAGTATAGCTGCTGCTGCAGACCAGGGCTGATGCTGGCCAGTCGCTGCACTCTGTCATCAACATATCTTTGACGTAGGGTCTGCTTCTGCAGTGTTTGCCATCTGGAGCTTTCACTAGCTGCATGCATTAAGGGTCATCTTTTTATTCTTTCTCTTATCTCTCTCACTTTGGGGTGCTGTCTTCTTCCTGTTGGCTCAAGCTAGTTCACTTATTTCATGCCATTACCTTACTGGCCCTGACCCAGAGACCTGGGTAGCATTACTTCATTATTTCTCATCCAAATAAGGCTGTTGCATTACCACCTCTTTCTTACTTTTTGCAGAGCTTAGTTAATTCAAACCAATTTAAACCAGCTCAAACCTGGGTGCAGGTCATTTTAAGTTCACACGCTGCTTCCTTCTACGTGTCAGCACCTTTTGCATTCAGTACCTCCTGTTAGCGATGTCAGCGACTAGTACTGCTAGCTCTTTCTCCATCTTTCTGCAGCCTCTGGCTAACGTCTCCCCAGGCAATGATGTCAGCAGCTTGTACCTTTCTATCTCTCTCTATCTCTGTGCAGCCTCTGGATAATAGCTTCCAAAGCATTTACATCCTTATTTAATTAAGGTGAGTAATACCATACACATTGGCGAATCATATCGTATCTACAATGTCCTATATCACCTGAAGAATAACCTCCCTACTGTTGTGTTCAATTCCCCTTGAAATAAACTGTAACATTTCCTAATTACTTGCTGTACCTGCATACTAACCTTTGTGATTCATGGTTTAGGACACCAGAGTCCTTTTATTTCAGGACTCTGTAATCTTTCCCAATTTAGTTATCGTTGATAACAATTTCTTTTGAGAGCCAGCATCTAATTTCATCCCAATACTCTGAACCAGAAGGAAATTATACCAGAAATAACAAGATGTAGAGATGGATGAACGCAACAGGCCAAGCAGCATCAGAGGACAGTGGAAGTTATACTGAGCATTTCAAAAGGGCTGGTTTATTTTCAGCTGGAGTATTGTCTCAAATGCATTATTGATTTTGGGATCTGAACCTTAAAGATGCAGGGTAGATTTTACCACAGTGATGTCAAGATGAGAGCCTTCAGCCATGTGGAGAGATTAGAAAAGCTGCAGTTGTTCTCCTTGGGTTAAGGCAAGATTTAGTGGAGGCATTCAAAATCATAAGACACTTGACAGAGTAGACGGGGCTTGAAGCACTGTACGCTTGATAGCCTGAGGGCATGTGTTTAAG
This sequence comes from Stegostoma tigrinum, assembly GCF_030684315.1. Lineage (NCBI taxonomy): Eukaryota > Metazoa > Chordata > Chondrichthyes > Orectolobiformes > Stegostomatidae > Stegostoma > Stegostoma tigrinum. The sequence goes on from NC_081360.1 coordinate 89,366,264, forward strand.
AAAATTGGCAAAACATTCACAAAATCATAGACATGATATATCACAGAAGCAGGCTGGTATTAGGCAGTACATTCCAGATCTTTCCCCATGGCCTTAAATTTGTGCCCTTGTTCTCAATCCTCACACCCCTCAATTACAGTCAGGGGTAGATTAGGTGAATTCTTGTAGCAAGTTTTGATTTTCAATAATTTGAAATAAAGTTCCCAAAAATTCGGTCAAAGTAGGTTCGGCGGTAACTTTTGCAAAAGTGAATTAGATTTGTTTGCAAGGGAGAAATTTAAGGAGACTTAGGGTAAGAATAGGGAAATGAGACTAATGCACTGCTCTTTCACAGAAGATCAATAGTTATTATATTTGTGACTACTTCATGTTATATGACAGGGTGACATACCTTATTTTCTTGACCACATCTCTTAAAATTAACAAGAGTTGCTTGTGTTTTGAAGGGGCAGTTAACTTTTGAAATCATTTTTATTAACTTGTATATTATTGTAGCTTTGAAATCTTCTGTGTTTTGATTTGGAAGGGAATGATCTATGTGTTTGGCGGAATGGTGGACTCTGCATATACTCAAGGGAAAACACCTCTCTGGATCTACAATATTGGTAAGAGGAATGTATTGCAAGCAGTTGTGATACAAGTGTGTTTGGCCCTTAGCCCCTCAGTCTTTGTATTCAAGAGGGCAGAGTAAAATCATACCTGAAGATCCGACCAGTTAGAGATATTACAGAAAAATGCTCATTAGGTTATAGAATATTTTGCACTGACCTGGAGGAAGGGGGAGTATAGTTAGGAATCAGAAATTGGAGGAAAGATACAAAAGTGGAGCTCTAAGCCATCTGCGACTAGACGGAATCAATCTATCAATTAGACTTAGCAAGATTCAGGACTTCACAGCAGCTGTAATAAATGAGAAACCCGTTTTTTGTTTAATCACAGTTTTCCTTACAGTTGTTAAATCATCTTGCATGCACATGGATAGTCAAAAGTACCGAAATCATGCCACTTCGATGGTTTTACAGCTATTAAGTGTTTGACTCATGTGGAATCTATTTCATCGCCTATCTGATCTACAAAATGGCAATCAAGTATTTTAATTTTACATTTTCTAAAGAAGTCAACATTCTCTTGAGATTTTTTTATTCCTGCACAATACAAGTCAACTGGCCAGGTAAGTATTTGGTAACAGTCGGGAACAGAATATAGGCTTGTGGGCCAATGTTGACTTCACGTGTAAGGATGTGATAGCACTGATGGAAGTGCAGAGCACATTAACCAGAATGTTGTTTGGGACAGAGTATTTTAGTCAGGAAAAGAGACGTTGACAGGTATTGACAGGGTGAATAAAAAGCAGCTATTCGAGATAATGGGAACTGCAGATGCTGGAGAATCCGAGATAACAAAGTGTGGAGCTGGATGAACACAGCAGGCTAAGCAGCATCTTAGGAGCACAAAAGCTAACATTTCAGGCCTAGACCTTCATCGGATGAAGGGTCTAGGCCCGAAACGTCCGCTTTTGTGCTCCTGAGATGCTGCTTGGCCTGCTGTGTTCATCCAGCTCCACACTTTGTTATTTAAAAAGCAGCTATTCCCCTGGTTTAAAGTGTCAGCATCGAGACAGCTAATTTTAAGTGAGGGGTTTAGGAAGGATTTAAGGACATGATGTTTCATGCAGAGGATGGTGGGAAATTGAAATGCACTGCCTGAGAAGGTAGTAAAGGCAGGAAACCTCGCAACCTTTAAAGAATAAAAACTAAAAGAACTGCGGATGCTGTAAGTCAGGAACAAAAGCAAAGTTGCAGGAAAAGCTGAGCAGGTCTGGCAGCATCTGTGAAGGAGAAAAAAAAGAGTTAACATTTTTGTTCTGGTGACCCTTCATCAGAACTGATGGTGGCTGGGAAAACGTCAATTTATGTGCAGAAATTAGGAAGTTGGGTGGAGTACGGAGTAAACAATAGGATAGAGTCCAACGAGAGAGAGACAGTTGGACAGACAAAGGAGTTGCAAAGAATCAGGTTGGGAGGGTGAATAGTTGTTAGTGTTAGGAACCTTTAGTGACTAACAACAGTGGGTGTGTAATGGCAGGCCATGTGGTAATGAGGCCTGGTATGTGGGGTAGGGGGGCTGAGACATGGGAAAGTTTAGGCCCTAAAATTATTAAACTCAATATTGAGTCCTGAGGGCTTGCATTGGACTTTGCTGGAACACTGCAGCAAGTCAGAGACACAGATGTTGTCCATGGAGCAGGGTGGTGCATTGAAGTGACGGGCAATAGGTAGTTCAGGGTCTTTTTTTGCGAGCAGAACGTAGATGTTCTGCAAAGCGGTCACCAAGTCTAAGCTTCGTTTCCCCAATGTAGAGGAGACCACATTGTGAGCGGCGAATGCAGTAGATTAGATTCTGGGAAGTGCAGGTGAAGTGTTACTTCACCTGGAAGGTATGTCTGGGCCCTTGGATAATAGGGAGGGAGGAGGTAAATGGGCTGGTGTTGCACCTTCGCCGGTTACAGGGGAAGGTGCTGTAGGGCTGTGGGGAGGTGTTGGGGGTGTGGGCCAGGGTGTCCTGGAGGGACCAGTCCCTGTGGAATGCAGCTAAGGGAGGGGAGAGGAATATGTGCCTGAAAGAGTACTTGGATGAGCACTTGAAATATCGTAACATTCAAGGTTATGGGCCACATGCTGGGAAGTGGGATTAGTGTCGATAGGTTGGGCACAGACTCGATAGGCAGAAGGGCTGTATGATTCTATGACCTCGCCAGATCTGGGTTGATAAATGCAACATAGAACTCTTTTTCCAGTGAACCCCAATCATGTCCCTACATTTGGGCCTTGGAAGAGCTTTGGGGTTCACTGTTTTGTTTTCTGTCAACAACACTTGAAGCCTTCCTGAGCATGTCCGTTTTAAGTCTGGGCTCAGTTGCATGAGAATTCTAGATGTAACAGCCAGTCAACCTCCTATTCCTAATACTATCTAACATCATGTTCCATCAACACAAGGGACAGGTTTCTAATAATAACTGCAGTTCTTCACTCTTGAGGCATCACTTCCTCCCCACTTGGTTGGCCAAGTACCAAATAAAATGCCAGTTTCACGTTTAATTCAGTTATGTTTTCCCCTGGAGTATATTTTTCTACCTTAATTTGCAGAGATCCCACAGCAGAATGATGAATGCTTGAAGTTATTATTGATTATAGTTAAACTTTCATCACTCCATTTACAAATAAAATACAAACAGAGGGTGTCTAAGAGTTAAGTGACATGGGCCCCATAACCTCATTACCATTTGGGAGTATTTGAGCAGTAATTACTGCCAGACATTCCCAGCAAGCATATGTTTCTCTTAAATTTGAGATAAAATGAAGTGACAAATCCATTCCGAGAGGAAAGGTAAAGTTGCCTTAGTCCCAGAGGACCGCAGGGCTGATGGAGAGTGGAGAGATAATGGGAACTGCAGATGCTGGAGAATCCAAGATAACAAAGTGTGAAGCTGGATGAACACAGCAGGCCAAGCAGCATCTCAGGAGCACAAAAGCTGACGTTTCGAGCCTCGACCCTTCATCAGAGTGAAGATGGAGAGTGGAGATGGTTTAACCTGAAGGTCACCATACCTTAGGAGAACATAGAACAGGCCCTTCGGCCCACGATGTTGTGCTCAACTTTTACCTTAAACCTAAGTCTATCTAACCTCCGCCGCTGCCTTAAGCCACTTAAATGCCCCTAATGAAGCCGACTCCATTGCCCTCTCCGGCAATGCGCTCCACTCCCCAACCACTCTGAGTAAAGAATCCACCTCCGATGTCTCCCCAATATCTACCTCCTTTCACTTTAAAACTATGTCCCCTTGGAAAAGCTACCTCCACCGTAGGGAAAAAAGTCTCCTGGCTGTCTCCTCTATCAGTACCTCTGATCATTTTGTACACCCCTATCAAGTCACCTTTCATCCTTCATCGTTCTAAAGTGAAAAGCCCTAGCCCCCTCAACCTTTCCCTGTAAGACCTTCCCTCCATTCCAGGCAACATCCTGGTAAATCTCCTCTGCACCTTTCAGGGATGTATAGGCTAGTTGGATTGTGATGAGAAATGCAGAATTACAGGGATAAGGTAGTGGTTGGCTTCAGGTGGGAATCTCTTTTGAACAGCAGTGTGGACTCAATAGGCTAAATGGCTTGCACACTGTACAGATTCTAGTTAAATGGGTCATATCTGATTTGCACATTAATTCCACCTAAACACCTCAGATCTTTGGTTAACTCATAAAACCCTTGCTTATCAGAGGCTAAATCAATTAGTTGTGAAATTTTCAGGAAAGACTGTTCCTAATTTCTACTAATCAGACTGAGCACTGCTGTCAGTGTACTGTCTAAGCTGCAAATAACACTAATCCCTTAAATTGAAGAATGTTCCATTTTCCCCGTGTCCATAATAATAACCTGAGCAAGTGCACCCAATTTTTATTTACCAAAGGATAGGTTCTGTTGGGCTGAGGTTGGTTAACACAGCAGCCTGCATGGCTGGTTGTCAGGCAGAGTGACTAACGAGGTGACCAGAACTGGACACAATACTCCAGATGTGGCCGAACCGGGCCAAGAAGGAAGAGCTTAAGAGTACATGGACCTTCGTGGTAAACTGAGCAGATACAGGACTTGAACCCACACTGTTGGTGTCACTCTGCCTGACAACCAGCCATGCAGGCTGCTGTGTTAACCAACCTCAGCCCAACAGAACCTATCCTTTGGTAAATAAAAATTGGGTGCACTTGCTCAGGTTATTATTATGGACACGGGGAAAATGGAACATTCTTCAATTTAAGGGATTAGTGTTATTTGCAGCTTAGACAGTACACTGACAGCAGTGCTCAGTCTGATTAGTAGAAATTAGGAACAGTCTTTCCTGAAAATTTCACAACTAATTGATTTAGCCTCTGATAAGCAAGGGTTTTATGAGTTAACCAAAGATCTGAGGTGTTTAGGTGGAATTAATGTGCAAATCAGATATGACCCATTTAACTAGAATCTGTACAGTGTGCAAGCCATTTAGCCTATTGAGTCCACACTGCTGTTCCAAAGAGATTCCCACCTGAAGCCAACCACTACCTTATCCCTGTAATTCTGCATTTCTCATCACAATCCAACTAGCCTATACATCCCTGAACACTATGGGTAATTTAGTTTGGGAAATTCATCTAACCTGCACATCTGTGGACTGTTGGAGGAAACCGGAGCACTCAGAGGAAACCCATGCAGACACAGGGAGAACATGCAAACTCCACCCAGACAGATGTCTACAGGTGGAATTGAACCTGGGTCCCTGTGCTGTGAGGTAACTGTGCTAACCACTGAGCCACCGTACTGCCACCCTGAATGGGGAAGCAAAGTCAGTGGGCTAAGTGGCAAGCTGGATGTTTGGGACAATCCAGCAGCATACATGGTCACCTGCAACTAGATTCTATTTGCCATGTTGGAATTGGAATTCGAATTCATCCTTTTAAATGCTAAATCTCTGCTACAGTTGCTTGGTGTCTGTACGCAGCTATGCCAAGCATTGGTACTAAAATATCGGGGGGAGAAATGGGTAAAATATTTTTGTTTCATTAGAAATACCATTTTCATGGATGCTTGCATACTGATTCTAGCTTTAATTAGTGAAGTTACATTACGCAAATATCAATTCAACAATATTGTAATTTAATTAAAAACCAAACAGCACCACTCATATAAATACTGTAGGTGTAACAGCAGGTCAGAGATGAGGAATTCTGTGTTGAGTAGCTCACTAGACTCCCCAAAAGCTGTTCACTTTCTGAAAGGCACAAGTCAGTTGTGTGATGGAATTCCACACTCCCTCTCCTTCCCACAACTTGCCTGGATGAGTGCAACTCCACCAACAACCAGAAACACAGCACCATCTCGGCCAAACAAGACTGTTTGATTGGCACTCCAGTTAATACCTTCAACTTTGGTCCCCTCCACCACTGACCGAATTAGCAGCAGGGTATAGCATCTAAAAGATGCATAGCAGAAATTCACTAAGGCTGCTTTAGACTGTACTTTCCAAATCTCTAATCTCTAACATCCAGAATGATAAGGTCAGAGGATCTGTGGGAATGGCACTGCCACCAAGTTCCATTCCATATCACACACCACCCTGACATGAAACTGTGTGGCTATTCCTGGTTCGCAATGCTGGGAATTCCCTTCCTACGAGCATGGTAGTTCACCTTCCTCCCCTTTCAACTGGAACGGTTCAAGTAGGTAGCTTACCACTACCTTCTCGGTGAAATTAATTATGAGCAATGAATACTGTTCTAGCCAGCAATGTCCACGTCCCATTCAAGAATTTTCTTAAGAACTGGAGCGCAACAGAACAAAGTGAGTTCAAAAGTAAAGTGATGACCTTCCCCCTTCCCTGTTTAAAACATATTGGGTCATCTCAGTCAGAGCATGTTGTTGTAGCCAGCAACTTGGCATCGTGCGTGAATATGAATTTACAAAATACTCCAATATCTGCTATTGTGGGGATTCTGAAAGGTCTACTTTACAGTTTTAAACAAATACCACTGAATAATTGAATCTTCGGAAGCACACATCATCTTTCACTTGGGTACGATTCAAGTGTGACAGAAACAAAGACGGAATTCTTCTGGGTTTGTAACCGTATGGTGTTCTTCTGCAGTGATTGGAAAAGGATCAAAATCCCTAGCATAGGGTCGATGTCAAAATAGCCACAGGGTAATTCTGTGCTTTTGCCAGAGTAACTTCTTTGAGATGTTGCAGTGATTGAAAAAATTATCAAAGTGATATATGTGCTTAATCCTATAAAATTTGTGTTATCCTAGCGGCACTATTAATGGAAAGTGGTCTCTCCCAGTATAATCCAATGTTTTAATATTATATGCTTTGTACGTAAACATAAAGCGAAAACAGAAGTTAAGCATACTAATCTCTTGGGGAATTCCACAAGATTGTATTTAGGAGTGCTTTGAATCCCAAGAACATGCGGTATCTTGTTTTCTTCAATTTGACATTTTTCTTTTGGCCATTTTAATAAAAGACTTTGTTTTCTGACTAATAAACTCCATGAACAACCATCTTGTGATTCACACAAGTAGTTGCATGTCATATTGGATTTAAACAAAGGTTTTATTTTTAACAGATGGTGAGAGATGGACTTGGTGGCACCAGACATTTTCTAGTGAAATCACGGTAAGTAAAGCTGTTCGTTGTGTGTAAGGGAGAGCGCTGATATTTACACTTATTTTCCAAAGAGAAGCTAAAACAGCCTGGGTCGTCTTTGTTGATAGATGGCAATGACACAATTACAAAGAAGGGCAATGGGGTTCTCTCAATTTCTAGCCAATATTTAATCCATCATCACTTTTTTTTTAAAAAGCCTAGTTTTATCACATTGCTGTTTCTGAGAGTTCGCTGCTATGTGCAATTTGACTGTCAAATTTCCTCCATTACAGTAGTGACTATCCTTCAGAAAAGGACTTTATTCGTTGTGAAATGCTTTAGAGCATCCAGCGGTCACAATGGATGCCATGTAAATGCTAATCCTTTATATTTTGTTTGGTTGAATAGTAGAATTGCAGCATATAACAGGCCTTTCACCAATCATTTATGATGTCTTTACGCGAATCATACAGTCTACACCCATTCACCTACTCACTTTCCACAACCTCAGTTTGCACTTATTCAGACATCCTAGTTCCCCCTTTTCATAGTATTCCTGTGCTTTACTTCTGCAGTGCTTTGCAAAAAGAATTCTGCATTCTGTGTGTGCTGGATTGTTTTCTGCCTTTCAATTTGATTGTTTTGCTTTCTTAAAATCATAAATGTGTGCTCATTTATCATTTACCTAAGCAACCATGGAACCAATCTGTCACTATCCATCTTGTCATAACTTGCATATTTTTGAGTGTTTCTGTTGAGCACGTTCCTGAACACACTTTTTAATTCGCTAATAGGGATGTAGCATCATTGGCTAAACCAGGGATGGGGCAATAAATACTGGTTGATGTGGTGTATTTGGATTTCAGCAAGGTGTTCGATAAGGTACCTCACAGTAGGCTATTGTACAAAATGCAGAGGAATGGGATTGTGGGAGATATGGCAGTTTGGATCAGAAATTGGCTTGCTGAAAGAAGACAGAGGGTGGTGGTTGATGGGAAATGTTCATCCTGGAGACCAGTTACTAGTGGTGTACCGCAAGGGTCGGTGTTGGGCCCACTGCTGTTTGTCATTTTTATAAATGACCTGGATGAGGGCGTAGAAGGATGGGTTAGTAAATTTGCAGATGATACCAAGGTCATTGGAGTTGTGGATAGTGACGAAGGACGTTGTAGGTTAGAGAGACATAGATAAGCTGCAGAGCTGGGCTGAGAGGTGGCAAATGGAGTTTAATGTGGACAGGTGTGAGGTGATGCACTTTGGTAGGAGTAACTGGAATGCAAAGTACTGGGCTAATGGTAAGATTCTTGGTAGTGTGGATGAGCAGAAAGATCTCGGTGTCCATGTACACAGATCCTTGAAAGTTGCCACCCAGGTTGACACGGCTGTTAAGAAGGCATACAGTGTTTTAGCTTTTATTAATAGAGGGATCGAGTTCTGGAACCAAGAGGTTATGTTGCAGCTATAAAAAACTCTGGTGCGGCCGCACTTGGAGTATTGAATACAGTTCTGGTCACTGCATTATAAGAAGGATGTGGAAGCTTTGGAAAGGGTGCAGAGGAGATTTACTAGGATGTTGCCTGGTATGGAGGGAAGGTCTTACGAGGAAAGTCTGAGGGACTTGAGGCTGTTTTCGTTAGAGAGAGGAAGGTTGAGAGGTGACTTAATTGAGACATATAAAATAATCAGAGGGTTAGATAGGGTGGATGGGGAGAGCCTTTTTCCTAGGATGGTGACAGCGAGCACGAGGGGACATAGCTTTAAATTGAGGGGTGAAAGATATAGGACAGATGTCAGAGGTAGTCTCTTTACTCAGAGAGTAGTAAGGGAATGGAACACTTTGCCTGCAATGGTAGTAGATTCGCCAACTTTAGGTACATTTAAGTCGTCATTGGACAAGCATATGGACGTACATGGAATAGTGTAGGTTAGGTGGGCTTGAGATCGGTATGACAGGCTGGCACAACATTGAGGGCCAAAGGGCCTGTACTGTGCTGTAATGTTCTATGTTCTATGGTCGACCTTAAATGGTCATCAGCTGTCGCCACTGAACTGTTGCAATCCATATGCTGTGGGTACACCCACAATGCCATTAGGGAGGGAAATTCATGATCCTCACCAAATGATAGCGAAGGAAAGGCAATATATTTCCAAGTCAGCATGGTAGTGACTTGGAGGGAAACTTGCATGTGGTGGTGTTCCTAGACCCGTAGGGTTGGAGTGGGGTGGGTGTTGGCGGTGCGATGGTGAAATGGCATCAGGAATGCCAATGCTAGACACGACACTGGCAGCTTACTTCAGCGGATGTAGTTTGGTGCCAAAACCGTGGAAATGGCTCTGCATGGTTAAGAGGCATGGTTAACACGAGATCGTGTCCTGTGACGTATAAAGTTCGGGTAGGTGAGGCGGCTCTGGACAAGCGCATGGACCATGTGAAAGCTGAAAATTCGCAAATGGATCAGGAGCAGAGCATACCCTGCCCGTCAGAATCTGTGGGTTCTCCCCCCACTCTCTGTCTGTCTGGTGTCGAAGGAACCTTGGAGTCTGAGATGGACATGGCAGGTGTCACAGCCTTGACACCTTTACCACCTGAAGAGGAGGATGAGTTTCTTCCCAGATTGCCGGGCACGGGAGATGGGCTACGGTCCACTACACGCCATCCATATCTGAGGCTGAGTCCAAGGAAGCAGACCCAGTGTGAAAACGCCCCAGGACCAGTTTCAAAACAGAGGCCTAAGTCCTGGGATTTGGTAAGGGGGATTGTAACAAAGTCAGCCGGGTGGACTGCATTGAATCTGAGTTCTCTGATGGGGGCTATTAATCTGGTCCAATCAGGAAACCAGAGCTGATAGACGTAAACAGGAGTGTCAGAAGATCTGTTAACTCAGAACTACCTCTGAGGAAGCCGGACTAATGTCAAATAATGTGCACGTGTGAATAAAATATGACTTGGTGATGGGATACCAGCCTCTTGTGGAGTGATTTCCCCAAACCTTCCCCTCATTCGCCACTTGGCTGCATGACACCTTGACTGGCAGCTATCCTTGCCAACATTCCCGCTCACTGTCTCAAGTCTGCGAACTGACCTTCTTGTTCATCACCTCTCTCCTGCTCAACTCCCTCTCACTCTGCAGATGCTGTAGTGAATAACTCACTTCCTGAGCGCGCACAGCCTGCCTACCAGCAATAAGGCACAAGCCAAGAGTGTGCTGAAATACTCCCTACTTCCCTGGATGAGTGCAGCTCTAAGAAACATGACACCATTCAGGGCAAAGCAGCCCACTGGATTGGCACTGCACCCACAAACATTCACTCCCTCCACCAAAGCTCAGTCCACACTGTTGCCGCTATCTACAGGCTGCACTGCAGAGAATCATCAAGGCTTCTTAGACCATGGCCACTGCCATCTAGAAGGGCAGCAGTTCGACAGAAACACCACCACCTACAAATTCTCTCCAAGCCACTGTCCTTCTGATTTGGAAATATTTCATCATCTCTTCAATGTCACTTAATCAAAATCCTGGTGCTCCCTCCCTAACGTCATTATGGGTCTACCTGTAGCAAACGAACTGCTAGGGCTCAAGCTCACTACTGCCTTCTCAAGGACAACAGGGATAGTCAATAAATATTGAGACCAAGATAATAAATTGTGAAGCTGGACGAACACAGCAGGCCAAGCAGTATCTCAGGAGCACAAAAGCTGACGTTTCGGGCCTAGACCCTTCACCCGAAACGTCAGCTTTTGTGCTCCTGAGATGCTGCTTGGCCTGCTGTGTTCATCCAGCTTCACACTTTATTATCTTGGATTCTCCAGCATCTGCAGTTCCCATTATCTCACATATTGAGACCAACCAGCAATGCCGACATGCCATGAACAAAATGTTATCAAAAACATTACAAAACAGGGGCGACACGATGATAAGTGATTGACGTTGCTATCTCATAGCAACAGGGACCCAGGTTTGACTCCAGCCTTGGACAACTGTGTGGAGTCTGCTCCTTCTCCCCGTGTTTGCGTGGGTTTCCTCCGGGTGCTCTAGTTTCCTCCCACAGTCCAAAGATAAGCAAGCCAGGTAGACTGGCCACGCTAAATTGCCCATAGTCTCCAGGGATGTGTAAGTAAGGTGGGTTAGCCGTGGGAAATGCAGGGTTACAAGGATAGGGTAGGGGTGGTGAGTCGAGGTGGAATTCTCTTTGGAGAGTCGGTGTGGACTAATTGGGCTGAGCAGCCTGTTTCCACATTCTAGGGATTAACTTGGGCATCTGGAATCCTGTCATATTTCCATTTCCATTCATAATCTCACGTTTGCCAAATATTCCGCTTAGCCAGAAGTTCAAAGCCTTCAACAAACCATGTCATTTTCAAAGCTGTAAGTAGTTCATCCAGTCTCACTTGTCTGCCTCGTGGGAAGGATGACAGAAGCCATATTTAATTACTGAATGAATATGAGAAAGGAAACTGGCCCATTGTGCCTATTCCAGCTCTCAGAGCACCCTACTTAATCCTACTCACTACCTTTTCTCTTTAACCCTGCTAATCTTTTCAATTCATGTAATGAACCTGTCTTCCAAGGTGTAAGCTTGTCGGTTGTTATCCGCCTTTTCTACCACATCACAGTGCATTGGATGACTGAAAAATAGTGGTCATACAATTGACAATGATTACCTTCTGTTTCTTTAGAAACAGGTACCCAAAAATAGGAAGGGACACACTGCTGTGGTGTTTGAGGCACAGATGTATGTATATGGCGGTTACGTTGATATCAAGGGACCCTCGCAGGAGTTCTGGAGCTTCAGCTTTGGTGAGTGAGACTTCCAGCAATTCATTCCCATTATTTCAAGAATAGGTTTTTGCTTTGGATGTAACATGCAATATTTAAGACATTGAGCGTAACAAGTCAGGATTGTCTTCTCAAAGACTCATGGGGAATGTTTTTACATGCCACAATTTAATCGCTTATCTGTTGGGCATTAAGTGTTTGACGCTTTCTGTCCCATTTTAGTGTCTTGAATTACATGTAAATGTTTGCTTGTGCCTTATACTCTGTACGGAGACACTGTCTTATGAGGAGAGGTTGAGTAGGTTGGACCTGTACTCATTGGAATGTAAAAGAATGCGAGGCAACCTTATTGAAACATAGAAGATTCTTATGAGACTTGACGAGGTAGATGTGGAGATAAAATGAACTGGATAAATTGACTGGAAACCTTGTATGAATTGAGAAGAAAGCTGAGGAGCAGCCTGTGCTCTTGATAGTATTCTGCATTCGCAAGATACGCTCACAGTGTGTTTAGTACCATCCATGCACATGTCACACAACTGTAGTGTCATGGCTGCCAAATGTAGCAGCTGTGAGGATGGCTTTAAGTCATTGTTTTTGCTTTTAGAGGGTCACACAATCATTTTCTCTGTTTATTTTACCCTAAATTAACTGTTCATTTGAGTTTGATTATTTTTGCTTGCGTGTTGTGCAAATTATACTGCAGCTGGCACAACAGGAAACCACTAGTTGGCTATGGCCTCTGTGGTTGGCATGATGGGACAGAAGCATATGTTAGCTGTGCAGAAAAAAAGTAAATTAAATGAAACCACAGCGAGCCAAGGTAGTGAACTTCAAATTGACTAAAAGGAAATTTAACACTAACGTGGGGAAGGTCTTTTTCATTTACAAGTGATTTAACGCAGTATCCTCAAGGTGGAGTTCAAATAAGGAATTAATTCAGAAACAGCTGGAGGCAGCAAGTTCTTTTGTAGGGAGACAAACTAAGCTGGCCGGAGGATGTCCTACGCTTAGGAACATGCTGCAGCATGGTATTTTTTTTAAACTGCTAATGCAGATTACAACAGATCTGTGTTCTTCAGAAATAGAAAGGTTAATAACCCTGAAGTTGATGCATTTTACAACTTCCTGCCACATTCGCTTTACCAAAAGAAAACTTGCAACATCAACAATCCCAGCAGACCCAACCTAGTTTGATCTGATCGGAAAGAAAAGCACAGGTAACAACTTGTTATCTCGGATTCTCCAGCATCTGCAGTTCCTATTATCTCCTCAGCACAGGTAATGTTGCTGGACTAGCAAGCCAGAACCCGAGGCTAATTTTCCTGAGAAAATGGAACTGAGTTTGAATCACACCTTGACAGCTGGTGACATTTGAATTCAGTATAAAAAACTGTAATTAAAAAAACCAGCCTAATGCTGATAGTGATAAAAGTTCATCTGCTTCACTAATGTCCTCTAGGGAATGAAATCTGTCATCTTTATCTGCTCTGGCATCATGTGACTCCAGACCCATATGGTATCTCCCATAATCAAAATTTTTTTTAAAAATTAAAAAGAACAATGCAGTTTGGAAAGAGTGCGAGGTAATGTCTTTTCAGAAGAAGTAAACTTTGCATTTTTGTATCTCAATTTTGATGTTAACAAAATACTTCTTTCCAACAGATGCCAAAGATTGGTGCCCAGTATTTACCCCTTGTGGAGATGTGGGCCCAGGGCCTCGGTACAGTCACTCTGCCGCTGTCTACAGGAGAGGAATGTACTTGTTTGGTGGATTGGTTGGCCTCGTCGAACAGAATGACTTTTGGAAGTGGGACTTCAGCAGTTGCGTATGGTCTAAGATCAGAGCACGGTAAACAGAGATTTTGACATTCGTGTGTTGTTTTGGTTCAGTGTGTGCAGCAACTGGGTCTAATTGAATAACTGATTAATTCTAAAGATTACTTGTAAAATTAATCCTCCTTTCAAAATTGTTATTGTCCTGATGCCTGTAAATCTGCTCCAGTCTGCACTCCTTTAATTCTGGTCTCTTGTGCATCACCATTAGTAACTGTGCCTTTAGCTGCCAAAGCCCTTATTCGCTAGGATTACACCCTTAGCCACTGAATGGTTCATTTTGTACGCTGTATTAGTGAGACCACATCACAAATACTGTGTGCAGGTTTGGCCTTTTCTTTGGACAAGGCTATAAATATAGAATCCCTACAGTGTGGAAGCAGATCATTGAGTCCGTACTGACCCTCTGAAGAACATCTCACGCAGACCCAACTCCTACCCTATCTCTGATCAGAGATAACGGGAACTGCAGATGCTGGAGAATCTGAGATAACAAAGTGTGGAGCTGGATGAACACAGCAGGCCAAGACTTCGTTCTTGAAGGACCGCAACATCTCTTTTTGCTCCACCGCGCAGTAGTCGAGAACACACTCGACCGAGTTTCCCGCAACTCATCCCTCACACCTCGCCCCCACAATAACCACCAAAAGAGAATCCCCCCTAGTCCTCACATACCACCTCACCAACCTCCGGATACAACGCATCATCCTCCGACACTTGCGCCATCTACAATCCGACCCCACCACCCACGACATTTTCCCATCCCCACCCTTGTCTGCTTTCTGGAGAGACCACTCTCTCCATGACTCCCTTGTCCGCTCCACACTCCCCTCGAACCCCACCACACCCGGCACCTTCCCTTGCAACCACAGGAAGTGCTACAATTGCCCCCACACCACCTCCCTCAACCCCATCCCAGGCCCCAAGATGACTTTCCACATCAAGCAGATGTTCACCTGCACATCTGCCAATGTGGTATACTGCATTCGCTGTACCCGGTGTGGCCTCCCCTACATTGGGGAAACCGAGCGGAGGTTTGGGGACCGCTTTGCAGAATACCTATGCTCAGTTCACAATAAACAACTGCACCTCCTGGCTGCGAACCATTTTAACTCCACCTCCCATTCCTTAGACGACATGTCCATCCTGGGCCTCCTGCAGTGCCAGAATGATGCCACCCAAAGGTTGCAGGAACAGCAACACATACTCTGCGTGGGAACCCTGCAGCCCAATGATATCGATGTGGATTTCACAAGCTTCAAAATCTCCCCTCCCCCCACTGCATCCCAAAACCAGTCCAGCTCATCGCCCACCTCCCTAACCTGTTCTTCCTCTCACCTATCCCCTCCTCCCACCTCAAGCTACATCTCCATTTCCTACTTACGAACCTCATCCCACCCCCTTGATCTGTCTGTCCTCCCCGGACTGTCCTATTCTCTCCCTACCTCCCCACGTATACTCTCCTCTCCACCTGTCTTCTCCT
The DNA here is from genome assembly GCF_030684315.1 of Stegostoma tigrinum. Taxonomy (NCBI): domain Eukaryota; kingdom Metazoa; phylum Chordata; class Chondrichthyes; order Orectolobiformes; family Stegostomatidae; genus Stegostoma; species Stegostoma tigrinum. Next base: position 89,381,532 of record NC_081360.1, read on the forward strand.
CTATCCAGCTTTGGTCCGCCTCCCCCTCTCTCCCTATTTATTTCACAATCCTCTCCCCATCCCCCTCTCTGATGAAGGGTCTAGGCCCGAAACGTCAGCTTTCCTGCTGCTTGGCCTGCTGTGTTCATCCAGCTCCACACTTTGTTATCTCGGATTCTCCAGCATCTGCAGTTCCTATTATCTCTCTCAACAGCAACATGGTTATCTCTTAAATGCCAGTCAGTTCAAAGGCAGTTTGGATGGGCATCAAATGCTAGCCTTGCCTGTGATGCCCACATTCCATGAAATAGTAACAAGATATGGATCAATGTCAAGTTTTAGTGTCTGAGAATCAATGCACAAATGAAATACCTATGTTAAGGTGCTATATAAATGCAAGTTACTGTTGCTTGTGCAGCTTCATGAATTAGATTCCTAATGAGAAACACTGAAAATATTGGTACACAAAAATCCTCTTAAGTCTGAAGAGCTTTAAATTTTTTGACAGATTCAACACTGTCTTTTTTAAATATCATCTAATTCCTTCTTCCTTTTAGCAGAAATACATCTGGTCTCCAGACTGACCTTATTATGCCACTTCAGTGGTCATTCCTGACAACATACACTGCTACGTTCCCTAACCTCGCCACCAAACCCGCAGATAAGGGGGCTGCAGTCGTGGTATGGCGCACTGACCTTTACATTTGCCAAGGCCAGGCACCAACTCGCTGACACCTCTTCCTACTCATCCCCACCCCCCCCCCCCCCCCAATTATGACCCCACCCCTGACCACCAAACCAAAATCTTTCAGACCATTCATAACCTCATCACCTCAGGTGACCTCCCGCCCACAGCCTTCAACCTCATCGTTCCCCCACGCCGCACCTCCCGTTTCTATCACTTTCCCAAAATCCACAAACCTGACTGCCCCAGCCGACCCACTGTCTCCGCCTGCTCCTGTCCCACTGAACTTATCTCTGCTTACCTTGATTTAGTTTTCGTCCCCCAGGTTCCCCACCTACATCCGGGACACCACTCTCACCCTCCTCCTCCAAGACATCCAATTCCCTGGCCCCTAACACCTCATCTTCACTGTGGACATCCATTTGTACCCCCCATGCAGATGGCCGAAAAGCCCTTTGCTTCTTCCTGTCCCGCAGGCCCAACCAGTCCCCCTCCATTGTCACCCTCATCCTCTTAACAGAACTCGTCCTTACCTTGAACAGCTTCTCCTTTAACTCCTCTCACTCCCTCCAGACTAAGGGAGTGGCCATGGGCATCCACATAGGCCAAAGTTATGCCTCTTCAGAGGATACGTGGAATAGTCCTCCTTCTGTTGTCACACTGGCACCATCCCCCATCTCTTCCTCCGCTACATTGACTACTCCCAGTTCCTCCGCCTCTGCTGCGTCCGCTCCCAAAACGGAGCATTCCACTCTCGGACATCGCAGGTGTCCTCGTATTTCAAGGACGGTAACCTCCCCACTCCAGTGGTCGAAACACCCTCAACCACATCTCTTGTGCTTCTTGCATTTCTGCTCTCACACACCCTTCCACTGCCCCCAACAAAACTAACGACAGAATTCTCCTTGTCCTCACATACCACCCCACTAACCTCTGTACCTAATGTATCATTCTCTGCCACCTGCAATCCAACCCCACAATCAAGGAGATATTTCCCTCCCCACCCCTATCTGCTTTTGGTAGGGATCATTCTATGCGCTACTCCGCCACTTGCTCTACACTCTTCACTAACCCCACTACCCCCAGCACCTTTCCCTACAACCGCGGGAAGTGCTACACCTGCCCCTGCCCCTGCACCTCCCTCCTCACCTTCATTCAAGGCCCAAAGCAAACCTTCCATATCAGACAGGTGGGTTCACCTGCATATCTGCCAACTTGGTCTACTATATCGATTGCTCCCAATGTGGCCTCCTGTACATCAGTGAGACCAAGCAGGGACTCTAAGACCATTTCGTAGTTACTGTACGCAACAAATGACAACATTTTCTGGTTGCCAACCACTTTGACCCCCCCCCCCCCCCCCCCCCCAAGACATGTCCACCCTGGGCCACCTCTGGTGTCACAATGATGCCACACGCAAACTGGAGGAGCAACACCTCATATTCTGCCTCGGGAGCCTACAGCGCCAATTGCATAAACATGGAATTCACCGGTTTTAAAATCTCCCCACCCCTGGCCTCAGCCCATGTCCAACCCTCCCTCTCATCTCCATCTCCTTGACCTGACACAAACTGTCGATCTTCTTTTCCACCTATCCGCCCCACCTTTCCCACGGACCAATCCCAACCATTCCCTGCCGCACTCACCTATCACCATCCCAACTAGCTTCCCCAGCCCCACCCCTCTCCTGTCCACTTATTTCCCAGCTCCCTTCCCCCTCCCCATTTCTGAAGAAGGGTCCTGACCCGAAACGTCAACTTCCCTGCTCATCTGCCTGGCCTGCTGTGTTCCTCCAGCTCCACACTGTGTTGTCTCTGACTCCAACATTGGCAGTTCTTGCTCTCTCTGACTAAGTCATGGCCTTCTTGAGAAAACTTCTGACCCCTCCTTTCTTATCTTCAGATTCACACTTTTTTTCTTCCTATTTGAACCACTCATCAAGTGCACACTTTGCTTGCATTAACTTTGACAAACCCATTCATAGTTGTGAGCACATTCACTGGAAGTTTTGCTTCCTGATAAAGAAAGGAAGTCCATCATCCTGAGCTTTTCTGCATGGTTTAATTTAACCAGTGGGGAAGTACAAACACTTGTCACTGCCAGGGCATTCTAGATCTCAGAAGTGTTCCCCCCCCCCCGCCCCGGCCTATGTAGGGGCAGGTGGAGCACTTCCTGCAGTTGTAGGGAAAGGTGCTAGGGGTAGTGGGCTTAGTGAAGAGTGTAGAGCAAGCGGCGGATCGCACAGAGTGATCCCTACCAAAGGCAGATAGGGGTGGGGAGGGAAATATCTCCTTAGCAGCTGCCCTCACCATATGCTCAGGTGAGGGCAGCTGCTAAGCTAGGGTTAATACTGTCTGATTTATTTTGCAAAGCTTGTTTCTCATGTAGCTGCCTGATTGCTAGTCGCCTACCTTCTTTCCTTTAGTGAGATCTGCAGCTCAGCACAACACTGTTCTATCCTCCCACAACGCAGAGCGTGCCTAATGCAAACCACAATCCACAATTAGACCATAAGACATAGGAGTGAAAGTAAGGCCATTCGGCCCATCAAGTCCACTCCGCCATTTAAATCATGGCTGATGGGCATTTCAACTCCACTTCCCTGCACTCTTCCCGTAGCCCTTGATTCCTTGTGAGATCAAGAATTTGTCGATCTCTGCCTTGAAGGCATCCAACGTCCCGGCCTCCACTACACTCCGTGGCAATGAATTCCACAAGCCCACCGTTCTCTGGCTGAAGAAATGTCATCTCATTTCCATTTTAAATTTAACCCATCTAATTTTAAGGCTGTGCCCATGGGTCCTAGTCTCCCTGCCTAACGGAAACAATTTCCCAGCGTCCACCTTTTCTAAGCCATACATTATCTTGTAAGTTTCTATTGGAGCTCCCCTCAACCTTCTAAACTCTAATGAGTACAATCCCAGGATCCTTAGCTGTTCATCATACGTTAAACCTACCATTCCAGGATCATCCGTGTGAATCTTCGCTGGGCATGCTCCAGGGCTAGTGTGTCCTTCCTGAGGTGTGGGGCCCAAAATTGGACACAGTATTCTAAATGGGGCCCAGCTAGAGCTTTATAAAGTCTCAGAAGCACATCGCTGCTTTTATATTCCAACCCTCTTGAGATAAACGACAACATTACATTTGCTTTCTTAATTACGGACTCTACCTGCAAGTTAACCTTTAGAGAATCCTGGACCAACACTCCCAGATCCCTTTATACTTCTGCTTTACGAATTTTCTCACCATTTAGAAAATAATCCATGCCTGTATTCTTTTTTCCAAAGTGCAAAACCTCACATTTACTCACATTGAATTTCATTAGCCATTTCCTGGACCACTCTCCTAAACTGTCTAAACCTTTTCTGCAGCTTCCCCACCTCCTCAGTACTACCTGCCTATCCACCTAACTTCGTATCATCGGCAAACTTCGCCAGAATGCCCCCGGTCCCTTCATCCACATCATCATTAATATACAAGGTGAACAGCTGCGGCCCCAACACTGAACCCTGCAGACACCACTTGTCACCGGTTGCCATTCTGAAAAAGAGCCTTTTATCCCAACTCTCTGCCTTCTGTCAGACAGCCAATCCTCAATCCAAGCCAGTAGCTCACCTCGAACACCATGGGCCCTTATCTTGCTCAGCAGCCTCCTGTGAGGCACCGTATCAAAGGCCTCTTTTGGAAGTCAAGATAGATAGCATCTACTGGGTTTCCCTGGTCTAACATACTTGTTACCTCTTCAAAGTATTACCGTTATGTGTTTGGATATGTTGTTATATATGTCAGTTGTTTTACAGGTTTTTAACTAATCCAGCTCCATTGCCAAATGTGAATGTGTTTAGGACTTGCTATTTGATAAGATCACTCATTCTTTATTTCTCACAGCTCTGGGCCTCATCAGTTGGTGGGTCATTCTGCTGTTGTATACCAGGACAACATGTTAATCTTTGGTGGAGGAAGGAACCACAACAGCTCTGCCAACAGCCTGTGGAAATTCCAACTAAATGCACAGACCTGGGAGAGATTAAACCCAGCGACAGACACAAGCCCGCCTCCAAAAATCTATCACTGTACCATTGGAGTTGGTCCTAGCTTCCAGGAGAAACCTGTTGATGAAATCTCCTACACAGCATCAACACCAAGCTTCATCTGCCAGGATAGTAGCATCAGCCTGCACGATGCATGCAATGGGGATCCCCTAAAAGGGGCCTGCTGCTTGAATTTTTCCACTCAGGCACCAGGTTACTGCAGCCCAACAGCAATAAAGCTCAGAGGGAAAAACATGTATTCAAACATTGAGATGAAAACATTTAGTATGCGGTCTTCCGAAAGCAGTGAGAACCTTCTGAGTCTGGCTGCATTGGATCCCACTGCTCCCGAGGGTGAATGGCAATGGAATAACAGGCACAGCTTTCCAATCCAGCCCAAGGAGCTGCCTCCTGCAGATGGTAGCACTCAGGAGTATTGTAATGACAGCACTTCAGAAGAATCCAGGATTCCCTGCCTTGACCAAGCCTCCGTGACACTCCACACAAGCGATAGTCACCCAGAAGTTCTCTTGATTGTAGGTGGTAAGCCATTATCTGAGAATGGCTGCATTTCATTGTGGCAGATGAAGCTTTGTGAAATGTTTTTAAAGTGCTAGATTTTAAAATGAGAAAACCCTTGAAAATAGTCTTTATTGTTTTCATCAAGTGATTAGTTATTGTTTTGTTTTTAGGCACAGTTGGCCATTGAGGTGTAACATTGAGAGTTTTATTTGTACTTACTTGCTATTGTGCTAATATGCTAATTCAGAACAAACATTTTCTAAAGAGCTTTTATATTTTTATAGATTTTATAAAGAGTTTGACTCTTATAAGCTAAAATGTGCAGACAGACAAACTTATGCATTTTTAAAATCAAACTTTGTTTGTCAGAACAGTTCCTAATGTGAAACAAATATGCATAATGTGCTTGGAAAAACATAGGTTTTGTCATACAACCAGAGTGGAAGATGTACACATTAAATACTCGCAATGGTCTTTATTTCTACTGACCACTGATGGTTAGAATTGGGAATTCCTGGAGGTTTACATAAAAAAAAAACCTGACTGATGTTGAAGCTGTGATGAAGATTTTACTTGTGGAATTATGCAAGCTGTGTTTGGTTTAAAACAAAAAGCACTTTGCCAAAAGTCTCACTTGTGAAATATGGAGAGGTTTTTTGGCATTTTAAGTAGCACTGCAAATAGTCATGGTGGTATGGTGGTTATGGAAGGGCAGCATAGTTGGGAGCAGGCTGTTTTTATTCTTGGTTATTTTTCCAAGTGCGGTGCTCAAGGTCCCCACCCCGCCCCAGGGCTGGTGAACAATAGATTTAATTTTTTCTTGCCTCCGTCTTCATTTTCTGACATTACTACTTCTAGTTACAGATGTCAACTACTTTGCTTCCAGCTCAACGTTCTTATAAAGCGATATCTAGCATTACCATTTATCTTACCCATCAGCAGAGGAAGATTCCAGACATGGTGCAGATGTTTAACTTGGACAGCCTCACTCCCTTTGGTAGTAACAAGTCTTCAGAAGTTTCAAATTTTGAATTGCCAACTGTTGTTGCATGATCTTAAGTAGGCAGAGTAATTGTTGCCCATTCTTAATTGTCACGGAGAACGTAGTAGAGAGCTGCTGTCTTGAACCAGCTGAAGTCCCCATCCACAGTGCTATTAGGAAAAAGTCCTATTATCAAATCCTACTGTGCAACATTGATTTAACTCTTCAATCTCCAAAACACCCAGTCTACATGCTATGGTAACTGGGCTGCTAAGCTAGGATGAGCACTCTATCTAGCAAGAAGAAATACAAATGAAACCGAAGTTACAGCGGAAACTACTTCAGCAAGAGTGACAAAAACCTTTATTATCGCACTGCTACCTCAGCAGAGCTCTAATGACGAGAGAAAACATTAAATGAAGATTCAAAATGTAAAAGCAAAACATGCTGAACATACAGGCAGTGTCTGAAAGCAGCAAGCAGGTTAATTTGTTTTTGCAAGATCCTTTGCCAGAGTTGTGGTGAAATGTTTAAGACCAGCTTGTAAAAATCAAGATAGTGACTTTTAATGATCTTGGGTGGTCAACATGGATAATTGATTTGGGCTCAACGACATTACAATAAAATAAAGCCAAAAAACATCACTAAAGAATTCAAATCAATTTATGTAACATTTGTTTGTTTCAAAACATTACAAACTACATATATTCATTTCACTCCATAGTTATGTGTTTAGATAACTATCTTAAACATATTTTCAAATTCCCATTTTCATTTGTATTACACACATAATCAAATCATTAATATCACCAGGGTTATACTTTGGGTTCTGAAATTTTTGTGCCTTGATTGCTGGAAAGCTAGAGTCAGTTTTTACACAAGGCCCACGAAAAATGATGGGTTTTAGATCTAAAGTCAAGAGACTGACATGAGTATCTAGAGTAATATGGATCATCAGAAGTCTAGTTGGCTTGCTATTTCTCCTGTTGCCCGCAAGAATACTTGTTTAGTTAATTGCTACACGTTTATTATTTGCTATGAGTTAAACAGATGCTACCTGTTAAATAGCACTGGTTTACAGAGGAAAAACCAATTGTATCCTGCAGATTGCTTTCTGTAATTTTTTAAACCACTGTGCTGGCATACTGTGCAATTGTGTTAGCTTTTGTTGTTGAAACCCTTTAAACGTGTCATTTGAATGTGGTGTGGTTGGCTGTTTAGCTGCAGCACTGCAACTGAGGTTAGTGTCTTTGGGAATCGGGCATCCTCACTAATGTAGAGTGAAGATGGGACGGAGGATCGCACATATGGAAAAGAATCAGGAAAAACAACAATTTGCTTTGAGAAGTTTATTTTAATCAAAAGCTTTGTGATTGCAGTGGATCGTTGAGTATGGGGTGGGTTGATTAGCACTGCTGGATCTCTTTTTAACAAGGTAATGACCTTCAAATAAATTACAAGAGATTATGGGAGTCAGAATGCGAGAATGTATCAAAGATGCAGCAGTCATAAATGGACTGCGATTAGAATCGTTGTAAAGGGGGTAGTGGATTTTTGTCACTTCTAGTTGTGCAAGTAGATTGGGATGGACCACAATCCCAACCATTGGATTTTGAGTTGGCAGGTTCGGACAGTAATAGACTTGTCATTTGCTGCATTTGACTGGGTGGGTACATTATGGTGTGACTGGCAAGTTGTTCCCACAATGGGCATTAAAATTTATAAACCACCAGCAGAAATCACTCCACGTGACAGACTTAACCAAACAAGCCTGAAGACAAACAGAACTAAAATCATCACCTGTAACTCATTGTCTGGCATTTTTAAAATGCATGTTTCATTTTTAAAAGTATTATTTTGAATGTGGTGCATAAGCCCCTTTGGATATTATAGAGACAGTAAAGTTTTTTTTTTAAAAAAAGCTATAGTGGCATGGGAGTGAAAGACAACTGGCACCATACTACAATTAATGTACCATACATTATAATTAGGTGTTAAATCACGTGTTTGCTTATTTATAGTCACTTATTCTTAAAATCAGTGTTGCTTTCAGTCCATCAGAATCCTATGACCTATCAGGTAGTGCATGTATCCACTGTACATAATAATGGCAGCTGTTAATCACTCCCCAGTCCCAATACAAGCAGCTAGGACACCACTATAGCTCTTTGGGTCTGCCAGTGCAGTTTAATTCTGTAATTGACATGGCAGGGCTGGAAGGGCCAGCAGGAATGGTGCGAGACATTCACCATATCTGTCTTGTAGTTTATTGTAAATAAACCAACCGAGTCACTTTCTGACCAGCCCCATAATGGGATGGGGTGGGGAAGACCTTTTGTGGGTGCACGATGAATTCTTTGACTTGTCTCATTACACCAACCACTGGAACAAAGCTTTTTAATCATTCAAGTGCCTCTGGCTAATCTTGTAAATCCATTTAAAATCAAAACATGAACAAAAACAGTGTGGTGTGTAAAGCTCAAAGTCTGGCAGCATCTGTGAAGTAAAAAAGTCAGTTAATGTTGTGTTAACCCAGTTCTGAGGAGGGATCAACTAGACCCGAAATGTTAACTCTGATTTTTTTTTCTTCACAGATGCTGCCAGACCTGCAGAGCTTTTCCAGCAACTTTGTTTTTGTTCCTGATTTACAACATCTGCAGTTCTCTAGGTTTTCAAAATCAAAACATTGTTGGCATTTGTACCCCTTTTGTTTTAACAAATACACTTTGGTCATCAATCACTTAGTAAATTGTCTCACCCCAAAAGAGGGAAGAAAGTTGCTGTAGGAAGTAGCCTTAAACCATTACTCAACATTGGGAGTCCTCATCACAACCAGAAAGTTAGCACTTTGTGACAGACCTGCGCATGTGTGGTTGGGAGGAGGGGTGGTGGACAGTGTGTAAAGGTGTTGATAGGAACAGAAGCCATTCAGCCTCTCAAGCCTGTTCTGACATTTTAATAACTCCATATACCTGCCTTTGACTCCCTACATCCCTTAACAAAAATTTGTTTCTCAGATTTAAAATTAACATTTGATCTGGCATCCACTGCCATTTGGGGAAGAGAGTTCCAAACCTCAGCATGTAGAAGGGCTTCTTAACATCTCTCCTGAACGGTCTAGCCCTATTGCTCAGACTAGGGCCCCTAGCTGTAGAATCCCCAACCAATGGAAATATTTAATCTTTATCTACCTTTTCTTGTTAATATTTTGAAGACTTTTATCAGATCACCTTTGTAGATTCTAGATAAAGCTGGCCTAATTTGTCTAATCTCCCCTCCAACTTAACCCCTGAAGTTCCTGGCATTATTCCTGCAAGTCTATGCGTACTCCCTCCAAGGTCAATACATTCTTCCTGAGGTGTGGTGTCCAGATCTGCTCAGAATACTGATAAACGATGTGAAGTGAGCAGTGTGGAGTTGGGGCATAAGTGGAGTCAATGACAGAGTTTGTTTAACTGGAATCAGTCACGTCAACTGGGGTATTGCTGTTATTAATGATATGGTGCCTGAGGTATTATCAGGGTTTAGTTATATGGAGTCAGAGATATAATTGTGCCTAGTGATAGGGTTCATTGGTATTAATGATATAGGTTCTGGGGTTTTACTACAGCATTTTGTGGAGTCAGGTATGACTTGAGAATAGTGACTGGATGCCTGGGATGTTAATAATATGGATTCTGGAGAATTACTGGAGGTTGGTTACGTGGTGTCAGGAGTATTACTGGTAGTGCCAGAGAGCATAGGATATTATGGTGGATTACAGACATGGAGTCTGAAGTATTACTAATGATTGTCGTTATAAAATATGAGCTATCAGAAATAGAATTTAAGTTGCAAGTTACAGTGATAACATTTCTCATGTTTAAGTCAAATGTATTTATCCATCTCAAGTACCTGGAAAAACTAGAGATGGATGAACTGAATGGGCTGTTTCCAGTTTTCAGCCAAGATATTCGTTGATAGGCCAGGTGATGTAAAAGTGACAAAGACATAAAGTTAGTTGCACTATTAACTTTTAAAATCTCAACAAACCTGAGGTTTCTTTTATATTTTTAGCCTGGTTCAATGTGACTTCTGCTTTGAAGCAATTACCCCATTTATAATATTACAATATGTACACCAGTATCTGAACAATCACAGTGCAATATTAGGCTTAATAAAATGTGAGGCTGGATGAACACAGCAGGCCAAGCAGCATCTCAGGAGCACAAAAGCTGACGTTTCGGGCCTAGACCCTTCATCAGAGAGGTCTAGGCCCGAAACGTCAGCTTTTGTGCTCCTGAGATGCTGCTTGGCCTGCTGTGTTCATCCAGCCTCACATTTTATTATCTTGGAATTCTCCAGCATCTGCAGTTCCCATTATCTCTGGCAATATTAGGCTTGTTTGCCATATTACCATTGCTTAAACTCTGCAGCCTCTTGCTATGCTAACCATACCTGACAAATTCAGGGATGCTGCCAGTGCATCATTCAGTCCACTCATGGACTCTGACTGCCAGGCAGGTAAATTATATGACTTCACAGTAGAACCCCCACCCTGTGTCTGCTGGCTCTCTGAAAGAGTTATCAATTCCACATTTTACCTCCATTGCTTGCAAACGTTTCCTTTTATCGAGGTCCTGCTATTGGAAAAGATGGCTGCAGACTTTCATAGATGTGATGGTGTGAAATCATTGTTAAGTATGGATGAGAAAAGAAGTCTGTCTCCTTAGTTTACTGCTGCACAATCCAGGAGTTTGGATTGTGAATCTTTTTGTGCACTTACATAGTTTTTAATACAAGGTCCATGTCAGGCTGGAGTTTGCATTCAATGCACTGACTGTTAGTCTGCTGCTGCCACTGGGAATCCATGAGCTCTGTCTCCAGAATTTTAGGATGAGATAGTATTTGCATCTGTGTCTGTGGCACTAACCCAGGAACCATAACTTCTTTGCCTTGTGGCAAAGGAAGGAGAGAGCATTTGAACGAACAAGCCTCTGGTAGCGTGAGAATGTTTAGACTGATTTGCAGCAGAATCATGACTGGTGTGGGTTCTAATCAGTGTTCTAGGCTGAGCCTATTGCATTTTGTAAAAAAAAAATCGTGCATGGGACATGTGTATCACTAGGTCAGTGCTTATTCTCAACCGTTAAGTGCAATATAAATTTTCTACAGGTTATCTAACATGCACTATGATACTGGTTCTTGTATTGTAATGTATTGTTGAATAATCCTTCTCTGCCCCTTAGTTTTACACAAAAGACAAAGTCCAGTTGATTAGGTTTAGCTATCTATAAAAACTTATTTCTCAAATTTGTGATGCCTCGTCAAAAAATCTGCAATACACAAGCATTCAACACTAGAATTAAAACAACAAAAATGTGTGTGTGTGTTTATTTTAGCTGTGTATCATGCAAACATTTACCAAATAGTCAGAAAACAAAATAAATGCAGTGATTGAAGGCAGATGAGTTTAGTGAACATAAAACATTCTCATACTGAAGCAGTGGGTTTGAAGGTTTACAATAGAATGCTGTGTTTGTGTTTCACATCTTTATCCACTTGTGGAGTATTTATCATTACTAAGCATGCACCTTCATATTGCAAATAAATTTAATGTTTACAATTCAAATTTGCTTTGGGTCCATTTTCTTTAACAAGAATCAATTTTGAAACTTCTAAAAAGTGTTCTTTTTGAAGCCCATTTTCAAAAGAAGTTACCGTGACTTCAAGAATTTGCTTAGGTGTGGATTGAACCTCAAGGATAATCACACTAAAAATACAGTGGAGCCCCCAGGCCCGGGTATGATAAACATCAAATTAGCTGAAGAGACCATTCGTCCAGTGGTGTGGCAATGAAGTAAGCACCCCAGAACACCAACAATATCACTAAAGGACACCACCATGAAACTACTAGAGCTGTGCCGGACAACCCACTTCATGTTCAACAACCGCATATACAAAACAAAATCAACAGAACACCAATTGGATCCCCAAGACTGACTGCAGGAGCAGTAATGTAAAAGTTAGAATGGACAACACTCCCCACTGTACAATGCAAGCTCTGAGTCTGCTATAAAAGTAAAATACTACAAAATTAGAAGAAACCCACTGACACTTAAATGACATGCTCACCGGGATAAAATGCACAAAAGAAGAGAACAACTGACTACCCTTCCTGGACATAATGGTAGAATGCAGAAACAACGGGTAACTCCAGACCAGTGTATAAAGAAACGCTACACGTATGGACTAGATACGCAGTCACACTAGCAACCACCCCAATGCACACAAACTGAGCTGCATCAGGACACTACTTAAGTGAGCCACACCACATTGCAGCAACCCAGAACTATGCAAAGCAGAACAGGAGCACATATATACAGTCTTTTAAAAGGAATGGATATCTGAAAAACACAATCAGCCATTACCCCCCCGAGTCAGACCACAACAGGAAGGTACAACACGACCAGACTCACTAATTACCCTATCATCAAGGGCATTTCAGACCCCTAGGTATCAAAGTAACCCACAAAGCAACAACCACCTTGTGACAGCTACTGACAAGCGTAAAGGATCCCATACCCAAAACCAGCAAAACCATGTAATATACCAAATACCATGCAAGGACTGTGAGGAACATGACATAGGCCAAACCAGAAGAAAACTAACAATACGGATACACACCAACTAGCCACAAAGAAACTCGACCAACTCGCTCTTGTCTCACTACACATGGATGAAGAGGGACACACATTCAAATGGGACAACAGCTCCCTAATCGCAGAAGCCAAACAGGTACGCCAGGGAACTTCATCAACACACATTAAATTAGACTGTGTACTAACCACTGAGAAACAGAAGTTGTACCAAACCCCCCTAACAAGTGTATAAATAACAAGCGGGACAGAACACCAATGCTTCACGTGAGGCGCACTGACCTCGTTACCTAGCAGGATGAAATGTTTGCAAGCATATCTACAACCTCAAACTTCCACATCACTAATATTTGGTCTAAGAAACAGGGTGTGGAGCTGGATGAACACAATAGGCCAAGCAGCATCAGAGGAGCAGGAAAGCTGACACTTCAGGTCTAGATCCTTCTTCAGAAATGGGGGATTCAGAAATAAAGGAGAAGGGGGGGAAGGCACTAACTCCCCACCTACGCTCACCTTTACTCGTTTCAACCCCACCTCCTTGACCTGTCTGTCTCCTCTCCACCTATCTTCTCCTATATCCGTCTTCTATCCGCTTCCCCCTCTCTATTTATTTCACAATCCCCTTCCCCTCCCCATTTCTGAAAAAGGGTCTTGACCCAAAACGTCAGCCTTCCTGCTCCTCTGATGCTGTTTGTCCTGCTGTGTTCATCCAGCTCTTCACCTTGTTATCTCAAATTGTCCTGCATCGGCAGTTCCTACTATCTCTGTACGAATATTTGGTCGACTGGCTCTTAGGGTCTGCATTCATCATTTTCCTCTTTCTTGAGCACAGTTTTTGTGAGTTTGTCCCTCAAATTCTTTTAGCAATCTAGGTGTGCAAACCAGCTGCCATACTAACTATAACTGAGTATACCCTCTTATTACAATGCTCCTTAAAAACTTGCATGATTGACCAAGGTTTTGGTAGCCAAAAGATGTTGCTCTTTATCTCTCTCAATCCTTCCCCTCCTGTCAAGATTTAGAGGGATGTGAGGGAGTTCCAGAGCCAAGCCTGAACAGCTGAGGCACAGGAATTAAAATCAGAAATGTGCAAGAGATGCTATTTGGAAGAAAAGAATTCTCAAAAGGTCATAAGGCTGAAGGGGTATTTGAAAACAGTTAGAATGGTTACACCACAGGAAGTAGCTATTTAGTCCTTGGTGCCTGTGCCAGCTCTCCAGAAGCAACCCAGCAACCCGCACTTCCCTGCCCTTTTTCTGCAAATTTCCTCCTCTTCAGGCAAGTATAAACACCAAGAACTTCTCATTATTTGCATCCAAATAAATTTTTTATTGTACTCAGATGGAAAGTAAAACTACACAGTATAAATGTACAAAAGAGTAACTAAACTACAAATCACATTTTTTAATTTGACAAACTTACGTAGAAATACAGAAATCAGTGCTGTGCCTCTAAAACTGGTCTCTATGCAGACTGCTCATTGTGAAAATGTGAATTTTTAATCAAAAATAAATTATTTGAAGTCTAATGAAAATTGCACTTATATATGACATTCTAGAGCTATAAATTAACAAGACAAATTACACTTGAAAGACAGTAGTACTATCTTGTACATTAGCTGAGAAATATATTTATATACTTTTTAAGTACTCCTTTATTCAATATTTCCCCCTTCTCTCGCACTAACATGGGAAAACCAGCCAGTACTCTAGCTAAGAGGTTGTGAAGCACAGGTCCCGCACACAAGTCTCACTCCAGGTTTCAATGGGCAAGGAAGGTGCATTCACAACACATCCTCCCAAAACATGCCAATGACAGCAGTATGAGTGGGGCAGATTCCAGATCAGGCAGGTGACGGAAAGGAAGTTGGAGCCTCCACCATCATCCATTGTTCGATGCATACCTTCAAACTGCACCTCACAGCCACCACCTCAAACAAGTAGCAAACATTCATGACTCAGCACAGAAGTTACGGTTTCCCCTCACTCAATTTTAGTGGACATCACAAACAAATCTGATTACATGTATTCTTCAACGACAGATGATCTCTTGGATTTTGAACGCCACCCTTTCTTCATGGTCACTGGGTTAAAATCACAGAACACCCTCCCTGTCAGCTTGGTGAGTGCACCTATACCTGAGGACTGTGGTGATTCAAGGTGGCAGCTCACTACCATCTTCAAGGTAAACAGGAATGGGCAGTAACTGTTAACTCATTCAGTAATGGCCACAGACCATGAATTTTACTTCTCATGGAGCACAGGAATCAACCATTTGGCCCAACATATCTGTGCTACCCACTTCCTTCCCTCCTCAAAATTCTCAAAAAGAATTGGAGTTGTTTTTAAAATACTGGCTTCTGTTTGTTGGTTAGCGCTGTGAGGTCTGAAAGCAATTCTGGAACAATGACTGAAATGCACCAATTCCAAGAAGATATGTTATTACAAGCAACGGTTTGGGAGAAGCCCTGGAGCACTGATAGAATATGTTTGTACTTTGGGTTTGCGACAGGTAGTTTAAACACATTAAGTCATTGTTTTTCTGACTTTGGTGAAATTAAAACAGAGTTTTAGTGGAAAACAATTAAGAATTGAATTCAAAAGAAAATTTTAGTTTCTCTCCTAGCAAAATACAGTTAAGAGAACTATTTCTCTCCCCTTGGTTTGACTTTACTTCAGCTCACTATAAACTGGTTATCGTAGCAGCAGAGTTCTGAAACTTCACAAACTAGAAGAAAAAGTCAGAAAAGTTTGGAATAGAAGTCCTCAGGTTGTCAGAGCATAAGTAGTTCAGGAGACTGTTGAAAAACACCTACAGCCCTATGTTTCAGTGACTGACCACCGCCCCCCCCCCCCACCATTAACTAAACAAAATAAAACACATGGTCTATCAAGCCAGATTTCATTCTGTGATCAGAGTTTCAGTACTGCTGTCACCTGCGACAACAGTAAACACAGCTCTATTTTGACAGGTCTGTTTTACTGTTACTTTTCCTATCTGGTCCTTTTTTTAATAAACAAGTTCAAGCTCCCAATTCTCAGCTGGCTTTTTCTCAATCATATGGACCACGACTTTAAAAATGTCAGAAGGCTATGGGGTATTTCAGTGAGTACAGGGGCTAAGGGGACATTTAATGTTGCTTTTCATAACTCTTTAGGGTTTTCATACAATAGATAAGTAGAAACTATCAGCTGGATTGGTGACCAGAGATTTAAGCTGAGTGGCAAAGAAGTTGGGAGGAGGTAAAGAGATTAAAAAAAGACAAAGTGGTAGAAATAGTCATCAGGTCAGACAGCATTTGTGGAGAGAGAAACTAAGTCAATATTTCAGGTCTAGATGGCCTTTCATGAGAACGTGGAAGATGAAAATAATTTTCTTTGCATTCTTGATCATAACTGACTGTGTAATGTATAAAAGGATTGTGGAAGCAGATTCGATGGCAATTTACAAAAACAGAATTAGATAAACATTGGAAAGGAAGTTAGTGAGTGGGTGGGGGGGGCTGGTTTTGGTTAAGCTGATTGGATAATCCTTTTAAAAAGGTTTAGCATAATTGCCTTTTGAATGGACTTTCATTCTCTGCTTTCCATTCTTGTTGGCAAGGTAAATTTAAGAGTTGGTTTGAAAAACGGATTCTAAGGGATGCTTTAGAAATGGCAGAGGTCTCTTCAAACTTTTGAAGAGTTGCTCTGGGATTATGCTGACATGACAAATAGACTCTAGGTTTCCCAGATTTCCTTTACAGGAAAACCCTGAGGCATGTGGCTGAAATCAGGCATGAGGAAGATATGAAAACAGAGATTGCTGGAAAAGCTCAGCAGGTCTGGCAGCATCTGTGAAGAGAAATCAGAGTTAACATTTTGGGTCAAGTGACCCTTAGTACTGTTCTGAAGGAAGGGTCATCGGACTAGAATTGTTAACCCTGATTTCTCTTCACAGATGCTGCCGGACCTGCTGAGTTTCACTAGCATTTTTTGTTTCTATTTCAGATTTCCAGCATCTACACGATTTGCTTTTAATCTTCTGAAGTCAACTTGGTGCGCACTGTGCCGATGCCTGCCAGACCTTATGAATATTCAAGGTTTTATTTCCTATGAATAAAACAGACCTAATAGATCATAATGCCATCTTTGAGGTATCCTCAACGGAAGGACAGAGTCTTGACCTGGGTGCAATGGGTTTTGTTTGGGCACATGAAATCACAGAAACATTGCTTTGCATTGAATACAGCAGTTTCAAACTCAAAACAATACAAAATCACTTCATGAGCAATTGTCACATCCTCACCTCACAGAATACATAAATGTAACACCAAATTACATCATTAAAATCATTTTGATATAAAGATAAGATTACACATCAGCCTCAAAGGAGTATAACAAATTATTATTCTTTACAGATTCTGCATACTTTTTTTCTTAGGAATGTCGACTTGCCTTTAACCAGGGTGTTTGATGAAGATAAGCTTAGAAGGCCACACTGTCCTTGTGTGTTTTGAACACCCTCAAGTTTTGGTAGGGAGCGCAACAAAGTAATCGGATGTAAGGTTACAAAAATACATTAAGAGGAGAGTTACTGTCAGTATCACCATTTCAAATCATTTCAGCTGCCTGGTGTCATTAAAAACACTCAATTGGTTTACACCCCAGCCCCTCTGTGTCATTCAGTTAGAATTTTTAGAACTTCAGGTAACAAGAGACTTATCCTCGTGACTAGACAAGATTAAACTATACTTAAAAAAAATACATTTTCAATACAAAAGTAAGAGTTGTGGTTACGACTCCTATTTAGAAACATTAATACCATCCGAATGAGCTGGTTAAAGTTCCCCACGCAATTCAATACAGGGGAAAACATATTTAAAAACTGAAACACTATGTCAATACATTGCTGTTTGAAATTTACATTAATGTCCTAAAAATTGCAGAAGGGTGAATTACTGTTTAAGCATTGAGGGAGTAACAGAACTCACAGCACTGGGGTAAATTGTCTGTCCTTGAGGTGTAGCCATGAGGTCTTCACCACCTTCCCAAACAGGCAGGATTCCAGTTCATGATGTGAATCACCTCAAAGGTTAGCAATATATCGCACCCCAAGGTGTCCTGGTATAGAGGCTGAACACACAACATTGTGAGCCACTGCAAAGAGCTGAGCAAAGCTGGGATCTTGGGGAAGGGTTATCAGATAACAATACAATTACTGAGGCACTGCAATTTTCACTATCAGCTAGGGAACTACAGAGGTTGCAGTCAAACAACACTGGCTTGGGAGGCGAAAGGAAGCAAAGAATGGTGTTAGGAAGCAGTGAAGAGGAGTAAGAATGAATACAGCAAACTTTTACCTAGTACCTTATGAACCAGCATTCTCAATAAACTGTCAAAAATTATATAGCTGAAATATTTACTGTATTGTTGCAATGTTCGAGCAGTTAGTTGAGGCTGCAAAAGTGAGAAGGCTCCCTGCTGGTGAGTTTTATTGAAGGTAAAGTTTCATTATGATTTAAGTGATTTATACTGTAAATAAAATATATCAGTGATGTATATAACCCCTGCATTACTGAGTTTCAATTACTTAGTGTTTTTACACTGATCATCTGGACCTCTTGATTATCTGGAATATTTGATCAACTCTCACACTTCTGGTCCCATAGGGGCCAGTTAATAAAACTTTTGCCATACTACATGGGGACTAATGCAAACAGTACCACTCCACCCCACAATAAGTAAAATGTGCAATGAAATAATAATATAGTTGAACATAATTGAGAGAAGGAGTTGGGTGAATATATAAAAAGCAATTATATGCAGTGGGTTTTACAACCCTATGATTAAAAAAAGACCGATCATGGCTCCAGCAAGAAACGGTGCTAATTAGACCAGAGACATCTTCCCTCTCAAAGAAACGATGGCAGAAATAGCTATGGCCAGTTGCATTCTTTTGCACTTCTGATTTGAAGAACTTTAAAGGGCACACTGATCCATGTACAGTCTGTTGACCTAAAGAAGAGTTTCAATAGTAGACCCTGAAGACAGGTGGCCAGTTGGATTAAACTAGTATGAAACCAGCAGAATAGGTCAGGCAGGATTAGTCAGAGTACATTTTATACTTCATGTTGTGTGTGCGTGCGTGTGTGTGTGTCCGTGTGTGCATGTGTGTGTTTGTCCGTGTGTGGATAAGGGTTGGGGGGGTGGGGAAGAGAAACAGAACAGAATGACGAGGGATATTGCATCAGGTATGACAAAACCACAGGCATCTCTTCCACTTGTAGCATGCAGCCATTCCCATATTCTCATAGAATGAATTGCTCTGGCCATCACATTTCAGGGAAACCTTTCCAGCAGAATGAGCAATCTGTGCAGAAAGGAAGGCAGGGTATAGATTATTCTGGGAAACACAAAAACAGCTCTTTAAGAATCCAATTATGGTACAGCTGCAGGTACGCTGTAGGGCATTGGGGATCAGATGGGATGTTGAGAGAAACAGGCAACAAACAGATTGAAATGGAAAGGAGATTAAAACAAAATTGTAAATTCAACATGGAAACCAATAGGAGACTTTACAGTAGCAGAAGAATTGCTGATCGAAATTGCATCGTGACAGCTTTTCTTTCATTTTAGCTTCTTTTTGTCATCTTCCCAAACAATGTTGTCTTTTACATTTCTGATAGCTGATAAAGAAGTATCGGATGAAACCATTATTGATTGACCAGGTTTTTCCAAGATTTTTCTGGTGGTTACTGGCATCTTGTGCAGGTGAGGGAACAAATGCCAAATGTGCAATATTTTTCAAATAGGCTCAGATCACTTTGCATTGAGAAACGGTCTCTTCCCCCTGCCCTCCTTACCTAGGACTTCAAAAATTAGTAAGTTTTTCAAACTACTGCTAGAGCGTCAGGAAACTTAAAAAAAACTCAGTGTCCACATCTACATCAGTGCTACCATCTCTCTCCAGACTTCTGATTCCACCTCCCAGACACCCTTCTTGGATATACTGGACCTCGATCCAGATTCTATGTGGAACGTGCCTCGGAATTCAATACCTCTGAGATGTTGAAATGTCTGCTCTACATAAAATGCAGAGTGGAACGAAAAGCTATTCGGAGAATTTGAGTTGGAGACTCGGGACTACAGTGTTTTACCTTCATTTCCAACCTGCACTGTTCCCACTCAGTCAGAAGCTGGCTCCTTTACTGTCGCTCCAGCTTCTGACAACAGTTCCTCCTTGCTCGCAGTAGTCAGCACGAACTATTCCTCTTGCTGGTAAACATAGATTATTCTTTGAGATGAAACAATGGTCCACGTTCTGAGCAAACTCCTGTACTTGGAACTATTTTTCCAGTAGCTTTAACCCATAAGCAGCTTAGGAGGAATTCACATTCTCAAACAGAAATTAAAACCTTACTTTTGTAGTGGGTCTGAAAAGCAAGATTCCATTAGGGGACTATTCCTACAGCTACTGTCTCATAAAGGAGGCAGTGTGGAGCTCAGATTCTGTACAAAAGGAGGTCTTAAGTGTTGTTTGGGTATTCCACATGGAATATCTTAGGATTCCAAATGAAGGCAGACACCTTTGACTGTTATTTTCACTTCATAAATGGGTCAAAGGCAAGCTCTGTATTCCTCACAACTCTGTTGTCAACAATCCCTTGGGCTTCACTGTCTTCTCCACATTCTTTGTGATAATGCTGCAAGAAATAAACAACTTTGATCACAACATGTCAACAAGTGAAATAACATCTTTAACATTTACAGCTCCCAAGGTGCTGCACAGCAGCTGCGGTCAGGGCAAGAGCATTTTGGGAGATGTCTGAATCCCTCAATTATGAAAGAGTAGTGGCTTTATTGTGCTGGGGAGAGAAGTGTGAGGCAGATGGGGAGATGGACAAAGTCCAGAGTTTTAGCCTGAAGGTTGGATTATTGTTAAAATAGGATAGGGGATGGGGTTTGAGTGTGGGGGCTTAGCACAACAGTTAGTAAAACAGAGCTGACAGGCAACTTGGAGGTGGTGGGTTAAAGAGGTTAAGAAAGATCTGAGGATGTAACATTTGATCTTACAGTTAGGGAAGTCCAAATTTAACAGATATACAACCATTCAATTCTGGTGATTCAGTTTCCATTTTCCAGCAAACACGGGACTTGGGTTCATTAATCCAACAGCAGAGGATACAATGGATGAGACATAGAACATAGATCATAACAGCGCAGTACAGGCCCTTTGGCCCTCGATGTTGCACCAACCTGTGGAACCAATCTGAAGCCCATCTAACCTACACTATTCCATTATCATCCATATGTTTATCCAATGACCATTTAAATGCCCTTAAAGTTGGCGAGTCTACTACTGTTGCAGGCAGGGCATTCCACGCCCTTACTACTCTGATTAAAGAACCTACATCTGACATCTGTCCTATATCTACCACCCCTATCTAGTCCCCTTGTGCTAGTCATCACCATCTGAGGAAAAAAGGCTTTCACTGACCACCCTACCTAATCCTCTGATCATCTTGTATGTCTCTATTAAGTCGCCTCTTAACCTTCTTCTCTCTAATGAAAACAGCCTCAAGTCCCTCAGTCTTTCCTCATAAGACCTTCCCTTCATACCAGGCAACATCCTGGTAAATTTCCTCTGCACCCTTTCCAATGCTTCCACATCCTTCCTATAATAGTGACCAGAACTGTAAGCAATACTCCAAGTGTGGCTGCACCAGAGTTTTGTATAGCTGCAACATGACCTCATGGCTCTGAAACTCAATTCCTCTATCAATAAAACCTAACACACCGTACACCTTCTTAACAACCCTATCAACCTGGGTGGCAACTTCCAGGGGTCTATGCACAATGGCACTGAGATTTCTCTGCTCATCTACACTACCAAGAATGTTATCATTAGCCCAGTACTCTGACATTTTCTCTGCAGTTCTGAAGAAGTCACATTGCACTCAAAATGTTAACTCTCTCTCTACAGATACTGCCAGATCTGCTGAGTTTCTCCAGCAATTAATGCTTTTTTTAAAAAAATAAGATTTTACCTGGGAGTTGATGGAAATGTTGATTCCAAGGATTGTTGAGCTGGAGTGTGAGACGGAAATGGGAAGAGTGCAGGTTCAGCAACTGGTTTTGGTGCCATTACAGTCGAAGACATGTCGCGACTGAAAATCATTCCATTAGGAACTGCCGTGTCCTAGATTGACGCCAAAACATTCAATTGAAAAAAACAGAAATGTCAGAAGAAATAGTTAACTATTTCTTCAATGAAGCTCTCTTGACATTTTAACTTCAGATTGACCAATATGGTCAGGATAGCTGGGAATAATTCAGTTTAGAAGGAAGAGTAATGACTAATTCTATACTGGCATTTGGGCTCTTTGATGGTACACAGTTGGCAGACAAATGGAAAATCATCCATGTAAATAAATCTGAGTGATGCAGCAAGAGGTTTACAATAATCTGATGGATAACATGAACAAAGGGGTGCATTTAAATGGAACTAAAAATAGTTCTAGGGAGGTACTAAAAAGTACAAATTACCAAATTATGCTGTGAACAAATTGGGTGCTGTGTTTCTATATCACAGCAGCTCAAAATTATTCCAACGGTTGTAAAGTGTTTTGTTTTTTCCCCAATGCTGTGTCTATTCATTAATAGATTATTGTACAGATCCACTTCTGATTAGAGCAACAGGAAGTGAGCAGGCTGTTGCCCAGACCACAATTTGCGCCTGTCGGGTTAAACCAACATGCTCCCGCGGCAGCAGCAAAACATATTTGTAAACAGAACTTACCGCTGGCGTGGGGTCCGTGAAATCGATCAGATTCTCACTCAGTGCCGATAACAGGTTGTCCAAATCCTCAGCAACATTCTGTAAACACAACCAAGAGCTTGATGGGAAACCAGCCAGTGCCACTGATGCCTTTGGAAGGAGTTTTTCAGGCACAGCTCTGGGGCATAAGGAGGGCAACTGCAAGTCACCGCCATAACTGGTGAAGGCTGACGATTATTGAGGCAAAGGTGCCCCAGGTTTTGACTGTGCAGCTTCCAACACAGCTTTATGGTGATCCAACAGTGTATCACCTATTAACAATATTGGTACTCAGACACCTGGATCAGCAGATTCGTTTTGTCATTCAAGCACAGAATGGTTAACTGACACAAAGTCTGCCCTAGTGTGCAGCTCACTCCCCATGGTCTCCAGACCGTACAAACTCCATCACTGTATTATTTTTAAAAATTCACTCGCGGCTCACACATGTCCTTGGTTGAGCCAGTATCTATTGGCCACCCTCTACCTGCCCTCAGGAAGGCGGCAGTGAGCTAACTCCATGTGCTGCAGGTAGACCCACAGAGACCATTGGGAGGGAATTCCAGGATTGTGACCCATTAGTAATATCTCTTCTTCAGAAAAGTAATGGAAACACAGTCCTCAATTAGTTTTCAGGCAAAGGTAAATAGATTATTAACATTTTAAAACAAAGGGGAGTGAAAGATTATCAGGAGTAGGCAGAAATCAGACTAATCAAACCAGCCATGATCATATTGAAAGGCAGGCAGACTCAACAGGATGAGTGGTCAACTCCTGCTCTTAATTTACACATTTCTATCCTTTCCCACATACAGCCCTGCTCATCCATGTTATTCCCGCCATTGATGCCTTGAGATTATCTATACTCCTGATAATCTTTCACTCCACTTTTTTTAAACCTTAATAATCTATTTACTTTTGCCTGAAAACTAATTGAGGACTGTGTTTCCATTACTTTTCTGAAGAAGAGATATTACTAATGGGTCACAATCCCGGGATTCCCTCCCAATGGACACTGTGGGTCTACCAACAGCATGCCCTCACCACTCTCCCACCACTCACACAGTGCATCTTCTCCTAGTTACCAGTGGCTACACACTGCCTAACTCTACAACCCATTTGCACCTTTATCTCTTCGAGTCTGTAATGCTGCATCCTCTTCATCACGCATGACACCCACTCTACCTTCAGCAACATGGCCCTCACCTGGAGGTTTCCAAACGAAATCAATAACCCTCATAGCTCACCCTTCCAGGTCTCTGCCACCCTTCAAAATCGTCTGCAAAATGCTACCAGACCAGTGACATCACTCAGTAACGTTGCTTCATTCATAAAGAAAAAAAAATCTTCTCACAGCGAGCCCGTGTTTCCCGAAGGAGAGGCCCCCTGGATAAACTGAACAATTCCATCTCCTGAGAAACTTACAGTAATCTTGCTTTATGTCAGCAGCATTGAATTTAGAGCGGTTAGTAAACAGGAGAAGTCATGCTTTTAAGATAATAAAATGTGAGGCTGGATGAACACAGCAGGCCCAGCAGCATCTCAGGAGCACAAAAGCTGACGTTTCAGGCCTAGACCCTTCATCAGAGAGGGGGATGGGGTGAGGGAACTGGAATAAATAGGGTGAGAGGGGGAGGCGGACCGAAGATGGAGAGAAAAGAAGATAGGTGGAGCAATGGGAGAGAGATTCCCTGAGGTTGGTCCGGAGGGAAGGGGGTCACTTCTTCAGGTTAGGCATCCCTGGAGTCATGCTTTTGTTGTCTACGTCCCAGAGTGTTTCTCTGCTGCCCTCTGCAGCCAATTCATGTCAATACAGATACAGCACTTTGCAAAACATCAGTTACTAATGCTTGCTAATACAGTGCACTGTTTAACAGTGTTTAGAAAGTTTGCAGCACACATGAATTCTATCTTAGAAACAGTCTTGCTATGAATTGAACAAAATAGCGATGCTTAATTTGATTGGACCATCACATAGTGATCTAATTTACCCCATCTACATACTTTATACGATGTTTCAAAGATCAGGCTCCTCCGGTTGGCAATCAGATGGTGATGTGCAACCTGAGAGTTTAACATAAGCATGCAGATGTGTTGTGGTGTATCAGGAAACAGACAGATTACAGGAACTTTTTCACTCAGTTTTTGGACACTGAATTACACTTTCAAATTTGAGATTGACATTGTGCATCCTTCCTGTATTCATATTAAACAAATGCACAAGAGCGATGACACCAGAATGGAAATGCTATATTTATCAGGAAAGGCTGAACAGGCAAGACCTCAAAAGGCAGGCTGTGGGTAGGATCACTTCAATTGAGGTCTTTAAAATGATGGTTTTTGTGAGGTTATGCACATGTGAAAGATGTCTACACATGTGCGTGCGCACGCATGCAAAAACTAGATGAATATAAATATAAGACAGTCACCAGTATATTCAGTAAGAACACTCAACCACCACAAGTAGTTGAGATGAATTGCATAGGTACATTTAAGGGGAAGTTACACCAATATATGAGGGATAAAGAAATACAGAGATATACTGATAGAGTTACATGAAAGAGGTTCATGTGCAGCTCAAACACCAGCATGGGCCAGTTTGATCAAATTATCTGTTTATGTACTTTAGATGTTATTAATCAACTTGTTCAGATGTTCTGACAAACCTCTGGAGCAGGTGGGATTTGAACTCAGACTACTACCTGCAGATATGAACACTACCACTGTCCACGAGAGATTCTCCAAAGAGATAAGATTAAGATTCATTAGCCAATTTTGAGGAGCAAGTAGACATTGTCAAATCATCCTGTTGAGAGATTTTATTGCACACCTCCGGAGCAGGTGGGACTTGATCCCTGGGTCTCTTTGTCCAGAGACTTGGACATTATTACCACACAAGAACTCTTGTCGGTGTGCAGTAGATGGTGTGTAATATGTACACCTCTTCGACAATGTCTTCAGTATCTCACTGGACATTCTTCTAATTCAATTAAACTTGAACCCTTTTCCTCCCCACCTCATTAAAGTACCCTGAATGCCACTTTGACAGAAGCTGGTGGTGCTTGCTTAAGGTACTTGGCACCTACATCCATTGAGATGGCCAAGTCTTGTGTATGAATCTAAAGCCAGGTCAAAGTAAATTATAAATCATAAATCGTAGCCTGCCTACAGTCAACAAGAGAAGTGCAGGGTCTGGAATGGGTGAATCCTTTTGTATCCCACAGAGACACAACCTCCAAAAATAAACATTATTAATGGTCTCTGATCCTACATGAGTGAGTTAATTGTTAGATATGAACTCTTCTAAGCCACCTGCGGTGACAGCGTAAACAATCTAAACTACAATGCTGAAACCACAATGTAGCAACTCAACAGTATCATTACAGCAATACCAACTGTTCACCCCCTTTCTCTGAAAGATTATCTATTAACAGTCAACAGCTAAGCTTATCGCAGCTCGGTAGGACTGAGCTAAAATCCAGTTATTGCAAAATAGGAGAAGTTAAGATAAGTAGCAGCTCAAGATGCCACCGAAATACCTCAAAGCACTTTGCATGTTGTGGAAATAGGTTTTTTTGGGACTGGCTCTAGAGTTAGGTAACCACCCGGAGAACAACAGTTCGAGTTAGACTTTGGCGTCAGAATGTCTCGGAGTTAGCGTCTGCGTGAGATCAAAGAGTAATGATAGTGCAATTAAGAAGCCCTTTACTTGGCCAGAATTACAGATTGCACACATCAAAAATATCAACAAGGGCTGTACTGGGTATATTTAAAATCATTAAGCATCATGGGGAGGTAGCAAACTGGCGACATGAGATTGTCCAAAATTACATTGTTACACTCGACAATACTGCATGAAGAAAATGCAATCTGACAAGAAATAAGTGACACAAAGCTCAATCACCAAGCTGGCAAACAGCCAATGGAGAGGATAACATTTCAAACCAAAAACTGAAATCATAGCTTCAGGGAGTCTCAGTTCTAAACTAGGTGCTGGGTCTTTAAAATGACGAAATTAATATAAGCTCAGATTTTCCAAAGGGCTATACAGGGCATTGATTCGACCACTTTTGGAGTGTTATGTGCAATTCTGGTCTCTCTACTATATGAAGGATGTTGTGAAACGTGAAAGGGATATACTAGAATGTCACCAAGTTTGGAGGGTTTGAGCTATAGGGAGAAGCCAAATAGGCTGGGGCTATTTTCCCTGGAATGTTGGAGGCTGAGGGATCACCTTATTAGAGGTTTACAAAATCATGAGGAACATGGATAGCGTAAATAGACAAGGTCTTTTCCTTGGGGTGGGGGCATCCAAAACTAGAGGGCATAGGTTTAAGGAAGAGGGGAAAGGTTTAAGAAGGACCTAAGGTGCAACCTTTTCACGCAGAGGATGGTGCATGTATGGAATGAGCTACCACAGGATGTGGAGGAGGCTGGTACAATTACACATTTAAGAGGCATCTGGATAGGTATAAGAATTGGAACAAAAACAAAGTTGCTGGAAAAGCTCAGCAGGTCTGGCAGCGTCTGTGAAGGAGAAAACAGAGTTAACGTTTCGGGTCCGGTGACCCTTCCTCAGAACTCAAAAATTGAATGAAACTTTCAAACTTGAGATTGATATTGTGCATCCTTCTTGTGTTCATATTAAACAATACATACAAGAACCATGTCACCAGAATGGAGATGATATATTTACCCGGACCCGAAATGTTAGCTTTGTTTTCTCCTTCACAGATGCTGCCAGACCTGCTAAGCTTTTCCAGCAACTTTATTGAAGTTCCTGATTTACAGCATCTACAGTTCTTATGGTTTTTATAAGACTAGGAAGGTCTTAGAGGGATATGAGCCAAATGCTGGCAAATGGGACGAGATTTATTTAGGATATCTGCTCGGCATGGATGAGTTGTACCGAAGGGTCTGTTTCCATGTTGTATATCTCAATGACTCTACGGCTGATAGTCGTTTCTGCAGCGTAGATGGGTGTTGTGCATGGGGACCCTGTCAAAGCATGATATACTTAACACAGAAAACTGAAGGTTCCGCTGGTCAATCCCCTCAATGCTGGAAAATTCCAAAAGCATACACTTAAAATCTGGGAATTCAGAGGGTTCTGAACTATTTGGATCAATAGTTACTCGGGAAAAGTTAGACTATTAAATACCTACTTGTAATTCCAGAGTAACTAATCAACTGGAGCCCAACTTCCAACACACCTTTCAAACTACACCCCCAGGATCTGACTCTTTTTCCCCCTCTACTGGAGCTGACCTGAAAGACAACTACTGGCCTCAACTTGACCCCCTCCCCAAGGATTGGATCCAAAAACAATGCTGGGCTTACTTTCTTGAAATGTCAGAGGTTGAGGGCTGGCCTTATAGAAGTTTATGAAATCATGAGGAGCATTGATATGATGGATAAGCAAAGGTCTTTCCCCTACGGTGGGGGAGTTCAGATCTAGGGGGCATTGGTTTAAGTTGACAGGGGTAAGATTTAAAAGTGGCTTGAGAGGCAACTGTTTCACACAGAGGATGTCAGTGTGACCAAGAAACTACCAGAGGATATAGTAATTACAACATTTAAAAGACATTTCATCAGGTACATGGATAGAAGAGGTCTAGAGGGTTTTAGGTCGAATGCAGGCAAATGGCACGAGTTAGAGGAACCTGGTCAGCATGGACAAGTTGAACCGAAGGGTCCATTTCCATGCTGCATGGTTCTAACACTCTGCAACACAGCATGACCCATAAGATGCTTGATGTTCCCCGAAAGAGAATAAAAGGACGTTTGGCAGAGCATAAAAGGGCTCAAATCATCTGGAAACGGGATCTTGTTTTTGTCGTAATTTCAGCAACTCAACATTTTACAGATGGTTCAGGATGTCCCATGATGAGAAAGTACAGAATTCACATGGATATTTGCCTTTATGGATAGCCAGGCCAAGTGGACCTGTGAGGTAACAGATGAAAAGCTGATACCTGTGAGCTCAAGAAACAAAATATTTTCTGATCTGATCACTTGCTGAATGCTACGCACTGAACAAGTTAAAAAAAAGTAAACTCTAGAAATTGTAAGAGATAACAAGGTGTAGAGAGCTGGATGAACACAGCAGGCCAAGCAGCATCACAGGAGCTGGAAGGCTGACGTTTCAGGCATGGACCCTTCATCAGAAATGGGGGAGGGGAAGGGAGTTCTGAAATAAATAGGGAGAAAGGGGGAGGCAGATCGAAGGTGGATAGAGGAGAAGATAGGTGGAGAGGAGACAGACAAGTTAAAGAGGTGGGGATGGAGCCAGTAAAGGTGAATGTAGGTGGGGAGATAGGGAGGAGATAGGTCAGTTCAGGGAGGATGGACAGGTCAAGGGGGTGGGATGAGGTTGATAGGTAGGAAATGGGGGTGCGACTTGAGATGGGAGGAGGGGATAGGTGAGAGGAAGAACAGGTTAGGGAGGCAGGGATGAGTTGGGCTGGTTTTGGGTGCGGCAGGGGGAGGGGAGATTTTGAAGAAGCCCAATGATATCAATGAAGATTTCACAAGCTTCAAAATCTCCCCTCCCCCCTACTGCAAGCCAAAACCAGCCCAACTCGTCCCTGTCGTAAGACAGACAGGCAGGGAAGAAAGGGATATGGGCTACATGCACACAGATGGGATTAGTTTAGAATGGCGTCACGGTCAGCACAAACATGGTGGGCCAAAAGGCCTGTTCCTCTCCTGCACTGTTCGTTGTTCTACAACAGAAATTGCTGGAGAAACTGATCAGCATGTGGCAGCATTTGTGAAAGAAGGCAGAGTTAACATTCAAGTCCAGTGACTCTTCTGAACTCTTTTAAGATTAGATTAGACTCCCTACAGTGTGGAAACAGGCCCTTTGGCCCAACAAATCCACACCGCCCCTTGCAGCATCCCACCCAGCCCCATCCCCTTATAACCCACACACCCCTGAACACCATGGGCAATTTCCCATGGCCATCCCATGTAGCCTACAATCTTTGGATTGTGGGAGGAAACCAGAGCACCTGGAGCAAACCCACGCAGATATGGGGAGAATGTGCAAACTCCACACAGTCGCCCGAGGCTGGAATCGAATCCGGGTCTCTGGTGCTGTGAGGCTGCAGTGCTAACCACTGAGCCACCCCAAAGATGCTGTCAGACCTTTCCCCAGCAATTTCTGCGTTTGTTTCAAAAGCCAAATGATCGAAGTGTTTTTACAAATCTCTTCCAACAGAGGGAGCGCATTCACCACACTCATCGGGCTGCAGGCAAATCGGACTGACGGCCAACAATCTGACTTTCAATTGCAGTTTAAAAGATTTACGTGCTTATCTAAAAATGACCATTTTTCTGTAGTCAGGTGGAGGCATGAATAAAAAAAAAACCGACTCAATTTTTTATGTTGGGTCAAGGAAGGTGGGCGAAATCCTGACTGCACTCTTATATGAAGAATGATAATACAGGAAAGGTAGAGGTGCCAGCCGTCCAGGATTGCTTGCAGTCTCTATGAATTAGAGATAAATTGCTTCAAGCAAACCCAGAGAAAAATCATTTAGCAGTTTTGCCTTTATCGTTTTCTTTTAATTCTGACTTATAGTATCAGTTTATATTGATGAAAGATACAAAAACAGGTTTCTATATTGGGTCTGATGAAGGTTCATCAGATGAAGGTCTGATGAAGATGATTATGCTCTGATGAAGGGTCTCGGCCCAAAACGTCAGCTTTTGTGCTCCTGAGATGCTGCTTGGCCTGCTGTGCTCATCCAGCTTCACACTTTGTTATCTTCTATATTGGGTGTAAACTTTAGGAGGTGGTGATGCAGCCTCTAAATGACAATGAATTAGAGTTTTATTTTACAACCCAATGGCAGGATGTGGGCATGGTTGGCTGGAGTCATTTCCTCATCTCTGGAATTGCCCTGTAGAAGTTGATGGTGAGCTGCCTTCTTGAACTGCTGCAGTCTACGTGGTGAAGGCACATGCACAATGCTGTGAGGAAGTTCCATGATTTCGACCCAGTGACACCGAAGGAATCATGATACATTGCCAAGTCAAGATGGTGCATGGCTTGGAGGGATCTTGCAGGTAGTGGTGTTAGAAACATACAAATTAGGAGCAGAAGTGAGCTATTCTGCCTTAACACCCTGCTCCACCATTCATTCTGATCATCCAACTTAACAGGGGAGGCAATAGCCTCATGGTATTATTGCTGGGATATTAATCCAGAGACCCAGATAACATTCAGGGGTAATGGGAACTGCAGATGCTGGATAATCCAAGATACTAAAATGTGAGGCTGGATGAACACAGCAGGCCAAGCAGCATCTCAGGAGCACAAAAGCTGACGTTTCGGGCCTAGACCCTTCATCAGAGAGCTAATGAAGGGTCTAGGCCCGAAACGTCAGCTTTTGTGCTCCTGAGATGCTGCTGGGCCTGTTGTGTTCATCCAGCCTCACATTTTATTATCTAACATTCAGGGGACCTGGGTTTGATTCCACCACGGCAGATGGTGGAATTTGAATTCAATAAAATATCTGGAATTAATAATATAATGGTGACCATGAATCCATTTCTGATTGTCACAAAAACCCACCTGGTTCACTAATGTCCTTTCGGGAAGGAAACTTCTATCCTTACATGGTCTGGCCTATGTGTCACTCCAGACCCGCAGCAATGTGGTGGACTCTGAACTGCCCTCTGGGCAATTGGGGATGGGCAATAAATGCTGGCCTGACCCTCATCCTGTTACTGAATATAGATTAGATTAGATTAGATTCCCTACAGTGTGGAAACAGGCCTTTCGGCCCAACAAGTCCACACCGCCCCTTGAAGCATCCCACTCAGACCCATCCCCCTATAACCCACACACCCCTGAATACTACTGGCAATTTAGCATGGTCAATCTACCTAACCTGCGCATTTTTGGACTGTGGGAGGAAACCCACGCAGCCACATGGAGAATGTGCAAACTCCACACACACAGTTACCCGAGGCAGGAATTGAACCCGGGTCCCTGGCACTGTGAGGCTGCAGTGCTAACCACTGAGCCACCGTGCCACCTCAAATAACACAGAAGAAAACAGCCTGCTCCAGTGAAAGGAACATGCTGGCCCTTAATTCTAAAAGCGAAGGACAAGGGCAGGAAGGACATGGAACTCTGGATGTCAAGGATCACCGAGAGTTTGACAAAGAAAAAGAAGGAATCGTGTGTCAGGTAGAGTGCGTTAAAAACAGAGGAAGCCCTTCATAAGTAAAGAGTATGGAGGGCGGGGTCGTGCTTCAGAAGTTAGAAGGGCAAACTGAGACAGCTTGTCCCATTTCCAAGGGGACTCTACTGTCTTCCTGTGGTAAAACAGATTACAAACATGCAGCAAGCTGCCCTCACACACCTGCTCTATACCATACCAACTGGGAGGGATTTGCTGACTGTAGGTGAATATAAATCTATGTCGAAGGAGGGATTTGAGTAAAAAGCCAACAGGATATGTTATGTCTGAATAGGTGGTTCAGGGAAAATACAGAAAATACAGTGTGATGATTGGCCTAGATCGATTTAATACTGCTGGCTGAACAACATCCCACGACAAGGGGGAAGAAGTTCACTTTATTATGAGGAGTACGACCCACTGCTCCTGTTGAGCTATTTTATGCACAGTCCTGGAATCTGTCAGTGCATTAGTCTGAGAACATTGCTGAACGGTTGGTCCAGTAGCACTCATTCCGTTCATACTTTCACTTTCACACGAAAGGACGAAATAGAGTGACACTCGAATGTGGAAGAGAAAGGTTTCCATTTAGATCAAAAACCCTCTTACATTTCCCAAGGTGTATGCGATGAGAATTATCTGATTGTTCTGGAGGAGAGATTCGCTCAATCTAAGTCAGCAAATGCCATCAAAATAAAATCACCCAGCTATTACAACAACGGTGCGAGTGGGAACTTGCTATGCGCGAATACTTGTTTCATAAACCAATGTATGCATAGACTGAATCTGGCAGCAAATACATGTCCAGATTCTAAAGGGCTTTGTTTTCAATTGACAGTATAGAACAAGCCTGTTTTGACATTTTCATGTCCAATAACCAACACTCCACAGAGGTGGAAGTTAGATCTTAAATTCAAAACATCAGTAGGTTTTTCTTACTCTCAATCAGCTTTGAATTGATTGTGACAGCCCTTCTGTTGTACTCAGAACACAAGGGGTGTCAGAGAAATGCAAGTTTGAACTTTCCTACTTACCTTCAGAGCTGGAAAGTCACTGGGTGTGTCTATGGGAACTGAAGTCAGGGGCATTGTTGGACTCTCAGAGTTGGGAACAGTCTCCTTCTCAATCAGATCATCACTAGCAAGAGAAAAGGAATAAATATTGTGTTACAATCACGACTCAAAAACAGCTAGCCTAATAAAGCATGTAACTTGTGCAATCTCTTTATTATTTTGCCGGGGAGGCAATGGCCTAGTGGTATTGTCACTAGACTAATAATCTAGAGATCCAGGTCATTATCTGGGCACCCAAGTTTAAAATCCCACCATGGCAGATGGTGGAATCTGAAATCAATCATTAATTTTTTAAAAAAATTGGAATTAAAAGTTTACTGATGACCGTGAAACCATTGTTGATTGTGAGGAGAAAAATCCAAGTGGATCACTAATGTCCTTGAGGGAAGGAAACTACAGTCCTTGCCTGGAATAGTCTCCAGACCCACAGCAACGTGGCTGACTCTTAACTGCCCTGTAGGCAAGTAGGGATGGGCAATGAGTGCTGGCCTAGCCAGTAATGACCATAACCCCATGAATGAATAAAAAATTTGTACGGTAAGGTTAACCGACACTCTTGATAAACTGGCAAAAATTATATGCGTCAAATATTGTGATCTACCACGATGTTTGAGTATTTATGCCGGAAAAAAATATACTGCAGGTATGTGTACTTCTTGATTATCTGGAATACCAGGCACACTTGTGGTTCTATGAGTGCTGGTTATTAAAACAAAAAGTTTGTTCTACTTCCTTTCAACGATTGTCTGTAGCTGTTTGATGAACTATGATTACTTGTTTTATGACTTCATCTTTTGCAAATGATTTTGCAATGTACTAATTTATCGGTTTCCCTATCTATTTATTGCTAAATGTTCGGGGGTTTTGAAGGTAGCTGTATTCATACAAGTTTTTAAAACTAAGGAAATGGTGGTTAATATGCTGGTGAATGAGGCACTGCATCAGTGCAA
This sequence comes from Stegostoma tigrinum, assembly GCF_030684315.1. Lineage (NCBI taxonomy): Eukaryota > Metazoa > Chordata > Chondrichthyes > Orectolobiformes > Stegostomatidae > Stegostoma > Stegostoma tigrinum. Next base: position 89,415,384 of record NC_081360.1, read on the forward strand.
CCGTCGAATAGCTTTTCCAATGTCTCTAATCCATTTCCCCACCCATCAGAGTAAATGCGAAGTCATATTTTAATTCCATTGTTTTCTCTGTCATGCAACACCCCATAAACATTTATTCTCTCAAATGAATGAGAAAAACTCCCCCCTCTTTAAACAAGTGGACTGAAGATTCTCTTTCTATGACTCACCACATTCTCAAATAACAGAGGGCACCATAACTATCATTCATGGTTGTAAAATTTTTATTTTATTTCAACTATTTTCCTAACCAACCCGTTCACAGACATTATTACACACCTTGGGAAATGGGGCACTTGAACCCAAGACTCCTGGTCCAGAGGTGGGGACACTACCACTGTGCTACAAGAGGGCCCTTCAACACAAGTGCAGAGGGGTGATGCGAGCAGCCACTGGTGACAGAAAAAGCCGACAGCACCTGGTACTCCCCGGTAGTCTCCCATCCAAGTGGTAACCAGGTCAGAGTCTGTTTAGCTTCCACGATCAGACATAAAAACCCATCGTGCTAAATGACACAGCTGGCTCGAGAGGCCTAACAGGTGACTCCTGCTCTCAAATCTTCAATTAGATTGCTACCTAGGGTTTCACAGCTATGTTTTCTTTCTCCAAGTAATTACTTTGTGATCATTTCCAGTCCACTATTTCGTCCCTTTGGTAAAATGATGCCTAGGTAAAACCTCCTGCCTTCTTCACAAATGACACGGAGGTGCCAGTGTTGAACAGGGGTGGACGAAGTCAGAAGTCTCACGACACCAGGCTATTGTCTGAAAGCTTTAATTGGAATCACAAGCTTTCATAGCACTGCTCCTTCGTCAGATCAGCCTGCTGTCCTGAGACCTCTGACTCTTCACAAAATGTTTCGACCTCAAATGCAGTCCTGAGAGAGCTGTAGCCCTAAAAGCACTTACAGATTGAAAGGGATGCCAACTGGAATGGGTTTCAGCGGGGCCCTGGCACCTGGGCGCTCTGGGATTTTGCTTGTGAATAAAATGGTGTCGGTGGTTCCTGGTCCCCTGTTTGAAATACAAAAGACTGTAGTAATATTAGATATAGGACTCTTATTAGGCTGCCAGATTCAGCAGCACCTTCTCAGGCTGTACAAATTGTTGCTCCCTTAGAAATCTGGTGTTTTGCTCACTGTTTGGCCATGCTGCAATTTTAAAATGTATCTTCCTTTTCAGTTCCCTCCCATGAACTTATTCCTTTCTACCTCTCATCGCCTGCAGCCACCCAACCCTCCAAACGTGTACATTCCTCCAAATCTAGCCTCTTGAACATACCTGATTTTGACTTCTCAACATTGTTGGCTGTGTCTTCAGCTGCCTTGACTTTAAGCTTTGGAATTCCCTCCCTAATCCACTCAGACCCCCTATATTTCCGTCTTTCTTCAAGAGGACCCTGAAATCCACACATTCTGAGCAACACTTTGGTCACCTGCTTCATTAGCCCATGTAGCTTGGTGTCAAACATGGTCAATGATGATACAGCAGTGACGAATACCTGTTTCAGTTCATAGTGTGAAACATTTGGCCCATCGCGTCCACACCAACCCTCCAAAGAGCATCCCACTGGGGTGCACACCCTCCCCACTCCATCCCTGTAACCCTGCATATTCCATGGCCAATCTATCTAACCTACACCTCTCTGGATTAGGGAAGGACACTAAAGCATCTGGCAGAGACACACACAGGCGCAAGGAGAATGTGAAAACTTCACACAGACAATTGCCCGAGACCGGAATCGAACCTGGGTCCCTGATGCTGTCAGGCAACAGTGTTAACCACTGTGCCACCACGCCTGCCCAGTTGGGGCAGAAGACCAGGTTGTTGGTGCTTTGTGTTGGATTGTTCACCAATAGCCACCAACAAATGTGACTGTGACCCCTGGTGGCAGATAGAAGGCTAAATGTACATTATCACTGAAAGATTTCACTTAGGGATTGATATTGCACCTCAGACCAATGTAGCCTGCCTTCCTTGAATGTCTAAATACTTTGCTGAAATTCCGTGGATATCCTCAGTTCGTGACCAACATCATTCAGACAGTGAGTCCCCGAAAGATTATAGAACTGGAGGGAATTTTTGAACTTTGGACTTAATCCAGACACAGTTCCGACAGATGATGTTGGGTGGAGATCATAGTCACAAAACCAAACCAACTAAACCTTCTATAAACTGATGACAACTGCATCTCTCTCACTGACACCTCATTGAAGGGCAAGTACCTCAGAAAATCGCTGGTGTCTTCCTGTTCCATACCAGTCAGGTGATCATGGGCTAAGCTCACTGTGACATTGGAAAATGGATATACACGAAAATGTTAATAATGTCTAAAAATTGTCACTTTTAGTAACAGGTTAAATTGGATGCTTCAAAAAAATTGATTTGAAGATTATAGAAATTAGATGGATTTAGACTGCTTACAAAACAACTGTACTTCAGTATGGAATAATTAAACAGGAACAATGGCTAAAATCTCCATAATATCCAAGAGGCGAGGGAACACATGGGGAGAGGTGGCAAGTCCCTGCCATGCTCACGCATCACCGAGAGATAAGGTCAGGAATTACAAGGGCAAGGAAGAAATTTGCATTTAGATACGAAACTTGACACAGTTTTCAGACATCCCAAAGTGCTGGATGGTCAATGAACAATGCCATAAGACTTAGCTACTGTTTGTGTTGTTTAGGTGGTGTGGTGGGTTGGCTGTGGAATGTTGGCCAAGAGCCGAGGAGATCTTGTTTATCTTAAGAGTTGTGCTTGTTGATCTTTTCCATCTTAGGAATGACCTTTGTTTAATATTTCAGCTAAAAGAGAGACTTTCTGACAATGCTGAGCCCCTCCATACTGCACTGAGGCCTCACACAGAAACACAGGAGGTGGAGCGACCCTTCTGAGGAAGGGTCACTGGACCCAAAATGTTAACTCTTTTTACCTTCACAGATGCTGCCAGACCTGCTGAGCTTTTCCAGAAACTTTTTTTTTGCTCCTGATTTACAGCATCCGCAGATCTTTCAATTTAGCATTGGAGGTGGTGTAGATTATTCCCCTGATCGTGCCTCATCCACCATTCAATATGCTCATGGCTCATTATCCATCTCAACATCACTCTTGCACACTATCTTTTATGTCATTTGTCTCCAGTAACTCCAGCACTCCGGGTTAGAGAATCCCAAAGATTCATCTCCCTCTGAAGGGGATCTGGATAAGCTCAGGTTGTTTTCTATAGAGCAGAGATTGAGGTGTAGAAGGTGATGAGGGGACAGAGGCAGGATGAAAAGGAAGCAGCTATTACCCTTATTCAAACCTTTAAAAGCGATTAAATTCACTTCATTAGAGCATTATTGAATAAAGATGACATCTAACAAACAGGATTACCAAATGCTTGGTTAAAGGAGGAGGATTCAAGGAGGATCTTAAAAAGAGGATAGTGAGGTGTACAAAGGGATTTCCAGGGGTTAGGGTCTAGGCAACTGCAAGGTTGGAGCAGGGATGCTCAAGAGACCAGTATTGGGTTAACACACATCTCCAAGGAGCTGGATGAGATTACAGAGACAGGGCACAGAGGCATGTGCAATGCAGAATGGGAATTTATAAATCAAGGTGTCACTGGATTGCAATCCAATGTTGTTAGTAAAATTAGTGAGAGAAGTGATGGGGAAATGAGACTTGCAATGTACGAATACACAGAAAGCAGAGTTGTGATGACCCTGGGTTTATGAAGCATACAGTGTGGGAGACCAACCAGGCGTCGGCTGGAATAGTCACATCTAGGAGCAACAAAAGGATGAAAGAGGCCTCCAGCAGTAGATAAGCTGTGATGACGCAACAGTTGGGTGATGTTATGGAATTGGGAATAGGCAATAATAAAGTATGATCATAGGAGATGTCCTGTTGAGCTATGTCAGCCTGTAAAACTTGGCAGGAGAGTTTGAAAAGAAAAGGACATGCATTCATAGAGCACCTTTCACAACCACCTGGTGTCCCAAAGCAGTTTACAGCCAATAAAGTACTTTGTAAACCTTAATCATTTGGGAAACATTTGCACCTGCTAGATTTCCCCACAAAGACCAAATACTAATGATTGGATAATCTGTCTTTTGCAAGCTGATTGAGGAATATATTCCAGGAATATGGACCCAGACATGCTTTACCCCCCCAAGCATGCAGCTGGGACACTGGTTTGACAGCTGACAGATGGCAACTCCGACAGTGCAGCACTCCCTCAGTACAGTTTAACATAGTATAGCAACATGAAGGGGAGGGGATATTGAAATGGACGGCTCAGACCCCTAATACCTATGTGACTGAGGGATTTATATAAATGTGTTTGAATAAGTATGTAGCTAACATTGCGCAAGAGCAGGTTTCATTTGATTGTTGCGTACTCCATACAGTCAAAGAAACTGCTACCAGTCACAGTATGGTCCTTGGGAGGGAGGTACAGAGAGTTGCCAGAGTCTGGAAATGTCCCAAGGAAGACTCAGCATGGAGAGGAAAACAGTTGACAGTAAAGGTCATGTTCTGGCTCTCACCCAAAGGCTGTGTCAAACAGGTTGGAGTTCTTCTCATTCAGTCTGGTATCATCTCTCAGCCCCTAAGAAGGGAAACATGAGACTATTAAGAAAGAATCTGAACAATAATACCACCAGAGATAAAATAAACACACAGCACACAACACAGCCATGTGGGCATTGCTGCAGAGAGATGGGTTATCATTCTTTTCACACTTTTCAGGACAAACACAAGAACGTCAAATTTTAAACAACCACAACAATTGTTTGAAACTGCAGCTGCTTACTGCAGAACATCGTTCAAAGCTTCGCAGTCAGTACCAGTTTGTATGACCTACGTATAACTTAACATACCAGCATTTCCAATTCCTTCATGTGCACTGCCAAATATCACCAACTTCCTGTGTTACGTACAGTCCAGTCGATCCAATACAAGCCTGTCAGATCCAATTTATTAAGATTCCTGGTTTCAAGTATTCAGCTAATTTGGGCTGTGATTTTCTCTGAAGTTAGATATCTATGTCAGTGTTACATGTTCCGACAGCTTGGAATCCAGTCCTGAACACTGGCACCATATCTGACCAGTGTAGTGCAGGTCAGTTGTGGTGCTAACAGATCCACTGAGGCATCAAGTCATGAGCAGAGCCACTAATTTGGAAAGGAAAACTCACATTTTATACAGCATCTTCTACAACTTCGAGTCACTCTGAAAGGTCAATTAAGTACTTTCTTTTGGCCAATACCACAAAGTAGGTATTTGTGGAGGGCAATTTGGGAACAGGAAAGCTCCAGAGTGACAGTGTGACAATGTGTTGAGCGTCGCTGATCTCAAAACAGAGGAGAACTCTCTTGCCCTTCTTAGAATAAAAACACCCAGCTGACAGGGCAGATGAGCCCTTGGTTCAAAGTCCTGTCTGGGAGATTACAATTCCAACACTCCCTCAGTCCCCGCACAAGAATGTCAGCTTAGACGTGAACCCAATCTTTGAACCCAGAAATGGGCCATTCATGAGCCAAGCAGTAACAGCCATCACAGTCCCAGATGGTCATAGGGCTCTCTGTCATTAGAGAGAAAAATGACTGGTGGTGGTTTAACCTGAAGGTCACCATACTCCAGGGAAGGGGTGAGGTTAAGAAGAAAGGCGGTGTACCTCAGCTGGTGCAGGAATTCAATCTGCACTGTTGATGTCACACCACACCACAAACCAGCTGTCCAGCCAACTGAGCGAACCAAGCCTCTTGGAGTCATGTACCAGACATGGGGTGAATGTCTTTACAGGCAGACTGTAGAAAGCAGTTCTAGTCTACTGATGGCCCAAAGCATCATACTTATCAAACTCTCGGTTTTAATTTCTCATAAAAATCATGACCAACAATAATGTTAAACAGCCATAAACTAAAAATGACAATAAATGACAATAAATCTCACCTGCAAGCTGACAGTAATAAAAAATGCAGCTCAGAGAATTCTGGAAAACACATGTATATCTAACTGTATTCAGCTGTTCATTGCTTTAAGGAAAAGAAGGTCTTACAGATTTTTCAAATATTTTCCTATGTTTTGAAAACTCAGCATTTTGCCAGCAGCTGAGTTAGCTAATTATTAAAAAAAAACCTTGTAACTGCTTTACCTTCACAGCAACCTCTGGCTGCGCTTTCACAATATTACTTTTCACATCCTCAAGGGTCGGGCAAACGGTATCGGCTGTGTTCTTGAGGTCCCTGTCCAACAACTTTACGGTGTCCTCCTGCAACAAACAGGCAGCATTTTAAAAATCAAGATGCCTTTCCAGAAACACACACTGCCTGAACTCTTGGTGCTGAAGGCAGCCTTGTTTAACATAGAAAACAGAAGCAGGAGCAGGTCATTCAGCCCTTCGCGTCTGTACCGCCATTCATTATGATCATGTTGGATCATCCGACTCAACAGGCGCTTTCCACTTTTCTTCCATTTCCTTTGATTCCTTTGTCCTCCCAAGTGCTATATCTAACTCTTTCTTGAAATCATGCAATTTTTTGCCCTTATCTGCTTTCTGTGGTAGCAAATTCCACAGGCTCACCACTCACTGGACAAAGAACCTTCTCCTCATCTCAGTCCTAAATGGTTTACCCAGTATCTTTAGAGTGCAGCCCCTGGTTCTGGAACGTGGGTGGCATTTCACAAAGTAAAACATTGGCACATGGGACTGAGAAGTAGTTCAAGTTTCTCTGTTAGGTGTAACGGAGAAAACAATTTGGGGCGTTAGCAATTGTCGGATGGACCTTGTCTAGATACCCTTGGGGATCAGGGAGATGAAATGAGTGAAATACAAACAAACAAGACAGTAATTTGCTCATGGGTGAGGGGAAGAGTTGGTATGATGGGTAACTCAGAATCTTACAATAAAAGGTTAGCCAATAAAGGGACTTAGATGACAGGAAATTGCCAAACTCTTGATCCAATGGCTGTAATTGCTCATTGAGTGTTATTGAGAGAATTAAAAAGGAAGGCGCTGTAAAAGATATCTTCAACAGCACCTTCCAAACTAGCAATCCCCATGATCTAAAAGGATAAGGGCAACAGATACACGGGGGCACCACTAATTGCAAGTTCTGCTCCAAGCTACTCGCCGTCCTGACTTGAAATATATCACCATTACTTCAAAATCGCTGGGCCAAGTCCTGGGATTCGATCTCTCAGCAACATTTCACATGTATGCACACACTGAGAACTGCAGTAGTTCAGGAAGGTAGCTCAACAGCACCTCCTGCAGGTCAATTAGAGATGAACAATAAATGCTGGCCTGGCCAGTGATGCCAATATTCCAAGGTCAAACAAATAAATTGGAACAGCAGCTTTGAGAAGTGTTCAAGGCCATTTGAAGATCAAAAGAGCCTGCTGGTTTCATTCATTTTTATGTTAAAGGGCCCTTCCCTGATTGAGGTTTGTCCTTATGTACATAAGTAGGCACTGCATTCAGTTTTGATTATTAATAATTCATTTTATTTTGAAAGTTGGACAGAAGCATTCAAACTGACAATGGTTCTGGACAGAGCAGATAGGTTGAAATGGTTCCCACTTGTCAAAGGATCAAAAACAGTAAGGCGCAGATTTGAAAGCAACTAAAGCAATGTGAGGTAAACATTTTGCCTTTTTTATGCAACGATATGATTAATGTCTGGAAATGTACTGCTCATGAGTGAGGTGGAAGCAGGTACAAACAAAGCTTTCAAAAAAGGAATTAGCCTTTTCTGAAAAGGAAAACCATGCGGGGTAACGGGGAGAAAGCAGGGGATTTGCACTAAGTGAATTGCGCATTGGAAAAGCTGGTGCAAACATGGCGGGCCAAATGGACACCCTTTTGTGCAGTAATAGTATTTCTAAGTTGTACCATCACTAGTACTTTTGTACAATCCAACACCAGACATGGAATGTTCACTTGATATGGGTAATTCATGCTAAACCATGTAAAGGCTAACTCCAATGACATTCTTACCTGGCCACTGAGATTCATGGTGAGGTTTATTTTGGGGTTGATCCCAGGAGAAGGACTGCTCTCTATCTGGAGCTGTTTCAGTTTTGCAACAACTTCGTCCAGCGCTGAACCATGGAGGCAAAAAGGTAATGTAATAAGAAGCAGTTAAACAACTGACGTTCGAGTTCCCAAGGCAAATGCTTTTCATACATTGAGTAAATCCAATAGCTTCCCCTCCTCCATTGAGGAATTATCATCACTAGAATCTTAATCCAGAGGCCCAGGTAATGTTCTGGGGACCCAGGTTTGAATCCTGTAATTGATGGAATTTAAATTTGAAAGAAAATCTAAAATTAAGAGTCCAAAGATGACCATAAATCCATCGTCAATTGTCATAAAAATCATTCTGGTTGGCTAAAGCCCTTTAGGGAAGGGAACGGTCATCCTTTCCCAATCTGCCCTATTCGTGACTCCAGACCACTGCCACATGGTTGACTCTCAACTGCTCTCTGGGCAATAAATGCTGGCCTAGTCAGCAGAGCCCACATCCAGAGAATGAATAAAAATTTGGAAATGTATCCCCATTCCTTCAGTGTCATAGAGTCAGAGTTATATAGCATGGAAACAGACCCTTTGGTCCAGCCTGTCCACGCCATCATAACCCATAAACTAGTCCCACCTGCCTGTGCTTGGCCCATATGCATCCAAACATTTTTCATGCTGGTACTTATCCAATGTCTTTTAAACATTGTGACTGTACCTAAATCCAACACTTCCTCTGGAAGTTCATTCCACAGAAACCAACTCTCTGTGGAAAAAGTTGCTCCTCATGTCTTTTTGAAAATCTTTCTCCTCTTACCTTGAAAGTAGGCGCCCTCATCTTGAGATCCCCCACTCTATGGAAAAGATACCTGCCATTCACCTTGACTATCCCACTCATGACCACTACACTCCAATAAAACACATCCCAGTCTCTCCATACAATTCAAACCTTCCATTCCTAGCAACATCCTGGAAATCTTTTCTGAACCCTTTACAGTTTAATAAAATCCTTCCCATAACAGGTGACCGGAACTGGACACAGTACTCCATAAGAGGCCTCATCAATATTCTGTGCAGCCTCAACATGACATCCCAACTCCTATATTCAAAGTCTGAGTGATGAACGCAAGTGTGCTAAATGCCTTCTTCACCACCCCTTCCACCCGTGGCAAAAAATTCAAAGAATTATGTACTTGAATCGTGATGTTTCTCTGTTCTACAACACTACTCAAGGCCCTATTTTTAATCATTTAAGTCCTGCCCTGGTGTTAGGTAAGGATCCTGGACCTCTCTCCTTAATAGCTTTGTGGATCTACCTATACCCCAAGGACTGTAAGTGTTCAAGGAGGCAGCGTACCACCACCTTGTCAAGGGCAATTAGGGGGTCAACAATAAAAATGATGGCCAAGTCAGTGATGCCCATATCCCATGAATGCATCAAAGTAAAAAGCAGTGAAAATCTGGGATGCCTACGAGGTCAGATTTGGAACAGCTGAGAGATCTCAGAGCATTGCAGAGTTTAAGACGGTTGGGGAGATATGGAGAGGGGGCAAGGCCAGGGGAGGCCTTGTGGGCAAAAGGCTGGAGGAGTCTTCTGCCTCAATTAGGAAGGTGCAAGGTGCAAGCTACCAAACGTAGAAAGAAAAGGCAAAACAAGTCAAGTAATATTAATAAATATTTGCATTTAACATTTGCCTATACACTGTAGGGCGGTTGAAAGTCGTAGAGGTCTCAAGGGGGTTGACCAGAGCTTGGCAGGAGGTCTTCAAAAATTCTCCTGGTGTACAAAGAAATTGTCCACTTGCCGTGGCAAGGTGCAAACATTTCTTATGGCACAGTACACATCAAATTAGACAGGTCACCGCTGTCCTATTATCACATCAGCAAGCAGAGTGGACACCGCTCACCTGTTGAATCTGGTTTGTCACGTGCGCTCTCATTTGTTCCAGAGGTCAAACTTTGAACTGAAGAGTCCGAAATCCCTACTGCTGTCATGGCAACAGGCATTGCTACGGCTTCATCTACACAGGTCTCCAGGAGCTCCTTGGTATCTAATAGATCTATTTGCACGCTGCAAATGGCAAAAAAAAAACAAAATAAAAATCAGCAACATCACTTGAAACACAGCTTAAGTACTTGAACTTTCAGGAAAACTAGTTTTGCACTTTGAACAAACACCCACATGCGGGTAAGCCACAGAAGGAAAAAGAAAGAGTTCGCTTCACCAACACCATCAGTTTTTCAGCCAGCCTATTACAAGATTAATTGCTCCTGTTAACCCTTTGAGCCCTGAGTGAAACTTTAAAATTTCAACAAGTGCCTCATTACTTCCAGATGTACAAACCTGGGGAAGGCAGGCTTCCTTCGGATTTGGGCCTCTTCAAAAACTAGCTTTGCTAACAAATCAAGTCGATAATTTCCCAATGAGGGGTCAACAAACTGAAACATTAGCTTGGTTTCATTTTGTATCCTCAGGGTTCATTTCAGATTCACAACATCTGCTGAATTTTATTTTTGTCAATGAGTTTGCAAGGATTGCAACCTACTCTCACAGTGCTCAAAGGGTTAGCGATCGTTAAAGGGGCACTGCCTCCACAAGACTGTCATAAAGGGGTTACCTCAATGTTTAGCTGATGTCAAATGCAACACTAACACACACCACGCCGTGTGCTCACATTGACTACATTGCAGTTCACCAGCTGGCAATCAAGTTACAGGACTGTCAGGCCATTACCTTCTCACCAACCTTCCTGAAGACTGTGCCCTTTTAAACACTGATCAAATGTCAACTTGCTGATTTTGGTTGCATTGCGATCATTGATGACCCCAGTCCATAACTGGTTATGGCGGGAGCAACAATTTATAAAATCATCACGGCCAACAATTCAGGATATCAAGAGTGTAAAGCAAAAAGAATCTCAACTGTAACCTCTGGACCACCGGCAGGAATCCCATCTAACAAGAGAATTTAACTTTGAGCCAGCAGAAATTGCTGCTTCCCACAATCAGTTGCTCATTTCAGCCACCAAATACCGCATTGACTGAAGCTATCTTGGATATAAGCCTAAGGCAGCCGCAGGTAGATGCAGTCATTAATTAGTCTTAATTTTCAGTAAAGTTGTCCCAGACATTATTAGTCATGTCACAGGGGCAATCTGGTCACAGTAAGCATTCAGCAAGAAAGCATACCTTCATGGCTAGAAAATGACCATGTGCCAAGCCATTGTTTAGCCAGGTGAGAGAGCTATCAGCACTCCATGTCTTAAATCAATCTCTGCTCAGTTATACAACTCACCTTACCTGTTTCAGGTGCAACAGATGCAAGATCAGATTTTCAACAACCTTTAAAACATCTCGAGAAATGACATTAGAGTTTCTACATTTCTACAAAGCATTAGGTAGCACAATGCACAAGTCCATCAACACAGCACTCCCCAATGCGAGATTCATACCTCTAGACCAACAAGCTTTTTTTAAGGATAGTAAAACGTAGGGTATGCAGGGTAGATTGATCTTAGGAGGATAATAGAGCGGCACAACATCGTGGGCCGAAGGGCCTGTACTGTGTTGTTCTGTTCTATTTTTCAGCACTCAAATGGTAGAACACAATTAGAAGCCAATTCTGATTTTCTTGGGAGACTTGAGAAAGCCAGGATAAGACCAATAGAAGGAAGAGCATGAATTAAAACCAAATAGAAAAGCAACATATGCCAAGATACAATATGTAAACCACATGGGGTCACGGGCAGGCAAAGAGAAAGGTTTAACAGCCAGTTGGTGTTGAGTTCCTGGTAGGGTAGGACTGGCAGAACAAAATGGGCACTCATCCACCATGTCAAAAGAAGAACAGGCTGGGAAGCAGTGGGGAATCATCTGGGAAAGAGTGGGACTGGATTCCAACAAAACTGTTGAACAGATACCCAAACTCTAAAGCCCTTTCACCAAGATACAAGAGGGCTTTTGACAGGGTATGATAAAGGTGGCTAAACTGGGCGACCTGAGTCTACCTTTAGGAATTTGAGTTAGATAAATGAAAATCATAATATTTGACTGAAAATATTTCACTAGTTTGTTAATCCAATGCAACCAAACATCACACATATTGCTGGTTCATTTGTTCATTTATGTATATTGCAGCATCAACTTAATTTCCGCAAGATTTTCAGCATTTCAGCATAGCAGTTTCAGGCTTCCTGCTTCCAGTTGCATGCTTCACAGCCAATTGCGCTTGTCAAAAATAAACCCAATTCCATTTCTAACCCAGCATGTGTGGGGGACAGTTCTTGTTGAAGTACTGTTTAATAACTATCATCAGTTATACGTTGTGAAGATTGGCATCATTCTGTTGCTGACAAAATCCAATTCATAGGTTTTAGGAAATAACTGTTACAGTTGGGATTCTCTTAAAATTCTCTTAATATCGAATTAAGTATCAATATTTTGGCAATTTGTTCAGAGTAAAGACCACTGAGGTCTATTCTAACATGTTATTTACAGGGCAATAGAAAGAGGGGTTGACTATGGTGTGTTTGGATGATGGTTCTCAAATGAGCTATAATAGCTGTGCGACTGGCACACCACAGACAAAAATGACCCACCGTTAAAACCGGTCCCCTGGCAGGTGTAGCTACAAGCAGCTGCAGATAAATCAAAATACCTGATAAGAGATGGGTTAAGCATAGCCTTGATGTAACTGCAAATCAAACATGCCTTATTTCGTAATAGTTCAAAGGAAACCTATACTTAGTCAATAAGATCAGAGTTGATAGCGAGAAACTCAAACAATGAATGTCCTATCATTGAGCTTTTGATGAAGAGTCATTTTGACTGACACCTAAAGTCATTCCATAGTGGTATGAGGCCATAGCATTGTTAGTGCCTCCAACTATCCAGTTACGAACCCCAGTTGTTTGTAATGACATGTCTGAACAGTTAAATACAAATATCTACATAGTAGAAAGCTCATTTTGGGTTCAAACTGAAGTCTTATGGCCAAATTCTTTTAGTTAATTACTGGCTATTCAAACTGTTCTTTGAGCATTAATTGTCTTTCAATAGCATTATTATTTTTGGGAACATTGTCCTCAATCCATTCTAACCCTATGCTAGAACTCTCTGGGACAATTACCCAGTTAAATAGTGAGCAAATTTGAAGTTTCAGTTTTGATATGATTAACAGACTCCATATTAAAGAGAAATTATTATTCAGTGCAAGCATTCAATACACCAACAAAAACATGAAAATGCTGCATGCAGTACAACTTGTTGGATGATTTGCTCAGGAAAATGACCTTCAGTCAAGGAACAGGAAAGAAAATATGCTCTGTTAAGTGCAGATTCACATTCTTACCAATTTTATCCCTCACGACCAAATTCTTGCTTGTGGAATCCTGAGTTAAAAAATCAGTAAGTTGCCACTCAAAGTAAAGTGTTTCTGGGAGCCTTTCAGATGTATTCTAAGCCGCGAGCTTTCTATTCATTTTCAAAACAGCTTTTGAGATTGAGATTTTTGTTCTTAAGCACAGATATCAAAAAACCTCATACACTGTCATAACTACGGGTGATGCTAGAAGGCCACATTTGAGAACTGCATCTTCTGATTAACAACAACAAAATATAAATCCATTTCCAACAAAACAATATTTGCTACTTCAATAACATTTGCTTTTCAACTATTCTTAACAGTCCGTCGAGTTTGTTAAAGATTTGTTCAGGATAGATGATCCATCGAGGGAAAGGATTTGAAATTCCGCTACAAAGTTTAAAAGTGTACTCTAATATTAGCCCCCTGAAAGAGGGCTGGCTAACATTTCAATTCTGAAAGGACCCTACATTAACAGCAAAATAGGTGGGAGGAAGCCTGAACAAAAAAGGAGTCAGAGAAAATGCTCCGTCCAGAAAGAAGAAAGGCAACAGGAGCATAACAATTCCAATGAAGGATCATGATCAAACGTATTAGTCTTCTGTCTTTCAGCTTGTTGTGGCTTGCGCTGAAAATGCAAAGGTAACAGGGCATTTTCCCATCTGGTTCCTCTACTCCCTTGGAGGTTGTGGGCTGCACAAAATCATCAAGGCTCAATTTGGCAATTCCTTCCACGACCACTACCACTTCAGAAGACAAGGGCAGTGGATACTTGTGGACACCACCATTTGCAACTTGCCCTACAGACCATGACTGCCCTGACTTGGAAACATTTCACCGTTCCTGCAGTGTCACTGGGTCAAAATCCTGTAACTCCCTCCTTAATGGCATTGTAGATCTAAATACAGCAGGTGCACTGCAGCAGTTCAAGGAGGCAGCTGACCACCAACTTCTCAAGGGTAAATGAGGACAGGCAATGCTGGTCCAGTCAATGACACGCACATCCTGGAGGGGAGTTGGAAAGGGAAACAGAAGGCACTGGACCATTCATCACTCCAACAGAGACAGTATCGCTCCTCAGGGGATCCGATACATTTGCAAACTTTTCTGCTCACATGACACTCACATTCTTGCCTTTGGCATTCTACTAGCAGCAGCAGTGCAGCAATGAACTTATCGACGAGGAGAAATCAGCCAAATGGCTCCTACCTTCAGAAATGGCTGTTCAAATTCTGAAGGGAGGATACATATAAATCACCTCTCACTGGTGCCTGAGAACACAGTTATATATAAAGTTCCAGTTGGGCTGGAGCAGAACAGCACTTATCTTGAGCACAATTGAAAAATTAAAACATTAATTGGTTTTATTTCTCCTCTGTTCAAACCATTTTCTGCAATAAAACTCTGCAAACAGTAGAGAAGTGGAGCGGCAATGATGAAAATACAAAATCTTAACTGCAAGGGACCAGTAAATTGCTTCTTAATGTATTGTTGGTGTTGTGAGCTGTCAGCAGTGGGATTTGGTGGCGTTCATCTGCTGAGGCCCGACTGAACTCATTAATGAGAATGGACTGCAACTTCTTAAAGCAGTCTTCTTCAAAAAGTTGGAAGACCCCAGCTAGTTTTGAATCAGATTGAATCAGTGAGATGTGCAAAAGTGTTTTTCTTTCTCTCTCTCACTCCCAGGTGTGGCTGAGCTGGAAGGGTTTTCCTGGAGATATTTGCTGAGAATTTCCAGATGAAATCCATCTGAAAAATGCTTTCAATCACAAATGCAATACCTCTAAAGGGACACAAACCGATGAGTGTCCTATTTTTAGTTGACATGCTGCTGAATCTGGATTGCATCCTTCAAATACATGGGCTGTGTTATCAAAACCCATTCATTACCTACACTCTTTGCTAAAGTGGTTGATCTTTACAGACTCAATGGAAAATGGCAAGTCTCCACTGCCTTGTTCAAGAGGACATATCCTGTGTGACTTTTGACAGTTTATGTCAAATACAATTCAATAATGAAGGAGTAAAAAACATGTCATATTATTGGCTACTTTTAAAAAATTCTTTCACAGGATATGGGCATTGCTGCATTTATTGCCCGTCCCTAGTTGCCCTCGAGAAGGTGTGGGTGAGCTGCCTTCTTGAACTGCTGCTGTCCATTTGGTGCACATAGACTCACACTGTCCTGAGGGAGGGAGTTCCAGAATCTTGACTCAGAGACAGTGAAAGAAATGCAATATATTTTCAGGTCAGGATGGGGAGTGGCACATGCAACTGTGTTGTTCCTACACATCTGCTGCCCTCGTCCTTCTATGTAGAAGTGAATCATGGGTTCAGAAGGTGCTGTCTAAGGAGCTTGGATGAACTCTTCCGGTGCACCTTGTAGATAGCATTCACTGCTGCCTCTGAGCGGTGGCATCAAAGGGAGTGGATGCTTGTGGATGTGGTGCCAATCAAGCA
This sequence comes from Stegostoma tigrinum, assembly GCF_030684315.1. NCBI lineage: Eukaryota > Metazoa > Chordata > Chondrichthyes > Orectolobiformes > Stegostomatidae > Stegostoma > Stegostoma tigrinum. The sequence continues at coordinate 89,431,234 of NC_081360.1, forward strand.
GGCTACTTTGTTCTGGATGGAGTCAGACTTTTTGTTGGAAGCTGCACCCAATCAGGCAGGTGGGGAGTATTTCTTCACACTCCTAACTTGTGCCTCGTAGATGGTGGACAGTCTCTGGGGAGTCAGGAAGTGAATTACTTGCTGCAAGGTTCCTAGCCTCTGACCTACTCTTGTAGCCACAGTATTTATGTGTTGATATACGTTCTTATATGATCAACTGTTCTCAAATTGATGCCCCCTTTGTAATCTCCTCCATGACGACACTGACTACACTTAAAGTTCTCAACTGGAAAAACAGCTCATTTGAAGATATGGTAACCTGCCATATTCCACAAAGGATCACAGATGTTTCTCTTCATTAGAAGGAGACAATTATTACATAGTCTGAGGGACACCACTTCACATCAAGCATGTGGTACAATGAGGTAGCAGGCCTCCACGAACTACAAAGATTGATTCCACTTTGTCGCCATCATTTTGCTCCATACTCTAGCGAACTGAGCTAGCCAACCCTTATATACTTTGCTGTTTGTGCTTCTAAGGTTATGAAAGGCATCATACCAGTGTACACCTTCCTTTTTACAAGTACGGGATGCACCATCAAAACTATGAGTCGATGGGAGATTTGATTCTTTTGTCTCTATTTATATTGAATGTGTAGCTGTCTGGATCATGGCATCACATTGTAAAAGGCAACAATTCAGAGAATGGAGAACTTTCAAAAGACCTGTATTTACATAATGCCTTTCACAACCGTACAATGTCTTGAAGCATGTTACAGGCAATGACAAGCTTTTTGAAGGTTTTGTCACTGTGTCTATGCATGAATGTTGTCCGGAATATCACTATGGAAAACCTTGTTCGCAAAGTCACAGGCAACAGGCCAGGATTCCAATCGATTTCCACATCTACTCCTAAAGTAAGTACATCAGTAAGTATTTAAATGAAATAAAGATGACTGGTCCATCTCAGCGATGAGTAGTTGTCGTCTCTGGAGAGGGAAGGCTGAGTTTCCATTAGAAGGTCGAAGGTCAGATCAGTCAAAAGGTAACCAACTTGTGATATGACCTGGCCTGGCACTTCTCTGTAAAACTTCAGTCTGTGCGCGTTTACAATGTGCAGCTCCACGCCCTTGTAATCCAGGTCAGAAATCACATGACACTATGTTATAGTGCAAGAGGTTTATTTGAAGACACAAGCTTTCCTCCTTTCATTAGGTGTCTGAAAGTTTGTATCTTCAAATAAGCCTGTTGGACTGTAACCTGGTCTGATGTGATTTTTAACCTTGTCCACCCTGGTCCAACACTGGTACCTCCACACCTTGCAATCCAGCCCTTAGACCTCAAGTGACCCAATTCAATGTTTAGTTAAAACTTCCTGCTGGTTTATGCCTGTTGAATTTTTCAGGTCTCTGAGTTTTGGCAGGCTAGCTTTTAGATCTGCACACCTCAGATGGTTAATACATTAACTGTTAGAATCAACATTCCCATGAGACATGCAAGTCAACGACATGTAGTTGGCTCTAAAAAATAAGCCCAAGCTCGTGTTTCCCTGCTCTAAAGCAGCAAAAGAAATACAGCACAATAATCAAATATGGTTGCAAAATTCACTTTATAGACATCAAACAAACTCTTCACATCACCTCAGTGTTAGAGGCTAAACTGAAGTCAACAAAGTAATGATTACAATTCCAAAAACCTTGAAAAAGACTTTATCACTAAGAGCAACGTAGGATAAAGAACAACATTTGATCAGTAAATACTAGGCACAGTTAATAAGACCCTTCGTTAGTAAAGTACTCAAGTTGTACATCACCCAGCTCATGTACAGGTGCACCACAGCCATGTTTTTCTCCTCCTTTCTCCAAACCCTTAATCCCTTTTTACAAAAAGCAAAGCATCACTCAACTTCATGTCAAGATTCGTGTCTATCAGGGAGAGCAGTCAGCTTCTCTCTCGAAGCACACGGTTGGGGTCAGTTAGCTGTTTGGCTCTCAAGTTAAACGAACCTCGGTCGTGTCTGTCTCTCACTTGAGAGAGAGTAGCGCTGTGGTCCAGTATGTCCATGACAACTTCAGCTTTTAACAAAGCACAGTGCTGCAAAACACTCGTTGCTACACAAGCTGCCGTCTCACCACCTGATGCCCCTTAAAAAAAAAATCGATAAACAAAGGGTCTGAAGGTGCAGAGGAATAAAGCTTTACTGCTTCACTTGAAAAAAAGGTTTAAAGACAGAAATCTCTGCATTCAAGTGACAGAAAAGCATTTCTTCTGAAGAAAACAATACTAGACATTTTAAAAACCGAAAGGACTGCAGATGCTGGAAATCAGAAACAAAAACAGAAATTGTTAGAAAAGCTCTGCAGATCTGGCAGCATCTGTGAAGAGAAATCACACCTAAAGAAGAGGCACTTACCCAAAAATGTTAACTCTGATTTCTGTCCATAGACGCTGCCAGACTTGCTGGTCTTTTCCAGCAATTTCCATTTTTGACTCTAGGCATTTTAATAACAATTCACGATGTAGGATGGGAGCAGGTGACAGCAACAGGCACAGACACTGCTGAACATTGGGCTGTCAAATTGTAATTTTCAAGAAACCATACCTTTGAAAACCCAGGGCTAACATGAGGCTGTTGTTGAAGTGATAGTGGGAATTCCTGAGATGCTGCTAGGCCTGCTGTGTTCATCCAGCCTCACATTTTATTGCTACTGTTGAAGTTACCATTCTACTTTCTGCACAGCTCTCCTGCTCAATAACCAGAGGTTAATGCATATCTAAATGTTATTCTCCCACCACCAACACACCGCCATAGGAATCCCATGAATAATTACGATAAAACCTTTTTGGGATTTTGAAGAATAATGAAACAATGTCGTCGCTGGAGGCTAGGTCTGCACAAATTGCTAAATATAGGAGGGGACATGAAGATTGGATCCAATTAATTGTAGAGCGGTATAATTCTCTAAACAAGTCCAGAGTTTGAGGGAGGAAGGGGCATTTCACACATGGGGAGAAAAAGGTATTTAATTCTAACAAAACCATCACTTTGTCTCACTTGGTTTGAATGCTGGTTGACAAAGGAAGTATACGGCATTCTTTCTTAGACAGGCGTACGTCACCAGGAGATTCCAACAAACATTGCATTTTCCAACCCCATACTGCTGCAAAACTCCTCCCCATCCCGCTCTATGTACAAGGCACTCAGCATATTGTCACTGGGCAGGTCCTCTCCACCTGCCCCACAGTCACTGTGTACTAATCACCGAGGAACGACAGCTCAAAATGTCCTTTCCTTGAGCTGGCAATACAAAGGTTGGCATTGATTGTTTTTTTTACTGCTCTGCTGAGTTCTTCAGATTGTGCTCATACACAAACTCAGTGTAGTTTCTGTCCACGGTAGAGGGCACAGCCTGCGAGTCCCATGATCGTCCTGTGGGTTGCGAGCCATCAGTCTGGACCGGCCTGGACCGTGGAGCAGAGTGAGTGGTTAGTAGTGGGCAGACACGGTTGGAATTGGAAAGAAGAGGCTGACAGCAGCAAGAGGAGGGTGGCAAGAGTGCAAGGCTGCAGAAAGCGAGACGGAAAAGATTTCAAAAGCATTGACGTCTCCTTTACCAGGTTCATACACCCTTACTTCAGTATGTATTTTCACTTGCAACTCTCTCAATTCAATTTAATCCGGAGTGAGTTGACATTCTGAAATCTTTGAATGGTTGTCAATTTTTCAATGCCTATCATTTTTTAGAAGGGGCCTGTTTTATTAGTTCTAGCAATCACTCCTCTCAATACACACACAGACAGAGGAGGATTGGGACAACACATCCATAACAGCACGAGACAAAATTAGGCATGCCAGGGAATTCCTGGGAGGCCTGGCATTCCAACTAGAACTCTGTCAACAAACACAATGAACGGGACCCGATTTACAAACTACTGAAGAACAAAACAGGAAGTGATGCCAACTATCCCAGCAAATGGGCGTATATAAATAACAAGCGGGACAGAGCACCAACACTTCATCGCAGGCACACTGACGGTGTTACCAAGCAGGGTGATGAAACGTCTGCAATCAAACACACCAGTTTGGTGAGCAAATCTACAACCTCATCCACAATCCGAGCTACAAATCTTCTCAAAAGCATTAAACTTACTCATTCGTCATAGGTCTCGCCTCCTTTCAAATGGTCCAGGCAATGGGCCCTGTGTGAGAACCTCTCTGGCTATGTCGAGGGCGTCTTGAAACCCACTGTACAGCAAACCCCCAGCTTCTGTTGTGACACCACAGATTTCTTACAGAGACTCAGCAACCAGGGACCAAACTGCTCGTCACAATGGACATTGCGGCACTTTACACCAACATCCTCCACAACTACGGTGTCACTGCAACAGCCTCAGTACTCAATACCAACAGCTGCCAATTTCCAGACACCATCCTACAACTCATCCACTTCATCTTCCCCTTCGACGACCAGTTCCTCTTCCAGATGCTTGGAACATCTGTGGGGGCCAAATTCACACCCTAATATGCCAACATTTTCATGCATGAGTTTGAACAAAACTTCTTTGTTGCACAGGACCTCCAACCAGCACTGTATACCACATACATTGGCAACATTTTCTTCCTTTGGAATCCTGGTGAGGAATCGATAAAACAACTACTTAGGGACATCAACAAGTCTCATCGCACCAGACTTACCACGGACTACTCTTTAGAATCAGTCTCATTCCTAGACACATGCATCTCCATCAAGAATGGACACCTCAACATCTCACTCTACTGCAAGCCCACGTATAACCTCACGATGCTGCAATTCTCAACAAGCCCTATACATACACAGGATCTGTTCAGATGAGGAGGAACATGATGGACACCTGAAGGCACTGAAGACCCTCATAAAAATGAGGTATGATGCTCAGCCCATTGATCACCATTCGGATGTGTCACAGCAGAAAATTATAATGACCTTCTCAGAAGGGATACGCCTTCCAGTACTTCCTGGGAACAGAGAAACTACACCATGTTCTTTGTGGCCTTCAACACATCATCAATGATGATGAGCACCTTGCCAAGATCATCCCTACGTCTCCACTCCCCACCTTCCAACAACTGCCAAACCTGAAACAGACGATTGTTTGCAGCAAACTACCCAGCCTTCAAGACATCAACCACAATACCATATAAACCTGTTATGGCAACCTCTGCAAGACATGTCATATCATCAACATGGACACTACATCACATGTGTGGGACACCACCCACCACGCTTAGAGCAGGTAGTCCTGTGACTCGGCCAATGTTGTCTATCTCATATGCTGCAGGCAAGGATGCACCGAGGCACGGTATATTGGCGAAACCATGCAGATGCTACGACAAAGGATGAATGGACACTGTGCAACAAACACCAGACAGGGATATTCCCTCCCAGTGGGGGAATCACTTCAGGTGGTCAAGGACATTCAGATTCGAATTTTTGGGTAAGTGTCCTCTAAGGCAGACTTCAGGACACACACCCATGCAGAGTCACTGAGCAGAGGGTGACTGCCAAGTTCGGTACCCATGATGATGGCCTTAACCAGGATCTTGGGTTCATGTCACACTACAGGTGATACACCACACTATACACTCTCACACCTGCACACATACACAATCTCTTTCAAGCATGCACTCACATACGCAGATGCGCACACACTCTCCCCCTTCACACAGACACTCACTCTCTCTCTCTCTCTCTCTCTCTCTCTCTCTTCTCTCCCCAATCACCCACAAGCACACACACACATGCACACGCACACACACACACAGATGCATCCAGTTTTGGTCAAAAAGTACACAATTTGTAGACAGTCTATATGGTATTTTATAAATTGCTACTTTGGAAATAAAACCATTCTGACTCCAAGCTGATGCACAGCCAGATTCTAAATGCACTGTCTGACCTGGGATGTCACCTCTGGTATAGAGGGAACTAATAAAACCTTTCGCTATCTTGGGGTAATAACTTGATAGAAATTTGGGAATTTGCATTTAATCCTTTTTCACTGATTAAAGATTTAACAGCCACTGTAGGTTTGTTCAACGGATTTGCATCAATTCTATGACCCTTTGATCTTTTGCTTATAAATTCTGTGTATGATGCTACCCCTCTCACTGCCACCTGAAGGAGGAGTGAGGCTGAAAGCTTGTGCCTTCAAATAAACCTGCTGGATTATAACCTGGTGTCGTGTGATATTTAACCTTGTCTATCCCAGTCCAACACCGGCATCTCCACATCATGCTGAATATTCTTCAACTAGGGCCACTGCTGGCTGACCACAGTGAAATATCGATGGTGGTTATAATCAAGGCCAATGAGCACTCACCTCTTACAGAAAAAAAACAGAGAAATTAATCATTTGACTAAATCTGATCAATTGCCCGAACTCCAAATTGCAAAAAACAAAGCATCATGCACAGAAGATCCAATTGAATGAGCACAGTTAAATCGATTATGACTTTTTCCAGATATCATTGATGAAGACATGGCCTGGACCAAGTGCTGGCACTCTTGCATAATAAACAATTAAGTCTATCACCATCACTGAAGCACAAGCTTATTGGATGGCTCTGACAGAACACTTCAAAATTAAACATAGAATCAAACAATCATACTTAAAATTAAGCTCTGATGAAGAGTCCTAGGTATGACATGTTAGATTGCTCTCTCTTCAGGGATGCTGTGTGACTCACTGTGATCTCCAGCATTTGTTGTTTTCAGTACAAAGTCCAATGCCTGCAGTGATTTGCTCCTCAACTTAAAATTAATCTTCCTGGACAATATTCACCCGTCAACTACCGTGGTTAAAACAGAATACCTGGCTCCTGGTAGCTATAATATTTGTGGGATCTTGCTGCTGAGGTTGCCATACTTCCTCCACTACAGAAAATGATTGCACCCCACAAGTCCTTCATTACCTGAAACAAATCTTGGATTGCTCAGGGTCTGTGAAAGGCACTGTATACATAAAAAAAGAAAAATGACAGAAATCTCAGAGGCTGGTTCTAGAACAAGAGGAGGCCAGGTGGCCCATCATGTTCATACTGGCTGACTCTACAACAGCAAATCAGCTGGTTGCACTCACCCGCTCTTTTTTGGAAATGGCTAATTTTTCCCTTTCTTCAGGTGCTTTGCGAAAGCCCTTTCGAAAACAGTGATTGAATCAGTCTCCAGCACACCGTCTGACAGTGCATACCAGATCCTAACTACTAGCTGCATGAAGATGTTTTCCCATTTCTGGTTTTCTCTTTTAATTATTACTTCAAACTGATACCCACAGTTTATGAGAGATAATGGGAACTGCAGATGCTGGAGAATCCAAGATAATAAAGTGTGAAGCTGGATGAACACAGCAGGCCAAGCAGCATCTCAGGAGCACAAAAGCTGACGTTTCGGGCCTAGACCCTTCATCAGAGAGCTCTGATGAAACATCAGCTTTTGTGCTCCTGAGATGCTGCTTGGCCTGCTGTGTTCATCCAGCTTCACACTTTATTATCCCACAGTTTATGAGCCTTCCAATGAGTACAGCTTCTTCACTTCCATCTGCCCAGTCCTTTAAGATCTTAAAGCACCCTGAGGCAATCTACTCCACCCTCTCAAAATGACCAGAAACTTCACTTTGTCCCAAAAACACAGCCCTCAATCAAACCGTCCATTATGGTGTTTTCTCTTAAATCTTTCACGGACACTTACAGCCTGATTTTTTGAAAACAAACACTTTGAGTTTGAAAAATAAAATCTTCAAATCATGACATTTTTACAGATCTTATCCAACATTCAAGAGAATTTTGGAGTCATAGGGGCTTACAGCACAGAAACAGAAGCTTCAGTCCAACTCATCCATATCCTAAACTAATCCAGTCTCATTTGCCAACATTTGGCCCATTTGCCTCTAAACCCCTCCTATTCATTTGCCCATCCAGATGCTGTTTAAATGTTGTAATTATATCACTCAACACACTTGCTGTAGCAGCTCATTCCATACACACACCGACCTGTGTGTGAAAAGGTTGTCCCTCAGTTCTCTTTTAAACCTTTCTCCTATCACCATAAACCTATGCCCTCTAGTTTTGGACTCTCTTCCCCAGGGAAAAGACTTTGACTGTTCACCCTACTCATGCCCTTCATGCCACTGCATCAATTCACAAGGCCCACTGCTAGTTTAGGCTTTGTAATAGTCCAAGCTGAACAGCCCCTGCTCAATTCAATTTCACGCTTATGCGAATCAGGCCGCACGCTCTTTCCCCTACTGGCAAAAAATAATCGACCGGCAAGGCTCCTACTCCTGCTCCCGCCTGATATTACTAAAAGTCTGCAGAGTTGCAAAACCTCTGAAGTCCGGCCAGGGCCTCTCATTTGTTTCTGGGTCATATCACGTTAGTCTGTATGTGTCTGTGAGGGAAATACAGAAATTTGACCGGTATATGTGTGTACCCCGCGCAGAACGAATGCAAGAGACATCAATGCTTTCACAATAACATATGTAAAAAACTAAATATTTCAAGCGATAGCAGCGAAAGGCAATGAAGAAGTCTAGAATGAAAAACAACACACAGCGCGATATACAACATTCAGAAAACTGAGGATAACAATTCAATCTTTTTGCCCAATAATGACACTGGAGGAAAGCTGCTCTCACGTCTCTCGAAAACCAAGGCTGCAAAATCTGCCAGTCTTCAGTATTGCCACAGAACTAAACTGCCACATCGTCTTCATGCAGTTGTTTATTCAGAACAGAGCAAATCAGCAACATGCAATGTTAGCAACAGCGCTTCAGCACTTTCTTGAAACAGGCTCATACCTTCCCTTGTCCCTGAGCAAAAGAATACTCAATGGACATACTCTCCACAGATGAGGTAAGATGACATCTCCTACCAATTCCCTTATTTTAATAAATTGCTGGGCTGTCAGGAACGTTGCTCAAATATAAACAAATTAGTATTATTTATTGCACTATCAAGATTATGGGCCAAGCGCTGGAAGATGGGATGAGTATAGGTAGGTGATTGGTTTTGACTAACATAGATGTAATAGGCTTTTTTTTGCACTGTAGATCTCTAGGACTATGACTATTGCCATCAGCTACCTATGTACATACTGTTGGGTTCAGTGAGATAGGAATTAGATTAGGGATTGGAATAAAGATTCAAATGGATAAGAATGTCTGAACTCTGATGGAATTACTAGCCTTTTCATTCTTTACAGAAGTGACGGTTTGCATTAGTTACAACAATATTAATACATTTATTTGATTTAGGAAAAGGAACAGATCTTTGAAAATAGAAACTTTCTGGTTTAATTTTACCTTGCTGAGAAATGAGGATAGCTCGGAATATCATAGAATCCTTGCAGTTCTGAAAGAAGGGTCTGCACCGACCCTCTGATGAGCATCCCACCCTATCTCCATAACCCCACACTTACCATGGTTTACCCACCTAGCCTGCACGTTTTTGGACTGTGGGAGAAACCAGATCACCTGATGGGAATGCATGCAGACACAGGGAGAATGCGCAAACTCCAAACAGTCACAGGACGGAGCTGAGCCAGGTTCCTCGCACTGTGAGGCGGCAGTTCTAACAACTGACATGTGGAGAATTGCAACTTATGGACAGAATTAAGTTTTCCATTCTCAGTGATGCCATGCCCTAACCACAGTTACACTGCACTGGATAGCACTGTTTTTAACAGCTTCAGAGAGACACTGATAGTGACTTGGTCCTAACATCCATTTGCTGTTAACTGTGTCAATGGCAATAGAAAGTGGAGCGTTGAACCAAATACCACACCAGTGTAGGGATTAGATGACAGAGATTGCACTAGAAACAACCTAGTCAGATTCCCAAGGAACAGGATTTGGAATGTACCACTAGGGCTCGGCATCCTTACCAGCATTTGGCTGCTGCTTCCTTCATAAGGTCAGGTGGGTCAAGTCGAATATACAAAAGGGAAACATTGCACAGGGCAATTGGAGAGAATGGGCTTGATGGACTGAAGGGCCATCCATTTATAGATCACCATGGCTACTTAATGTTTAGTTTGCATGCAGTCAAACAAGTTAACAAAACAGGTTCAACTCTCCCTCCAGTCGCTGCTCGCAACTTTCTTAATCGCAGATTACGAAGGATGAATTTCAATTTATTCTCAAATGCCTAGTCATTGCTAAATTTTAAGCTTTGCCTGACCAAAGACAGTCCTTAGAACAGCTCACACCAAATAATCTGAAACCAAGCCTCATTTCCATGTCTTCTTCAATTCTCGCTGATTTTGGTTCATGCTTAGTTTCATCACTTTTTAAATCTATAGCCAGGCTACATCCTTATTTCAGGTGCCTGGATATTTAAGATGACGGACATAAAACTGAAGCATTAACTTCAATGGCTTGCAGCCTCCTGTTGGATGGTGGCCAATCAAATAGGCTCATTGACTGAACCAAGTTGCTCAATGCTACTACTATTGGCCAGCAGATATTTCAAGTTCATGTGACAACTTGAAAAGCTATTCCAATCCAACGGTAGTTTAAACATTTGCTTAAGTAAGGGTTAGAATAAGAATAAAATACAAAACAGGCAACGGGATCTTCACAGTGAAAAATCACAGAGCCTGAGTTTTCAATGCGCTTCCCCCGCAAACTTGAACATATTTGGCATGTGTGCATACATGCATGTGTTTGATTGATTGATCAAACCCTGGAATGAGTTGTCTGTCCTATATTATGACGGGCTTTTACTCTCCAGATTACAAGAATTGAAACGTATATAATTCTTGGAGGGGCTGAATGGAGCCTAATTCTAAGGGTATGGTCACAGGATAAGGGGTCGGTCATTTAGCACTGAGATGAGGAGAAAGTTCTTCATTCAGACAGTTGTGAATCTTTGGATTCCCCCAGCCCTGTGGTCAGTTATTGTGTATGTTCAAGATTGAGTGTGATAGATTCTTGAGCGTTAAGGAACAATGGGACTAGACATGAAAGTGGAGTGGATATAAACGGAAAGATGTCAACACCAAGGGCTGTAACAACTACTCCAGCTCTGGTTTATCACATTCAAACCTCTCATTCACCCCATACACACATAGAAATATTAATTTGGGGATTTGTGAAAACAGGAGCAAGCATTTTCTCTCTCTCTCTGTCCATGACCAGAAAATAAGGCATGCAGAAAATGGCCCTTCAGATTCATTCTGTTACGGTCACTGCACCCTAAAGCTCAGCCAGATCTCTCACAATAGCAATCAGCTTGAAGAGGAGAAACCATCACCCACCACCACTGGGAGAAACAAGCATATTCAACGGTTCTGCACTACGTTAAGCACTGCGGTTCCACCACCATGAGCACATAGTGTCCAGAGACTGAACAGATCAGAGATGAGACAAAAATCCAAAGAAACCATTTGATTTAATTGTTTCGATTTGGAGCTGCAGACCAGAGCAGCAGGCAATGCAGAATCAGAGGCCAGCAATGCATCAAGTGGCAGGGGTAGGCAGACCTCGATTAGAGCTCACCTTCAAACACTTACTTCAAAAATCATAAAATCAGAAGACGCTTGACACCAGGTTTATAGCTCAACAGGTTTATTTAAAATCCCAAACCTTTGGATTACAGCTGCTTTGTCAGGTTCACCTGATGAAGCAGCAGCACTCTAAAAGCTTGTGGTTTATAACCTGGTGGTGAGCACCTTCTGACTTTGTCCACCCCAGACAAACACCGGCAGATCTACATCTTTAACAATCCATCAACTGGTTCCCTGGCCAGACCCACTGAAAAACCAAGGCAAAAAAGGGACTGTGAAACTTCATTATTACCAACTCTTAGATATTAACATAGCTGCTGTCTTTAGGGGCTTATCTTTTACAGATGAGAACTTCTTCCACTGAGATTAAAGGAGCTTCCACAGAAGTGGAATTGGTAACACTGAGGTTCCATGTGTTTATTTGTCTTCAGGTCGTTCCTCCTAATCCATTTATTTGGATCAGGATTCATCTTCCCCAAGCCTTGGTAAGGACCTGCAAAGGGCTTTCCTGTTGATATTTCACTGTGGATACAGAGGCTTGGGTACTGTTTTAATTACTGATAACAGAAAGCAAGCAATGCTATGCATCTGAATGGTGGACAGATAGTCTCGTCCTGCAAGGGCAGTATGTTGCCCTCAGCTCTACGGCTTAGAACCAATCAATTCAGCCCATATTGGTGTTTGGACTGGTCTGGTAGATGTTTATCTGGTAGCAGCTTCCTCTGCAGAACAAGAGCTTCACTTCACTGCGGCATTTTTTATCTAAGTGTTTTTGTATTTGAACATCTTTGCTGGTAAATACAACCTTGTAAATAGAGTTCCTTCCTCATTAAAAGGTCTAACATTCAATTTGAAAAAGGAAAGCAACTCTGTCGCTCTGAGCTGCCCTGACTTGGAGTCACAGAAAAAACTTTGCTCAAATTGTTTCAATAAGTACAACTTGCATGGATAACAGCTCCTTGTGCCGATGATGGTAGGGGGGAGCTTTAAGGAGCTTCTTTTCAAAATAAAAACCTCATGCTGAATATGCAGGGATCTTGGGAATTCGCCATTGCCAAAAGTAGAAATTTGTGGTTTGCAAATTTTGATAACAAAGACCCATTAATAACCTCCCAAACAAAAATAAGGTGATACGAGGCCTCTAAATTCTTCAAAGCAATACACTAGCCATTTGAGTTCAGATTTTTTTTTGCTAGCCATTGAAGAGGACACTCACCGATATGAAACATTATATTTGACTTTTGAATGTCTAATGTGCCACAAAAATGTACAGTCCAAAAATCAGTTGTAAATCACATTCACTAAGTTTGTACAGTGAAATCATTGCCTTACGTTGTCCTAAAAGTTATACAATCACATTACTTTGGTTAACGCCTGCTCAAGGCCAATCATCCTTACCTCCTCTTCTCAGATTGGTTCAGGCCTGGGCTTCTGGGAAGGTTCTCTATTTCAATCGGTCCAGTGGCACTGGGTAATGAGGCTGTAACAGGGATGGCTGACTTCACCACTGCCGTCTTCAGAGAGAAAGAAAATTAAAGCAATTGACTGTGTGCAACATAGGACCAAACAACAAACACAGAAGAGATGAGTGTTCCTAGCCCAGTGAGGCAGGGTTGGAGGCAGAGGGGAGCCAGAAATATGGAGACAACCACATGAGGATGGTGCCACTGTCAGAAAACTTTACCAGGAGTTGTCTGTAACCTAATCAACTACCCACTACGGAGAGGCTGGTTAAGGTTAAGGACTCAGCGAGGCGCGACTTTGCAGCATCACCAGAAATTTCCAACCTGCAGGCACCTCGGCACGTGAAGTGGCACGCTCTGAAAACAGCCTCTCTGTGGCAAATCTGTGGAGACAAGGCCACAAATGTGGTCTCACCTGATCCAGCAGAGCTCCAGGGTCCTGACCCGGCTGAGGTAATTTTTACTGTCTGTATTCTGTGGCAGCCAGTGACAGCACACCCACATGGAGGTGCCCTCGCAGGTGTCTACCTACCTCAGCAGTGTCCACCCCTTCCCTGAACAGCTGGTGATACTGCTACTAGGTTGGTAGTCATAGGAGCCCACTGACCATGACTAACAGGATGCCAAGCAGGCAGGCAGCCAATTTGGCGCCTACTTCCAGGATGCTCGTGCTGCCGATCTCCGTGTAGGTCTCGGAGGCCCCATTCAGTCCTGAAATCTTCCGGAACATCCAGCCCTTCCACTTCACATTATAACACAACTCAACCCAAGCCAATCCCTGTGCCCTAAAATGCTCAACTATTTCCACAGACTTCCAAAATTATAGCACCCCGTCAAATCACAACAGTTCAAAAATGCTTCAGCAAATATATTACTTTTTGTCAAGTCATCAAAGAGTTATTGGGTAACAGTGTCCAACATGGGAATAAACTTTTGGGCTCCATTCTCCATGCAAAAACGAAGTACGAATCAGCCTTGACCTAACTGAATGGCAAAGTAAGCCAAATGTTACTACTCTACTACCAAGGAAGGACAGCTCAGGGCAGTATGTGTTGAGATTGAACGGTTGCATTTTTGGCACTTTGATTTATTGGTTTCACTTTGACTGAAAGAGACAATGTCAAATCAATGCCCCCATCATTAACTGAAAACTGAACCTGCACTTCCAATTTACTCTCATTTAATTCAATGTTTACTTGCAAACAAAACCATTTCAGGCCTACAGGAAGCATCAGTTGAGTAGGATTTCTGAATAGTATTGTCAGGGCGGGCCAGGCATGAGGGACTGAATCACCTCCTGCAATGTGTAACTCAATTAATGCAGAGCATCTGTCACGACCGCTGAATACTGAAGCTCAGACCATCTTCCAGTAGTTAAGCTCACCAAGCTGCTATGTTTCTTTTTCAAAGGTTTCCACTATGAATTCCATTAAAGACTCACACAGAAGAACTTAAAATTTCCTGAGGGTACGTAGTTGCCCGAGCTCCAAGGCCAACAGCAAGACAGCACATGATCTGCAACAGCCTTAGAGGTGAAGGCAAGCTATGCTGGAGATATAGCCAGACACATAACAATAACAGGCACGTACCTGGGAGGGAGGTTTCTGGTTTGCTGCATTATTGTGAGAACTGGTTCAAAAAGACAACAGAGAAAAGAATCATCGCAATTTTTAAAGGATAAAATCAAGTATTAAAATAACATTTAAATTATGACGATAGCCTTTTAATATATTCTGTACCAAAAGCTTCAAACTTGTCATTTTTCTTTTGTAGTGATGTCAATTGTTTAAAACAAGCATTTCACTACATTAAGACAGTGGAAACCATGACTATTACAATTAAACTCAAATCCGACAAACCATAATGATAGAATCATAAATCTGCAGTTTGGAAGCAGGCCATTCGGCCCATCAATTTGACTTTGACAGTCCGAAGAGCACCCCAACCAGACCAATCCCTGCTAGCCTGTCCCTTTTAACCCCACATTTCCCATGGATAATCCACCTAACGTGCACATCCCTGAACACTATGGGCAATTTAGCACGGCCAAGATGACAAGGTGTAGAGCTGGATGAACATAGAACATTACAGCACAGTACAGGCCCTTCGGCCCTTGATGTTGTGCCGACCTGTTGTACTGATCTCAAGCCCTTCTAACCGACACTATTCCATGTACGTCCATATGCTTATCCAATGACGACTTAAATGTACCTAAAGTTGGCGAATCTACTACCGTTGCAGGCAAAGCGTTCCATTCCCTTACTACTCTGAGTAAAGAAACTACCTCTGACATCTGTCCTATATCTTTCACCCCTTAATTTAAAGCTATGCCTTCTCGTGCTCGCCGTCACCATCCTAGGAAAAAGGCTCTCCCTATCCACCCTATCTAACCCTCTGATTATTTTATATGTCTCAATTAAGTCACCTCTCAACCTTCTTCTCTCTAATGAAAACAGCCTCAAGTCCCTCAGCCTTTCCTCATAAGACCTTCCCTCCACAGCAGGCCAAGCAGCATCTTAGGGGCAGAAAAGCTGTGTTCATCCAGCTCTACACCTTGTTATCTCAGATTCTTCAGTATCTGCAGCTCCAATTATCTCTTAGCATGGCCAATCCACCTAAGCTGCACAAGTTTGCACTGTGGGAAGAAACCCTCGCAGACACAGGGAGAACATGCAAACTCCACACAGACAGCCACCAGAGGATCGAACTGAACCTGGGTCCCTGGAGCGGTGAGGTGCCATGAGCCACCTTACCACTTGGTGGCAATAGATCCATATCCTGAGAACTGGGTTTAAAGCCAATAGAATTAAAGGATTTCACAGATGTCATAATTACATCATCCTTCAGGCTGGCTTGGTATCTGCCTTTCAAGTGGCCCTTTAAAAACGGTTCAATATGGGGCTCAACACTTAACTAAATGACAGTACTAAATCTTTATTACCACATAGTCAGAAGTCACATAACACCAAGTTATAGTCCAACAGGTTTATTTGGAATCACAAATTTTTAGAGTGCTGCCTCTGCCTCGAGTAACTAAATTGGTACCTCCACGTCATTTCCTACCACATTTCAGAAGAATAACCCCTCTTCTGCTCAGGCACCCCACAGTCTTTAGGACTCAACATTGGGTTCAACAATTGCAGAGCATGAACATCCTGTTCCTTATCTATTACCTTACCGCCATAATCACAGGGCCTGTCTTAAAGTGGGTTGTTTTCAGTACAGCCAACTCATTTTCAACTACTCATTGTTCCCATTCATACTTATCTAACTTCTCTACTTCCCTGTCCTACTATCAACAAGCCCTTTGTCTGCCTGCCCCTTCTCCTCTCTCTCTCTCTGAGGTCCCTCTCACCTCACTTTCCTCCCCCCGCCTCACCCTCTGACATCAGCATGAGTTCCACTATTTCTAGTTGCTTCGAAGGATCACTGGACTTGAAACGTTAAACTCTATTCTCCCTCTGCCGATGCAGCCAGCTCTGCTCCATTTCTCCAGTGCTTTCTGTTTCTATTTGTTTCAGATCCCCAGCGGCACTTCTAGGTTTTATTTCACCCATGGTCCTGACTAGCTTTACACCTTATGACATTGTACTCATGTTGCACACAATCTTACCACCCTTGCACAGGGGCTACTCACTAGACTTCAGAAGAGGAAAGTATAAATCTTTGGGAGTCTAATTTCAAACAGCTTGTTATGAATTCACATCCCCTTCTAGTTGTGTCTGGTCATGTCAGGACAGGAGGCCCCTTTAAAAGCAACACAACAGCAACGACAATCTGAGCACCAAGCAGGAGGAATTACTACAGCACTGTGATAAATGAGAACAAATTGCATTCAGCAGGAGGAGGAGAGGTTTGTCCTCCTCCACAGGCAAACTAGAGAAAATAAAAGATTAGTTTCAAGAGGCATGGAATTTTCTAGATTAACAGTGGCACAAGATGTCTTGCAAGAGGTTCAAACAAGCCCAATGACACCACAGCACCATACCATTTACCTTCATTGAATTATACAGTATAGAAAAGGCACCTTGGCCCAACGAGTCCCAAGCTACCCAAAGTACATCACGGCCCGCACTAGTCCCAAAGCCTTCAATGTTATCACACTTCAAGTGCTCATCCAAGTACTAATCTCCCAGGCATTACTTTCAAGACACCCACGATCTTTTGGGTGAAACAACATTTCCTGAAATCCCCTCTAAACCTCATTCCTTTTACTTTTAAAAAAAAACACCCCTTGCTATTGACCCTTCAATTAAGGGAAACAGTTGCTTTCGAACCAACCTGCCCAAGCCCCTCATAATCATGTATACCTCAATCAGGTGCCCCCTCGACCTTCTCTGCTCCAGAGAAAACAAGCCAAACTTATCCAGCCTCTAGTCATCACTGAAATGCTCCATCCCAAGCAGCATCCTGATGAATCATTTTTGTACCACTTCCTGGGCAAACGCATCATTCCAACAGTGCATTAACCAGAACTGCATACTGTACTCCAGCTTGTCCTAAACAACACATACGTTAACAGAATCTACAGCACAGGACAGCAAGCGGAAAAGGGAATATACAAGAGGATTAGAAGGTCCTTTTGAATCACTATAATATTAGTTCCATACGAACTGCGAGGTGTGAAAGCCAGCAAGGCTAATTAGTATCAGAGATAATGGGAACTGCAGATGCTGGAGAATCCAAGATAATAAAATGTGAAGCTGGATGAACACAGCAGGCCAAGCAGCATCTCAGGAGCACAAAAGCTGACGTTTCGGGCCTAGACCCTTCATCAGAGAGGGGGGTGGGGTGAGGGTTCTGGAATAAATAGGGAGAGAGGGGGAGGCGGACCGAAGATGGAGAGAAAAGAAGATAGGTGGAGAGAGTATAGGTGGGGAGGTAGGGAGGGGATAGGTCAGTCCAGGGAAGACGGACAGGTCAAGGAGGTGGGATGAGGTTAGTAGGTAGATGGGGGTGCGGCTTGGGGTGGGAGGAAGGGATGGGTGAGAGGAAGAACAGGTTAGGGAGGCAGAGACAGGTTGGACTGGTTTTGGGATGCAGTGGGTGGAGGGGAAGAGCTGGGCTGGTTGTGTGGTGCAGTGGGGGGAGGGGACGAACCGGGCTGGTTTGGGATGCGGTGGGGGAAGGGGAGATTTTGAAACTGGTGAAGTCCACATTGATACCATTAGGCTGCAGGGTTCCCAGGCGGAATATGAGTTGCTGTTCCTGCAACCTTCGGGTGGCATCATTGTGGCACTGCAGGAGGCCCATGATGGACATGTCATCTAAAGAATGGGAGGGGGAGTGGAAATGGTTTGCGACTGGGAGGTGCAGTTGTTTGTTGCGGACTGAGCGGAGGTGTTCTGCAAAGCGGTCTCCAAGCCTCCGCTTGGTTTCCCCAATGTAGAGGCAGCCACACCGGGTACAGTGGATGCAGTATACCACATTGGCAGATGTGCAGGTGAACCTCTGATTAATGTGAAATGTCATCTTGGGGCCTGGAATAGGGGTGAGGGAGGAGGTGTGGGGGCAAGTGTAGCATTTCCTGCGGTTGCAGGGGAAGGTGCCGGGTGTGGTGGGGTTGGAGGGCAGTGTGGAGCGAACAAGGGAGTCACGGTTTCTCCGGAAAGCAGACAGGGGTGGGGATGGAAAAATGTCTTGGGTGGTGGGGTCGGATTGTAGATGGTGGAAGTGTCAGAGGATGATGCGTTGTATCCAGAGGTTGGTGGGGTGGTGTGTGAGAACGAGGGGGATCCTCTTTGGGCGGCTGTGGCAGGGGCGGGGTGTGAGGGATGTGTTGCAGGAAATGCGGGAGACGCGGTCAAGGGCGTTCTCGATCACTGTGGGGGGGAAAGTTGCGGTCCTTGAAGAACTTGGACATCTGGGATGTGCGGGAGTGGAATGTCTTGTCGTGGGAGCAGATGCGGCGGAGGTGGAGGAATTGGGAATAGGGGACGGAATTTTTGCAGGAGGGTGGGTGGGAGGAGGTGTATTCTAGGTAGCTGTGGGAGTCGGTGGGCTTGAAATGGACATCAGTTACAAGCTGGTTGCCTGAGATGGAGACTGAGAGGTCCAGGAAGGTGAGGGATGTGCTGGAGATGGCCCGGAGATGGCCCAGGTGAACTGAAGGTTGGGGTGGAAGGCTAATTAGTATGGAGTGCACAATGATTTGAAGTAATATAAACTCTCAGACAGTCAAATAAAGTTCTTCTCTTCAGATAAAACCAATTTTTCATGCTTCAGAAAAGCCACAGAATCAGGAAACACACTAGAAAATACAAAGTTATTTACACTCTGGTGGATTCAAACCTGTTAGCAAAATGCCATTTCAATCTGCACCTATCTACTTCATCACCTTGACTGCCCACTCCCACCTCTGTAATTCTACCCTGACTCTGGCCTTGATTCAACTCATCTTCTGCTGAACTCCTCATCAATACTTTCAAGTCCACTAAGACCGACTATTCTGATAGCGACCACCACTGCTGGGTGCCCTCTTATTCTCCTCCCTACATATGGAGTCATAAGAAACAGAGAGCATGATTTTCAATTTTGCACAAAGTGCTATTCACCCAGGATTCACGTTCACTCACCTACATTGGCCTGCAGTCTTCAAATGTCTCAATTTTAAAATTATCACCCTGGTTTTTAAATCCCTCTCCAACCTCACTTCTCTGTACCACAGTGGCCTTCAAGGTAATGACAATTTTTCAAATTCTATCCACTTAAGAATCTACATTTTTAATCACATCTCCATTGGGGATGACTTCAGCTCCCAAGGCCCTCATCTCTGGGAACTTCATCTCGCTTTTCTTCTTTAAAACGTTTTTTTAATTCCTTGAATCCTACCTCTTGAGCCCAGACTTAAGTTTGCTTGCCCCAATATTAACTTATACGGCTTGGTATCAAATTTTGCTTGATAAAACTCCTCGGAAGCATCTTGTGACACTTTACTTTGTCAAAGGTAACATATAAGTGAAAATTGTTGTTGCTGGGATAACACTAAGTAAGGGCAGTGGAATTGGCGTTGGTATATTGGACTCAAAATGACTGTTTGTGGGTATCAGCACATTCTCACTGGTTACAATTCTGAACCGATCCTACATATGTTGGCGTGTGCACCCGTGAGTTTGCTATGAACAGAACCAGACTTCGCTATCATGTACAGCCTAACATTTACAGCCAATGCTTAGGCATATATCGTGAGCAACAGTTATATCTACGTAATTTTTATTCATACCATACAGCAAAGCAATAATTTTATTTGTATCATATTGAACATCACAGACTGTTAAAAGTACTACAAAACTATACTCTTGTCCTGTGGTAAAAAACAGGAAAATCTTGGGAATACACAGTAGCTGCCGGACCGGCAGGATATTTCCAGCATTTTGTGGTTTTATTTCAGATTTCCAACGTTTGCAGCATTTTGCTCTTGATTTATAGATTTTCCATGTGGTCCACAAAACAATGAATTAAAATCTTCTGAACAGACACTACCTGGTTGGTGACTGTCAGTCACCTCTTGCTTTGAAGTCAGAAAGACATTCACTTACCTCGGTTCCAAGTTTCTGTTGAAAGGATTCGCTGCAAGATTGCAAGTAACAGTAATCAGTAGCATTCTAGCAACGGTAGTATTTAATACATTATGTTGGTGCAGTAGAAAAATATATAAAGCAATCCAAAGTCAGTTTGAAACTAATATAATTATATCACTGTGTATTCCGTTCAAACCATAGCCCACAGAGTTTAAAATAATGGTGAAATATGTCCACTCACTCCTTGCAAACACCAACAAACATCTGACTTACAATAGGAGATATTTTCAACCCATTTGTTTCCAGCATCCCTGACGTAAATGCCTTCTCATATGGTGTTTAAGGTCAACGATTTTTATACTTACCCAATACGTCATCTTGCAACACTACAATAGTCAACCACTAAGTTATACATACACAAAACTAATTTAAAAAATCTCGAGAGATTGTTACCATGTAAGTTAACTATTTTCTGTGTGGGAGACTCTTTCTTTATAAATGCCGATCCCACTCACAGGGGCCCCAGTCTGAACTTGCAAGGGATGAGCATCAATAACCTGAAGGACAGCAGAAAGTGTGCGTCCTGGGAGTGTAGGACAGCAGAACTGGTGTGAGACAAATAGCGAAAGATCATGATCTGGAATGCACTGCCTGAAAAGGTAGCGGAAGCATATTCTACAGTGACTTTGAAGGGAAACATTGTTTCACTATGGAGAAAGAGCACGGCGTGAATCCAAATGGATAGGACTATCAAAGAACTAGTACGAGCCCAACAGTCTGAATGCCACCTCCTATACTGCAAGAACCTATTAAAGTAGCACAGAGGCCTGCTGCCCAATTTAGAGATGTTCCTCCTATCTACGAGGCCTTTCTAAGACAATCCTAGTTAGAAAGTAGTTTGCAGATACAGCAGGTCATAAAGGGAGACAAACAGAATCTGGGCAATTTTTTTGCTGAAGGAATAAAAGTAGGGAAATGTTGTTGTAACTGTATAAAGGCATTAGTGAGACCGCACCTGGTGTGTATTAGAGGCAGTTCAGAGGAGATTCGCTAAAATTCATTTCAGAGACGAGGGGATAATTTTATAGAAAGAGGCTGAGCAGTTTAAGTCTATACTCTGGAGGTTAGAAGAATGAGAGGAGATCGAATGAGGTCTGGAAGACGCTAATGGGGACTGACAAAATGGAAGGATGTTTCCTCACACTGGAAAATCTAAACCGAGAGGTCACAGTTTTAGGTGAAGGGGTGGCAGACATAAAACAGAGGAAGAATTACTTCTCGCAAAGGGTCATGAACACATGGAATTCACCACCCAGTGTGCAGTGAATGCTAGGACACTGGGTACATTTTAAGTAGGAGATAGACAGATTATTAATTAGCGATCGGTTGCAGTGTTACGAAGACTAGGAAGGAAAGTGCAGTTGAGGTTAAGATGAGATCAGACATGATCGTATCAAATGGGGGAGCAGGCTTGAGGGGCTGAACTGCCTGTTCTTACGTTCTCATGTTAAATATTTTGTCACCTTGCACATAATGGAGACACTAGGTGTGATTGATCAGTCATCTCCTGAATATATTTCCATTGCTTAAGCGTAAGGAACACTCCAACTTTGCTTCTCATTAAATTGGCCTGAGGGCTTGATCCCTGCCAGGATTTTGGATGCCCTGTTTGCTAGGTGATTTCACTAGGAGACAATTAATTAACTAGAAGCCATCTCTAGGTCTCCCTTCACTCAGGTGCCCACTTCAACAGTCATATAATTACCTCTCTGCTGTGTTGATCTTCTCGAGTAGCGTCTGCTAGGCCGCCGCTCAAAAGACACTTGACGTCGTGGTTTACTGATTTTGGTGGTTTGGTATTCCGTTCTGCCACTGGAAAGCAATCACTTCAGAAATTAATCCCTGAAATTGTCAGAGTGGGGCACAAGTACAAAAACGTGTGATTGCTTCCGATAACTGGAGTCGTTCAGCTGTAAGCACGTCAATCCATCCAGCTACTGGCAGAGGCAATCCAAGCAGAAAAATCCCATTTTGGCGCTTTTTTTTGTCAAAACACATGTTAAACTCGAAGGGATCTTAGAAATCCACTAGCACTGCCCAATTTGTGGTTGGCACAACCAGACATGCTGAGTCATAAAGCCTCAAGAACTGGCCTCAAGTAAATGAAAGGTCGATAAAGATCTCTTAGCTCTTTAGGCCAATGCACTTTCAATCTCTGATCTGTGCTGTCACTTAGACAATGTTCAATTAGAGAGAAAACATGAAGACAATGTGTGTTTGGACAGTAGGTGGCACTGGTATCAGGGTTAATTTTACTTCTCATCCGTTCATTCCACGGATGAATTACCCAGTCATATATCCATTGATGAGTCACTCGGGCTTAGCACTAGAGGTGAAAAGAGTGCACGTAGAACTGTACTCCAACTGGAGTCAAAACCGCCAAAAAAATGAAAAAGAGAGAAGAATGAGAGGCAATTAAATTTGCAAAAAAAAGGTAAGAAAAACGTTGGTTGTTTGGTAAGAAAAGGATGTCATCAAAATATTTATAAAAATACGATCTAAGGGGTCATGTCTCTACAGGACTGAACATTGTTATATTTCATCACTTTTCTTAAAGGGATTTGCTTCCTTACAATTTAACTCAGAAACATTTAGCTCCGATTAATTTTAGAAAAAAAACACAATCTGAATTAAATAGTGCCGTACATTACAAGACAACTATAAAACAATGTGGATTAAACTCTAGTGCAGCTATTCTAGAGTTGACATAGAGAAGTGTGAACACATAGTAGTGCAATGAATGTTCCATCTGCACTGACAAACTACCCAATCATATTATAGCCATACATATGGTTTGAAATACTCACTCAAACACCATGTTATACTGCACTGCAGGCCAGTTAATCTGTATTAGCTTTCACATTCGCCACGAGTCTCTTTAAAACTCTTCCCCTCTAATTAAATCAGCATATCCTTCCTATTTGTTTCTCTCTCGCATGCATTCATCTATATTCCCCTTAAATGCAACTCTGCTAAACACTTTAATTATTCCTTCTGGCAGTGAATTCCACATCTTAAACAATTTTTGGCAAAAGAAATCTCTTTGAATTCCACGCTGAATTTATTATTGACTATCTTATATTCTGGATTGTGATTTTAGTCACCACCAGCAGACACATTTTTTTATCTATTTTTTTTAAATCAAACATTGCTCTCTTTAAGGCCTTTATTAAGACACTGTGCAACTTCCTCTTTTCCAAACAATAACAACTCAGTTTGTTCAATCCTTCCTGAAAATCATTGCCCTAATAACCTCTCCAGGAAACCAATGCTCCAATGATGTTCACTGTCTCATTACAGAACAAAGGAAATAAAATGAAGCTAACGCCTTCTCCACCCTACGCCACACCATTTAGATTCTTGTTCCACGTGTAGTTTATCAATGTGCCATGCGAATGAAGGGGACACAATACAAAATGGCGAAAAAGTGGGGTTCCAAGAGGATTGCCTGGGCCTCCTCACATCATTACCTTGAAAAAAAACTGCTTCATCCAGACATAAGAATTGCAGTCTAACCTATACCCCTTCAGAGTTTGTTCAACAATTTTACAATTAGTTTTGACTCAAAAAGAGGGCTCTAAAAAGTGTAATCTGCATTTTTTGGGGATTGTTGCGTCGATAAAGACAATCAAGCAGAAGGTGCTCATTTATTGCTTGAGAAATGAATGACTGCTGGTCAAGGACAGCATATTCAGCAGCTTCCCGTAAAAGGCCCTCCCACCAACTGAGGGGATGCGCTTGACACATGATGCAGAACAGTGACTGAGAAAGGATTTACAGAGTCAACATGGATGGACAAGATAAAGGTCAATGATCACAACTAAAACAGGCTCTTGCTATAAGCTGCCTGTTGTTTTGTGAGTGTCATGAACTTCCAATGACAAATATGCAAAGAACAAACAACAAAGAAAATTACAGCACAGGAACAGGCCCTTCGGCCCTCCAAGCCTGCGCCGATCGAGATCCTCTGTCTAACCTGTCATCTATTTTCTAAGGGTCTGTGTCCATTTGCTCCCTGCCCATCCATGTACCTGTCCAGATACATCTTAAAAGACGCTAACGTGTCTGTGTCTACCACCTCTGCTGGCAACGTGTTCCAGGCACCCACCGCCCTCTGTGTAAAGAACTTTCCACACATATCTCCCTGAAATTTTCCTCCTTGATGGGGAGGGACCTACTGAGTAACTTGCAGTCAGCCACTCAAGGTTTGAAGTCCAGTCTGTGCAAAACCTAATCCCACATTCACTGGGAATCCCAATTTCAGGACATGACTAGTGAACCTGCACCTACCAACCAGGAACATTTGCTGGTGTATTCTAGCAAATAACATTAATTTCAATTTGCAAAGTAGGCTTTCAAGGATGATACCAGAATCAGAAAATTATAACCATTGCTAAAGACTGAATAGGTTTAGCTCGATTCTCCAGTCGAGAAAAGACTGAGGAGTGGTCTGATAGGGAGTACTGAGGGGTCTGGACATAGCTGATAACGAAAAATTCTTCCTGCCGTTCAAGGCTTGAGAATGAGCTGGCACAGATCTAATGTGATTGACAAATGAAAGAAAAGCAATGTGAGAAGGTAACTTCTTCACAGGGGCAGCGCTTAAGGTCTGGAATGCACCGTCTGAGACAATGTGGTTGAATCGAGGCTTTCAAAAGCAGGGGAGGCTGTTACTTGAAAAGGAAGAACATGCAGAGCTACACAGTGCAGTCAGGGGAATCGGAATAATGCTTAGTCAGACAGCAGGTACAGATATGATGGACTGAACAGTCACCTTCTGCACTGTACCAACTCTGAGATTCTGTGAATTCTTCAACATTACAACAGGGATTTAATAGGCTGGAGGTAAAGAAGTTGCGTCCACTTGTGGGAGAGTCTGAAGCAGGGGTCACTAACAAATTTATTTTGTCAAGTGGGCAAAAACGCCTTTACCTGAAAAGTTGTACTTGCCATTGAGTGGTTCAGGTTAACAGTACAGATACATTTGAAGGGAGGCTGGATAAGTACATGAGGGAAACAGGAAGGACAAGTTATATTTATATGGTAAGAAAAGGCAAGTTGCGAAGAGGCTCATTTGAATCATAGACACTGGCGCAGACCAGCAGAGCTTTGTCTTATAAATGTATGCAATACCCACAACATGAACTGAATTTGTTTTATCCTTCAGGAAATCCCAGTTGATAACTTGCATTGAAAAGGTATACACTCTATTAAACTAACAGTCACATCCCTTTATTATTCCAAGATCAGGCCCCAATCCACATCCAATTTCTCAATGGTAACACATCTTCAATAAGTCTCCTTTTTAACTCCACCCACCATTCACCTTCATAGATTCTTGAACCCTTCTGCAAACATTGTCAGGTAATTTAACAGGTCTGTTGGTCTCTGGCCTCATTACCTGTATCTAAACCGAGAGCCCATCCGCACAAAGGCTATCTGGTTGGACTTCTTCTGGACAGGTCCCCGAAGTCGGAAAAATGCATGGTGTTCCACAGCACACTTCCAGAGGTGTTTGCAAGCCTTCGGGTGATCCAGTCGGAATACAAAGGTGTGCTCTTGTTCCTTCCCCTAGTGAGGGAAAAATGTCATGTTAAAGTCATTGTCTGCAGGTCTCACTGGGTTTTGTGCTGTTTCCTTTCAGAACCGATGTCACGTACGATTTCTTAGCTTACCAGGCAGTAGGGCATTCCAAAAGTGATTTCTTTTTGTTTTACCATAGTTACCATCCCCTCACTGTTCCAAATGGGGGGGAAAAATGCTGCTCTGCGCTATGCAGTTCCAGGAAGTCCCAAGTTTTCCTCACACGCATTCTAGATTTTTACTGAATTCAATTTCCACCACCTGCCATGGCAGGATTCAAACTGTGGTCCCCAGGCAATTATCTGGGGTCTCTGGATCAACAATCTAACAATAATACTGCTTGGCCATTGCCTCCCCATTCACATTCCAGACTTTTCCATGAAGGACGATAATTTACACCAGATCATGGCAAGTGGCCAGAGACTACAGGCTGAATGTTATGCTCCCCTGACTGTAAGGTTAAAGTGGGGCGTTCGTATCCAGCCTGTAACCTGCCCACTGCTTACCCTGACCGGGAGCCATTGTAGGAGTAGTAGCCCATTCGTCCTGAGGTTAATTAAAGCCTTCAAGACACTAACTAATGGCCCCATCCCACCCCGGGCAGGGGCCACAATTTTGCCTGTGGTGGTGGTGCTGTGGGAGAGCTCCATTTGGAGAACCTCTGGGGTAATGGTGGCTCAAAGTGCCACCCACAATCCTCTGTGTCTATCCGACAGCAGCCCCCACCACCCTCAGAAACATCCTAAGCATTATAAAATCCTCTTTGCCCCCTAACCCTCTCAAGCCCTCTTGCCCTACCCGTCCCTGACCAAAGACCTCCCAAACCCAGTCCTCACTACCCTCCACCCACCATCTCGTTACCAAGGCCACAGAAATACTCTGGGCTTCCCCAGGACCGAGTGTGCTCTTTGTTGGCTTTTTCTATCAACTTATTTTTCTTTCTTGGCAGATTTTCTGCCTATTTTTAAGGAGTGTGTAGTTGGGCTGCAATTGCATGTGCTAATGCTACAAGTGCTTAATGATTGCTAAGATTGAAGCCTCTCTTAACTGCCTAATTACAGTGATCAGGTTCTAGATAATCACACATTTCATGCTCATGTCTTTACCAGAAGGCACCAGCTCCTGGGCAATTGCCACCTTGCAATAGCTCACTCAAGTGGCCAACTTTCTTGTAAGAATCGAGGAAATGAATATTCACCAGCGTGTGAGCCACAGGCAGGCAGTACCTAGCCATTAGTGAGAGGCCAATTCGTACACTCAGTTGGAATAATTCCACATGTTTACTTAAAGCATACAGCCCAGCCTTTCATTAAAATCTGGAGCATATACCACCAAGGAGGTTTATAATTTTGAGCTTCCATTGCCGTGAGTAGTAACTGGAACAAAATCAGAATTTGCTGGAAAAGCTCAGCAGGTCTGGCAGCATCTGTGAAGGAAAAAAATCAGAGTTAACGTCTTGGGTCCCGTGACACTTCCTCAGATTGAGAGCGAGGGCGTGAGCGGCAGAGAGAGAGAGAGAGAGAGAGAGAGAGAGAGAGAGAGAGAGAGAGAGAGAGAAAGAGGGAGCACGAGTGTGCGTCAAAGAGAAAGAGAAAGAGAGCAAGAGCGAGAGGGCGAGAACGCGCCAGAAAGTGCAACAGCGAGCAAGAGAGCGAGGGCGTGTGTGCGCGGGACAGAGAGGGAGGGAACATGCGCGCATGCGGGACAAAGAGGGAGGGAACGTGCTCGCACGCGGGACAAAGAGGGAGGGAGCGTGCGCACGACAGACAGGGAGGGAGCGAGCATGCAACAGAGAGAGAGAGACAGAGAGAGAGCACGAGTGTGTGACAAAGAGAGAGAGAAAGCGTGTGACAGAGAGAGAGTGAGCATGAGAGAGCGCGAGGGTCAGGGAGAGGCACAGACAGTGAGACACACAATGAGACATGGGGGGGGGGGAAGAGAGAGAGAGACACACACACAGAGACAGAAACAGAGAACAAAAACATGGAAAGGAAGTAAGAAAGAAAGGACTAAGAAAAAATAAAAAAGAGAAAGAGAGAGAGAGAGAGAGAGAGAGAGAGAGAGAGAGAGAGAGAGAGAGAGAGAATCAAACTATTCTTTGAAAGGATGCAGAAGAATGTAGAATTTCCGCGGCTGGCATAACTTAGACAGACACTATGCCCATTGAGAGATTCAAATGGAAGTGTGTCAACTGTAATCAGGCACAAGTATTAAAGGGGTGGACTCGAGGAGCAGCAACAATTAGAATGCAAGTGAAAGATGAAGGTGCAAAAGCAATTAAAGGGCTGCATTAGTATAGCGGGACACAAATTCTTCAAGCTTTTGCAGTTCCTAAAAATTTATCTGGCCCCAACAGCAGCCTTTGCTGTAGTTGAAGAGTTATGCTGTTGTATATATTTCTAAACAATCTGCTATTCTGTTGGATTAATGAATGGGGACATGATCAGGGGCTCTTTCAGCACCGTGGTAATGTCCCTGCCTCGGAGCCTGAAGATTTGGGTGCAAGTCCCACTTGTTCAGATGTGACCCACAGTTACAATAGTCTTCATATTTTTTACTCAATACGACTCTTCTACTTAGACCAGAAAAGGTGAATATCCCAATTCACACTGGACCACTTCAGGTTTAAAGGAAACCCCACAGACAACACATGCAGTCCAAGGCAAAGTGAAGCTAATGATAAAGTACAGGAATGAATATGAATAAATAAATCAGGATCTGCCACTGTGTGATAGGTGTTGGAAAGATATCTTGGACCAAGATGTTCAATAGGGCAGGAGGTTGACAACAGGCTCATCCTCTAATCGACACCATGACACCAGGTAATCTCTGCAGAAGATCAGGTGTAATCTCCAATGTGACAGTGGAGCAGACTTAATAGGCTTATTGTCCTATGGGCTATTGCAATGTCCACCAACCCATTTGCCATCAAACCAACCCTCTGATTTATTGGCCAAACCGGAGTGGGGGGAACACAGCCAAGTAACTGTTGGTCTCAGGTTCCTATCTCACTTGAGTCTAATACCCTGAAGGAAAGTCCTGCCCAAACCACCACCCCTAATCTACACAATGTGCTGTGAGCAAGTCCTGGCTTGATAGAGATAATCAACACTAAAACTCTGCCTTACCTGCTCATCATCTTCCACTACTACAAGAGTTAGCTTGCTTTTCTTAAATTCCAGTTTGATGATCTTTGGCCTGAAAATAAGGAGAATAAAATATGAACCAAATACAACACCAAAATAATTTAAGCAGCAGGATGTCTCCCCCTTCAGATTCAAGCACAACAGTTTGTAACTTTTCTAATATATCTATTTTTGTCACTTACTTATTGCTCCTGCAGCAATCTCTGGAGCCATGATCTTTCTTAAATATAGTACTGACTAAGCCAACATACACCATATAGAACTGACATGTATGTTTAGAATACCAGCCCAATCACTGCAGCAAATACAATTGAAGGTCTCAATTGCATTGCAACACTCCAACCAAATGGCTGACTTATTGGAAAGCCAATTATATGCGATGGCTAGTTAGCTCAGGTAGTTACAGCATGGTGCTAACAATGCCATGGTTATGGTTCAATCTCCAAACTGCGCACTGTTGCTGGCTTCAACTTGAGAAATTAAATTTTGGCAAAGGCTTAGTGGTATTATCACTAGGCTGTTAATCAAGAGACCAGGTTACGATTGGAGGATCTGGGTTTGAATCCTGGCGTGGTGGAATTTGAATTCAATGAAAATCTGGGATTAAGAGTCTAATGATGACTATGAATCCATGGTCAGTTGTAAACACCTATTTGGTTCACAAGTGTCTTTTGGGCAAGAAAACTGCCATCTTTATCTGGTTTGGCCCTACACGTGACTCCAGATCCACAGCAATACGGTTAACCCTTTACACAGACGGGAGTTATTAGGGATGGGTAATAAATATCCACATGCTGTGAATAAACTGTAAAAAAAATACTAACAGGTGACCTTCAAAGCAATAGTATTCCTTGACCTGCCAAATGCTTTCTTCAAAAAAGTAGGCCCATATCCTCACAGATACGTACAAAATGGGAGCAAGAATAGGCCATTCGGTCTTTCGAGCCTGCTCTGCCTTTCAACAATGATCATGGTTGATCATCCAACTTGATACCTTGTTTTCACTTCAGCTCCATACTCTTTGATTCCTTTAGCCCTAAGAAACACATTTCTTTTCCTTTTTGAAAACATACAATATTTTGGCATTGACTGCTTTCTGTGGCAGAGAATTCCACAGGCTCACCACTTTCTGGCTTTTGAAACTTTGCCTGATCTCAGTGCTGAATAGCCTAACCCACATCCTTGCCTGTGATCCCTGCTTCTGCAGCAATCTTCAGTTTAGATGCATTATAGCTGGAAGGTCGAACTCACCAGAAAAAGAGTCCAATCTTTGTTTCACCTTCAAATACCAGGACTCCTGTTGGGGTCAGGCCCAGGCTGTACTCATTTTCATCTCTTCCCTAATTGAGCAAACAGGATTCAAAATTACAAAGAAATGGAAGTCAGTGTCTATGTGCAAAAAGTCTAATCAAAAATGGAACAATACCTCTGAAAAGGTTAATTAAAAAACATTCTAACTCTCCACCCAAAATTAAACTTGGATTAAACTTCAGGAATGTAGAAACTCAATCTTGATTAATAATGATAAAAACAGAAAATGCTGGAGAAACTCACCACCTCTGGAGACAAAATTAAAGTTTCTGAAGAGTCATATCCCACTTGAATGTCACTGTCTCTCAATTGGGATTCCCAGCATGTGCAGTTTTGACTGTGGTGTTTTATTTGCTCCGCTCGGAAGTGCAGCAGAGCTGGGAAAGTTGGGCCCATTTCCAAAATCCACTGTGGGACCCTTGCTGCAAAAACACACATTTGTGGGTGGAGGCAGGACCAAGCTCAGTTGCAATGACCCCTTGCAGGTAAACGCTGGCTGATCTCCGACACAAACAGCCTTGATCTGGATGATGCAGCAGGAGGGAAGCTTCTGACTAGCTAGAGCTGAAAATTCCAGGAACATCCCTGCATTGTTGGAGCTGAGCAAGGAACAGCCAATTTAAGCAAAGGCAGGAAACTTTTTTTGTTACTTTCCTTATGTAGGGGTGGTTGGATTTCAGAATGCACATCAAGGAGTGAGGGAATGAAATGGGGCCATCACCACTTAGAAACATGAAGGCTGAAGGCTGAAGGCAAGAGGTGATAGAAACTGAGTGACAGCAACACGTGGATGAATGATTATTGAAATAGAGCAGAAATGTACAATTAGGACAATAATTTGAATTAATGGAGCATTTTTAAAGTGGAAGAACAATCCAGGTGCAGGAACGCTTGGATTCAATGATTAGTTTTAGTGTAAAAGGCATATTTCTGTGTCCTCCTTTATAGCAATTTAAACCAACATGAAATAAATCTCAATGAATTGCATCTGCCCAAATTAGGAGGAAATGTACCATTCTACTCGTCTTACCTTGACGAGCATAAAATTTCATTTCTCTTTTATTTGAATCAGCAAAAAAAAATCTTCCAGAAACAATTCCATTTAGTTAAGACAAAAAAAACTGCAGTTTCTGGAAGTCTGAAATGTAAACAGAAAATTCTAGAATACAGTTATGTTGAAAAGGTTTGTGAACCACGAGTTGGATTTTCACCTCAAAAGAGGGACTTGGGAGTCAGACCTGTTCCCTGATATTACAGCTCTGCCTCCAGCCTTGCAGTGCCCGGCCCAAGTTACACTCAGGGCTGGGCAGGGCAGTTAAGAGACAGGCTGGCTTGGGGCTGCTGTGACTCATAGCAATCCCGAAGAGGTGGGAGGGGTGCAGACAGATGCTAAACTAAACAGGTTAAAAGAGCCTCCCCCAATCTGTTCACTGGGGCACCCACCCAGAGATAACCGCTCCGTCCTCCCTGGACCGACCTATCCGCTCCCTACCTCCCCACCCATACTGTCCTCTCCACCTATCTTCTTTTCTCTCCATCTTCGGTCCGCATCCCCCTCTCTCCCTATTTATTTCAGAACCCTCTCCCCATCCCCCTCTCTGAAGAAGGGTCTAGGCCCAAAATGTCAGCTTTCGTGCTCCTGAGATGCTGCTTGGCCTGCTGTGTTCATCCAGCTTCACACTTTGTTATCAGAGATAACCGCTCACACTCACTCCCTTATCTGCCCCGCATCAGTGCGGTAAAACCAATCACTGAACTTGGTTTCTCCTTTCACAGATGCTCCCTGACCCTTTGCATATCTCAAGCACTGTTTGGATCTCATTCACATCCAATCTAGTTTAAACTCTGAGAAGCAGAGAACAAAACCATGACAGCAGCATCATTCAACTTTCTAAATTCATCCAGTCCTTACTGTGACCTAATAAAATCAGAGAGAAACTCTGACAGCCTCTGAGGAGAGAAAGCAGAGTTAAGGCTTTGGACCCAGTGACTTTTTTTTCTTCAGAACTCACTTACTTTGACCTTGTGCATGTCCACTCCATACATCTCCAGCCATTTGGCTTTATTGAGATAGTTTGTTTCCGCTTGAGATGGTGACTGACCCCTGTAAGGAGAGATAATTTCTAGTAAAATGCTCCTGCCCATAATTATACCGAGTGCTGTAAAGCATTCTTAATTCAAAGCACTGCAAGGCACCCGCTTGGAGTTACAACAAGCCTGTAAGCACAGAAAAGGCCATTTAGCCTAAAAAGCCCATACCCGTCTACACCCAGGAAAAGAAGGAGATATTCGACCTGCATTCTTTCCATTTCTCAAAGATGGCGAGTTCCATTTCTTCAGTCTGGTTTGGCACAAATCTGAACTCTGACACAAAGTCTGGACCATGCTCCAAGGGATCGCAGTCACCCACTTCAGCTGTAATCAAATAAACCAGGAAAAAGGAGTTAGATTTAAGTGATAAAATGAAGGTCTTGAACTACAGAATATCCCTACCTCAATCCTTCTCAATTATCTACCCCATTCATAAGAAACACATTTGCTATTTGATCTGAAGAACTCACAATGACACTCCAAAGTCAGATTACCAGGAAGGGTAAGGAAAAAGCCCAAGTGAGCACAGAGTGGACATTGGCAATACCATGTCACTAGCTTGTCCAGTGGCCTTAGTGACACCCAAGTAAACTTAAGACATGGAGGCCTGTTCATCAAGCTGATTCAAGCTTCATTGATTGGGATGCTCTGAGGGTCAGTGTGGACTTGTTGGGCTGAAGGGCCTGTTTCCATACTGTCGGGATTCTATGATTGCTGGCAGGTCAAAGTTCAACAATCCCCAAGATAACAAGGTGTAGAGCTGGATAACCACAGCAGGCCAAGCAGGAAAGTTGACGTTTCGGGCCTAGACCCTTCATCAGAAAATTCCCCACCTGGCAAAACTGTGAAGCGCCTTGGCCAGCTGTTTAAGGTAGCAGGCTACAAGCAGTTGTCCTTGGGGAAGCTAAGGAGGAACATTAAACAACAGTCATTAATCAGAGGGTTTTTTTTATTCATTTGTGGGACTCAGGTGTTGCTTGCTTATTCAGGATTTATTGCTTGTCCCTAGCTGCCCTTGAGAATCTGGTGGTGAGCTGCCTTCTTGAGCCGCTGCAGTTCAGCTGCTATGGGTTGACCCACAATGCCACGAGGGAGGGAATTCCAGGACTTTGACCTAGCGACAGTGAAGGATCCGTAACATATTTCCAAGTCAGGAAGGGGAGTGGCTTGGAGAGGAACATGCTGGTGTGAGTATTCTCACACATTTGCTGTCCTTGTCCTTCTAGATGGAAGTGGTCGTGTGTTTGGAAGGTTCTGTCTGAGGAGTTTTGATTAATTTCTACAGGTCTTGACAGTAACACCACAAAAACAATTTTTTTTTTAAAAAGATAGATCAAGATCAGTTCAATGCTTTTTGACAAAATTCACTGTACAGAGAAATCCCAGTAATTCGAAAGCTTCCAAATAATTCCTGGGTACTGCTAGAAAAACACAAGGGCCTGTACTGCGCTGTAATGTTCTATGTTCTATGTCATCTCATGGGCGCCCTGACCTTGGTTATAAAGCTTTGGAGGCAAGTCAGCACATGACCGATTTCTGCTCCAAATGAGCCACCTCTGGAACAAATGGGTATGTTTGGACGGTACTACAAGAAATCTCTCAATTCATACAACATGAGAAAGTTATAGCTGCCAGAAGCTTGAGAACAAGATACCAGCTTGTTGCCCCATCAGTCACTCCAAGACACCATGTTCGCCATTTCCTGCTTTTGAAGTGAAAGACAAAACACCCCAGTGTTGTGCTTATCAGACATCATCCCCAGAGTCTTTCTGAGGATCATCTTACCATTGGGTATCATCAGAGCAGAACCAAGGCAGGGAAATAAGGTTCAATCCAGTCTAAGCTTCATTTGAAAGTATACATGTGGCATTTTAACCCTAACGCAAAAGCAAAATAATCAGAAAATATAATAGCTCACCCTGAATGGCATAGGCTGACAGCTGGACTGATGTGTCAAAAGGGCATTCTAACCTGGATAGGTGAAAAAGAAACGAGTTTATTTTTCAATAATAAACGCAAAATTAAGTTCTACTCAAGACATTAAGTGGCACAATGCCAGAGGGTGATGTGATTTGATTTGATTTGATTCTGTGCCCACAGTTCACCATCCAAATGCAATTCCAATCACTGTTTGGTTTCAAGAAAGGCAGCAAGTGAAAAGTTAACCATTTTCCTGCACAGAAGGTCAAGTTAACCTGTGAAAAGTTCCTTTACTTCAAAGTGAACAGATTGCATGGATAAGCTAATGGGATTCACGCATGAAAGACTTGAAATGAAGTTGTTAAAACACGCTGGTTCAGGTTTTGAAGTGTACTTTACTCTGTTTTTGGTTATATATCATGGTACCAATACTCAGCATGAATGTCTTAAATGTTGAACTGTTTTTCTTTGAAGTATTTAAGCAGTATTTGGAGGAATGAATGGTACCAGTGTATTTGTTTTACAACAGCAGAATCCCTCAAGCCCACTCTATCATTCAACAGGACGATGGCTCCACTCTCCTGTCTGGTCTCCATAATCTCTAAGTAAATCACACCTTTGTTAATCTAACATGTGTCCAATTCAGTCCTGAATACATACATTGATTCAGTATTCACTGTTCTCTGCAGAAGCACATTCCGAACACAATGTTCAAACAGAAGACATTTCTCCTCACCATCTTAAATTACAACTTTTTATTTTTAAATTTGACTTCTAGCTTGTGAAGCTCCCGAGGGAAAATCTTCTGAGTATCTATACTCTTAAGATACCTAATAAAAGTGTGAATATCACATTTGCCTTCCCATTACTTGCTGCACTGACATACTGATGTTTTGCATTTCACATACAAGAATACCCCTTGTACAACGCTACTCTATATTCTCTCCATTTAAATATATTCCACTTTTTTATTCTTCCTGAACAAATCGCATCTTCCAGAAGCTCTCAGATGAGAACAACAATGTCATTACCCTCTTGAGTATTACAAGAGAAATCCCAATTCTGTCTTCATTCCTGCTCTAAAAATCTAGATCTCCCAACCCAACAGCACCTGCACCAAAAGAAATGTAACAGTTCAATATGAAATAGGTCACTTTGACTGGGAGAATGAAAAAATGGAGATTATCACTTAAACGGAGAACAACTGTAGAATTCCAAAGTACAGAGGCACCTAGGTGTTCTTATACAAGAGTTTCAAAAGTCTCATTGCTTCTTAGAGAGTCATAGTGGTATACAGTTTGGATGTAGACCCTCTGGTCAATTCATCTATACCAACCAGATATCCTAAATTAATCCAGTCCCATTTGCCAGCATTTGGCCATTTAGCCAGAGACTTTTCCCCAGGGCAGGATTGACTGCCACGAGGGGTCATAGTTTTAAGGTGTTAGGAGGAAGGTATAGAGGAGACGTCAGAGGGAGGTTCTTCACCCAGAGAGTTGTGCGCGCATGGAATACTTTGCTAGTGGTAGTTGTGGAAGCAGAGTCATTAGTGACATTTAAGCGACTGCTGGACATGCACATGGGCAGCAGTGAATTGAGGGGAATGTAGGTTAGGTTATTTTATTTTTGGATTAGGATTATTCCACAGCACAACATCGTGGGCCGAAGGGCCTGTACTGTGCTGTACTTTTCTATGTTCTATGTTCTATCCCTCCAAACCCTTCCTATTGATACAATTACAACATTTTAAAAAGCATCAGGATGTGTATCAGCCTCCACCATTTCCTCTGACACTCCAGGAAAAATAGCCCCAAGCTATTCAGCCTCTCCCCAGAGCTCAAGCATCCAACCCTGGCAATATCATCGTAAATCTTTTCTGAACTTTTTCAAGTTTAAAAACATTTCTCCTATTTGCATATTAACAGGAATCATGCCGGGGCCATGATTATTTACAATATATATCACCGGATTGGATGCAGAAGGTGAACATACACTCTCAAAGTTTCTGCGTGACACAAAGGTAAGTGAGTTGGCAAGTGGTGAGCATGACACAAAGAGGGATGTAGACAGGTTAAGCAAGCAGGCAAAGATTTGTCAGATGGGATGTAATGTGAGATTATGCACTTCGGCAAAAAGTGGAGGGGCTGAATATTATTTAAATACTGCAGGAAGCTACAGGGCCGAGGGATTTGGAGGTCCTTGTCGTGAATGGCAAAATGCTAACATCCAAGCTCAGCAAGCATAGGGGAAGGCAAACAGAATACCTCGAAAGGGAAGGCAGTACAAAAGTAGAAAGGTTTTGCTAAAATTTTCCAAAGGCACTGGAATACGGTGAACAGCTTTGGGCCTCTTATCTAAGGGGAGATATACTGGCATTGGCGTCAGTCCACAGTAGGTTCACTCGGCTGATACCGCATATGGAGGGACTACATTATGAGGAGAAGTTGAGGAGAGTGGGTCTGTTCTAAGCAAATAACATTACATATGTATTAAAACAGACAATGTAATCCTTGTAGTTTCAAACATCCTCAGTACAAAGTAATGGTTAGATGCTTGATTTTGACTGGCGCAGGAAGGATGGGCTAAATGTTTTTTTTCTCTGTGCTGTAGACTTCTATGGCGTAAATACTAAATGACACTTACTTGCCACTCAGGATGTCCTGCTTCAATTGTAGTACAAATAAGTACCTGTAGATTGACAAGGAGACAGAGTCAAAACTTAAAGCAAACCCACTGGAAGGTCATTTTTTCACCATATAAAACGTAGCAGTTATAATTAGAATGGCACTTTTGCCTGAGGATGGAGGAAGCAGATCCAATATTAAATCCCAAAAAGGAAAATAGTTAAATGCATGTAGTGAGAGAACTGTAGGCCTACAAGGACCAGGTGCCTAGTTGGATTATTCTTTCAAAGAACTACCATAGAGAGGATAGACTCAACGGCCTCCTTCTGCACAGACTACAAATGTAAGACAAACTGACAAGCAGCATGCTTAACCCATGCCAAGTGTTTAGGGAACCATTCTAAATGCAACCTGCAATAAAAAAAAAGTGACCCTACAAAATGAGAAACTACAAACAGATTTGCTCTGAGACAATCAGAGGGGAAAAGAAAATCCCAGAAGCGCCTTTAAAAACAACACAACAAGTCCTTTACTGCTTCAACTCAATGTCACGGTGGTTTGGTCACATGACTGAAGGCAGCTTTATCAAAGGTCAGCGTGTGACAATCTTGATGTCACGTGGGGCACAGAAGCAGACAGAAAGGTCATGGAAACTAGCAATCCAAAACCGGGCCAGGTTACTACAGTCAACCAATCCATTTCATGGCCTAATTCCAATTACCTCCAGGACTAAAAGCAGACTATTCAGACTGTATTTCATTACAGCTACAATAGCAGATGTATACAGGCAAACAAACATGATCAGAGGGTCAGCAGAAAACAGAAAAGTAGTCGGGGGGTTCAAACCACATCTAGCTAAAAACAAACCGCATTGTTAAAAAGCAGCTGCAACAATCTGAAGTCACCTCCACCCATTTGGATGAGGGCTGCAATCAGGCATATTTACTCTTCCAACATATCATTTCCTCCCCTCCACTCCCACCCCTCAATACTGTCCTCACTTCACCTGAAGACATTGGCTTGTGCCGGGATACCAATCCACGAGAAATTAATATCAGTCTCTCCCTCCTCCTTCACTACTTTAGAACAAAGCACAAAGTCCTATCATCTACAGCTGCACAGCAGAGCCTAATTCTCATCTGGACCAGACACATATGTGTGCTGACCTGCCAGTGAATAGCAATCAAGGCAAGATTCCTGGATGATTATGCCTTGCATTCTCACCCAGGCCCATCTCAATCCCAGACTAACAGAGGCCAAGTGAAATCCATTCTACTGCTGCTGCTCAATTAAATTGGTTCCAGTGAAAAGGGGTCTAACCCCAACAGCTTCTTGGTGAGAGTCCGTCACAGCCATCTTGGACTTCACATGTTGCAAAACAGCCAAAAAGAGCATTACAAGCACTTTCTTTGTCCTTGGAAATCTTTCCCACTGGTGAATGAAGCATCACATTGTCAGGTTCTGAGGAAGGGTCACTGGACCCGAAACGTTAAATGCTTTCTCATCCACAGATGCTGCCAGATCAGCTGAGCTTTTCCAGCAACTTTGTTTTTGAATCATATTGTCAGGGTCAGATATTTACCGGGGGAAAAAATACGGTGAATACCAATAATGTTACCATTTCATTATCTCTCCCAAGTTTTGTTATTACATGGAGATTTGTGTTTGTTCTATGCTGAGCCTTGGCAAGCCAACAACTTTCAGCTTGTGTACTTGTTAAGAGGCACTGAACTGTAACTAGCACTGAACACTCTTGCATACACACTGTGGGGGAATTGCCATTTCCAGATTGAACACACACCTCCCTCTGGGAATGAACCTGCTAGAACTTAAAGGAACCGATTATCATTCCCATAATTTCCTGAAGGCAGTTCTGCAAATAGGCAATAGATGTTGCAATACTGTGCACTGTCCCGGTTCCTATGTCAAACTTTATTTGACAATACTCCTGTTACCAGTTAGTATACAACAGGAGTCAGCCAGAATTGAAATAGATCCCGCAAGGGATCAGAAGACTCTCAGCTTCTAATTGGCTGAAACAGACAAATCATTCAAATCTCAAACCTGACTGTCCCTGCTTTGTGCTCATGGGCAACCTAAGGCAAGTTGACCATGAGGGTTCCTACTTTTATCAAAGGTTGGAAAAAGGGGGAGAAAATGGATACAAGGATTTCTATTGCCAATCAGTAGCCAACTATTAGCAAAGTAGGAATCTGAGTGAGTTTGCCTTGGCAGCGAAGACTGTTCCACTCCAATGCTTTCAGAACACTGGATACAACAGAAGTAATGACCACTCAACAGTTTGTAAGTCAACTGACAGAATTTATGCCTCTACAAAAAGGAAGAGAAGCAAATAAATATTTGACAACTGCTGCGACGTCATACCAAAAGTCCTTTAAATCAGATACAACCATCAAAGGAAAAGCCACAAAAACAAAGCCACACCTTACCTTGTTAACTCTTCACGAAGATTATTTGGTTCAGAGGAGTAAAACTTCACCCTCAAATGAAGGCAGTACGGTGGACCAACTGCAAGGGGAATGCTAAAAATAAACAACTATGCATATAGACCACAACAAAAATAATCCAATTTCCTGGGCGCTATTTCAAAATCGGAGAAAATGCAACCATTCACTCTAAAACATCATAATGGAGAGCAGAATAGGAGTATTAACATTCACCAACCCATTCCTTTCTGCACACTGGAGGTCTCCGAGTTTCCTTTGTACAACTCCTGCATAACTAGCTGAAGCAGCATCGAACATTGCGGAATTTAAAATGTGAGTCACAACAAAAAGTACTTACTTGCCTTTTTCCGCAATCACATCAACATCACATAACCAGAAGCAAGCTCCAACTTCAAAACTGGTCACAAGGGTTCTTGGTCAATTTGGTTATTTGGGAAGGGCCATCAAATTGCATTCACTTTTTCAAAAAAATTTGGTGCATAAATTCAAATGAATCGGAAATTTGTCATTCAAGTTCTTTCTGGTTCAATTCCCAAATTATTAGATTTGCTTACACTGTTCCTTTGCCCTGGTTCATGCATAATGCTACATTCAAGATTACTTAAAATGTGCATGAGCCGATGTGAAACACATACATAAGCATTACGTTATAGACTTGCTCGCCAAGCGTTCGATTGCAGACGTTTCGTCACCCTGCGAGGTAACATCGTCAGTGCGCCTCGGTGAAGCACTGGTGTTCTGTTCTGCTTGTTATTTGTATGCCACAGTTTGCAGCGTGGTTGGCATCACTTCCGGTTCTGTTTCTCAGTGGTTTGCATATTGGGTCCAGTTCAGTGTGTTTGTTGATGGAGTTCCAGTTGGAATGCCAGGCCTCCAGGAACTTGCTGGCATGTCTTTTGTTTGACTGGTGGTATTATGGATGTGTCGAATTTGTGTCCTTGTTTGTCTGTGTGCATTGAGACCAGTGAGAACTGGTTGTGTCTCTTGGTGGCTGGTTGGTGTTCGTGAACTCTTGTTGACCGTTTTCTTCCAGTTTACTGGTGAAGCAGCAGAGGATGGTTTGGTCTATAGTATCCCTCAGGAGTACCTACAGAAATGTCCTGGAGTTCCCAATGCTTGCCTTCAAGTCTGGTCTCACTTTTTGACACACTATGGTCATTCAATACAGTGACTTAGTGTCAGTTTTCACTAACTCTACTTTACCACATCATTCACTTTAGTAAATACCCTCTAAATCCAAATTTACCTTTCGCTTGGTCCCTTTTATTTCTGGACAATCCTTTAGTATCACTGCCTCCTAAGCTCTCTGTGAACCTTGTTTCACATCTCCAACATTCCATCCTGGTTCCCATGGCTGAAACCTTCCCTCGAGGGTTAGCCTTCTTGCTCCTCTGATGTTGCTTGGCGTGCTGTGTTCATCCAGCTCTACACCTTATTATCTCCCCACAGTACGTAGTCCCAGCTCCACACAGGTATAACTTGTCCACCTTGAACTGACCAGAAGTCACAGGAGAAGAGCAAGGCCATTCAGCCTATCAAGTCTGTTCTACCATGCTGATCAAATAATCCTCAATTCCCCTTTCATTCGTTTTTGTCATAACCCTGGATTTCCTTACTCATTAAATACCTATCTCAATCTTGAATATGCTAAATATCCCAGCCTCAACAACAAGCTTATCACAGATTCACTAGCCTCAGAGAGAAGAAATTCCTTCTCATTTCTATCCTACATATGTGACATTTATGCTGAGATTTGTTCTTAGGCTTTTCCACAAGGCAAACAACCTTTTTGCATCTACCCAGTCATGTCCCAAAGCATCTCATATGGTTTAAATAAGGCTGCCTCTCATTCTTCCCTCTCTCTGGCACCAGATTAATCCAAATGCCCCTTGCTCTTGCAGCAATTCTCCAGCCGTGTATCTTCTTAACACACCCGCACACAGGCGCTAAATATTGAGATTAAAAAGCAGAACCTTAAAGTTAGTAATGTTCTCCCTGACAGCTCAGTATCTGACTGAACATTAAGGCTTTCCCATCCCTGCATGAACCATATCTTCTGACCATTCTACCTTGCCCCTCCCCTCGAAACATTCTTGTCCTCTCAGTGACCTCTGGCATCAGGCAGAGACACATTGATAATTGCAAACATGACTTTCCAACAACATTAATAATGAATCCCTCTTCCATTTCCACACTTTCTGCTCTTAAATTCATTTGCCCCACACTGTCACAACCGTGCTTTAGACTGCACTCCCAGTCCCTCTCCCAAGGATATCTGGTACTCAAAACTGGTTCAAAAGTGCTACATTCCCAAAGAATTCCAGCACAGTCCTACCCCTTCCAACATGGTTGTACAATCACCTGCTCACTATTCCATTGGTTTCTTCTGTGCTGCAAGTTGAACACCATGCACCCCCAAAAATACCCAGCCTTCTCACATGTCTTACAGTGACTTCAGCCACCATTTAGCTTCGGGTCCGAATACATCAGAGATAATTCTAGCTTCCATGGTCACTGGCGCTTGTGAAGCATCCTGGATGCACCACAGAACAAGACAGGCCCTGGCACAAGATTCCCTCGCTCTTAAAATGATACTTCAAGCGAATGAATCAGTTGCAATAGCTTTAAGCAAAAAAAAACTTACTTTTCACTTGCTTTCTGATGCTCTTGGTGTTGTCCAACCAATGCTGCAGCATAAAATATAGACAGATATAAATTATGTTCAGAAACAGCTAGCAGACTGTGTAAAAGCAGTGAACAATCCTGGCTTACATTCCCAATATAAACGGCCGTCAAGTGACCTGGTACCAAACCAAATTTGCTTTTCTTCACGAACATAGCAGTGAAACAATTCAATGCATTCCCACTACAAAGATATTTTCAGATTATAAAGTAAGCATACAGAATACCAAAAACAATTACTCAGTTTTAAATAGCTGTTAAGAACACATCGTAACTGACTAAGGCATTGAACTATAGGAGACAGATCATGCTGGGGGTGAGGGGATTGGGGGCGGTCTGTTTAATTCTGACAGAGTGCAGGAGAGTCAGTGGCACAGCAGTAACATCAAAACACTTTCAGAAAATTAAGTGATAGACATCCCCTCCCTTCAGACCTCCGCTCTCATATTGAGAGGGAGGAGATTGTCCTGAAAAGGTCAAGTGCTTTTCTCTCTCTTCCCACACAAGCGCTGTCTGCCCTGCTGAGAGTTTCCAGCATTTTATGCTTTTATTGCCTCTTTCCAGCACCTGCGATGGTTGGCTTTTGCCTGGCAAGTGGCTCTGCGTCTCCGGTGATGACGGGAGAGGAGCTGGAAGATGGTTTGCCTGCTTTGGTTTCAGCTTCTCAAGTTGTTTGTCTGCTCAAGGACAGCATCTTGACATTCAAAAGAGAGGAATCGAGTTTGACATGAAGCAGATCTAAATCGGCACGGAATATGAAGCTTTCCGATCTTT
The DNA here is from genome assembly GCF_030684315.1 of Stegostoma tigrinum. Classification (NCBI taxonomy): domain Eukaryota; kingdom Metazoa; phylum Chordata; class Chondrichthyes; order Orectolobiformes; family Stegostomatidae; genus Stegostoma; species Stegostoma tigrinum. The sequence continues at coordinate 89,474,421 of NC_081360.1, forward strand.
TGATGAAACTGAGAATTGTGATGGGCTCTACAAGAGCAGGATAATTCCCTCTGCCAGAATGCTCCCTTAATTATGGGAAAAAACATGCTCACAGCCAATCCCAGAAACAGGTACTGGCAGGGATAGTGTTTTAGAACTTTGTACATAATGTTAACCAAGGCAGGGAACTTAAAGTAGTTTGTCAAAGTTGGTCAGTTATTCATCAAGGATCTGGTAGATTACCTCTGAAACTGTTAATTTGTTACTATTTCTTCAAGGTTTGAGAATTAAGAAAGAAAGAACGAACAGCAGGAAAACAATACACATTACTAAATTATCCATTTCCTTTTACACCTCCCTGTTCTGCTGTTCAGGGACAAATACCATTGTTGAGAACTGAAGTCAGTCTATGTGTTGATCCTAGTAAAACCCTCAGATAGCAATAAAACATAGCCTGACCTTTTCACATCACATGGCTATTTTTAAAGGAATGCAGCCCTGCATGCAGCATTTCAAAGTGAAATAAACATCTGCAACCTTTGGAAACAGATCCAGTTCCAAAACAGTTTCAATAACTGATCAAAATATAAATCAGTTTGTCCACAAAAGCTCCATCAATCAGATTTCAGTAATGCTCACCAACCATCCAATGTCAAGTGAACATTTCAAATTAGAAATGAATTCTGGTTTGGGGTTATAAACTATGAACTGTAAATCTGTGCCCAAGGGGAAAGGATGTTCAACAACCAGATTTGGCCTTGCACTGCTTTTGCTTCTCCCCCAACCCACTCATCACAGGCCTGTTTTCTTTCAGCTCCTCCGCATTCCAGCACTAGACATGTAAAAGCTCTTAGCCAAGGAACAATTCGCGTTTTGTTTGAAAAGCCACTGAAAGCTCAAATCGTCAGCTTTCAGTCTTCTTACATGAAACAGCCCCCTGCATTATCCAAGCAAAACATGGGCCCAATATCTAAATAGCCTCATCAACAGCGGGTGGAAAGTTAAATTGCTTACGTAGAAAAATTGCCATTCCTTCAGGGAGAAAAGCAAGTGCATTTTGCTTCCCATTTTCTTTTTTATTCACTAGTGGGACATGGGCATTGCTGGCTAACCAGCATTTGTTTTCCATCTCTAATTGCCTTTGAGAAGATGGTGGTCAGCTGCCTTCTTTAACTGTGGCAATCTATTTAGTTTAGATAGACCCAAAATGATCTCAGGGAGGGAATTCCAGGATATTGACCCGGCGATAGAGAAGGAAAAGCAATACATTTCCAAGTCAGGATGGTGAGTGGCTTGGAGGGGAACTTGTAGGTAGTGGTGGTGTTCCCATGTATCGGTCGTCCTTGTCATTCCAGGTAGAAGTGGTTGTGGGTTTGGAAGGTGCAATCTAAGGATCTTTGTTGAATTTCTGCACTGCATCTTGCAGCTGGTACTCACTTCTGCTACTGAGCATTAGCGGTAGAAGGAGTGAATGTTTGTCAATGTGGTGCCAATCAAGCAGGCTGCTTCGTCCTGGACGTCTTAAGCTTCTTGAGTCTTGTTGGAGCGGCACTCATCCAGGCAAGAGGGGAGTAATCCCTCACACTCCTGACTTGTGCCTTGTAAAAGATGGACAGGCTCTGGGGGGGAAGAGGAGGGGGAGGAAACCAGTCAAAAGTTGAGATGCTCATGACAGTATTGTCAGCCTTTGACCTCCTCTTGTGACTGCTGCATTAAGCTTCTGGTCAATGTCTAACCCCGAGGATGTTGCTAGTGTGGGATTCGATGATGGTAACACCATTCAAACTCAAGGGGGAGTGGTTAGATGGTCTCTTACTGGTGATGGTCGTAGCCTGGCATTTGTGCAGCATCAATGGTACTTGCCACTTGTCAACCCAAGCCTGGATATTGTTGTATTTGAACATGGGCTGCTGCAATATCAGAGGATCACAAATGGTGCTGAACATTGTGCGATCATTGGGAAACATCCCCACTTCTGACTTTATGGTGGAGAGAAAATTATAGGTGAAGCAGCTGAAGATGGTTGGGCCAAGGACACTACCTTGAGAGACTCCTGCAGAGGCGTTCTGAAACTGAGATGACTGAACTCCAACACCACAACCATCTTTCACTTCTGCCAGCAGAGTGGTTGCTTCTGATAACCACTGATTCCAGTTTTGCTAGAGTTCCCAGCCATACTTTGGCAAATGCAGTCTTGATGTCACTCTCATCACACCTCTGAAATTCATCTCTTTGACTATGTTCGAACTAAGGTTGGAATGAGGTCAGGAGCTGAATGGCCCTGGCAGAACCCAAACTGGATGTTGCTGAGCAGGTTATTGCTGAACGGATGCTGCTGGATAGCACTGTTGATAAAACCTTCCATCATATTATTGATGATCAAGAGTAAATTGATGGAGCAGTAATTGGCTGAGTTGGGTTTATCCTGATATTTATGTACATGACAAACCTGGGCAATTTTGCTCATTGTTGGGTAGATACCAATGTTAAAGCTGTAGAACACAACATTGGATCGAAAGGTCTGCATGAATCCGGAACACAGAAGCAGAATGTCACCAAAACCTGGCATCTACGTATTAAGTTAAATCTATCAAAGCTCAAATGCATTAAAAGGAAACAGTAGTTTTTGTGCTCCTGAGATGCTGCTGGGCCTGCTGTGTTCATCCAGCCTCACACTTTATTATCTTGGATTCTCCAGCATCTGCAGTTCCCATTATCTCTGATGGAATTTAGATGGAAGTGGGTTGTTGTCATTTTTCACTTCTTTTGTGCTGTTTGGGGCCTCAAAGGGAGAAATGAAGGGTGGTACCATTTTTGGATCCTGCAAACAACGGCAGTGTATAACCAAGTAGACCTCCCCTCGGCCATCAATTTAGACGTCAGATCTGCAAGTTCTGTCCAATTGCTGCTTCTAAGGCAAATGGGCGAGAATAGAGACCTACAGTTTTGGGAGGGCAGCGACAACCTCACTGGCAGAGAAAGGCATTGCCACCGTAGGTGGACAAACGTGTTGGTACATCCACCTTGCTTGGTTTTCAAATGGCTTCAATGTTTCCAAAACACAGGTGACGGAGGTGCCCAGCCCAGCCCACCCTGTGGAAAATCTCACATCATCCACCTCCAGGTAACTGCCAGCTTGTTGATGGTGGTGGGGGCTGGGGGGGGGGGGGGGGGGGGGGGGGGGGGGCAGTGATTGTTCCCAAAGATGACCCATCCTGCCAAGATTGCCAAGTTGAGAGAATTTGTTGGGCTCCTGCCCTACACACTGCTTTCAAAAATTCGTCTTGGAACTCCCTTTTCTGCCTCCGCAGAACTGCCCAGAAAAACAGCGAGAGTTAACCGAATCTAACCTTTCCCCAGCTGGGAAGAATATAACCCTCGTATTCAATACTACAAAATACAATAAAAGGTAATGTTAAAAATGTGATTGTCCAAAGAGAGATTGTGGATTACTTCTGGATAAAAATAAAATAAATGTGAGCTTTCTGAATGTACAAATCACAAAATGCTGGCTAAACAAACATTTTCATTTCACCAAACACCATATATGAACGTAGACAGACAAATTCTTTAAGCATCTTACCGCTACTTGGGCAGAATCCATGAACCTAAGGCCAAAGTAGTCTTTCTCAATGATGTCGAGATGGTACATGATTTGCTCAAAAAGTTCCTGGCCTTTCGCTTTTTTCTAAAGGAACATGAACACAAGAAAATATCAAAGCATAATGCTCAGCAACTTGGATTTAAATAGCTTCAAATTTCAAAAGAATCCTTCGTTTTAAACCATACATTCAAACTGGTTTGATTCATTAACCATAAATAAATTAATAAATGTTGCGGATCTTTCAAAAGGATGAAAATCAGCAATTCTTTTTAAAGCAAGCCAATGTGGCCTGGACACACCAATAAATTATGCTAATGACCAAATTAAGATAAATCAGTCAAGTTGGTAGTGTTAGAAGGGGCACAGATTCATAAGCAGTGACTTGTTTTCTACAGTCTAAAGGGACTTATTTGTTAAAACTGTCCACCTTTTTTTGAATAGCCCAGGAGCTTGTGGATGTTTTTGGCAGGTCCACATTGCTTCCTCCATGTTCACAACTTGGCCAATCAGGGATGATTGGCCTACCAATCAACACCCTTTGAACTATGGCATTCTCGTGCTGAGTGAGGGGTGACTTTGATTGATGAAATCCTGAACAATCTTGACAAGGCACACGTGGAAAGGTTGTTTTCCCTCTGTGTGGGAGTGCAGAGCTAGGGGCAATGTTTCATAAATTAAAGATCTCCCTATTAGGACTGTGGCAATGAGAATTTGTTTTCCTCTCAGAGGGTTGTGCAACTTTCGAACTCCTTGTCTCAGAAGGGGATGGAGGCAACAAGTCATTGAATAATTTTCAGGCTGTGGTGGTTTCTGCCCTTACCCAACAGATGGGAACGTGGAACTTGGAGCGCAAACAGTTTTGTCATGATCACATTGAATAATGCAATAGGGCCTCTTTTTGCTCCTAGCTTGTATATTCAGACACTTGTCGTGATGAGTGCAAGTCAACCAACTTTGGTGACATCTTTCTTTTTCACCAGATTCAAGAGAAAACAAAAATACAACTGTGATTCTTCCCTATCCTCTTTACATCCAGGTGAGTAAAGTGACCAGAAAATTGTTCTATAGCCAGAAAGGAGAGAATAGGTTTGAAAAGCCATACGTAATGGGTTTCTCCTTTAGATGGCAGCAGGACGAGGTCATTCAGTCCTTCAAACCAGTTCTGCACCATTCAGTATGACCATGGTTGATTGCTACCTTAGACTTTATTTGGCTATATTTGCTTTACATGACTCAAACACCTTAAACCAACACAAATATTCACCAACCTGTCGCTTAAGAATTTCAATTTCATACACTCCCATGAGCACTTCTCAAACTCACTCTTAAAAGGTCTAATTTTGAGATTACACCCCATTACTCCACAGACTAAATGATACATGACGGAAAGATTAAATTAGATAGGAGCAGCAAGTTCAGAAAAGGCTTAGCAAGTTAGGCAGCATCCAGACGAACACAGAGGGTTCTGGGTAGTGATCTGAACGATCAACCAGAAATGTCAACTCAGTTTCCCTTGTCACAGATTCTGCCCAGATAACAAGGTATAGAGCTGGATGAACACAGCAGGCCAAGCAGCAGTGTAGCAGCAGGAAAGCTGATGTTTCAGGTCTAAACCTTTCATTAGGAAGGGTCTCGGCCTGAAATGTCAGCTTTTATGCTAAGATACTGCTTGGCCTGCTGTGTTCATCCAGCTCTATACCTTGTTTTCTTGGATTCTCCAGTATCTGCAGTTCCTATTATCTCTATCACAGACTCTGCCCATCTGCCTGGGCTTTCTCCAGCATCCAGAGAATTTTGCCTTTGTCCATAAAGTAGATTCGTTTTGAGGAGAAATTATCAAGCTATTCATATTTTCCCAGGGGTGGCGGTGGCCTAGTGGCATTATCGCTGGGCTGTTAATCCGGAGACCCCAGATAACGCTCTGGAATCCCGCCACAACAGATGATGGAAGTTGAATTCAGTAAAATATCTGGAATTAAGAATCTAACAATGACCATGAATCCATTGTCGATTATCAGGAAAAACCCATCTGGTTCACTAATGCCCTTCAGGGAAGGAAACTGTCATCTGGCCTACATGTGACTCCAGACCCAGAGCAATGTGATTGACTCTTAACTGCGCTCTGGGCAACTGGGTTGGGCAATAAATGCGGCCCGGCCAGCGATGCCCTCATCCTGTGAATGAATAAAGAAAAAATAATTAAATTCCATCCATTTACTGGATGGTCAATATTCAAAAAGTGATAGGAGTGAAGTTTGGGATCTCAAGAAAGGGACTCAAAGCAAATTTAATGCAAACATTGGTAGCAGCGTTACTACTGAAAATGAGAAACTCAAGAAACATTGAAGCGTTACGCTGGAATTAAATTAAATGAGGTACTGTCCAAATGAGTGAAAGTTGACAGATCCAAGATTGATTTCAAACACTGGGGCTGCTTAGCGAGTTTTGAGAAGATTTGTAGCTCAGGTTGAGGTTTTCAGACGTTTCGTCACCATTCTAGGTAACACCAGCACTTCATCAGAGGCTCACTGATGATGTTACCTAGAATGGTGACGAAACGTCTGAAAACTAACCTTCCAGCTCAGTGAGCAAACTCACATCAAGAACTGGGGCTATTTTCCCTGGAGTGTCAGAGGCGGAGAGGCGATCTTATAGAAGTTTATAAAATCATTGGGAGGCAAGGATAAGGTGAATAGCCAAGGTCTTTTCCCTAGGATGGCAGAGTCCAAAACGAGAGGGTGTACATTTAAGGTGAGAAGGGCAAGATTTAAAAGCGACCTGAGGGGCAACTTTTTCTACACAAAGGGTGGCTCGTGTATAGAAATAGCTGCCAGAGGAAGTGTTGGGGACAGATACAATTATAACATTTAAAAAGCTTCTGGATGGGTATATGTGAGGAAGGGTTTTGAGGGATACAGGCCAAATGCTGGAAAATGGGACTAAGTTAATTTACAATATCTGGTCGGCATGGACGATTTGGACCGAAGGGTCTACTTCTGTGCTGTAGATCTCTATGACACCCAAGACAGTTGAAATTCTTAATGAAGAAAATTCTGAAGAGATTTTAAAAACTTGGACAAGACAAGCCATTGGATCTGGAGTGACCAACCTCTAGTTTGGTGGGCACACTGCTGCAAACCTGGGTCCATAAACCTCCTCCCACTCCAGACATTCCAATACAGCCCATTGATTATAATCCTTTGCCACTCGAGTAAGTATCTACCTTCCCCTTAAAGGGTTCATGTCACCCACTCCATATGATAATGAGCTCTGCACTTTCAATAACATCCTAAATTTCTTGCTAAACATCACTGGTGACCATCTCATATTGCAGGAGTGATTGTAGTTTCTCTAATAGCAGTACTGAGTACACAAGGCTTTCTGACTTCATCTTTTTAAAAGTTGCTTACTGCATGTTATTCCAGGTTATTCGCAAGAAAGAAAATACACATTTCTTTTAAAAATAAGTTGCATATGTTCTGACTAAAACAGAAATCACATCAATCAAATATGTCTATTGCAGCGTAACTGTAGTCTTTAAGCCAACTTGCAATTGGCTGAATTTTGCAGAGTGACTGTGATTCTGGGCTGGATACTGAATTCTGTATTCTGCCTGCCAGAACATTTTGATGAGCAATACCGTGGGTGCTGGACACATGGGCACTGCCCTTCAGCCCCAGACTGATGTACTCCTGTCGTGAAGGAATGGCAGGTATCGAGACTACCGCTTACAGTCATCAGTCTAATGGCAGCAATTCCACCAGGTTCAAAGTGCCATGGTGCGGCTGCTCTCTCTACAGAAACTGCTTAATCTGAGGGCACTGTCTGGCTACCCCCACTGCATAACAAAAACACGTTCTATAAAGCAGCACCATCACTGAAGAAACAAACAAACAGACAGTCTGTGTGTACAGTGCACTTTTTCTTATCCTTAATATTGTCTCCCCAAATGGCGCCAGAAGTGACTGGGTGCATTGCCTGTGGCACTAAGAGGGTTCTGGGCCCACATTTAAATGGGCTAGTGACACTAAATAAAGTAATTCATTCAAATGTTTGGGGGGAGGGATGCTGACCCTCACTGAGAGATTAAGAGATATATTATTGCACACTCCTGAAGCAGATGGGACTTGAATGCAAGCCTCCTTGTCCTAGAGAGAGGGAAGGTATCACAGTGCCACAACAGCCCCATTGCCCGATTTGATCCAGCACTAATAATAATTCTCAGCTGAAGTTATTGAATTGTAACAACAGCACAGTAAGAACATAAGAAATAATAGCGGCTCTGCACTACTTAGCTCTTTGAGCCTGCTCCAACATGCAATAGAATCATGGCCCACCACCTATCTCAGTGACACTTCTTGGGTTACACCTCATCCCTCAATTCCCTTAGCATCTAAAATATAACTGCAGTCAGGCTTGATAGATTCAGTGTCTGAGCATTTGCAGCTCACTCCAGCAGATAATTTCAATGTTCGCAACACCTTGAGAGTTTACATTTCTCATTTCACTCCTCATCCCAAGACCCTAACTCACGGGTCTAGATTCCCTGAGGCAAAGGAAGCATCTTTGTAGCACTGATCTGGAGGAGATAGTGGCCAAGTAGTTATGACACTAGGCTAGTATTCCAGAAGTCCAGGCTACCTAGCAGGGAGTGGAATTTAAATTCCATGAACAATTCTGGATTATGAAGCTAAGCCCAATAACGACAACGATGACATCTATCATCAATTCATAAGAACCTGTGCGATCGTCTCACATCCTTTAAGGACTAAAATAAATGTTTCTTACCTGGTTTAGCCTACATGTGATTCCAGCCTCACAGCAATGTTTTTTACTCTTAACTACCCTCTGGAAAGGTTTACCATACAAGCATATTTGAAACACAAGAGTCTGAGCCCTCTTGACAGGGGCTGAGTGTGGAGAGGATGTTTCCATTCATGGGAGAAACTAGAACAAGGGGTCACTGTTTAAAAATAAGAGGGTCATCAGCTGAAACAGAGAGGAGGCAAAAAAAATTCTCTCAGTGGGTTCTGACTCTGGAATTCTGTCCCTGAAAAGTTTGTGGAAACAGAGTTCTTGAAAATTTCTAAAGCAGAGGTAGATAGATTGTTTTTCAGTGAAAGGCAGAAAGATTATCAGGAACAGGCAGGATTTTAGAACTGAGGTTACAATCACATGAGCCATAATCTTTTAAATGGCAGAGTAGTCTCAGAGCTGCATGGCCTACTTCTACTCCACAGTTGTAGGTTTCTATTGTAAGCCACTCAGTTTGAAAGATGCATCAAACAAATGCTGTCCACATCAGCAACACTCATCCCATGAAAGAATAAAAGTGTCCTGCCCCTTTAACAACATTCTATGTTCCAAAAGTTTCACCTCTCAATCATCTAAATTCTAGAGATGACAGGATGGTTTAGTCTAATCAAACCCTGCTCATAGGGATAATCTCCTCCTGTCCAGGAAGCGGAGTAGTGAACTTTTTTTGCACTCTCAAAAGGTCAAAATACATCCTTCTTTCATTCAGGAGATCAAAACTATATTCAGTACTCCAAAGCCCCATGCAATTGCAGGCAGACTTTACTGTTACATATGACCCACTTTGCAATAAAGGCCAGCAAAACAACTGCTTTTCCAAGTGCTTTCTCTACTTGCATGTTAAGTCATTCATTATTCCATCTGAAACCTGACATTATTTGCTGCAATTCAGATGAAGAAAAAACGGTCTCAACTACAAATCATTATCTTTCTGCATTCCTTTTTAAAGTGAGATTTCAACACAACTTTTTGTGATTCAGTTATATACAAGTAACATTAGCACAAGTAGCACATGAGGACAGTTGGTAAAATGATCCCCAATGGATCACTTGTTGGTATAAAAGAAGAGTGATCTAAAAGTAGAATTTGCAATCACAAGGACTAGCTGAAACACCAGCATGAGAAATATTTAAGGGGAAGCTAACGATAGCTCACGAGAGTAAAAGCCAGCACAGATCAGTTGTGCAGAATTACATGCTTTGGTGATGTGGGCCACTGGGTAACTTTGTAAAAATGTCATTTCCATGCCTCGTGAAGAATTTATCTTCTCCCTGGTGCCCCATTCCAAAAACACAAAGCAACCACAGCACATAATTACAAGTGAAACAAATTTTCTGCAGAACAATCATGGTGCTTCAACACCATCTCCCAAGCCACATTTGGCTGAAGCTGAACAGGCCAAAGATCAAACTTAATTCATCAAAAGGTGCATGGTAATTTCTGAATCAAGTGAAACAAAAATGTATTTTTCCACTCAGAAGTCTCCTGAAAAGCATTTTCTAATAAAACAGCCAGTCAAAAAAAATTCATTACCATCAAAGCTTTTATTTTAAGATAAACACAAAAAGAGTCTTTTAGGTCAGTTAAATATGCAAAGGCCTCTCATATTTGTCCAGTGCTTAGAAAGTCTGACAATGCTGCTGAAGTTGACACAAAAGCCCCATTGTAAAACCGTAACGAATGACGGCCCAATGCTCACAGGAATCAGGAGGCAGATTTTCTTTTCGAAAAACTCAAACTCCATTTCTTTCCAGCCACCCACAAATCACAATAAAACATGCAAATACAAACAAACCAAGCTGGACAGCTTTAACCCACTGAGTGCCGGTATATCACACTTAGACCAATTTGTGCTCAAACTATAGCTGCATGAGTGAGGAAGGGACTCAGAAGCTGTGTTTACGTTTCCAGAACAAAACAGCAAAAAAAGGCTTTAATTTTAAAACCCAAATAATGCGGTTCACTATACCAAAAGTGTATAAAGTTTGATTTGAATACTAAGGAGTGATGGACTATTTAATACTCTGTTGCAAAGCAGAGAAGGAAGAGATGACAAATGAATCAAGTCACAGAAATTTACTCCACTGTTAAATGTCCCCAAAAAGTAGAAAACGATTTTAAAAACACAATAGGAAGAAGATCAGTGCAGATAAAGAATTCACGCAGGTATATTGCACACACAAAAAATGTGAACAATCAGCATTCAGAGATAGTAGGAACTGCAGATGCTGGACAATCTGAGATAACAAGGTGTAGAGCTGGATGAACACAGCAGTCCAAGGAGCATCATAGGAGCAGGAAAGCTTGATGTTGAAATGAAGAAGGATCTAGGCCCAAAATGTCGGCCTTCCTGCATGGCATGGAAAACCTGAATCCAATGGAAAAAAAGATATGCAAAAAAAAGTAACTAGGAGGTGGCAAAACCAAACTTTTATGAAATAAAAGCCCAAAGAACTGCAGATCCTGTAAATCAGAAACAAAAACAGAAATTGCTGGGCAAACTCAGCAGGTCTGGCAGCATCTGTGCAGAGAAATCAGAGTTGACCTTTTGAACCAAGTGTCAATTCCTTAGAACTGAGCTTGTCCAGCAATTTGTGTTTTTTTTAAAAACTAGTTCTTTCATGGGATGTGAGCATCACTGGCACAGTCAGCATATGCTGCCATCCTTAACTCTCCTTTGATTGCATGGCTAGCTAGCTACTTCAGACAGAAGTTAAGAGTCAACCACATTGTTGTGGTTCTGGAGTCACATGTAGGCCACAGCAGATAAAGATGACAGATTTCCTTTCCTAAAGGACATCTGTGATTCAGAGAGACTTTTAGAGACACAGACAATTATTGTCATGGTCACCATCAAGGAGGCTAGCTTTCATACCTTCGATTTATCAATAGACTTCAAATCCCATGAGCTTCTATGATGGGATCTGTACCCATGGCCCCAGAATATCAGCTGTGTTAGTGGCTCAGTGGACTTGACATACATCATTATCTGTCTTTCTCCCACCAAACTGGATAGTTAAGGAGAGAGATAATGGGAACTGCAGATGCTGGAGATTCCAAGATAATAAAATGTGAGGCTGGATGAACACAGCAGGCCAAGCAGCATCTCAGGAGCACAAAAGCTGACGTTTCGGGCCTAGACCCTTCATCAGAGAGGGGGATGGGGGGAGGGAACTGGAATAAATAGGGAGAGAGGGGGAGGCGGACCGAAGATGGAGAGTAAAGAAGATAGGTGGAGAGAGTGTAGGTGGGGAGGTAGGGAGGGGATAGGTCAGTCCAGGGAAGACGGACAGGTCAAGGAGGTGGGATGAGGTTAGTAGGTAGCTGGGGGTGCGGCTTGGGGTGGGAGGAAGGGATGGGTGAGAGGAAGAACCGGTTAGGGAGGCAGAGACAGGTTGGACTGGTTTTGGGATGCAGTGGGTGGGGGGGAAGAGCTGGGCTGGTTGTGTGGTGCAGTGGAGGGAGGGGATGAACTGGGCTGGTTTAGGGATGCAGTAGGGGAGATTTTGAAACTGGTAAAGTCCACATTGATACCATATGGCTGCAGGGTTCCCACGCGGAATATGAGTTGCTGTTCCTGCAACCTTCGGGTGGCATCATTGTGGCAGTGCAGGAGGCTCATGATGGACATGTCATCAAGAGAATGGGAGAGGGAGTGGAAATGGTTTGCGACTGGGAGGTGCAGTTGTTTGTTGCGAACTGAGCGGAGGTGTTCTGCAAAGCGGTCCCCAAGCCTCCGCTTGGTTTCCCCAATGTAGAGGAAGCCGCACCGGGTACAGTGGATGCAGTATACCACATTGGCAGATGTGCAGGTGAACCTCTGCTTGATGTGGAATGTCATCTTGGGGCCTGGGATGGGGGTGAGGGAGGAGGTGTGGGGACAAGTGTAGCATTTCCTGCGGTTGCAGGGGAAGGTGCCGGGTGTGGTGGGGTTGGAGGGCAGTGTGGAGCGAACAAGGGAGTCACGGAGAGAGTGGTCTCTCCGGAAAGCAGACAGGGGAGGGGATGGAAAAATGTCTTGGGTGGTGGGGTCGGATTGTAAATGGTGGAAGTGTCGGAGGATAATGCGTTGTATCCGGAGGTTGGTAGGGTGGTGTGTGAGAACGAGGGGAATCCTCTTGGGGCGGTTGTGGCGGGGGCGGGGTGTGAGGGATGTGTCGCGGGAAATGCGGGAGACGCGGTCAAGGGCGTTCTCGATCACCGTGGGGGGAAAGTTGCGGTCCTTAAAGAACTTGGACATCTGGGATGTGCGGGAGTGGAATGTCTTATCGTGGGAGCAGATGCGGCGGAGGCGGAGGAATTGGGAATAGGGGATGGAATTTTTGCAGGAGGGTGGGTGGGAGGAGGTGTATTCTCGGTAGCTGTGGGAGTCGGTGGGCTTGAAATGGACATCAGTTACAAGCTGGTTGCCTGAGATGGAGACTGAGAGGTCTAGGAAGGTGAGGGATGTGCTGGAGATGGCCCAGGTGAACTGAAGGTTGGGGTGGAAGGTGTCGGTGAAGTGGATGAAATGTTCGAGCTCCTCTGGGGAGCAAGAGGCGGCGCCGATACAGTCATCAATGTACCGGAGGAAGAGGTGGGGTTTGGGGCCTGTGTAGGTGCGGAAGAGGGACTGTTCCACGTAACCTACAAAGAGGCAGGCATAGCTGGGGCCCATGCGGGTGCCCATGGCTACCCCCTTAGTCTGTAGGAAGTGGGAGGAGTCAAAAGAGAAGTTGTTGAGTGTGAGGACGAGTTCAGCTAGGCGGATGAGTGTGTCGGTGGAGGGGGACTGGTCGGGCCTGCGGGACAGGAAGAAGCGGAGGGCCTTGAGGCCATCTCCATGCGGAATGCAGGTGTGCAGGGACTGGACGTCCATGGTGAATATGAGGTGTTGGGGGCCAGGGAATTGGAAGTCCTGGAGGAGGTGGAGGGCGTGGGTGGTGTCACGGACGTAGGTGGGGAGTTCCTGGACCAAAGGGGAGAAAATGGAGTCCAGATAGGTGGAGATGAGTTCGGTGGGGCAGGAGCAGGCGGAGACGATGGGTCGACCAGGGCAGGCAGGTTTGTGGATTTTGGGAAGGAGATAGAAACGGGCCGTGCGGGGTTGGGGAACAATGAGGTTGGAGGCTGTGGGTGGGAGGTCCCCTGAGGTGATGAGGTCGTGAATGGTGTTAGAGATGATGGTTTGGTGCTCAGGTGTGGGGTCATGATCGAGGAGGCGGTAGGAGGTGGTGTCGGAGAGTTGGCGTCTGGCCTCGGCGATGTAGAGGTCAGTGCGCCATACTACCACTGCGCCACCCTTGTCTGCGGGTTTGATGGTGAGGTTGGGGTTGGAGCGGAGGGAGCGGAGGGCTGCCCGTTCTGCGGGGGAGAGGTTGGAGTGGGTGAGAGGGGTGGAGAGGTTGAGGCGGTTAATGTCTCGACGGCAGTTGGAGATGAATAGGTCGAGGGAGGGTAGGAGGCCAGGGGGTGGTGTCCAGGAGGAGGACTTGTGTTGGAAGCGGATGAAGGGGTCAGTGGAAGGAGGGTTGGGTTCCCGGTTGAAGAAGTAGGCATGGAGGCGAAGACGGCGGAAAAACTGCTCTATGTCCGACCGTGACTGGTATTCGTTGATGTGTGGTTGTAGGGGGACAAAGGTGAGCCCCTTGCTAAGGACTGACCGTTCGTCCTCAGTCAGTGGGAGGTCTGGGGGGATGGTGAAGATGCGGCAGGGCTCAGTGTGGCTGTCTCCTCTGGGGTTGCTGGCTGTGGAGGTTGTGGGCGGAGCGATGAGGTCGGCCGTGGGCGGGGTTCCGTCGGCCGTGGGCGGGGTTCCGCCGGCGTCGACCGTGGGCGGGGTTCCGTCGGCGTCGACCGTGGGCGGGGTTCCGTCGGCGTCGACCGTGGGCGGGGTTCCGTCGGCGTCGACCGTGGGCGGGGTTCCGTCGGCGGTGGGAGGATCGGGGTGGGCGGCAGCAGCTGAGGTGAGGGTGGTGTGTGGGCTGTAGTACCTGGACGTGGAGGTGGTGACTGCAGCAGCGGTTCCGGAAGTTCTGTGGCCGGCGGAGGCGGATGTGACGTCATCGGTGGGGTCTCTGGCCGTGTCCTCCTGGTCAATGGCGGCGGGTGCATGGTGGGGGAGGGGCAGGGACAGAGTCGGGATTAGGGAGGTGCAGGAATCCTCTTGTGGGTGGCAGGGGCCAGTGAGTTTGTTGTACTTACGATTTTTGGTGTCCAGTAAAGCTGAGTGGAACTGGGTGTTCACTCTGTGGATCCTGCGGAGGATAAAAAACAGCAGAGGTCCTTTGTAGGTCTGGGAGAGGGAGGCTCTGAGCTGGGGCAGGCTGGATTGCAGTGCCTGGAGGTGCCGGCGCATGGCTGCGAGTGTCTGTTTCAGGACTCGCAGGGAGAACCGCTTCTGAAGGGTCTGAATGTTCTGGGTGTAGAGGTGGTCACGGTTGGGGCCAAATTGGGAAGGCTGAAATGTGGACTGTAGTCCCTTGGGGATGATCTGGTTCCGTAGGCAGGTGCTGAGGAAGGTGATGTGGCTGTGGTACCTGGTTTGCTTCAGGACATGGTCGAGCAGTTTCAAGGCCGAAGAGATTACAAGAGAGTTGCAATGGGAGAGAGATTCCCTGAGGTTGGTCCGGAGGGAGGAGGGTAACTTCTTCAGGTTAGGCATCCCTGGAAGAGGCTTCGCAGTGAGGTTAAAATAGTATCAGAGATAATGGGAACTGCAGATGCTGGAGATTCCAAGATAATAAAATGTGAGGCTGGATGAACGCAGCAGGCCAAGCAGCATCTCAGGAGCACAAAAGCTGACGTTTCGGGCCTAGACCCTTCATCAGAGAGGGGGATGGGGGGAGGGAACTGGAATAGATAGTTAATGTCCTTTAGAGAAAGTGACCGGCCACATTTGCCTATAGGCAATTCCTTGACTTCACCTCAATATGGCAGGTTGTTAACTCTCAAGTTGCCTATCGAGTCATTTTGTGCATCAAATTGTTACGAGTAAGGGCCCTGCCTAGTTGCACTCAATGCATGAGAGCAGAAAGAAATATTGTCCCAAAAGGCACCGAAACACACAAGAAAATTCATTCGCCAGAGAAAATCACCTTATGGGTAGAATGGACTGAATCTGAGATGAGCTGTTCATCTCAGAGCAGCTACGCCTTGTTAGGTGTAGCGCTGGATGAATACAGCAGGCCAAGCAGCAGAGGAGCAGGAAGGCTGAAATTTTGGGCCTAGACGCTTCTTCAGACCCTTGTTCCTGCTCCTCTGATGCTGCTTGGCCTGCTGTGTTCATCCAGATCTGCACCTTGTTATCTCACATTCTCCAGCATCTGCAGTTCCTACAATCTCTTCCAAACACGGGGTGGTTTTGTCCTGTGCTTGTTCGTGGTTCAGTTCAGCCACAGTAAATACAACAAACAGTCTGTGAGTACAGTACCAGTGAGCAGGTAGGT
The DNA here is from genome assembly GCF_030684315.1 of Stegostoma tigrinum. Lineage (NCBI taxonomy): Eukaryota > Metazoa > Chordata > Chondrichthyes > Orectolobiformes > Stegostomatidae > Stegostoma > Stegostoma tigrinum. The sequence goes on from NC_081360.1 coordinate 89,490,246, forward strand.
GCATAGGCAGGAAAGTGAGTGAATGAACTGATGGGGAAAGATGGGCTGCTCAGGGTCTCACCTGGCCTCATATTCTGAGTGGACTCAAGCACATCTTCAAACAGTAAATCAACATCGAAAAGGTGCACTTCAGGGAAGGTTCAATATATTCAACAGTACCTAACATAACCGCACAACAAATACAACAACTTTTGTGATCAGCCTTCCTAAATCTGTAAAATGCCTGAGGCACTCCTGTCCCATTCAACTCCCTCCTCCTTCCTTCTATACGTGACCTAGCTTTGACCTGTTCTGTAACCTCTTTTGGCAATTGTCTGACTCGACTTATGTGAAGCATTTTGGGATGTTTTACGACATTGCATCCCTGTATAAAAGTTATTGCTATTTTAGAGTAACTGGCGGTTTTGCCAAACTAGATGGCTAGGTCCTCCTGGGCAATGATGACCATACTAGTACCTGATTTTTTTGAAATATCATTCCCAGGACTCTACTGCTGCTTTGGTACAACACAGAGTCCCTCACATATTCTAGAACTCCAGTAGACTGGATGCTACAATGTGCTTTCAGTGGCTTCATTAACCTTGCCTCAACATTTTGATGTCCTTTCCTTACAACTTAGGAGACAGTTGTAGATATCCAGGTATCAAACTCTATCCGCACGGTTCTTGAACTCCCCACATACACCCTCATGACTCACAAGAATAGTAGCCACAGAGGTGAAGAATACAAGAGCAACAGCTGCGCTGTGAATCTGGTTTCTAAGATGGTGAACTTGGATTTGAAAGCTGAAAAATAGATTTTAGTTTTCTGCGCTGCAAGATGAGATTTTTAAAGTTAAAAAAAATCAAAAAGTAATTTTGAACACGTTAGCTAAAGTCAGGAGCATGATGGAATATTCCCGATTGGTTTGGCTGGGTGCAGCCCCAACAACGCTCAAGAAGTTTTACACCATCCAGGACAAAGCAGCCCGCTTGACTGGCACCACATCCACAAGCATCCTCTCCCTCTACCGCAACCAATCAGTAGCAGTAGTGCGTATGTAGAAATTCACTAAAGATCCTTAGGCATCACTTTCCAAACCCATGACCTCCATCAACTAGAAGGACGAGGGCGGCACCATGGAACACTACTATGTGCAGTTCCCTCCGGGTCACAAACCATCCATATCAATGTTTCTTCACTGCCACCAGGTCAAAATCTTAGCACTCCCTTCCAAACAGCATTGTGGATATATCTGCAACCAATCAGACCGCAACTGCTCGAAAAAAAGCAGCTCACCACCACGTCCTCGACTGGCCGCAGCCAGAAAAGCCCATGTCCTATGAATAAATACAAAAAGAATGCGATTTAATTTGAAAAAAACTGCTCAGTTTGATTGGGGAGTTAATTGCTGAATATTTATAATATTTAGTTTTACGATGCAGAACAAGATAGTCAGGGGCACCAGCAGGCTATGCTCAGATGTACTAGTAAAGTCACCATAGTCATACCAGACCACAGGGCTGCTCTCTTAGACATACGGAGATGGCTGGTGGTGGGTTAACCTGAGAGTCACCACATCTCAGGCAAGGGGAGAGTTTGAGAAGGAGTACTTCACAGTAACTTTAGCTGGTGTGGGAATTGATCCCAGCTGTTTATGTCACTTTGCATTGCAAGCCAGCCATCCAGCAAACTGAGCTAACTGACCTCACAGCAGAAGAGACGTCATTCGAGCAGACTGTCAGGATTAGAAAGTGTCTGAAACATCAGAGCTGGAAAGAAGTCTTCAGGCCACCAGGGCTAAGAGGAAGTCTTAAACTCCTCAGCAATCCAAGGAGAAGAACTGAAATGAGTTACCGAGTAAGATATTGAAGTATTACGATAGGAGAGAGAAATGGCTGGGATCAAGTAATTATAAAAAGAATGCAGCTCAAAAAAGAGTTGAGTCTTTCTATTTGCTGCTTATTTTCATATTTTTCTGAATATTCACACGTCAGTGTTCCTTTGTTGTGTAATAAATTTCTAAATAAAATACAGAATATTAGCACCATCGTGTCAATCTGTTCGCTGACTGACCACCATGGCAAGCAAACCACAAAAAAAAACATAATGCTACTGCTAGAATACAGTTTTGCCAGGTGTCATCCAATATCAAGTAGATATTCATTCTGCACACAAATGCAGAATTGTTTAAAAGAAAAATCAAATACTATTTTCCTTTCTAAAATGAAGAAAGATCATTAAGCTGAAAATATCGACTTTGTGTATCCAATCCAGTGCCAGTGCCAGACGACTGAAGGATAGCAAATGTGGTTCCCCTGTTCAAGAAGGGGAGTAGAGACAACCCTGGTAATTATAGACCAGTGAGCCTTACCTCAGTTGTTGGTAAAGGTTATAAGGGATAGGATTTATAATCAACTAGAAAAGAATAAATTGATTCGGGATAGTCAGCACGGTTTTGTGAAGGGAAGGTCGTGCCTCACAAACCTCATTGAGTTCTTTGAGAAGGTGACCAAACAGGTAGATCAGAGTAAACCGGTTGATGTGGTGTATATGGATTTCAGCAAAGCGTTTGATAAGGTTCTCCACAATAGGCTATTGTACAACATGTGGAGGAATGGAATTGTGGGAGATGTAGCAGTTTGGATCGGAAATTGGCTTCCTGAAAGAAGACAGAGGGTGGTAGTTGATGGGAAATGTTCATCCTGGAGACCAGTTACTAGTGGTGTACCGCAAGGATCGGTGTTGGGTCCACTGCTGTTTGTCATTTTTATAAATGACCTGGATGAGGGCGTAGAAGGATGAGTTAGTAAATTTGCAGATGACACTAAGGTCGGTGGAGTTGTGGATAGTGACGAAGGATGTTGTAGGTTACAGACAGACATCGATAAGCTGCAGAGCTGGGCTGAGAGGTGGAAAATGGAGTTTAATGCAGACAAGTGTGAGGTGGTGCACTTTGGTAGGAGTAACCGGAAGGCAAAGTACAGGGCTAATGGTAAGATTCTCAGCAGTGTAGATGAGCAGAGAGATCTGGGTGTCCATGTACACAGATCCTTGAAAGTTGCCACCCAGGTTGACAGGGCTGTTAAGATGGCATCCAGTGTTTTAGCTTTTATTAATAGAGGGATCGAGTTCTGGAACCAAGGGGTCATGGTGAAGCTGTACAAAACTCTGGTGTGGCCGCACTTGGAGAATTGTGTACAGTTCTGGTCACCGCATTATAAGAAGGATGTGGAAGCTTTGGAAAGGGTGCAGAGGAGATTTACTAGGATGTTACCTGGTATGGAGGGAAGGTCTTAAGAGGAAAGGCTGAGGGACTTGATGCTGTTTTCGTTTGAGAGAAGAAGGTTGAGAGGTGATTTAATTGAAACATATAAAATAATCAGAGGGTTAGATAGGGTGGATAGGGAGAGCCTTTTTCCTAGGATGGTGACAGCGAGCACGAGGGGGCACAGCTTTAAATTGAGCAGTGAAAGATATAGGACAGATGTCAGAGGTAGTTTCTTTACTCGGAGAGTAGTAAGGGAATAGAACGCATTGCCTGCAACGGTAGTAGATTCACCAACTTTAGGTACATTTAAGTCGTCATTGGACAAGTGTATGGACGTACGTGGAATAGTGTAGGTTAGATGGGCTTGAGATCGGTATGACAGGTCGGCACAACTTCGAGGGCCAAAGGGCCTGTACTGTGCTGTAATGTTCTATGTTCTAATTATGTTGCTAGACTTGTGAGCATTGCCAAAACGTTATGCATTTGTTTCAGATTTCCAGATTCCGCAGTATTTTCTTATGGCCCCATATCCTTTTCATCCTCCAATTCTTACTTGAAAGTTGAGAAACTTTACCTCTCCTTCTCTCAATTTGGTACTGCTCCAAGACCCGACAACACAATGTCTAGTTGACCCATCCCTCACCGCCATTTTAAATATTGGGCTTCCTTCCCTTCAGTGTCATCGATTCCCCAGGAAGGTTTTTAACCCCATTGACCTCCCGAGAGTCAGTAAAGACCGACAAACACAAAGAGTCTTGGTATGTAGCAGACAACATTGCTGTCCAGGATCAGTCAAGATAGTGGACTGTTTAACATTCTTGTATAATGCTGCAATCATCATCACCCCCAATTGTAACTAAAGGCAGGCACGGAGGAGGAGAACGTCCCAACTGTACAAACAGCACCATGAGCAGACTTCATATCAGTGCACACCCAATAAATTATGTTGTTTAAAAAAGGATCTGAAGAATCCTAACTATTCTTAAACCTCCTTTGTATTTACTTTTAAACTGTTGAAGGTGTAAGAGACAGTGTGTGCAAGAATCAGAGAATACCAGCAGAATAGCAAGAACAAGACAACAAATAAAAAACAGGGGCAGGGGCTTCACTGGATTTGTTTGGCAAATTACATGCAGTTTCTTTGAGGCTAGTCACAACAAAGTCTATAATAGAGAAAGGGAACCCATTTGTGAATATTTTTAACTAGTACTGAAATGGGATTAGAATAATTTTGGAGTTTAATGCAGACAAGTGTGAGGTGATGCACTTTGGTAGGAGTAACCGGAATGCAAAGTACTGGGCTAATGGTAAGATTCTTGGTAGTGTAGATGAGCAGAGAGACCTCGGTGTCCATGTACACAGATCCTTGAAAGTTGCCACCCAAGTTGACAGGGCTGTTAAGAAGGCATACAGTGTTTTAGCTTTTATTAATTGAGGGATCGAGTTCCGGAACCAAGAGGTTATGGTGAAGCTGTACAAAACACTGGTGCGGCCGCACTTGGAGTATTGCGTACAGTTCTGGTCGCCGCATTATAAGAAGGATGTGGAAGCTGTGGAAAGGGTGCAGAGGAGATTCACTAGGATGTTGCCTGGTATGGAGGGTAGGTCTTACGAGGAAAGACTGAGGGACTTGAGGCTGTTTTCGTTAAGAGAGAAAAAGGTTGAGAGGTGACTTAATTGAGACATATAAAATAATCAGACGGTTAGATAGGGTGGATAGAGAGCCTTTTTCCTAGGATGGTGACGGCGAGCACGAGGGGGCATAGCTTTAAATTGAGGGGTGAAAGATATAGGACAGATGTCAGAGGTAGTTTCTTCACTCAGAGAGTAGTAAGGGTGTGGAATGCTTTGCCTGCAACAGTAGTAGATTCGCCAACTTTAGGTACATTTAAGTTGTCATTGGATAAGCATATGGACGTACATGGAATAGTGTAGGTTAGATGGGCTTCAGATTGGTATGACAGGTCGGCACAACATTGAGGGCCGAAGGGCCTGTACTGTGCTGTAATGTTCTATATGTTTTATGTTATGAGATGGCTGTTTTTGAATACCAGAGACTCAGTGAGCAGAAGGACCTTTTCCTGTGCTGTAGATCTCTACGACTATGTTGAGATTGGTATTGAGAATGAATAACCATCAGTCCATGCAGTTAGAAGCTGGGCATCTTTGTAGTACCAGGTGGAAAAATATTGAAATCACATAACAATACAAATGAAATATTGACAGAAATCACAAGAAAACAATATTTCAGGTTAGTGTTCAAGGGAATGAGGGAGATGGTGTAATGCTTGTCCCACTAGACTAGTAATCTAGGAGTTTGGATTAATGCTCAGAGAACCAAGGGTTCAAATTCTACAATAACGGAAATGAAATTTACATTCAATTTATAAAATCAGGAATTCAAAGCTAGTCTCGGGTATGATGACCATGCTGATGGTTACAGTTCCGTGCAATGAAAGCAATCTGCTTTCCTCATATGATCTGGCCTAAATGTGACTCCAGATCCACAGAAATACAACTAACTCTTAACTGCCTGAGCAGACCAATCAGTGAAAGACAATTAGGAATGGGTAACAAATGTTGGCCTTGACAGTGAACCTCATATCCACGAATCAACCCACTTCTGAATTTAGACTTCAAACTAAAATTCCTTCACTCTTTACACAAGAAATCATAAATAGTGGTACTGAGATCGCGGATCAACTATGATCACAATGAATGACAAAGCAAGCTTGAAAGACTGAATGGCCTACTCCTGCTCTTAGTTTCACTGTCAACTACAAAATTCAATGAATACCAGACTCAAATATCAGCCAAATGAGTAGTTGCTGATTACAATAATTCATATAGGCATTTTTCTTAAGTCTGCTTTAGGTCGTCTCAGAGTCAGAAGCTTTTGGGTGGTCCTGCCACAGAAACGAGAGAACTGAAATGCAGACGGACATGTTAGGGAGTACTGTAAAGCAAATGCCACTTTCCATAAGAAGTTGTTAAATTAAGGCCAGGTCTGCCCTCTCTGGTGGATGTTGAAGATCCAACGGCCTATACTAATCCCCAACCAATGTAACTTAAAACACATTATCATCGTATAGTTCACTACTACATATGGGTCTTGTGCAACACTGCTGTCACTGATTATTTTTCAAAACAAGCAAGACGCTTCTGGAGCAGATGGAATGTGAACCCAGGCCACCTGACTCGGAGGTACTGACACTGCCACTGCATCACAACAGTCTGTATTGTTACATTATTGCTTTCCAGCAGTGATTACATTTTAAAAAGTATTTAATTGTTATGAGGTACGTTGATGTCAGGAATGGCGCTGTATAAATAAAAAGTTGCTTTGTTAAGGAAAAATACCAAAACAAAACTAAAAAGCCTGAGAGCATTTCAAGAAAAATGACGTGAGCCTTTCCTTTGTTTAAAAAGTTAACAACGCAATTTAAAATCATCTAACTTAGCACTTAATTTTTAATAACATTTTGTTCACTGTATATAGGTAATGAAGCAACAAACTAAAATGTCAATAAAACCTCTGTTGCAAGCCCAGCACCTCCAAAGCCTCAATCATTTATTCAATCATTTTCAGGCCGACATGTACTGCTCACTGTCAGTTGGGGCAACAGAGTAAATCTGACAGGGTCAAGAGTGCTTCACATTCCACCAAAATGAATGCAGTTTCTAAATTTGGACTCCAATTCTTCAGTGACATTGATTATTTTAAAACCAAGGCACAATCCATCCCCTTCCTTAGTATCACTTTCCAATTGTAAGGCTACAATACAACTAACAAACTTTCATTCAGCAATAGCTTAACATTTGGAAAGATTTACAAAGTGACGTAATCAATCATTGGCAGATTCCTGGAACAATTCATTTTTAAAAAATGCTACATTGCTCTTTGGAGAAATCATTTCACTCGAAGAAATAAGCACATCATCAAGTATAATTACAAATACTTCTCATACATTATACTTCTTCCCCCGCTACTGAAAAATACGAGCAGAGATATTCATTCAGTCCTTCAGCCTGCCTCATCAGACAATTACATCAACACTGATCTATAACTCAAGGACATCTACAAGAACAAAGCCACAATTCTATGCAACAATATAGACAAGTGATAAAAACTGTATTGACAGCACATTTCTCTCCACATTACATACTGGAAGATCAGGCATTAACTGTCATCCAAGGCTTAGAAAATGGCACACTTCAAATGTATGCTGTCAAAAATTGGGCTGTCCAATCAATTTTCTTTTTAATCAAGACAGGAATCAGGTTTTCTATCAATGACCCACATTTTGTATGACTTGATGTTCAAAGAGTTGTCTGAGGTGAGGGGAGGAATCACTTGACAACCAAATCCCTATTTTCTTCAGGCGCACTTCCACTACAGAGACTACCCATGATGTTCTACTCACGTCAAAACTTGCAAAAATATCAACCTCACAGAGTGGAAAATTCAGGCCAAGAACAACATTGCAATTGTTAGAAGAACTCTAATTACAGAGAACACAAATAAGAGAAAATTAATGTCTAACCAACTCAACAAGTCTTGTTTTGGAAAGCACCATTACATAAGGCTCAACTACAATAAAGTGTGTTTTCAAAATAAAAATTCACAGATCTGCCTTGAATTTCTTGTTTCAATATTTATGACTGATGTTCTTTTTAAACTTTAAAATCATTCAGCCAATCTGACTGGCTGCAGGTTTCACATGCAAGGAATTTCTGAAACAATTAATTTGCCAGTGCATGCACACACTTGCCACTTGATAACCTTCCCCTCCTTGTAAAAACATAGGCACCCCCAAGTTCGTCCTTACGAAACATTTCCTTGGACATTGTACACGGCATTTAACTGTGATACTACTTCAGAAGAAAACCATCTACATTAGTATGTTAATCGACTTCAGCTAAACAAATTAATAATGGAGTTAGCTCTTATCTTTGACAAAGTCCCATACTTTTTGGTAGGAGTTAAAAAAAATCACACCCATTTGCAGGTGTACAATTTGGTAAATGAGCTTCTGGCGCAGATCAAAACTGGCAGCTATAACGTGGCGAGCATCACACAGACACGGCTACAAGGAGATCAGGACTGGGGAGCTAAATATCCAAGGATATACGTCCTATTGCAAAGACAGGCAGGAAGGCAGAGGGGGTGTGGTTAACTTATTAGTAAGAAATGAAATTAAAATCAATAATAAGAAATGAAGTAGGTTCAGATGGTTTAAATCTGTGTGGGTAGAGCTGAGGAACCGCAAAGTTTAAAAAAAAACCAAAGGTGGAGTTACGTACAACCCTCCAAACAGTAGTCAGGAGCTGGAGGGCAAGGTACACCAGGAGACAGAAAAGGTATGTAAGGCAAAGTTACGGTGATTATGGGGAATCTCAATATGCAGGTGGACTGGGAAAGTCATGTTGGTAGTGAACTACAGGAAATTGAATTTGTGGAATGTTGAGGAGATGGCTTTTTGGAGCAGCTCGTGGAGGAGCCCATGAGGGAGCAGGTAGTACTGGATTTAGTGTTGTCCAGTGAGACAGACTTGATAAGGGAGCTTAAGGTGAAGGAGCCCTTAGGAGGCAGTGATCACAATATGATTGAATTTACTCTGCAATTCAAGAGGGAGAAACATAGAATCAGAGGTATTGGTTTTCTAGCTGAATAAAGGCAACTACAGAGGTATGAGGAAGGATCTGTACAGAATTGACTGGAAGAGGAGCCTAGTAGTAAAGACAGTGGAACAGCAATGGCAGGAGTTTCTGGGAGTAATTGAGAAGACACTGCAAAAATTCATCCCTAGGGAAAAGAAACATAGTACAGGGAGGATGAGGCAACCATGGCTGACTAGGGGAGTCAGGGACAGCACAAGAGCAAAAGACAAAGCATATGTAGTAGTAAAGGGCAGTGGGAAACCAAAGGATTGGCAAGCTTATAAAGACCAACAGAGGGCAACAAAAAAAAAAGAAATAAAGAGGAGGAAGATTAAATAGGAAGGTAAAAGTTTCTTTAGATATATAAAGGGCAAAAATAAACATTGGTCTGCTGGAAAATGATGCTGAAAAGATAGTAGTGGGGAACAAGGAAATGGCTGAAGAACTGAATAACTACTTTGCGTCAGTCTTCTCAGTGGAAGATACCAGTCAGACACTGAAAAATCAACGGAGTTCAGACAGCAAAGCGGAGTATGGTGGACATCACCAAGGAGAAGGTGCAAAAAAAATTGAATGGCCTGAAGGTGGACAACTCACCTGGACCAGATGGACTACACCCAGAGTTCCTAAGGAGATAGCTGCAGAGACAGTGGAGGCATTAGTGGTGATCTTTCAGGAGTCGCTAGAGTCAGGGAGGGTCCCAGAGGACTGGAAAATTACCACTGTGACATTCCTGTTTAAAAGGGAATAAAGCAGAAGACTGAAAATTACAGGCCAGGTAGCCTAACCTCAGTCTTGAGTAAGATTTTGGAGTTCATTGTGAAGGATGAGATTTCCAAATACTTGGGAGCACATGGTAAAATAGGACAAAGTCAGCATGGCTTCACCAAGGGGAGGTCATGCCTGACAAATCTGTTAGAATTCTTTGAGGAAGTAATAAGCAGGGTAGGCTAAGGACAGCCAATGGGTGTTATCTACCTGGACTTCCAGAAGGCCTTTGACAAGGAGCCGTACAGGAGGTTGCTGAGTAAGATAAGGGCCCATGGTGTTAGAGGCAAGGTGCTAGTGTGCACAGAAGTTAGGCTCTGGCAGAAAGCAGGCAGAGGGGATAAAAGGGTCTTTCGCAGGTTGGCAGCTGGTGACAAGTGGTGTTCCGCAAGGGTGAATGTTGGATCTCAACTTTTCACTTTATACATTACTGATCTACATGAAGGAACTGAGGACATTCTGGCTACATTTGTAGATGATACAAAGACAGATAGAGGGTCAGGTAGTATCGAGGAGGTGGCAAGGCTGCAGAAGGATTTGAACAGATTAGGAGAGTGGAGCCAAGAAGTGGCAGATGGAGTACAACGTGGGAAAGTGTGAGGTCTTTTGGTAAGAAGAATAAAAGCATGGACTATTTTCTAAATGGGGACAAAATTCAGACATCTGACGTGCAAAGAGACTTGGGAGTTCTAGTTCAGGATCCTCTCAAGGTAAGCTTGCAGGTTGTGTCAGTAGTCAGGAAGGCAAGTGCAATATTGGCATTTATTTTCAGAAGACTTGAAAATAAAAATATAAAATATGTACTTCCGAGACTCTATAAAGCTCCAGTCAGGTCACATTTGGAGTACTGAGTGCAGCTTAGGGCTCCATATCTCAGCAAAGTTGTACTGGCCGTATAGTGGGTTCAGAGGAGGTTCACGAGAATGGTCCCAGGAATGAAAAGCTTGACATATGAGGAACATTTGTGGACTCTGGGTCTAAACTCAATCGAGTTTAGAAGGATGAAGGAGGATCTACTTGAAACCTTCAGAATACAGAATGGCCTGGACAGAGGGGATATTTGGAAGATGTTTCCATTGGTGGAAGAGACTAGGAGCCGAGGGCACAGCCTTAGAGTAAAGGGAACACCTTTTAGAACAGTGATAAGGAGAAACTTCTTCAGCCAGAGAGTGACGAATTTATGGAATTCACTGCCACAGAAGGCTGTGGAGGCCAGCTCATTGAATATATTTAAGCTGGAGATAGATGTGTTCTTGATTATCAAGGCGATCAAGGGTTACAGGGAGAAAGCGGGAGAATGGAGTTGAGAAACCTATAAGCCATAATTGAATGGCAGAGCAGGCTCAATGGGCTGAATGGCCTAATTTTTGCTCCTTTATCTCATAGTCTTATGGTCTAATTTCAAGGAAAAAAAAGAGTAGTTGAACTTTCCCTAGTGTAGTGACCATCTATCCTTCAACCAACATGATGCCATCGAAACAGATTCCTCTCATTGGGTTTGCGTTAAACGGTTTTGGGGAGTGATTTGGTTTTGATTTTAGTGTCACATGTACTCAAATACAAAAGTACAGGAATACAGTGATAAGTGTATAATGTTGCCACACAAGGCGCCATCTTAAGTACAGATAGCGGATACTAATGGGATAGTGTAGGGGGAGGGGCTTAGATTAGTTCACAGGTCGGCGCAACATCGAGGGCCGAAGGGCCTGTTCTGCGCTGTAACGTTCTATGTTCTATGAACTGCAGATGCTGGAGAATCCAAGACAACAAAGTGTGGAGCTGGATGAACACAGCAGGCCAAACAGCATCTCAGGAGCAGGAAGGCTGACGTCTCGGGCCTAGATGAACACAGCAGGCCAAGCAGCATCTGCTCCTAAGATGCTGCTTGGCCTGCTGTGTTCATCCAGCTCCACACTTTGCCATCTTAAGTACAATTACCTAGGTACAGAATCTTAAGAACAAGAAAGAACAAAGTTAAAAGTTAAACATTGCATTAATTATAGTATGCTTACTGTGCTCATGCATGCCATCTCTCACCAACGCATCACAGAATTAAACTTACCCTTTATACTACATTGCTCGCTATTGTCACTGAGGCTAATCCAATAAACAGCAGCACTGCAGAAAGTGTCTGACAAATGTACCACAGAAAGTTGCATCCCAGCATGGGTCCATTTGAAACAGAAAAATATACAAAATCGTTACGATGAACTAAACAGGCACATTTCTGCCCAGAGGACAGCTAAGCTTCTGGAAGCTTGTGGAAATCCAGCCCTTTAAGATGATGATTTCTCCAGGACATTGGTGCGACCTGCTTTACCTTGTTGCTGAAATCAGGGGTGTTACAGTGTTACTGAGAAATGTATGCCAAGTCTTTGCACAGTTGGATTCATAGACTGCTGTGTTATTGCACCACATTATCATCATGTGCCAGACCTGCCATATGTCACTTGTTTTGGTTTACAGATGCAACCCATTTGTGAACATCCACTCTTGCACTAATAAACCCAGCTGCACATGTTCAAATGGCTTTCACAATCTGTGTCAATCTTGCTAATCAGAATTACAATGAAAATTTTTGCATTTCCACGGCTTCACAGCTCTGTCTGCACAATACAGCAGACTCACGTTTCTGCCAAATTTATTGCACTGGGTCAAAGCCACAGCTATGGCTTAGCTGGTGGCACTTTCACTTCAAGGCTCACTCTAAGACTTGTGCACAAAATCCTGACTGACACTCTACTACAGAACAGAGGGGGTGCTGCACTGGCGGATTTGTCATTTTGCAGACAGATGTTAAAGCAAGGGAGAAGAGGGCAATATCTCATTCCCCCACCTCTCCAGATCCTGGTACCATTCAGAAGTGTACGATAATGGAAACCAAGATAAGGAGCAGGCTATTGGTAAGGGGCTACTTCAGCCCAGGGTAGGAAGTAACACACCAGGCAGCAAGCATCAAGAGTGTTAGCCTGCGACAGAGTTCAACTGTGCCAAACATCAGTTGAAAAGCATTCAGCTTCAGACGGTAGTTGAAGGCCAGGCTTGATGGAGGTGAATGTCATCTGATATCAGGGTGCCTATCTCCGGAAGCTCCAAAGAGTTTGTGCCTTCAGTACTATAACCATTTCTTTGATCAATTTGACCGGATCACTTACTTTTCCTCCTTTAACTATCTTCCTGAATATCCAGTAGCCGAAAATAGCAAGTTCCCAATGCCTGCCCCTTTTACGCCAAGTGTCTGTTAATGACGTTAAATCACAGTGCCACATGCCTGCACCTCATCAACGTTACTTACCTTATTACATGCACTTATTCAATGGTGGAACTACTGACGGATTCCCCATCGTCAAAACCCTTGGGGTCAAAAATGACCAGAAACTTAACAAGACCAAACACAGACATTGTGACTACAAAAGCTGGGAACTCTACAGCAAGTAACTCACCTCCCATCTCCCAAAAGCTTACTGGCTATCTACAAAGGCATGAATCAGGAGTGTAATGGAATACTCTCCACTTGCCTGGATGGGTGCAGATCCAGCAACAATCAGGAAGCTTGACACATCATATACAAAGCAGCCAACTTGACTGTTTGTAGATATGCTGCCATTCTTTTTCTCTCAACCGAGGATGCATAGTAGCAGCACTGTGTACCATTTACAAGGTGCACTGCAGTAACCAAGGCTCCCTTGACAATACTTTCTAAGTCTGCAATCTCTATCGTCTAGAAGAACAAGAGTAGCAGGTGCATGCAAACATCTTCAAATTCCTCTTCAAGCCACATGCCATCATAACTGGGTATACAAATTGTCATAGATAACAAAGTGTGGAGCTGGATGAGCACAGCTGGCCAAGCAGTATCTCAGGAGCACAAAAGCTGATGTTTCAGGCCTAGACCCTTCATCAGAGAGAATACAAATTGTCATTCCTTCACTGTTGCAAGGTCAAAATTCCGGAACTTGCTCCCTAACAGCACTGTGGGATTGGCTGCATCACCAAGGACGGCAACAGTTCAAGGACATTGCTCAACGCAGAGAGAGGGAGGGGGGAACCATCACATTCCATAGTGTCAGTATTAAGAACAGATTATATGTTCAGTGCCCACACTTAAAACAACTCTCTTTTTTTCAGGTATAATGCTTGAAAGAAAGGATGACCATGGATTTTTGTATGTTGATTAGATGCTGTAGAGCTTCACAATTGCCTTCCATAGGTTTTCAGGGACTAAGAGGCTCTCGCTAGTCTTACCACATTCCACAGATACTCTGGAAGTATTTGCAGGTTGATAATCACCTGGCTTGGCTACGTTACACCCACAATTTCCATCGTTATCTCCTCCCAAAGTGGGACTCAATCAATCATGGATCTTCTAGCTCAGAGGTGAAGTGCTACTCTCTGTGTCTTGAGGCACATGTTCACAAAGGATAATGTTTGCAGATGACAGAAATTTGGACTTGGAGTAAATATGGAGAACATAGCAAGAGATTAGTGAAATGGGCAAACACGTCACAGCTAACACGTCAAGATTGTACAATTTGGTAGCAAGAATGGTATCTTTTTGAAAGGAACAGAAAGCCCGAGGGTGTACGTACAGAAATTTTGGAGCAGACAGGGTAAGTTGATTGTGCTACAGTGAGAGCACATTGTCACAAGCAGTGATATCAAAAACATCTACAAGCATAAATAAGAGTACAGTGAAAGTAAATGTTGGCCTTTTAAAGGACAGAAATGGTGAGGGCATAATGGGAAATTCAGAAATGGGACTGGCACTAAACCAATAGTTTGTCTCTGTTTTAACAGTGAAAGATAAGTTCTTCCTAAATACTGCAGTTACTACCTAGGAGCTTGGTGAAATTACGATAACTAAAGAGGTGTAAAGCGAACAGAAGAGATTAAAGACAGATAAGTCCCTGGGGCTCAATGGCCTGCACCCTAGGATATTAAAGGAGGTGGTAGCAGAGATAGAGGATGTATTAGTTATGACTTTGCAAAATTCCCTAAATTTTGGAAAGAATCGGAAACATGCCTATGTGACACCCTTATTCAAACAAGGAGTTAGACAAAAACTGAGAAGTTAGGGGAGGCAATGGCCTAGTGGTATTATCACTGGACTGTTAATCCAGGGACCCAGATAAAATTCTAGGGACCCAGCTCAAATCCCGCCATGGCAGATGATTGAATTTAATTCCAGATATTTTCATTGAATTCAAGAATCTAATGATGACCATGGAGCCATTTCAGATTCTCAGAAAAACCCATGACTAATGTCCTTTAGGGATGGAAGCTGCCATCCTTACTTGTTCAGTCTGACACATGGCTTCAGATCCACACCAAATGTGGTTGGCACACAACTGCTCTTTGGGCAATTCGGAATGGACGATAAATGTTGCCTAGCCAGCAACACCCTCATGCCATAAATGAATAAAGAAATTTTTATAAAGTGGGAAACCTGATAGAGCAGTTAGTTTGACCTCTGGAGTGCAAAAGTTCCTGGAGTTAATCATAAAGGAAAAGATGACTGAACACTTAGAAAAACAAATATCGATTCACTGGTGTCAGCATGGTTTAATGAAGGGCAAGTCATGCTTTACAAACTTGCAGGCATTCTTCGAGGATGTAATCAGCAAGGTGGATAATGTGGTATATCTAGACTTCCAGAAGGCAATTTGACAAAATGCCGCATAATACACTGATCCAGAAAGTCAGATCCAAAGAGGTAATGGGTAGAGTATTAGCTTGGATAGATGATTGGCTGACTGACTGAAATTAGAGGGTTGGGATAAATGGTCCTTCTCACAAAGGTGAACTGTAACTACTAGTAGGGTGTTGCAGGTTCAGGTCTGAGACATCAACTATTTACACTCTGTATTAATGATCTGCAAGCAGGGACAGAGTGTAACATACAAAATTCATTAATGATATTAAAACAGATTAGAAAGCAGGCAATGATGAGGAACTAGAGTTCACAGATGGATACTGATAGGCCAGGAGAATGGGCCAGAATCTGGCAGATGGAGCTTATTGCAAGCAAGGTTGTCCATTTTTGTTAGTAAGTTAACAGCGCAAATTATTATTTAAATGGGAAGCTGATTCAAAGTGAGCCAGTGCAGAGGGATCTGGGCTCATACATAAATCACAGGAAGTGGTCATGCAGATGCAGCATATAAGAAGAAAGGCAAATGGAATCCAGGCATTAATTGCAAAAGGTCTGAAGCAAAAGGAAAGAAGTGTTGTTACAATTATATAAAAGGGTTGCTGAGACACACCTGGAGTATTGTGTCCCGTTTTGGTCTCCTTGCTTGAGGAAAGATGTGGTGGCACTGGAGGCAGTTCACAGGAAGTTCATCAGCGATGAAAGGGTTGTTGTATCAGGAGCAGTTGAACAGCTTGGGTTCATACTCACCTCAGTTCAGAAGATTGAGGGGGATTTGATTAAGTTGCATAAATCACTCCCGTGAGGACAGTCCCAAACAAGAGGTCATAGATATAGAGGAGGTAGGTTCACACTGAGATAAGGAGAAACAACTTCTCTCAGAAGGTTGCGAATCTGTGGAACTCACTGCCCTAGAGTGCAGTTGGGTCAGAATCAATTCATGAAAGATATAGATAGGTTTCTGTTGAAAATAGAGATAATGGGCTATAGGGAGCAGGCAGAAAAGTGGAGTTGAGACCAGGAGAAGATCACTTATGATCATGTTAAATTGCAGAGTGGGCTTGAAGGGCTGAATTGCCTACTCCCACTCCTAATTCCTGTGTTCCTATTGTCATCTTGGCTTTCTTCGTACAAGTATGCGGTACACAAGAGGAGGACACACTGCTTAGAAAACACTAGCTCGGCTTCAGCTGGAGTACTGTGTTGAATTCCGAGCACCACACAGTCTAGGAAGTGTGTCAGGGTGCAGAGATTTACGGGAAAAAGTAACAGGGGTAATAGGCTTCAGCTTGTGGATCGATTCCTGACAGCAAGGAAAATCAAACAAGGGTATTCAATGTCTGGAAGTACGCTGACAGAGTAAAAAGATGCAGAAACCGTCAACAGATTTTAATAAAAGAACCTGTATCGACACAAACAGTGCTGTAACCTGCAAGACTACAACCAAGTACAGGAAAGTGGGATTAGAACGGACAGCTAGTTTATTCAGCTAGAGCAGCCACGATGCGCTGAATGACCACTATCAGTGCTGTAACCTTTCTATGGTAATAAATAGAGAGATTGTTTCCTGTGGCAGAAAATGGTCAATGGTATTCAGCAAGTGGGTATTGACCAGACTTGTGCATGCCACCACCATTGACAGCAGCAGACTCACACTGTGGTTGTTGGATTTGAAGGTGCGAGTCACGAATACATATCACTGTAATTAAACGAATAAACGTGTAATGTTTAGGCTGCAGCTCTCTCCTTCACTTTTTTGATACTTGGCTTCCAACAAAAGAGAGGACATATTTAAGGCAACTGACAAAAGAATCAAAGTGACAAAAGGTAACTTTCTAAAACAGAAGACAAAAAATTGGCCAAAGCCACAGCATCACCATGAGGAAACATCTCCCCTTAAAACGGAACAAGCAGTTAGGGTTTGGAATGCACTGTGTGAGTGGGCGCACTGGGGGCTGATTCATTTGGCTTTCAAAACATAACTGCAGCTTGATCCAAAGAGAAGGTGGTATGTGGGGCTACATGTGAGTCTAGGTGAATTATCCTTGCAAAGAGCAGGTACGAGTACAATAGACAGAATGGCATATTCCTCTGCTGTAAATATTCTATTGTATATACATGGCGGCAAAAGACATACAAGGTGTAGATAAAAACAGTTTGCAATTGGATAGCTCTAGCCAAGACCTGGCAGCAGCACAATGGATTGAATGGCCTCCTTCTGTGTTGTAGTAATTTCTCATTTGGTAGGTTTCAGATGTAATTTAGCACTACAGTACAAAGCAAGTCTTTCTTTCCTCAATCAGTTAGGCCTCAAGGTCTCTGCAACTCCTTACCTAAACATCTCAGTCCTCCTCTGGGCAATTCATTAACAGCTCTGTCTTTGACCCAGTTTGAGTCACTGGTCATAATATCTGGATTGACTCGGTGTCAATTGACATCTGATTTACACTTCTGCAAAAGTGAAGCACCTTCAGAGTACATTAAAAATCATTATCTAAAAGCAAAGTGCTTCGTTTAAAATAGAAGAACTACACTTAAAAGGCATGAATGCAAATCAAGACTAAATTATTTCATAAGTTTTTTATAAAAGAAAACCCTTTCTGCTGTCTGCAACAATTATATCTGAATGATTCAAATTAAATACTTCAGCTGGAGCACAAATGATTTTTGCAGTCTGCCACTGTTGCTTACAGATTCATGGGAACACGTTCCAATTTTTTTTGACAAGGCCAGAACGAGCAAAGTAGAAATGAATGTTCTGGCCAAGTTTTCTGATTAACAAGGTCAGCCAAACACAAACAGATCCATTTCTTTCATCTCGCAACATTTTTACACTGCACTGAACAAAACACTACTGTACACTATACTATCCAGTTCTATAGTAATTGTAACTATCCCAGCTCACTGGTACTGTATTATTGTTGATTAGAGCCGTACCAAGCTGCAGATCATTGATCATTGGGAACGTTATGTCCATTACCAAAGCTCAAATCACTTGTAAACTTTGACACATAAGCTTCAACTGAATTTTAACCTAAACTGCCGGGGCGGGGGGAATCTCCTGAAAGTGACTTCAAATTTTCTCATATACATTTATAAAAGGATTTAGAGTTGTTATACAGCATGGAAACAGATCCTTCAGTCCAACGCATCCATGCTGACCAGATATCATAAATTTATCTGGTCCCATGTTCCAGCATTTGGCCCATACTCCTCCAAACCCTTTGTATTCATATAGCCATCAAGGTGCCTCTTAAAATGCTGTAATTGTACCTCTGGCAGGATAGGGTGAATAGTCAAGGTGTTTTTCCCAGGGTGAGGGAGTCTAAAACCAGAGGGTGTATGTTTAAGGTGACAGAGGGATGATATAAAAGGGATCTAGGGGGCAACTTTTTCATGCAGAGGGTGGTATATGAATGGAATGAGGTGCCAGAGGATTTGATATTGCAATATGGAGCTCTTTACAAGTCGTGAACGTTGGACACAGAGGACATTTCCCCTCCTGGGTAGATCCAGAACTAGGGGACACAGGTAGGCAGGAGGCACTGGGGAACATGGACTTGAATCCCACCACAGCAGATGGTGAAGTTTGAATTCAGTAGCTAGCTAGCTTATTGGCAATCACATAACCATTGTCGATTATTGAAAAAACCTTCAGTTCACAGATGTTTTTAGTGAAGGAACTCTGCCATCCTTACCTGGTCTGGTCTACATGTGACTCCAGACCCACAGCAATGTGGTCAATTCTTTACTGCCCTCTTGGCAGTCTCAGAATTATTACTGTGCAGAAGGATGCCATTGAACCCACCATGCCTTCACTGGCTGTATCATATCATGTCTTTTCCAATATCCTTGTCCACCACTGCAAGCAAAAAAAATTCAATGCTCTCTTTAAAGCCTCAACTGAACCTGCCACCACCACAGTTCCAGGCAGTGCATTCCACTCCTTAACTATTTACTGGGTGGAGTCTGATATGATGATTCTGAAGTCATTCAAAATCAAAATCAGACTCAAACCTGCCAAAACTCCTAAGTTATCCAACATTGATTTTATTTCAGATCTTCAGCATCCACAGTATTTTGCTCCATTTGAGTGGTTAAGTGGCCAGTAATTTATTAAAAGTTCAAACCAGGCAAGTTGACTTGAATAGGTCAAGATATTGCCCATGAGGGTGCAGCAGGGATTGGCTGTTCCCCAAGTTTTTACAAGTAGATTGGAAGTCAATCATGGGTCTAGACAACCAATTAAGATTAAGCAGTACAGTTAATTCATTAATTCATTCCAGCAACACCACTGACAGACTTGCAATATGTTCTGTGAGTGCTCAAAACACAGGGTGAACGTTACAAGTATGGATGGCCAATGTACTTATCTGCAATGGCTAGGGTGGTTTAACCAATTTTAATTGTAGAGCAAATTTTACGAAGCTCCCAACCACACTTCACTGAAGCTCCAGTGACAAGGTACGCACGCTAAAAATCGGATGGTGGTAGAGTTCAAAAAGGACTGGGAGGTCTGCCACACTATAGGCAAACATTTTGCCGCAACATGGAGCCACAAACCTTTAATCCACAGACTCCCGCCAGCACACAAGGCTGGCAGCTTTCCAGACCTCTCCACATGACCAGCTGTCAGCCAGCATCCTAATCAAACACTTACCTCAGCTCAATTAAATCAGAGCCGGAGGTACTTAACTGATTGGCTTCCCTCATTATTTCTCCAGTATCTTCAGCGATAAGCTCTGTGCGCCCACTGAGGGATCTAACGGGCAACTTTTATCGCCCAGAGGGTGGTGCGTGTATGGAAAGAGCTGCCAGAGGAGGTGGAGGAGGCAGGTATGATTACAACATTTAAAAGGCATGTGGACGGGTACACGAACAGGAAAGGCTTAGTGGGAATCTGGGCCAAATGCTGGAAAGTGGGGCTAGATTAATTTAGGATATCTGGTCAGTGCAGATGAGTTGGGTTAACAGATCTGTTTCTGTGCTGAGTGACTCCCTGACGCTAAATGCACTAAATCATGTGCATAAGGTTTTGGACAAATAATTTAAGTCCTTAATGAAAATTGGATTTTAACAATCAATTTTCATGAGATGTAGGCATCACTGGCAAGATTACTCTTGATGCCTGTCCCTCATTGCCTTGAACTGAGGGCTATCACATTTACTTGGATCTGGAGTCAAATGTACACCAGGCCCATGGTGGATTGCAGGTTTTCTTTCCTAGAAAGGATTTCAGTGAATAAGTTTGCCTTTTTTCTGAAAAAAGATAGCAATTGATGATAGCCACCACATAACTATCAGTCAGACTAGCTTTCACCTCTAAATTTTGTTTAACTGAATCTAAAGAACTTCATGGCAAGATGGCAGCAGGGTGAGTCGCTCCACTCTGCTCACCGGTTCTCTTTCTTTCTTTGTCCTTCCTTTTTTTCCACCTCCCTTCTCCCTCCCTCTGTACTAATTCTATACACTCCCCCCACCCCTTATGACCACCTACCCAAGGAGTCGAGAAGGAACCAGGTCGTGACTGAGAACCACATGGCAGGAGCTGAACGCGCGGGTGGTGTTCCGCAGTGACAGCGGATTGAGCGTAGGCCCTAGCGCTGGTGGTGGATCAAGAGTGGGCTGCCGAGAGTGGGCCGGTGAGGCAGCCGGAGTGGGGGAGGCATGGAGAGGGCTGGAAAACCTGAAGCAGGACTGTAGCAGTGGAAAGTTGGACTCTCTTAAGGTTCTCTTTCTTATCTTATCGCCAACTTTAGGAACATTTAAGTTGTCATTGGACAAGCATATGGACGTACATGGAATAGTGTAGGTGAGATGGGCTTCAGATCGGTATGACAGGTCGGCACAACATCGAGGGCCGAAGGGCCTGTACTGTGCTGTAATGTTCTATGTTCTATCTAATGTTCTATTAAGTTAATGCAAATGGCACCATGTATGTACGGTGAAGGTACACACTTTTCATTGTATTTTTACATTGAATACACGTAACAATAAATGATTCAATTCAATTTAATTCCACCCGTCCTTGCACCAGTGCATTCTGCTGTAGCAGCAATGTTACTGCTACACTGCTGTTTCATTAGAGCTTCCCAGGCTGAAAGATAGAAGGCAACAGGCGATACCGAAGCAGAACGGGTGGTGGTATGCGGAGACTCCATAATCTAGATTGGAGGGCCAAATAACATAAATAGAGTAAAAAATTAAAATTGTGGTAAGGAACAACTTACTCAAAAGATATAACAGTGACTGGCCACATCACAAAAGTAATTCATCAGATGGTTATAAAAGTGGGACACACGTAAATCTCTTCTCCTTTTCAAAAGAACAAGAAAAATTTTAAAGCAATCCATCAATCCTACAGGACATAACAAAGGTAGTCATTTTAAATAAAATTCCATGTCAACCTGTAAAATTTTTTGAGACTGATAAGTGTCCTCTCAAGCTAATTATTTCCTCTTGGGAAAATCTCCAGTAACTAGGCCAGACTGATAGACAAATTTTATGAAGTCTTCAAGTGTGAAAGGAATAGTCAATACCAAATAGTGTAATACCTCTGCACAGCAGTTGTTTCCAGTCATTCTGGTCGCCAGCAAAATACGATAGTTTTAAGGTCGGGTTGCTGAGAACCTAGGAACTGAGCAATCCTCCTCCAAACTATACCATGTTCTTCCAAAACTTCAAAGCATCCCATTCAGCCCGCCTTGTGAAGGTAGAACTAATAGAAAATATACAAATCTGTTTAATTCATTCTTAGGATGCCAGCTTCACTAGCTGGGCCAACATTTATTGCCAATCCCTCAGTGCCCTTGTAAAGGCGGCAGTGAGCTGGCGCCTTGAATTGCTGCAATCCATGTGATGTAGATAGAACCACAATGCCGTTTAGGGGGTCTACTGGGATGTTGATCCTGCATCGTTGAAGAAACAGTGACACATTTCCAAGTCAGTATGGTGAGTGGTTTGGAGAGGAACTTGGTGGTGTTCCCATGTGTCTGCTGCCCTTGTCCTGCTAGGCAGAAGTGGTGAGCTAACAAGGCGTAGAGCTGGACGAACACAGCAGGCCAAGCAGTGTCAGAGGAGCAGGAAGGCTGACGTTTCGGGCCTAGACCCTTCTCCAGAAATGTGGATGCGGGTTTGAAAGGTGCTGCCGAAGGATCCTTTGGTGAATTTTTGCCGTGCATCTTGCAAACTGTATGCAACTGCTGCTATCGAGTGTCGGTGGTGGAGGGAATGAATACTTGTGGATGTGGTGCCAATCTAGTGGGCTGCTTTGACCTGGATGGTGTTAATCTTAACAATTGCAAATATCTGTATCACAGAGGCAAAGAATTAAAACCTTGACCTAATTCATTGCCGACTTAAAACATCAAGCAATTTTGTTACACAAACTAATTCAGAAAATAAGTAACTTTGGTGAGACATATGCGAATTAAGCTTCCTGTGTATTAAGTTTATGAGAGATCCATATGCATAATTCATGAATTATAGAATTATAAAACTTACCTCATGAGTCAGCAGCCGACTTGTTTCAAGCGGTGGGAGTGGTGAGAGCGCGAGCTTGGGGGGGGGGGGGGGGGGGGGGGGGGGGGGGGGGCAGCCGGGAAGATAAGCTTTTTCCTATACAAACTTACCTCGTAAGTCAGTGGCCTACTTGTTTCGAGCAATGTGAGTGGTGAAAATGCGAGCCAGGAACTGAGCTTTTACAGTTGGGCATTAGCTCAACCCGATACACTACACGTGTAGTGTCTCCTGCCCATCCTCCTCCTCTAACCAAAAAAAAGACTGTGGAGGGTTGGTAAGGTAAGTCTTTCTTTTCTTTATCAAGAGATTCAATTAACTCATTATAATAAAATTAATAAAGTAATTAACTAAGTAGAGATGGCTGGACAGGTGATGTGTTGTAGCTGTATGATGCGGGAGTGGCTGGTCCCATTGCGAACTGCAGTGGCCACATCTGCAGCAAGTGCTGGTTGCTCGAGGCTCAGAGTAGATGAGCCGGAATCAGAGCTTCAGACACTGCGGTACATCCAGGAGGGGGAGAAGTACCTGGGCGCTGTGTTTCACACCTGGTAGATTAAGTCATTAAAATTTGGTCAGTGGCCAGGGACAGCAGGGTGTGACTGTAAGGGAGGTGGGTAGAGGGATCCTGCAGTCAGGAGCAGAGGAACCTCAGCTCTTGACCTTGTCCAACAGGTACGAGGTACTTGCTCCCTGGGTGGATGAGGAAAAGGGCTGCAGGGAGGATGAGCCAACTGACCACTGCACTGTGGTAGGGGAGGCCATTCAATGTGGGGGGGGGGGGGAGAGAAACAGTTAGTAGTTGTAGGGGATCCTATAATTAGGGGAATAGATGGTGTCCTTTGTAAGCAGGATCGAGAGTCCCACATGGTGTGGGGCCTGCCCGGTGCCAGGTGCCAGGTAAGGGATATCTCTGATCGCCTTGAAAGGATATTGGAGCGGGAGGGGGAGGATCCAGTTGTTGTGGCCCAGGCTGGTACAAACAACATAGGCAAGGCTAGGAAAGAGGGCCTGTTCAGAGATTATCAGGGGCCAGGAACCAAAGTAAAGAACAGGTCCTCAAGTGTTATAATCTCTGGATTACTGCCCAAGCCTTCCTGCTCGGCCTGCTGTGTTCGTCCAGCTCTACACCTTGCTATCTCACCACTTCTGTCTAGCAGGACAAGGGCAGCAGATACATGGGGACACCACTAAGTTCCTATCCCAAGCCACTCATAGGGGCACGAGAATAAGGGAAGTAAACACAAAGCTAAAAGAGTGGTGTGGGAAAGAGGGGTTCCTTTTCAAGGGGCACTGGCATCAGTATTGGAACAGGAGGGATCTGTACCATTGGGACCGTCTCCACCTGAATTGAGCTGGGCCCAATGTTAGAGCAAAAAGGGTAAATAGGCTGGTCAACAGGACTTTAACTAGAAAGTGGGGGGGGAAGGAATGGTGAAACTTGCCTCAGTAGGAAACAAAGCAGCAGGTTAACATCTGTAGGGTGGATTCAACGATGTGGAAAAATATGAAAGAAATAACATGGAAGGAGAACTCAGGAGAGGTTATTGATGTCTCCAGCGCACATAAAAATAGGCAGAGTGTTTGGAAAGGATCAGGAATCAAATACTGGAAAAACAAATGAAAATGAGAAGAGGGAGCGTTAATACAGGACTAAAGGTGATATATGTATGCGGTGTAAGCAATAAGATAAATGAGCTTGTGGCGCAGTCAAAACTGGCAGGTATGACATGGTAGGCATCATGGAGGCGTGGCTGCAAGGGGATCAGGATTGGGAACTGAACATCCAAGGATATACATCCTATCGAAAAGACAGGTAGGTGGGCTGAGGGGGTGGGGTTGCCTTATTAGTGAGAAATGAAATTAAATCAATAGGAAGAAACAATGTAGGGTCAGATGGTGTAGAATCTGTGTGGGCAGAATTGAGGAACTGCAAAGGTGAAAATAAAACCACATTTGGAGCTCTGTACAGGCGTCCAAACAGTTGTCAGGAGCTGGGGCACAAGATACACCAGGAGATAGAAAAGGTGTTTAAGAAAGGCAAAGCCACAGTTTATTATGAGGGATTTCAACATGCAGGTGGTCTGGGAAAATCAGGTTTGTAGTGGATTGCAAGAAAAGGAGTTTGTGGAATGTTGACAAGATGGCTTTTTGGACTAGCTCGTGGTGGAGCCCACAAGAGAACAGGCAATATGGATTTAGTGTTATGCAACGAGGCAGCCTTGAAAAGGGAGCTTAAGGTGAAGGAACCCTTAGGAGGCTGTGATCATAATACGATTGAATTTACTCTGCAATTTGAGAGGGAGAACATAGAATCAGAGGTAACGGAGCGACAGCTGAATAAAGGCGACTACAGTGGTATGACCGAGAAGCTGGGCAGGATTGAGAGAAGCTGAGAGAGGAGCCTAGCAAGAAAGACAGTGGAGCAGCAATGGCAGGTGTTTCTGGAGTAATTCAGCAGACACAGTAAAAATTCATCCTTAGGGAAAAGAAGCTTAGTACAGGGAGAATGAGGCAGCCACAGCTGATGAAAGAAATCAAGGATAGCATAAAGGCAAAACAAAGCATACAACGTGGGGAAGGCAGTGGGAATATGTATGGGAAGCTTACAAAGACCAACACTGGACAACAAAAAAAGAAATAAGGAGGGAGAAGATTAAACATGAGGGTAAGCCAGCCAGTAATATAAACAAAGAGTGTAAGAGTTTCTTTAGGTATAAAAAGGGCAAAAGTGAAGCAAAAGTGGACACTTAACCATTGGAAAACGATGGTGGAGAGATAGTTGTGAGGAACAAGGAAATGGCTGAGGAACTGAATAATTACTACGTGTCAGTCTTCATCGTGGAAGATACAAGTAAAATCCAAAAAATTCAAGAGAGTGTCAGGGGACAGAGCTGACAGTCCGGTGGCCATCACCAAGGAAAAGGTGCGAGTGAAACTCTTTGGCCTAAAGGTGGACAATTCACATGGAGCAGATGGACCACACCCCAGAATTCTAAAGGAGCTGGCTGAAGACATAATGGAAACCTTTGTGGTGATCTTTCAGGAATCACTAGAGTCAGTGAGGGTCCTAGAGAAATGTAAAATCGTTAATGTGTCACCCCTGTTTAAAAAGGGAATCAGGCAAAAGACAGAAAATTACAGGCAGATTAGCCTAACCTCGGTCCTGAGTAAGATTCTGGAGTCCATTGGAAAGGATGAGATTTCTGAATATCTGGAAATGTATAGTAAAACAGGGCAAGGTCAGCATGGCTTCACCAAGGGGAGGTAATGCCTGACAAATCCATTAGAATTCTTTGAGGAAGTAATGAGCAGGGTAGACCAAGGAGAGCCAATGGATGTTATCCACCTGGACTTCAAGAAGGCCTTTAACAAGCTGCCATACAGGAGGCTGCTGAGTAAGATAGGGGCCCATGGTGTTAGAGGCAATGTGCTAGCATGGATAGGCGATTGGCTGTCTGGCAGAAAGCAGACAGTGGGGATAAGAGGGGGTTTCTCAAGATGACAGCTGATGAGAAGTGGTGATCCGCAAGGGTCAGTGTTGGGAACACAACTTTTCACTGTGTACATTAGTGATCTCAAATGAAGGAACTGGGGGCATTCTGGGTAAATTTGCAGATGACACAAAAAGATAGGTGGAGGGGCAGGTAGTATTGAGGAGGTGGCGAGGCTGCAGAAGAATTTGGACAGATTAGGAGAGCGGGCAAAGAAGTGGCAGATGGAGTACAATGTGGGAAAGTGTGAGGTCATGCACTTTGGTAAGAAGAATAAAAGCATGGACTATTTTCGAAATGGGGAGAAAATTCAGACATCTGACGTGCAAAGAGACTTGGGAGTTCTAGTTCAGGATCCTCTCAAGGTAAACTTGCAGTTTGTGTCAGTAGTTAGGAAGGTAAATGCAATGCTGGCATTTATTTTGAGCAGATTTGAATATAAAAGCAGGGATGTACTTCTGAGGCTTTATAAGGATCTGTTCGGGCCACATTTTGAGTATTGTGTGCAGTTTTGGGCCTCATATCTCAGGAAGGACGTACTGGCCTGGAGCGGGTTCAGAGGAGGTACATGAGGAGGGTCCCAGGAATGAAAAGCTTAGCATATGGAGTTCAATCCAGGCAAATGCGAGGTGATGCATTTTGGAAGATCAAATTCAAGGGCGAACTATACAGAAAAATGGAAAAGTCCGAGGGAAAATTGATGAACAGAGAGATCTAGGTGTTCAGGTCCTTTGTTCCCTGAAGGTGACGACACAGGTCAATAGGGTGGTCATGAAGGAATATGGCATGCTTTCCTTCATTGGACGGGGTATTGAGTACAAGAGTTGGCAGGTCATGTTACAGTTGTATAGGACTTTGGTTCGGCCAAATTTGGAGTGCTGTGTACAGTTCTGGTTGCCACATTACCAAAAGGATGTGGATGCTTTGGAGAGGATGCAGAGGAGGTTCACCAGGATGTTGCCTGGTATGGAGGGTGCTAGCTATGAAGAGAGGTTGAATAGATTAGGATTATTTTCATTAGAAAGACGGAGATTGAAGGGGGACCTGATTGAGGTCTTCAAAATCATGAAAGGTATAGACAGGGTGGTTAGCAAAAAGCTTTTTTCCCCCCCAGAGTGGGGGACTCAATTACTAGGGGTCATGAGTTCAAAGTGAGAGGAGGAAAGTTTAAGGGAGATATGCGAAGAAAGTTCTTTACACAGAGGGTGGTGGGCGCCTGGAACACGTCGCCAGCGGAGGTGGTAGACGCAGACATGTTAGCGTCTTTTAAGATATACTTGGACAGGTACATGGATGGGCAGGGAGCAAATGGACACAGACCGTTAGAAAATAGATGACAGGTTAGACAGAGGATCTTGATCGGCGCAGGCTTGGAGGGCCGAAGGGCCTGTTTCTTTGCTCTTTGTTCTAACGTTTGAGGACTCTGGGACTGTAATCATTGGAGTTTAGAGGGATGAGAGGGGATCTAAATGAAACTTTGAGAATACTGAATGGCCTGGACAAAATGGATGTTGGGAAGATGCTTCCATTGGTAGGAGAGTCAAGGACCCGAGGGCACAGCCTCAGAGTAAAGGGAAGACCTTTTCGAACAGAGATAAGGAGAAACTTCTTCAGCCAGAGAGTGGTGAATCTATGGAATTCACTGCCACAGATGGCTGTGGAGGCCAGCTCATTGAGCACATTTAAGACTGAGATAGATAGATTCTTGATTATCGAGGGGATCAAGGTTTACGGGCAGAAAGCAGGAGAATGGGGCTGAGGAACTTATCAGCCTCGATGGGCCGAATGGCCTAATTTCTGCTCCGATGTCTTATGGTCGTATAATTCCTATGACAACCAAAGATGTTTTTGAATTACAAAATGTTTCTTTGGATAACTAGTCATTCCCAGTGAATATACCTCCATACTGGGACATACTTATACTGCAATTGTCATAATCCACACTCCCAGGATAACACAATTACTGTGCACCAGAAACTTCTGACTGTTTATTAATTTTTGTTGCCCACTGACATGGAGATCATCTTCATGTCATGACTTTCCAGAACAGAAGTACCAGTTACTGAATAAACAAATCAATATGCACATTGGCAGTAGCTTGGAACATAATTGTTGTCTGCGATTCCTGTTGTATTGAAACTGGAGAAGATTGTTTCAACTCTGCGCAGGTGAGCTTGTTTCATATAAGATTGACTGAAAGGAAGGCAGAAAATAAGAAATAGCAAGTCACAAACAAGGGAGAAACTCGGAGGTGGATACAGGCTCAGAATTCATGCCAATTGGACTTCATGAATTATGAAGAAAAACCTCTAAACTTAAGACACAGAACTGCAAAGAAAACAGACCTTAACACCAATACATGGAGGTTAAATTCAGACAGTGGCTCAAAATGAAGGATTCAGCATCATCTCAATGCAATCATGGACAACGGGGTAAGAAAGTGTCATTACCTGTTACTGCTTGGTGCAATCAAGAGATTGAACACCTCTTACAGCAGTACTGCAGCCTGGCTGTTGGGACTATAATGAATTCCCACTAAGGAGGGAAATGGATAATTCAAACCATGGCCCATCTGGTAAACTGTTGCAATGTCATCTCCAAACATCAGGACAGACACTTATAACTATTGTGTATTGATCATGTTTGTCTGGGCTGCTTTCCATGGAAAAGGACTGCATTGTTTAACTGAGAATACCAGGCTGAACTGGGTGTAAAATACACTAGGACGGGTTAGATCATAGTCGTCCTGATCAACAGGAAAATGCCTTACACGTTTGTGATACGTTCACTATGAATCAATATTTTAAAAATTGAGGAGTTGTAGCAACTGCGCTGCATTTGGAGAAGGGTTAGGACTGTCAAACTGACTCAGGCCTATGACCAACAATGGGTTAATCCCCATTTCTGAAGAAGGGTCCCAACCCGAAACGTCAATTTTTCTGCTCTTCTGACGCTGCCTGGCCTGCTGTGTTGCTCCAGCTCCACGCTGTGTTATCTCTGACTCCAGCATCGGCAGCTCCTACTATCTCTGAGTGAGTTCTAACCTCACTGCGAAGCCTCTAGGGATGCCCACCTCGAAGGAGTTGTTTTCCTCCCTCCGGAAAGTCCTCAGTGGATCTCTCTCCCACTGCATCCTCTGGTAATCTCTTCAGCCCTGAAACTCTTCAGCCACGTCCTGAAGCAAACCAGATACTACAGCCACATTGCCTTTCTCAATGCCTGTCTACAGAACCAGATCATCCCAAATGGACTCCAATCTACATTCAGGCCATTCCCAATTTGGCCCTGCCCATGTCCAACCTCTACATACAGAACATCCAGATCATGCAAAATGGTTTTCTCTGCAGCTCCTCAAGCATACGCTCTCGGCATTGCGCTAGCATATCCTGGCCCTACAATCAAGCCTGCCCCAGCTCAGAGTCTCCCGCATTTCTGAAGAAGGGTCCCAACCCGAAACATTAGCTTTCCTGCTTGTCTGATGCTGCCCGGCCCGCTGTGCTCCTCCAGCTCTACACTGTGTTATCACGGGTTAACCCAGCCATGTTGGGGACTGTAAGTGTTTACAGCTAAATCACAGTAGCCTTGTCTGGAGGGGTCGGCAGTCGCAAAAAGATGGTGAAGAATGGTCAACCCACCTTCTGGATCTAGAGAGCTCACTGGAAGGACCAACTGCGAGTTCGACTGAAAGTTATCAGCCAAATTCAAGAGGAATGGAGGGCTGAGGAGTTACGCTTGAGTTATGTTAACAAATCGTGGAGATTGGGATAGCGGGTGAAGGAAAGTGAGAGTGTGTGAGCAAGCGAGACTGAGGCAAGAGGAATAGAAACAAGTTCTGGGGTTAAAAAGTCAGTTTTGAACAGAGATTGAAACATTACCATGCCATCACACTCTGGTGCTCAATAACGTACAGGCGTTGATTGTATTTGTTTTAAATTCTTTTGTGGGGTGAGGGTGAAACTGGCCAGGTCAGCATTTATCGCCCAGCGTGGTGTGAACAGTCAAACACGTTAATGGCCAGACCAGAAAAGGATGGCAGTTTCTCTCCCTACATTAGCGAACCAGATGAGTTTTACAACAAATCAGCAATGATCAACATTGGACTCCGAATTCCAGATTTTTATTGAATTCAAATTCCATCTGCCTCAGCGAGATTCGAATCCAGGGCCCCAGAACATTACCCAGGTCTCTGGATTAACAGTCCAGCGATTATACCACTAGGCCATTGCCTCCCCAAAGATAGTTGATGGTGTTTCTGTGGCCGTACAATGGGTTTATACACAAAGCCTTTAGAGCAGGAAAAACAGAACCAGTGACTAAATGAGTCACTTCTGAGTTTTCCAAAAGGCAACGATTTGTTGTTTGGGGCACACAGAAATCAAGGGATGGCGAGTACTGACTTCACTTCTACCTCTCACTCAGTCAGCGATGCAAAGTGCTCGAGAACATTACCTTTGAAATATCATGTGACACACTGCGGCACAGACAAACTTTGACTTCAGCAGCAGGGGAAGAACACCAAGTGCAGGTTAGAACTTGTGACTCAATCCACAGCCAAATCCAAGGGAACACTGCAGGTGTGTTCACAAGATAAATACCAACACAAGAGGCTGGGCCAAACAACTTGTTTCCACAGCGAACAAAAATGCTTTGAAAATACAAAACAATATGAGCTAGGTGGCTGCTGATATAGCCGAACCCTTTCTAACCAGTAACTACCACAAAACCTGTTTTACATATTTTACATCACAGCGCAGAATCACGGAATTCCTATAGTGCAGAAGAGCCATTTGGTGTATCCAGTCTGCACTGACCCTCCAA
This sequence comes from Stegostoma tigrinum, assembly GCF_030684315.1. NCBI lineage: Eukaryota > Metazoa > Chordata > Chondrichthyes > Orectolobiformes > Stegostomatidae > Stegostoma > Stegostoma tigrinum. Next base: position 89,521,405 of record NC_081360.1, read on the forward strand.
ACTGCATCCCATGCAGATACAACCACAAACCCTACCAACCCCCCACCAACACTAATTCCCACATTTACTACGGCCAATCCACCCAGCCTGCACATCTTTGGACAGTGAGAAGAAGCCCATGCAGATACGGGGAGAACGTGCAAACTCCACACAGACAGTCACCTCAGGCTGGAATCAACCTCAGGTCCCTGGTGCGGTGAGGCAGCAGGGCTAACCACCGAGCCTCCCAGAAACGATCTTAGTTTATAATTTCTCTTTTGTTTGGTCACAAAGGGCATTTTATGATCAGCTCCCTTTATTAGCTATGCTCCTTGAAAATAACACCTGAAAATTTCTGATTACTGTTGACATTCTTATGGATTGCTCAAAATATACGTTGAAGACAAACAGTAAAACCATGACAGAGAGCCTGGTTTTCACAGAGTTGGATTGTTTCCACAAGGACCTCACAAACGGTCATTTTAGTATCTATTGAACCTGACGTCCAACTTTGACACCAACTTCGGACACCACACCTCTATCTGCTTGCTCGCATTGAGACAGTACACGGCATCTTGACAATGACAACGTCCCATTTGAGGTCAAATGGAGTGAGCTGCAAATGTATCACTCATACAAATCTCACCATAAACATCCACCGCCACTGCCCCTTTAAATCTGTACACTGTACAGAAAAAGCAACATGAGGGACTAAGCAACTTTGGGGCCTTCCTTCAATCACTGTTAATCTTTCTCACCTTCCCTCTCCAAATTGTGTCAACTAAAAGGGTGAGGAGCAAGGCAGATTGACAGGTTTAACCAAACATCCACTGAGAGCCTCATAGTCTTTAATAGTCAAGCCACTCATATTTTCAGGTGTGACAATACTGCATTTACCAAACACCACCAGTACAAAGGACGTAAAACTGATATAAAATACTGCAGGTTCTTATTTCACACATATAAAAGGTAAAGTTGCCGCAGTCTACCAACTCGGGTCTGCGGTCGCAAATAAAGAGAGAGGCAGGCAGACAGCTAGTGCTTTAAACAGAAGGTCACCATCCCTAAGGCGAGGGGAGAGGTTGACAAGTGCAGTCCTTCAAAGTAACATCAGCCAGTGCGGGATTCGAACCCACGCTTTTGTAATAACACTGCATCGCAAACCAGCTGTCCAGCTATCTGACCCCCTTCACGTGACATGAAAAGCTCTTTAACAGCATTGTGAACTCTAAGCACTCAGCCATACTAATGGTTCTGCACTGGTCCAAAATCAGAAGGCTGTACACATATAGTGAAATGGGTCATGGCCAACATGATCAAAGCTTCTGGTTACGACTGATATGAGGCTGGTCTGGCTGGAGTGGAGCAACTACACCATGTTCTTCGCAGCCTTCAACATGTCATTGATGATGACGAGCACCTTGCCAAGACCAGCCTACGCCTCCACTTCTCACCTTCAAACCACCACCAAACCTTAAACAGACCATAGTTCACAGCTAAATACATAGCCTCAGGGCAACATCAACCACAACAACACTCAACCCTGCCAACTCTACTAGACATGCCAGATCATCGACATGGACGCCATCAGCACAAATGGGAACACTACCTACCATGCACACGGCAGATACTCACGTGACTTGGCCAATATTATCCATCTCACACGTGGCAGGCAAGGATGCCGTGAGGCACGGTATGTTGGCGAAACCATGCAGACACTACGACACTGCAGACGGGAATATTCCTTCCCAGTCAGGGAACACTTCAGTGGTCAAAGACATTCAGCCTCCAATCTTTGGGTAGGCATCCTCCACAGCAGCATTCATGATACACAACAACCAGAATCGACAAGCAGAAATTGATAGTAAATTTCATACCCATGAAGACGGCTTCAACCATGATCTTGGGTTCATGTCACATTACATGTGACCCCACCACGCTTCTGTATCTGTAAAATCTTCCTTACTGTCCTGTTTTGACACCATTACCCCAATAACTTGTTATGATCTCTTTACCTTAATTAGGTTATGCAGTTTTGGATTATTGATTACTTTGTTTAGACCCTGAGCAAGGGACTCTCATACCTATCATGTTATTCCAGCCCTTTGGTTTGTCTCCAGCACCACCTTACATTTTATTTTTTTGTAATTATCAGTCTGCCTCATTTAATCAGCTGCTGGAACTTTATTCACACCACCTAACACTTCTGATCACCTTCACAGACTTACTATTCAACACTCCACTCACACCATTTGTATGGCCTTTTGATCACTCTGCTCTTGATTGCTCTGCTAATAAATTCTGTGTCTGTGTGCTTCCCCCTCACTTCACTTGACAAAGGGACTATGCTTCGAAAGCTTGTGATTTCAAATAAACTGTTGGACTATAACCTGGTGTTGTGTAACTTCTGATTTGGTCTGGCTTCCATATAAGTTGGTAAAACTGTTTCAAAAACACAGTTTGAATTTCTGTGACACTAAAATATTCCAAGTGGCTTCTCGGGTGAGTTAGCAAATAAATTCTGACACCAAGATGCTGAATCAGATATTAAAGCAGGTCACCAAACATTTGGTCCAAATAAGCTGGCTCTGAGGAGCAAACTAAAAGGAGAAAACAAAGTTGAGACACTGGGTGATTTGACGATGAAATCCCAAAGTTCAGCATTTCAACAGCTAAAGGATAGCCACTTGAAAGATTGTGTTTAAAAGAGAGGTAAGAATTGTTGGAGTGTACACAGCTTGTAGGGTGGGGTCTGTCAGCTCTGTTGGTTATACAGCCAGTGTGAGCAGATCAGAGGAGCTCCAAATGACAGATTTCAACCCTCTTTACTGGCTGAGGTAGGCTCAGGGCCCATTTCCACAAAACGATCTTGGTTCCAAAAAAACTCAGGATTGACTTTGGGCAGAGAATTCAAGAAGCAGCTGCTGAGTTACAAGACCGCAGATTACAGAGATGATAGATCAAAGGAGATTTGAATGGGAGGAAGGATGAGAATTTAACTAAGAGATTGCTTAACCAGGAATCAAAATGGGTCAACAACCAGGGGTTGGGCTGAACACAACTTGATATAAGTTAGAATATGGGCAGCAGAGAGTTCAGTGACCTCACATTTACAAATGTTGGAGTGTTTAGAAATATTCAAGTCCAGAGGTTATAAAAGCATGGTTGAAAGTTTCAATAGCAGATGAGCTTCAACATGACTGATACTTTTGCTAACTGGACTGTTCATTTAATACCATACTAAATGAGTGTAAGTTTCTCCAATTAAGTATGGGCAAAGCTGAAGTCATTGTCTCCATGCCCACTCTGGATTCTGGAACCTAGACAGCAACTCTCCCTGAGAACTGTTGAAGACACACTATCCACAAACAGTGTTATATTTATCTCACAGATTAGGTGCCTACTTATTAAGAAATCCATTCCAACTGGCCACCTTCACCTCTCAGCATATCTACTGTTAAACTCTTACATGCACCTGAGTTACCTCAAGACAACTATTACCTTGCTGATCCCTCAAACTCTACCCCCATAAATTGGAGGTCATCCAAAACATTGCTGTCAAAGTCCTAACTCTCCCAAATCACATTTACCACTGATTCCCAATCAAATAATCGTAAGATTTAAATGTTTCACTGTCATTTTTAAGTCATGATTTTTCTAATTGCTAGCATTATAAATCATATCCAACCCTACACTCCCATAAGATATCTGTGCTTCTCCATTCAGGTGACTAATGCACACGGGGGTTTGAGGGTCGGGGGCGGGGAGGCTGATTTTCAAATATCCAAATTAATGAAAGCAATCACATACAGGGGTGTAATTTTGAAGATCTGCTGCTTCCTGTACTTACGGGAGGCTATTTTATATTGTCCTGCATTGTGGTCTGACTTGCATACAAAATCGACTTATGAATGAGTTAAGGATCAGAACCCTCACTCAACCTGTGGACTGCCTGCATTTTGTTTTAACTTGCTTCATCATCGGTGGCCTTCGTTCATCCAAAGCGGTTTGTGAAATGCTATTACTTTACAAAGTATGACTGTAAACATTAGCTATTGCTTGAAATTGAAGGGATGGCAATGCTTCTGAATACTCTCACCGTAGGGATGAGGTTGGCCGCAAATATAATTAATCTGACAAGGTCATTTTTGTTTCACCATTTATAGAAGATATTTTGTAACCGAATAGCCAATCCTTGTGGTATGTGTGTATCAACCTCCTGCCAATGCGCCTGAACGGGAAGTCAATAGTGTTGGCATCGAGATCGTGTCTGGTTCCAGCGTTTGTGGGTGCCCAACCTTCGCCATCCTGCTGGATGCTCTACTGCCATCTCGCTGTCTGTGAGGTGGCGGCAGAGATACCAGGGCCTCTTTCTGAGAGCTCTCCCATTTCAAAGGTTTTTAAATCCTTTCAGGGCCATTAGGCTGCTACATGAAATAAGCAAAGTGCAAAGCCATTAGCTAGTTTCTGTAGTTTGACTGGTAGTGATGCCAGTAGGCACTGTGACACAATGGGCTTTAAGGGTGCAGATCACAATTAGAGGCCACGAATATTTCAGATTGAAAATTTTGCAGCTCCATTAAAATGTCATTTGTTAAATCTCCAGAGAACTACATGTACCGAATCCATAGCTAAAATAACTGTCAGTTTAATCAACTCACATCATTTCTGTTTAAGAATGCAATGACAAAAGTTTTAAAAAGAAAAGTTTTTTTTAAGACAAATCCATCTCACTCCTCAGATTTCTGAAGAACGAATGTTCAATATGATAGACTGACCATTTAATCATTTGGCAATGCAGCACAACTCATTATTAATATTAAAAAGAAAATTAGCTTCACATATTGAGAAATGCAGAAGGAAACAGCAGCAAACCTACACAGAACAGTGCTTGGTTACATCCTAGAAGCAAACAGTTTTAGAATCGCATTACTACTTTTTCAATTCAATAAACTGCATGGATTGACAAATGATGGAAAAATACTGAAATTATGTTGTGGCTTATCAGCTGTCTCGAGCACCCAAGATTACTTCACGGCCAATTAATTACATTTCAATATATTACGTAGACAAAAGTGGCAGTCAAATTGCACACAACACATCCATCAAACTCTAAGCAAGATGAATAAGTTGCTTTTGGTTGAGATGGAACATTAACCAGAACACAGGATGGTAACTTTCTACTATTGCTGCCATGGGATTTCTTTTTAAATAGAATGCCTACAATCGGGAAGCAGGTTGTTTGGCCCACTGAGCCAACACTGACCCTCCGAAGAACATCACACCCCTATCCCACAAACCCCGCATTTGCCAGGCTAACCTACCCTAGCCTGCATATTTCTAGACATTACTGGCAATTTAGTATGGCCAATCCACTATCCAGCACATCTTTGGGCTGTGGGCGGAAACCGGCGCACCCGGAGGAAACAAATGCAGACACAAGGAGAATGTGCAAACTCGATACTGAGGGTGGAATCAAACCCGGGTCCCTGGTGCTTTGAGGCAGAAGTGCTAATCACTGAACTACCATGCCACTTTAATTTCCACCATAACAGGTGGAAGGGGCCTGAGATTATCAACCAACTGATGGAAGTCAACCCCAGCAATGTTACACTGAAGTGGCTTGAAGCCAAATCTTCTCAAGCTCAGGAGGTCAGTTGAATTGTATCAAGGTGCTGACTAAATAAATTGGATATAGCTTTTTCACTCATGGGATATGGGCACCACTGGCTGGGCCAGCATTTATTGTCCATCCCCATTTACTGATGAATGTCGTGGTGACCTTCTTGAAACTGTGTGGTGGTTGGAGTGTAGGTACATCCACAATGTTATTAGGAAAAGAGTTCCAGGATTTTGACCCAATAACAGTGAAGAAACGGCGATATATTTCCAAGTCAGGACGGTAAGTGGCTGAGAAGGGAACTTGCAAGTGGTGGCATTCTCATGGATCTGCTGCCCCTGTCCTTCTAGGTTTGGAGGTCATGGGTTTGGATGTTGCCAGGAATGGAGGTTTGAGCTATCCGGAAAGGCTGGATAGACTGGGATTTTTCTCAGTGGAGCATAGGAAGGTAAGAGGTGACTTGATAGAAATTCATAAAATAATTGACAGGTATAGACAGAGTTGACGGTAGTTGCCTTTTCCCTAGGATGGGGAATTTCAAGACTGGGGGCACATTTTTAAGGTGGGAGGAGAGAGATTTTAAAAAAGCTATGAGTCAATTTTTTTTAATAAAAGGCGGTTCACATGTGGAATGAACTTCCTGATGAAGTGGTGGATGTGGGTACAATTACAACATTTAAAAGACATTTGGATGGATATACAAGTAGGAGGGGTTTGGAGGGATGTGGGCCAGAAGCAAGCAGGTGGGACTAGTTTGGTTTGGGATTACGTTCAGCATGGAATAGTTGGACCGAAGGGCCTGTTTCCTGGTTGAGTGACTCTGAACCTTGATGGTTGCAGCAGTGCAACTTGTAAACAGTACACACTACTGCCACTGTGCATTGGTTGTGCAGGGACAGTGCGCTGAAGGAGATGCATGTGGTGTCAATCAAAAACCTGTTGAAGTTGTTTTAATCCAGGCAACTGGACAGTATTCAATCACACTGCTGACCTGCGCCTTTGCAGATTGTTTCCAGGCTTGGGGTCATGTAATTTTGCAGATTTGTGGGTAAATGGCCACGTTTGCTGCTTCGTTTTGGTCTTTTTAAGATGAGAATTAAGAAAATATATACTGTGCAAGGATAAAACTGTTTTCAATAAGAATTAAAATTTAATGTGTACTTTTCTGGGAATTAGATATCAATCGAACTATGTGCCAATTGAAATATGCAACTGTGCACTTCCAGCAAACACAAATCTCTGACCAGAAACCAACGTAACTAAACACTCAGTGGAAAAAGTCTGCTGTCCTAATTTATCATTGTTTTCAGTCCACTCTCTGTTTCCTAGCTACTACTCTCCATGGCAGCTGTCAGAGAATAAAACAATTCAGTTGGCAATCTTGTTGTCACATTTTATTCTGAACTGGGCATCAATCTCATTTGTGCCATCACTGAGGCTGCCAGTTCGACCTTCGCAACATCACCCAACATCTCCCACTGAAACCCTCATTCATTCCATTGTTGCCATGAAGTCCATTGCACTCCTGGATGGTCTCCCACTTTTTAATCTCCATAAACTTGAGGTCACTCAAAAGTCTGTTATGGGTATCCAAATTGCAGCAAGTCTCGTTCACCTATGCCCCCTCTGTTTACTGACCTACACCAGATTCCAGTCCAGCAACATGTTTTTACAATTCTCACCCTCATTTTCAAATCTCTCCGTGGCATCCCCACTCGCTGTAACATATCCACGTCTGTCTAATTCTGGCCTTTTGAACTTGCCTGATTTTAATCAGCCCTCCATTGATTGCTGTGCCCTCAACAGCCTAGGCTCTAAACTCTAGGATTAACTCTCCAAAAACCCTGACCTTGCTGTCCTCCTTTAAGACCCACCTTCTTAAAAAGCTGTATTTGTGGGATCTTGCTCTGTACAAAGCAATGCTGAGTGGGTTTTAGCACCAGTTTCCAAGGTGTGCTATATAAGCATGGATGTTCTCTCCTCCAAAAGATACATTGCTGCATACTTTTTACATGAACCACATGTCAGCACATGTGCAGGGTGCATGCAGTTCTGCAGATCCTCTGTTGTGGGAGCATTTATAACCATTGCCAGCCAGTGTGAAACTGAAGCCACCCAGTAAAAAAAATCCCAAACTTAAAATATATCATTCAACAGAAAATAATAGCATCTATTCCTGTCAGAAGATTCCTGGATATTCTAGTGATGTCTCAATGCTACTTCAGTTCTAAGGTATACAGGTGGGAAGGCATTTCAGTTTAAATACATAATGCCAAGCAGTATTAAAAGCACTAATCCCTTTATGTTTCAGCTGAAGCAGACATCTCCAGCAGAACTGGATATGACGATGCGACTGGACAATTAATTCGCCATTGTGTTACTAAGTGGGGTAGTCACATCACTGCTCTCACGTTTACAATAAATTACTCAACCAGAGCTTAAATTCGACCCTGCCCTTGAGAAGCCCACTTCTGAAACTGCTGTCGTCCACGTTGGGTAATTAAACTCTCAGGGCCGTCTGCAGCAGTTTAACACAGCTGGATGACCTGCCACGCCATTTCAAGCTCTGCCATGTCACTGTGGTTCACTACCCACACCAGCTGCAGTTATCTTGAAGGACTCTCATTCAAAATCTCGCCTGAGGTGTAGTGACTCTCAAGTTAAACCACCATCAGCTGTCCCTCTCTGTCTCTCTCTCTCTCTCTCTCCCTTCCTTCCTTGAGAGATTGGGACTACGGCAATATTACCTTTTACAAACATGAAATGACAGAGAACACAGTAACGTCTGAGCTAACATGCTTTGAAGTGGAACAGCTGCCCAGATTTTCAAGCAAAGGAAAAGAGAGGGGATGGTAATGTAGCAACAACATAACTGGGGCTAACAAGCCAAGTAAGACCAAGTTCAAATTCCACCATGTTGGCTACTTAATAAAATCCAGAACAAAGAAGTGATCATGAAATTGCCAGATTGGTAACCACAATGCCATTCAAGGGAGGAAATCTGTCATCTCTACTCAGCATGGCCTACATGACTCCTGATCCACAGTGACATGGCAGAGGCTGAAATGGCCTGGCAAGCACCCCAGCTTCATTAAACTGCTGCAGATAGCTCTGCAAATCTAACTACCCAACATGGACTGCAGCAGTTTCAGAAATGGGCTTCTTATGGGCAATTAGGGACAGACAACAAATGCCAGCCTGCCAGTGAATAAATTCTCACAATAAGAGGACTTTATAAAACTCAGCAATGGTCCCTTTGTCAAAATTCAGTCCACACCCATGTTGAGTTAACTGGCCTGCAAAGGGTGACTACAATTAGTAACCTAGTGTTTGGACAGTCTCTTTGATTGCTATTCAGTGGTCCCAAGATGGACATGTCTGGATGTTGCAAAACCCAAGCGTGAATTTTAATTCAGCCATCATTTCTCACAAGTTAATAACACTCATTTAAATTCAATTTGACGCAGAGCCACAGAAGGAGATTACTGGGGCAGGGAACACAACAGCTTTAAAAGGAGCAACTCAAAAAAAAAGTGGGAGAGGAGGGTTCCAATTATGGCTCACAGAGGTTACATGGATTTATTAAAACTCTCATTTTAAATCAAAATGAAGGTGGTAGACACCTAAACTGAACAGATTTGTATACATTTATTCATTCATTCACAAGACGTGGGCATCACTGCATTTATTTCCCATCCCCAATTGCCAAGACGACAATTAAGAGTCAAACAGATTGAGTTGGGAGTCGTACGCAGGCCAGAACAGTAAGCATGGAAGATTCCTTTCCTGACAGGAATTAGTGACCTAGATGGGTTTTTCCTGATGATTGAAAACATCATCGGGTTAATTACAGATTTTGCTGAATTCAAATTCCACCATCTGCCACGGTAGGATTTGAACCCAGGACCCCAGAACATTTCCTGGGTGTCTACATTAATAGTCGACTCATAATATGGCCTTGAAATTCACGTGGAGAAATGCAAAGGATTCCATAACAGGGTCAAAAATAATAAAAGCAAGCAAATGAAGCAGACTTGGAGCCCTTTCATTGTCAATGATTGGTGGCAAATGAGATTAACATTAAACTGGAAACAAGTATTCCTTCTGATGTATACAGCAATGGGGCAGTGTACTTACGATATTATCTGCAGTTCTGGTCATTACAGGACATAGATGCGTACCGAGAAAGCATTGGAGTAGGCCATTCAGCCCTTTAAGCTAGTTCTGCCACATGATCATGGATAATCCTCCACCTCAATGCCATATTCCTGCTCTCCCCATACACTTTGACACCTTTAACATCTAAAATAAAATTATCAATCTCTTTTCTGAATATATTCAGTGCCTTGGCCGCAATAATCTTCTATGGTAAAGAATTCCACAAGTTCTCTACCTTTTTGAATGAAGAAACATTGCCTTTTTTTTAAAAAGTCCTAAATGATCTCCAGCAACTCCTGAGACTGTAACCTCTGGTTCTAGGCTCCAATAATCAAGGGAAACATCCTCCCCCTGCATCTAGCCTGTTCAGTCCTTATTAGAAATTCAGTTTGTTTCAGTCAGATCCCTCTCACCCTTTTCTACTCTAGTGAATACAAGCCCAGCCAAATCAACATGTCCTCAGATGATAGTCCTGCCAATATCATGCTAACGAAACTTTGCTGCATTCCCTCCTACTGTAACAATACTCTCTCTTAAGTTGGGAGACCAAAACAGCGAACACACTCCAGTTACAAAAACACAAGTTGCTGGTAAAGCTCAGCAGGTCTGCGGCATCTGTGAAGAAAAATTACCGCTAATGTTTCTGGTCCAGTGACCATTCCTCAGAATTGATGGTATCAAGGAAAATGTCAGTTTATATCCAGAGATAGGGAGTAAGAGGTGGTAACGGGTAACAGAAGGTAGGGATAGACCCCGAGAGAGAACAGCAGTCAGACAGACAAAGGAATTCATAACAATCTGGCTAGGAGGATGAATGGGGACTGTTAGTGGCTAACAATAGGTAGTGTGTAATGGCAGGCTATGCGATAACAAGGCCTGTTGTATGGGGTAGGGGGCTAGGACTTGGGAGAGTTTAAGCCCGAAAATTACTGAAGTTGACATTGAGTCCAGTGGGTTGCTGGGTCTCCAAGCAGAAAAATCAGGTGTTGTTCTTCCAGGGTGCGCTGAGGTTGACAGCAGCAAGCCTGAGACAGAGATGTTGGTCAGGGAACAGGGTGGTGTGTTAAAGTGGCAGGCAGCTTTTCCAGCAACTTCTGTGTTTGCTTCTGATTTACAGCATCCACGGTTCTGTTGGCTTTTATTTAGAACACACTCCATTACCCCACGTGCTGCAAAAAATTTATCCACAGTAAAGTCCCATAAATGACAAACATCCATGATAAACTTTCAGTTAATCTGTTTTAATAACGCTGATCAAAGGATTAAACATTAACCTGAACATCTGTGCAAACAGCTCTTCTTCCAACATTGGCATGGGTTCTTCCAAGTCCACCTCAGATAGAACAGAGAACGGAGAACAGTACCGGCCCTTCAGCCCACAATGTTGTGTCGAACTTTTACCTTAAACGTAGAGCTTACCTAACATCCTATGCTTTATACTATCATCCACATGCCTATCTAATAGCCGCTTAAATGCCACTAATGAGGCCGACTCCACTACCCTCTCCGGCAATGCATTCCACGCCCCGACCACTCGGAGTAAAGAACCTACCTCTGACGTCTCCCCTGTTTTCTACCCCCACACACTTTAAAACTATGCCCCCTCATAATAGCTACCTCCACCCTAGGATAAAGTCTCTGGTTGTCCACTCTATCTATACCTCTCATCATTTTGTACATCTCTATCAAGCGAAATCTGTAGTGGAATGAGAACTCAATTTTACACGTCATCCAATGTTGCTGTCAATGCTACACTCATTCAGAACTTCACTGATGTCTGACCTTAAGTCATATGCTAATAAGACTGAACCTATAGTATGCCGACACAAAGGGTAAGGAGCCAAGGGCAACACCCAAGCAGTACAATCTTGTGCGAGCTAAGAAGGATTGCACTGAAGACACTACAGAAGTACAGGATAAGTTACAAATAATACCACCTTGATGTGTCAAATATATTTACAGCAAAGCTAACTGGTAACAATTTTCTGTGTTTGGACATCAAGGAGTTAAGCAGGGTGTTCTAAGGGTTTCAGCCAGCAACAGTGAAGGAATACAGTTCAGAGTCAGAGACAAAAACAGATTACTAGAAAAGCTCAGCAGGACTGGCAGCATCTGTGATATGATAGGGCTGCTTTGCTGACTTGTAGTGTATGTTTTTACGAATGAAAGTCAGAGATAGCACACCATAAAACAGATGCACATGTAAATCAAGCAGGTATCTGGGGCATCAGAAGGGAAGCAATTAACCAACGAACTGTAAAGTAAATTTATCAGACAACCAAAATGAGAAAGTCAGAAATCCCTAATTCATAAATAATATGACTGTGACTAAGAAATATTACCATGTTTATATTCAGCTCCATATGCTCAAGATCTGACCAGAGTTGGACAGCTGCCTTTCTCCTTTGTGCACAAGACTTAGTGCATCCCTCAATCTGTAGTCAGGGACCTGAGAATGGGCTAATCTACACCATTAACCACATGCAACTCCTAGTACTGTAAGAGGCAAAGGCACCATTCAATAGGAAGTTGGGGCAGCAGCACAGCCACCTTGCGGGTAATCTATGGAAGGGTTAGGACACACAGAACATAGATCAGTACAGCACAGGAACGGGCCCTTCAGCCCACAATGTTGTGCCAAACATGACGTCAATTTAAACTAATCCCTCTACCTGGCGTTGGTTCATACCACTCCATTCCTTGCATATTCATGTGCTTATCTAAAAGTCACGTAAACACCCCTATCATATCTGCCTCTACCACCTCTGGTAGCGCATTCCAGACTCTTACCACTCTCTGTGTAAAAAAAAAATCTTGCTCCTCACATCTCCTTTGAACTTTCCCACTCTAGCCTTAAATGCATGCCCCTAGCATTAGACATTTCAACTCTGGGGAGAAAGATTCTGACCATTAACCCTATTCTATGCATCTCATAATTTAACAGACCTCTATCAAGTCTCCCCATAGCCTCCAATGCTCCGGAGAAAACAACCAGAATTTTCCTAGCCTCTCCTTATAGCTCATACTCTCTAATCCAGGCAGCATTTTGGTGAACCTTTTCTACACCCTCTCCAAAGCCTGTGCACACTTCCTGTAATGTGGGGACCAGAATTAAAGACAATACTCTCAGTGCAGCCTAATAAAAGTCTTACAAAGCTGCAATATGACATGCTGACTCTTGTACTTAATTCCCCGACCAATAAAGGGAAGCATGCTATACACCTTCTTTACCACCTTAGCTACAAACTTGAACCCAAAGATCAACTGTGGTTACACCTGACAAAAAGTGATATGATCTCTATCGATTTAAAATTCTGGATTTATTAATTTAAATTCCACTAATTGCTGAGTGGAGGATCTGAAACCACACACCCAAAGCATTATGTGGACATTATCACTGTGTCACTATCTGCTTCGAATTGTAAATGGAGAGCGTAACATGGAGATTGGAAGGAGCAGACTTTCTTCTGCACTTTTCTTGGGGAGGCAATGGCCTAGTGATACATTACTCGGCTTTTAATCCAGCGACCCAGATAATGTTCTGGGGACTTAAGGGCCCCTAACCTAAGGGTCTAGGCCTGAAACATCAGCTTTTGTGCTCCTAAGATACTGCTTGGCCTGCTGTGTTCATCTAGCTCCACACTTTGTTATCTCGGATTCTCCAGCATCTGCAGTTCCCATTTATCTCTATCATCCTTACCTGGTGTGGTCGACATGCGAGTCCAAGCCCACAGCAATATGGGTGGCACAAAACTAACCTCTGGACAAACTGGGGATGTACAATCAAAGTAGGCCTATGTCCCATGAATGAATAAAAACGACTTTACGTAATACCAAATTATACTTTTACAAATTTCCAAATAAAGTATATTTTTGGAAAAACCTAGAACAAGATTTATGAAACAACAACAGACACATTGGTAAGGATCATTGGTAAGAATCACCTGCCGCAGACCCAGGCTAACAGTAATATCCTTTAGGACCCGAACATCTCGGTCAGTGGTGCTCCTAACAAACAACTCTTGGTGGTGGACATTGAAATGCCCCACCCAGGGTGCATTTTGTGCCTCTGCCATCCTCAGTGCAAGCTCCAGGTGTTGTTCAACATGGACTACTGACTCATCAGCTGAGGAAGGGTGGTACATGGTAATCGGCATGAGGGTTCCTTGCCCATGTTTGACCTGAAGCCATGGGACTTCATTGGCTCTGGAGTCAATGTTGAGGGTTCTCAGGGCATCTCTCTCCTGACTACATACCACTGAGCCACCACCACCTCTGCTGGGTCTGTCCTGCTGGTGGGACAGGACTTATTCAAGGATGGTGATGGTGGTGTCTAGGACAATGCCTATACGTTATAAGTCCATGAGTATGATTGGTCTGATGAGGAAGCTCTTCTAATTTGGCAGTAGTCCCCAGATGTCAGAAACAAGGATTCTGTAGAGCCGACAGGGTTATTTCTGCTGTTGTCATTTTAAGTGCCTAAGTTGATGCCGGGTGGTCTGTCCATTTTCATTTCTTTGTTAAGACATTGCAGCGATTGATAGAACAGTGGCTTGCTAGGCCATTTCAGAGGGCAACTGAGAGTCAACCACTTGCAATGGGTCTGGAGTCACACATAAGCCAAACCCGCTGAAGACGGCGGATTTCATTCCCTGAAGGACATTAGTGAACCAGGAGGGTTTTTCCAACAACTGGCAATATTTCATGGTCATCAGTTGATTCATAATTCCGTATTTTTTAAAAACTGAATTCAAGTTTCACCACATGCCTTGGCAGGATTTGAACCCAGATCCTGAGAACATTAGCTGAGTTTCTGACAATAATACCACTAAACCATCACATCCCCCTTATTTTCAAAAGGAGTGTGTCACAAGCACATTGCGTACAATGTGGTAAAGATTAGTGGGAAGCCTTTAAAAGTTAACAGAAGACAACTTCAAATAAACAATATTGAGAAGGGAGAAGATGAAACATAAGGTTAAGCTTGCTAATAATATAAAAGAAGATTGCAGGTTTTTTTTTAAGATATATAAATGGTAAGAGAAAAGCAAGAGTGGACAATTGGAAAGTGTGGCTGAAGAAACACGACTGGGGAACAAAGAGATAGGACAGCAACTGAATTGGTACTTTGTGTCAGTCTTTACATTGGAAACACTAGCAGCATTCCAAAACTTCAAGACAGTCGGGGGGGCAGCGGTGAATGTCGTGGTCATCACTAAGGAGAAGGTGCTGGGGAAGCTGAAAGTTCTGAAGGTGGGTAAATCATCCTGACCAGAATGACTATATCCCTACGGTCCTGGAGGAGATAGCTGAGAACATTGTAAGGACACTGATCATACAGACGTACAGCACAGGAACAGACCCTTTGTTCTAACTCATCTATGCTGGCCAGACATCCTAAATTAATCCGTCCCATTTGCCAGCATTTGGCCCAGATCCCTCTAAACCCTTTCTATTCACATAGCCATGCAGATGCATTTTCAATATTGGAACAGTACCAGCCACTACCATCTCCTCTGGCAACTTATTCCATACATGCATCTCCCTCTGTATGAGAAAAGTTGCCTCTTTAAATCTTTACCTTCTAGTTTTAGACTCACCTACCCTGGGGAAAAGACCTTGACTATTCACCCTACCCATGCCTGCTGTGATTTTGTAAAGCTCCATAAGGTCACCCCTCATCTGCTGATGCTCCAGAGAAAACAGCTGCAGCCTATTCAGCTTCTCGCTATAGCTCAAACCCTCCAAACCTGGCAACATCCGTGTAAATCTTTTATGAACCCTTTCAACTTTCACAATATCTTTGCTATAGCAGGGAGACTAGATTAAATGCAGTATTCCAGAAGTGTACAGCCGCAACATGACCTCCCAACTCCTATACTCAATGCACTGACCAATGAAGATAAGCACACCAAAAGCTTTCTTCACTATCCTGCCTACCTGCAACTCCACTTGCAAGGAACTATGAACCTGCACTCCAAGGTCTCTTTGCCATTATAGAAGTCCTGCCCTGATTTGCCTTTCCAAAATGCAGTAGCTCACATTTATCCAAATTAAAGTCCATTTGCCACATATTGGCCCATCGGCCCATCTGATCAAGGGGGCTCAGGTAAGCTTCTTCACTGTCTACTTTACCACTAATTTCGGAGTCATCTATAAATATACTAACCATTCCTCCCATATTCACATCCAAATCATTTATATAAACTACAAAAAGCACTAGACCAAGCACTGATCCTTATAGCACACCACTGGCCGCAGGACTTCAGTCCAAAATGCAACCCTCCACCACCACGCTGTGCCTCTTGCCTTCTAGCCAATTTTGCATCAAATAGCTAGTTCTCTGTGTATTCCATGTGATCTAACCTTGTTAGCAGTCTACCATCCAGAACATTGGCAAATGCCTTGCTGAAGTTCAGACAGACAAAGCCTACCGCTCTGCCTTCAATATTCTTTGTCACTTCTTCAGAAGTCAGATACGTTTTCCCACACACAATGCCATGTTGACTATCCCTAATCAGTCCCTGTCTTTCCGAATACATATAAATTCTATCCCTCAGGATCCCCTCCAACAATTGCCCACCACTGATGTCAGGCACACTGGTCTATAGTTCCTTGGCTTTTCCTTACCATCTTCCTTAAATAATGGCACCACATTAGCCAATCACCAATCTTCTGGCAGCTCCTCCGTAGCTATCAACGATACAAATATCACAGCGAGGCGTCCAGCAATCACCTCCCTAACTTCCCACAAAGTTCTACAACTGATCAGGTGCTGGGGATTTATCCATCTTTATGCATTTTAAGACGCCCAGCACCTCCTCCTCTGTAATCCAGACACTTTTCAAAATATCACTACTTATTTCCCCAAGTTCTCTAGCTTCCATATCCTTCTCCACAGTAAGCACTCCATATCCTTCTCCACAGTAAGCACTCCTGTAAAATTCTTGTTTAGTAGGTCATCCATCTCTCGTTGTACCACACATAGGTGGCCTTACTGATCTTTAAGGAGTCCCATTCTCTCTGCAGTTACTCTTTTGTCCTTGATGTATTTGTAGAATCCCTTTGGATTTGCATGCACCCTATTTGCCAAAGCTTTCTCATGTCCCCGTTTCTGCCATCCTCATTTCCCTTTTAGGGGTACTCCAACTGTCCTTACACTCGTCCAGGTCTTCACTTTTTCCCTGCTGTATGTAGCTGACATATGCCTCTTTCTTTTCCTTGTCCAGAGCCTCAATTTCTCTAGTCATGAGAATTCTCTACATCTACCAGCCTTGCCCTTCGCCCCAATCAACTTTTGAAAGTTCTTCCTTAATATCACCAATTTTGGCCTTCTGCCAATTTTGAACTCCAACGTTTAGATCAGGTCTATCCTTTCCTACAGCTATGTTAAAACTAATAGAATTATGCTCACTTGCCCCAAAGTGCTCCCTCATTGACACCTCTGACACTTGCACTGCCTTATTTCCCCAAGAGTAGATCAAGTTTTGATCCCTTTCTAGTAAGTACATCTACATGTGAAATACGAAAATTTTCTTGTACACACTTAACAATGTGATCTTTCAGGAATCACTGGAGTGAGGGAGGGTCTGACAGGACTGGAAAATTGCTGATGTAACATCTCAGTTTAAGGAGAGAAGGAGGCAAAGAAAGGAAGCTAAGTGCCAGTTAGCCTGACTTTGGACATTGGTAAGATTTTAGAGTCCATTATTAAAGGATAAGGATTGTGGAGTACTTGGAAGTGCATTGTAAAATGGGGAGAATCAGCATGGTTTCATCAAAGGGAGGTCATGCCTGACAAATCTATTTGAATTCTTTTAGGAGGTGACAAACAAGTTCACAAAGAAGAGCTAATTTTGATCCGTTTTGATTTTCAGGAGACATTTGACAAGGTGCACACAACAGGCTGTGAAATAAGAGCCCACGGTGATGGAGGCAATATACTAGCATGGATAGAGGACTGGCTGACTGGCAGAAGGCAGAGAATAGGGAAAAGAGATCTTTTCCAGGATTGCAGCTGGTGACTAATGGAGTGCTGCAGGGTTCAGTGTTGGGGCCACAACTATTCACATTACACATTAACGATCTGGATGATGGAACTGCATGCATTGTTATTACATTTGCAGATAATACAAAGATAGGTGGAGGAGCATGTAGCATTGAGGAAGGGGGGAATTTCAGAAAGACTTGGACAGGCTAGGAGAGTGGGGAAAGAAGTGGCAGATGGAATACAGTGTGGGAAAGTGCGAGGTGATACACTTTAGTAGGAAGAAAAGTAATACAGAAGTGGACTATTTTCTAAATGGAGAAAGGCTTCAGAAATCTGAAATACAAAGGAACTTAGGAGTCCTAGTTCAGGATTCCCTTCATGTTAATATGTAGGTTCAGATGGTAATTAGGAAGACAAATGGAATGTTAGCGTTCATTTCAGAAGGGTGAGGATACAACAGCAGAGGCTATACAAGGCTCTGGTCAGACAGCATCTGTAATATGCCCTGTATCTAAGGAAGGCTCTGCTGGCCTTGAAGGGGGTCCAGAGGAGGTTCACCCAGGAAGTTGGAGACTCTGGGTCTGTACTCCGGAGTAAGAAAGGTTAAGGGTGGAGCTCTTTGAAATTTAGAGAATACTGAATATAGTGGGCGTGGAGATGTATTCACCAGTAGCAGAGATACTAGGGCCTGCGGGCACAGCCTCAAAGTTAAGGGACAACCCCCTAAAGTTGAGATAAAGTTGAATTTCTTCAGCCAGAAGTTGGTGAATCTGTGAAACAGATTGCCGCAGACAGCTACATCATTCAGTGTGTTTAAGAGAGAGAAAGATAGGTTCTTAATTGGAAGGGATCAAGGGCTCTGGGGAGAAGGCAGGAGAATACAGTTGAGTGAAACAGATTAGCCATGATCAATTGGCGTAACAGGATCGATGGGCCGAATGACCTAAAATTCTGCTCCGATATCTTATTCCCTTCCCTCCACGATACTGTCGGTAATTGATACGATGAATCAGCACCGAGGTCGGCGATTCATTTGATAAGGGCAGGGGGCCGAGCGATTCCCAGGCCTCTTGGGAAAGCCGCAAGTTAAGGTAAAGATCCCGCATCTGGAGGCTGAAACTGTAGCTATTTGCCTCTGATAAAAACACCCGCATGAAGTCACTTGGCCAATCCCACAGCCTCCTCCAGTTTATCGCGGAACTGGAAAAGCAAACAGCCCGGGGACACAAGACTGTCCAGGTCATGACTAATCCTGATAAAATAACCCGAAAAAAAACAGACACACACAAAAAACATCTCGCATATTCCCGAGTCTTTACACCAGCCCATGCAAGATTTGCATTTTCACGCCTGCAATATTGGAAACAGTTTTAACGAGATGGGTTTAAAAACAGAAGTTGCTCGAAAAGTTCTGCCAGAGCTGCTGACCTTTTCCAGCAACTTCTGTTTTTGTCCCTGATTTACAGCATCCACAGTCCTTTCGATTTTTAAATGAGATGGGCTAGTCTTTCTCACTCCAATTCCCCTACCCTCAAACCCAGGATTAAATTCCGAGTGGGCAAACCTGGAGATGAAACGGCTCTGAGGAAGGGTCACTGGACCCGAAACATTATCTCTGATTTCTCTGCACTGACGATGCCTAGACCTGCTGAGCTTTTCCCATCAATTCCGGTTTGTGCAATCCATCCTAACTGTTTGTGAAATCCATCCCAACTGTTTGTAAACGGGTTAAATCAGGTGAGGAAGTGGTGCCATGTCTCAGACAGTAAGAGTCACGGTGTGGAGGCGCTGGACTAGGGTGGACAAAGTCAGAAGTCACAAGACATCGGGTCCATAGGTTTATTCGAAATAATAAAATGACATAATTTTATTTGAAATATTTGATTTCAAATAAACCTGTTAGACCATAACCTGGTGTCGTGTGACTTCTGACTTAAGACAGTGAGAGATGAAGGAGGGAGGGGTGGGGGGAACAAAACGATCAGATCTACCGGTAGATCGACGCTGACATCACTGCCGTCCAGGAGGGAGACTCTGCAGGTGATGATGGATTTGGAGTCTCCGGCCGCGGGGATGTGGATCCCTGATCGCTGTGCTTCCCTCTGCTTCTCCCGGTCAGCGTGCCGGCGCACCGTGCGGCGACCGAGAGTCCTCCTCAGTAAACCCAGCATTTTCCCCACGGCTCCAGCTGCAAACTCCCCAGCACCGCCCCCCCACCCTCCGCCTGATCACTCGCAGCAAAGTCGCCGATTCTTGTTTCAAAAAGTAACAATTCCCGAAACACAATGTAACCGAGATACAGCTCGCCCCTGTGCTGCACACAAACCACACACATGCAGCACCTCCTCTTCAAATTAACCTAATCCTTCCAGCTACAATAAAGAGCATGCGTCAATCCATCCCAGGAAATGGCGTCAGCCTCTTCCCAATTTAATTTTGGGAGTAGGAGGCTGGAATTATCTCCATTCAGCTCCTAATCCCTCAACCTCCATCTCTTTGGGGGTGGCTCAGGATTCGCGAGTGAACCTGTTTTCAAGATTTAACACTTACTGTGGGTTTTCAACTCCTTTTAAAAAAAACCAGAATTAACCCTGCCTGTGGGTTTAGTTTGTGAGTGTCTGCGTGTTATCTGCAGCATTGATTTCCTGCTTCATCCTGATGAGTGGATGTGCCCCTCGAGCACCTTTGGCTTTGTGCGGCACGGCTTGGAAACCGAGTAGCGCCGCGAATGGTGCGGCCTGTCCCTTCGTTTAAAAACTCAGCAACCGTGCGTCCTATCAGTTCGTAAGCTGTGTATTGTCGTCTCTCAGTCTAATTTACTCACACAGAGTGGGGGGCGGGGGAATGGTTTGTGAAAACTAACTTAAAAAATGCAAGAAGGCTCCAGGCCCGAAACGTAAGCCTTTCGGCTCCTCCGATGTTGCTTGGCCTGCTGTGTGCATCCAGCTCTATACCCTGGATAACAAAGTGTGGAGCTGGACGAACACAGCAGGCCAAGCAGCATCTCAGGAGCACAAAAGCTGACGTTTCGGGCCTAGACCCTTCATCAGATGTGTTCATCCAGCTCCACATTTTGTTATCTTGGATTCTCCAGCATCTGCAGTTCCCATTATTTCTGATGTCAGCTCTATACCCTGTCATCTTAAAAAAAAGTCCTTCCACGTACTCCCATATCCTCCAATCCAAGGACCTGAAACGTTGACACTGATTTTTCATCACAGATACTGCCAGGCTTTTCCGGCAACTTCTGTTTTGGTTCCTAACTCAGATCAAACTGTTAATTGTCACAGTCTCCGTTTTTATTATCCCCACTCTGCACACGTCCGTCGATAAGAAATGTTAAATTTGTTTTCCTTTCTCTCTCTCCGCACAAACGTCTGAACTCTAGGCCGGAAACGTCAGCTTTTGTGCTCCTGAGATGCTGCTTGGCCTGCTGTGTTCATCCAGCCTCACATTTTGCTTTCTTGGATTCTCCAGCATCTGCAGTTCCCATTATCTCTGAACATTTCCAGATTTTTTTTCAAAAAAAGTACATATTGATTAATGAGGCTCTTGCCCATTTAAGGTGAACGTCAGGTTGCCCTGTTTGAAAGATCCGCAAGCCCCAGGGTTAAAGCTATTACCCCAGAGGCACCATAGGGATTGAATTGTCCTGTAGGGGCTGGAGACTTGTCAGGGAGCCATATGCAAGCCCCTTAGCCCTGCTTGTCATTCTTTATTCGTGGGATGTGGGTGTCACTGCTATTTATTGCCCATCCCTAATTATCACCCACTTTGCTGTGGGTGTGAAATAGGCCAGACCAGGTAAGGATGGCCAATTTCCTTCCCTAATAGACACCAGTGAACCAGAAGGGTATTTACAAGAATTGACAGTAGTCATGTGTTTGCCATTCAATTTGTCAGAGCAGCACAGCAGCTCCATGGTTAATATTGCTACCCTGCAGTGCAAGCATTTGATTCCACCTTTGGATGACTGTGTGCATGTTCTCCAGTGTTTGCATGGGTTTCCTCCACAGTCCAAAGGTATGCAGGTCAGGTGGATTGGCCATGCCAAATTACCCATTGTGCCTGGGGATGTGTGGGTTAGATGGATTAGTCATGGGAAATGCAGGTCTACAAGGATTGGATAGGGAGATCGGTCTGGATAGGCTGCTGTTCAGAGGATCAGGATCGACTTGATGTGTCAAAGGGCCTGGCTCCACACTAGGGATTCAATGGTTTTTATTCCAGATTTTATTGAATTCAAACTGCACCAGCTGCTGCGGTAGAACTCAAACCTGTGCCCCAGAACATTAGCCTGGGTTTCTGGATAACTAGGGTAACAACATTTCCCACTATGCCACCGCTTCCCTCGATCTTATGTATGAAAAGCTTAACATGAGGGATAGTTGAGGACTCTGGGCCTATTCTCAACGGAGTTTAGAAGGATGAGGGGGGACCTAATTGAAACTTATAGAATACTCAATGGCCTGGACAGAGTGGATGTTGGGAAGATATTTCCATTGGTGGGACAGACTTGGACCCAAGGGCACAGCCTTAGAGTAAAAGGAAGACCTTTTAGAATGGAGATGAGGAGAAACTTCTTCAGCCAGAGAGTGGTGAATCTATGGAATTCACTGCCACAGAAGGCTGTGGAGGCCAGGTTACTGAGTATGTTTAAGATAGCAATAGTTAGGGTCTTGATTGTTAAGGGGATCAAAGGTTACAGGGAGAAAGTGGGAGAATGGGGTTGAGAAACATATCAGTCATGATTGACTGGTGGGGCAGAATGGCCTAATTTCTACTGCTATGTCTTATGGTGTTAAGGTGGATAGCGGTGCCATTTATATGACACAGCCTCCTGATTGAGCACCTCTGAACTGGCAAACAGGCAGCTTCTCGAGATGGAGAGGCCAAGCAGCAAGCCTGCAACAATGGTCAGCAATCTTCCCCAGTGAGAGAAATGGGCACTGCTGAGGCAGATATGTCAGACTTTAAAATGTGTTATTATCACTCTTTCATGGGATGTGGCTGTCATTTACAAGGCCAGCATTTGCTGCCCCAAGCCTAATTGTCTTTGAATTGAGTGTCGACCAGACTTGGTAAAGATGACAAATTTTCTTGCTAAAAGATTGTTTATGAACTAAACATAGGCTTTCTTAATGAAAATCGATAATGGTTTCCTAGCCAGTTTTTCTGAAATTAGTTTTATATTCCAGCCTTATTGCAAAATTCTACTGCCTTCTAAATCCCAGAGCATTAGTCTGGCCTATGGATTACTAATTCAGTGACGTTACCATAATTCTATCATCTCTGGAAGAGTGATGTAAATTTAAAACAATGTATTTATTCCTGTGGGTGTCACTGTTTTCTTTCCCTCTCTGTCCACAAACATCTGAACCTTTCCAAGTTTTTTTTTTAAAATGCATGCAATCTAGTATTGAGCTCCCTTACCCTAGGGAAAAGACCTTTGCTATTCATTTTATCCGTGTCCCTCAGGATTTTATAAACCTCTATAAAAAGTCACCTCTCCACCAATGAAAAACATCCCAGTCTATCCAGCCTCTCTTTATAACTCTAACCCTCCAGTCCTTGTAAATCTTTTCTGCATCCTCTCCAATTTTAAAATATCCTTCCTCTGGTAGGGTGACCAGAACTGTACAAGTACTCCAAAAGTGGCCTTACTAGTGTCTTGTACAACTCCAGTGTGACATCCCAACTCCTTTACTCATTGGTGTAAGCAATGAAGGCAAGTGTGCCAAATGCCTTTTTTACCACCCTTTCAAAGAACTACGTATCTGAACCTCAGGTCTCTCTGATTAACAATACTCCCCAAGGTCCTACCATTACCTGTACAAGTCGTGCCTTTTTCGTCTTGTCAAAATGCAACACCTCACATTTATCCAAATTAAAACTTGATCTGCCACTCCTTCGCCATTGGCCCAATTTATTAACATCCCTCTGTAATTGTAGTAACCTTCATTACTGTCCACTGCTCCATCAATTTTGGTGTCATCTGCAAACTTACTAAACATGTTTCCCAAATTCTTATTCAAACATAAATAAATGATAAACAACAATAGATCTGTGGAAAACACAGGCCTCCAGTTTGAAAAATAACCCTCTACCAAAATCCTCTGTCTCCAACCATCAAACTAATTTTGTGTCCAGTTTACAAACTCTTCCTAAGTCCCATGCGATTTAACTTTACTAACCAGTCTACCATGTGGAACCTTACCAAAGACTTTACTAAAAGTCCATGTAGACAACTTCTACTGCTCTGCCCTCATCTATTTTCTTGGCCACATCCTCAAAAAACTCAATCAAGTTTGAGAGACACAACTTCTGTTGCACAAAGCCATGCTGACCATCCCTAATCAATCTTTGCCTCTCCAAATGCATGCAAATCCTGTCTCTCAGAATCTGCTCCAACAACACATGCAACATTGATGTCAGACTCACCAGTCTGTAGTTTTCAGGCTTCTCCTTGCAGTCTTTCTTAAATAAAGCCACAAACACTAGCCTCCCTCCCATCTTACAGCACTCCACCTGAGGGTGTTGATGATACAAATATCGTTGCTAGGGGTTCCATAATTTCTTCCCTAGCTTCCTAAGTGTCTGGGCTACACTTGGCTATGTCTCCAGGACTTATCCATTTTCATGTTTTTAGGAACTCCAAGCACCCTTCTTCTATAACGTAGGCTCTTTTTAAGACATTGATAGTTACTTCCCAAGTTCCCTAGCTTCCATGTCTTTTTCCACAGAAAATACTGATGCAAAATATTCATTTAGTATTTCTATTCAGTATATTCCTCCTCAGGTTCCACACATAGACAATCTCATTGATCATCAAGGGACATATTCTCTCCCTCGTTGCTCTTTTCCTCTTAATGTACTTGTAGAATGTCGTTGGATTATCTTTAACCTTATCTGCCAAGGCTATCTCATATCCCCCTTCTCACCTGATTTCCTCCTTTGACTCTTCAAGCAAGTCACTTGATTTCAGTTGTCTCCCATGTTTACCTCAATTTAATTCTGGATATTAAAATATAATTGCACAGGTATTAAAGATTATTTTAAATTTTCTAACTCTTTATAATTAAGTTCATTGACTAAAAAGAGTTTATTGTTGTTTGTTCACAACAGAAGAATCTAATGGCATCCCACTCTTTGTAAATTCTTGGGATCTCACAGCTTGTCTACTTTGTAAAGTGATCTACAAGTCCATAGCCAAGTTATAACTTCAATTTGGTGGTCTCCTCCAAGATCATGATGTTAAAAAGTGCAAAAATATTTTCTACTTTCTTAAACATAATTTTGTCAGACAACATAGCACTTCATAGGCGTTGCATTTCAAAATGCTATTCTTAATGTCTAATGTAAATAAGACGTAAATAATTTCCAACTTGGTTATATAATTATAATGTATTATTAATTTTTTTAAAAAAACATCCCGCACACTAACAATAAGTCTAACTGGATTGCAGGCAAAATAATAAACAAAATCCACACAAATGGCAATAAATTGTTGACACTACTAAAACATCGCTCCAGTTCCCTTCCAACTTATGAGATGATGGTTTATATCTTATAGTGGTAAGGGCTGTTGTGGCACAGTGGTAGCATCTCTACCTCTGACCCAGGACACCTGGGTTAAAGTCCCTCCTTTCTCAGATCTGTAATAACATCACTGAACAGATTGATTAGGAAAACGTCTGCAACTTAACAGTCAATTCTGTTGTCAGCATTGCCTCAGGAGCTCTATTCTGACCTCACAGTTTCCACTGTGTTAGCTGCTGGTGGAAACAGAGGGCTGGGAAGGTATAGGGTGCCCCTGTTTTGCTGCAGGTTCCCTTCTCAGCCTTTCCATATCTCTTTGCTACTTCCATTGCCTGTCCAAACAGTCAGCCTCCAGAAGTCCTAGATGTCCAAGTCAATGTCCGCTATCTTAAAGTTGTCTTTGTAGGGGAGATATGGATGTCCAGAGGTTCATGACCCAGTGGCCAGTTCACCTTAGGTATACAGACATCAGTCTATGAAGGTGGCCAAGCCAGTATAGTCATTGTTGATTTGATGATGAGAGTACTGATGGAAATAATAGGACAGCACAATTGTAGTCTGACACTGCCAAGTTGAAGAGACCATGGATGGAAATGATGTATACTATTGTTTGAACCCTCATCATAATTTACACGATTCAGTTTTGCTATTGACCGGTGCTAACTTTTCCACAGATTCCCATCATCCCAAGCACCAATCCCTCTCTGATAATAAAGTGTGAAGCTGGATGAACACAGCAGGCCAAGCAGCATCTCAGGAGCACAAAAGCTGACGTTTCGGGCCTAGACCCTTCACCAGAGGGTAATGATGAAGGGTCGAGGCCTGAAACATCAGCTTTTGTGATCCTGAGGTGCTGCTTGGCCTGCTGTGTTCATCCAGCTTCACACTTTATTATCTTGGATTCTCCAGCATCTGCAGTACCCATTATCTCTGATACCTAACCTACACTTCTTTGGATTGAGGGAGGAAACCCATGCAGACATGGGGAGGATGTGCAATCTCCACACAGAGACTCACCTGAGGCTGGAATTGAACCCGAGTCCCAAGTGCTGCAAGGCAGCAGTGCCAATGACTGTGCTACCCTGATGGTGATGTGTGCCCTTTTCCTTTGACTTCCCAGTAGGTTCCTTCCTTTGGGTTCGGTCACATTCCCACCTTTAGAGTAAAGGAGTTTGAGCTGAAGTGCAGGATTGAACTCAAAACTGAGGCTGTTAGAGTCATAGGGCATGGAGACAGGCCCTTCAGCCCAAACTGATCCATGCCAACCAAAATGTCCATCCATGCTAATCCCATTTCCCCACACTTGGCCATATCCTTCTAAGCCTTTCCTATCCATGTATTCATCCAAATGCCTTTTAAATGTTGTTAACATACCCACCTCAACCATTTATGCTGGTAGCTCATTCCATATGCATACCACTTTGTGTGTTTAAAAAAAAATTGCCCCTCAGGTTCCCATGACCTTAAACTAATGCTGTCTAGTCCTCATTTCCCCATTGTTGGGAAGACTGCGCACATTCACCCTATCTATGTCTCTCATGACCTTGTACATCTCTGTGAAGTTTGGAGTTCGTTGTTCTGAACAAAGAGTTTGAATCCAGGCCTTTTCAAAGGCAGGTAAAAACTCAAGGGAGTTGTGTTAGAAAGATCATTTTTGTCAATAGGCACCAGGCTAAACTCGCATCTCTGAGCCAAACAATTTGACAAGCTTTCAGATTCAAAGCTCAGTCTATGCTAGTCCAACAGCACTTTTACAACTGTCCAGTGTCCCCAGATTACAGGCAGGGAAAATCCAGATCACTTTAAAGTAACCCTTTGTTGGACTTATCAGTGCATGAATAGTGGGCCAAGACAGGATTTAGCTCAGCTGTAATTTCCTTTACAGTTGGTAATCTTACTCTAAGAAATTGTGTGTGAATAGTAGCTACTTGAATGAGCTACTTCATTGAAATGATCAGAAGTGGTAATACATAGGGAAAGCAGCTACTCTTTTGGCTAATTCATGGAACATGTATTGATCAGCATTTAGCTGACCTTAGGACCAAGGTTTGTTATACTTGTCTCTTCATTACTTTCTGTATGGTC
This sequence comes from Stegostoma tigrinum, assembly GCF_030684315.1. Classification (NCBI taxonomy): domain Eukaryota; kingdom Metazoa; phylum Chordata; class Chondrichthyes; order Orectolobiformes; family Stegostomatidae; genus Stegostoma; species Stegostoma tigrinum. The sequence continues at coordinate 89,548,776 of NC_081360.1, forward strand.
AAGAAGTTTGGACAACCAAAAAGTCTGTTTAATTCATCTAATTAAATTAGCAATTTCTGTCTTTGTTTTTGGTAAGAGTAAATAGCCAGAGCTGGCAGGACACTCAAAGCTCCACTTCAAGGATGGTCTCAAGTACAGTAACCTTAAGCATAAAATTATTGGGAGTTAATAGGTACTGACAAAAGCTGGTTGAATGGATAACAATGCTTAAAGCAACAGCCAACAGACAGCCCAGTTCAAGAAAAGAGAACATTAAAAATAACATTCTGATCTTGCAGAAAATAGTGAAGCAATAGTGATTTCGACTCACCTTCAAGAAAGTTGCCTACAAAGATTTAGCAATCTCAATGTTATGGATTTCATCCCTTCTGATGTCAATTTGAATTTGGTAGTCAAGGAGTCTGTAAGTGGGCAGCAACAATGATCGAGTGGGATAAACAGCCGGTTAAATTGAAATATTCTCACCAGAAGCAAGTCAGGAATGAAAATGAGCTGAACACTTAGTTTAAAAGGTGAAAGAACTGCGGAAGCTGTAAATCAGGAACATAATCAAAGTTGCTGGAAAAGCTCAGCAGGTCTGGCAGCATCTGTGAAGGACAAAATAGAGTTAATGTTTCGGGTACAGTGACCCTTCCTCAGAACTGAAACGTTAACTCTGTTTTTTCCTTCACAGATGCTGCCAGACTTGCTGAACTTTGCCAGCAACTTCTGTTTTTGTTCACAAAATTAGGTGATTTTATAAAATGTGATGGACACTTTATTTCTCTTCGTCTTCAAAGGTTGGGACACATCAAAAAGAAAATACTATAAACAGACTTTAAAAGTAAATTGTATTTATCACAATGGATAAAATTGACTGACACATACACAAAGTTAACTTTTTAGTGGAAAAGATTCTTCAGCAGTGGTTATGATTTAGTATCCTGTTCCAAACCCAGTCTGAGAATCATTGGTGAATTTCTGCAGTGCATTTTGTAGATGGTATGCGCTGCTGCTACCGAGTATTGGTGACAAAAGGAGTAGTTATAGTGCCAGTCAAAAACGCTGCTTTGTCCTGGATGGTGTCAAGTTTCGAGTCTTGTTGGAGCTGCATTCATCCAGGCAAGTGGAAAGTATGCCGATATACTCCTGACCTATGCTTTGTAGATGGTGGACAGGCTTTAGGGAGTCAAAAGATGAGTTGCTCACAGCAGTATTCCTAGCCTCCGACCTGCTCTCGTAACCATTATGTTTATGGCAAGTCCAATCGAGTTTTTGTCCCATGGTAACCTCCAGGATATTGACAGTGGGGGATTCAGTGATGGTAGCACCATTGAATGTCAAGGGACAGTGGTTGGATTGTCTCTTATTGGAGATGGTCATTGCCTGGCATTTCTGTGGTGTTACCGTAACTTGGCACTTCGCAGCCCAAGCCTTGATATTGTCAGAGATAGTAAGAACTGCCTATGCTGGAATCAGTGATAAGTGTGGAGTTGGTGGAACACAGCAGGCCAGGCAGCATCAGAGGTGCAGGCAAGTTGACATGAACTTTCCTGCTCCTCTGTGGCTGTCTGGCCTACTGTTTTCCTCCAGCTCCACACTGTGTTATCTCTTTATATTGTCAGATCTTGTTAGATTTGAACATGGACTGCTTCAGTATCTGAAGAGTCGCAAATAGTGCTTAACATTGTGCAATTATCAGCGAACATCCCCACTTCTGACCTTATGATAGAGGAATGTCATTGATGAAGCAGCTGTAAATGGTTGGGCCTCAGGCTCTACCCTGTGGAGTTCCTACAGTGATATCCTGGAGCTGACTGACCTCCAACAACCACAACCCACAGTAACCCGCAGGGTTCAGTGTTGGGGCCGCAGCTGTTCACCTTATATATTAATGATCTAGATGAAGGGACTGGGGGCATTCTGGCGAAGTTTGCCAATGATACAAGGATAGGTGGACAGGCAGGTAGTACTGAGGAGGTGGGGAAGTTGCAGAAAGATTTAGACAGTTTAGGAGAGTGGTCTAGGAAATGGCTGATGAAATTCAATGTGAGTAAATGTGAGGTTTTGCACTTTGGAAAAAGAATACAGGCATGGATTATTTTCTAAATGGTGAGAAAATTTGCAAATCAGAAGTGCAAAAGGATCTGGGAGTGTTGGTCCAGGATTCTCTAAAGGCTAACTTGCAGGTAGAGGCCATAATTAAGAAAGCGAATGTAACGTTGTCATTTATCTCAAGAGGGTTGGAATATAAAAGCAGCGATGTGCTTCTGAGGCTTTATAAGGCTCTAGTTAGGCCCCATTTAGAATATTGTGTCCAATTTTGGGCCCCACACCTCAGGAAGGACACACTAGCCCTGGAGCGTGTCCAGCAAAGATTCACGTGGATGATCCCTGGAATGGTAGGTTTAACGTATGATGAACAGCTAAGGATCCTGGGATTGTACTCATTAGAGTTTAGAAGGTTGAGGGGAGATCTAATAGAAACTTACAAGATAATGTATGGTTTAGAAGGGGTGGATGCTGGGAAGTTGTTTCCGTTAGGCGGGGAGACTAGGACCCGTGGGCACAGCCTTAAAATTAGAGGGAGTAAATTTAAAACTGAAATGAGATGACATTTCTTCAGCCAGACAGTGGTGAAATTGAGAAATTCATTTGCCGCAGAGTGCAGTGGAGGCTGGGACGTTGGATGCCTTCAAGGCAGAGATCGACAAATTCTTGATCTCAAAAGGAATCAAGGGCTACGGGGAGAGTGCAGGGAAGTGGTGTTAAAATGCCCATCAGCCATGATTTAAATGGTGGAGTCGATTTGATGGGCCGAATGGCCTTACTTCCACTCCTATGTCTTACGGTCTTATGGTCTAACCATTTTCCTACATGCCAGGTTTGATTGCAACCAGAGAGTTTGCCCCTGACACCTACTGATTCCAGTTTTGCTCAGGGTCCTTGACGCCACACTAGGTCGAATATGGCCTTGATGTTAAGGGCTGTCACTGATCACATCAGGAATTCAGCTCGTGACCCAATACAGGTCTCCTCACTGAAATCAAGGCTGCCAGTTTAGTGCAGTATTAATAAAGCACTGCACTGGAAGGTACCGCCTTTTGGATGAGATATTAAATTGACAGCTATGTGCCTGCCTGGTGGAATATTAAAGATCCAAGGGTACTATTTCAAAGAAGAGCTGAGGAGTTACATGAACATAAGAATTAGAAACAGACCCCTTTGGTCCCTCAAGTCTGTTCCACTTTCAATAATAGAGTCGTTGAAATGGCCCCACTTTCCTGTCTGCACTCCAGAGTCGTCATTGGCCAAAATGTCAGGGAATCACTTATCACTGAGTATACATCCAAAAAACAGAAGAGGATAATTATCATACATGCACAAATTGGCTTCCCTGTTCCTACACGACAGCAGTGAACACACATTTTAAAAAAAAACTTTAAATGCTTTGAGACACAGTCATGAAAAACATAATATGAAAGCAAGTTATTGCATTATTAAAATCAGTACCACACAGGAGGATGCCATTTCAGCCAGAATTCATGCTGCAAAACCTTCTTTTAGAAACTATTGGTGTTGAATTCAAGATCAGTTAAGTCAGCACTGATCACATATTACGGCCAGCACTGTGGCTCGGTGATTAGCACTGATACCTCACAGCACCATAGACCCAGCTTCAATTCCACCATTGGGTGACCGACTGTGTGGAGTTTGCACATTCCTCCTGTGCCGGTGCGAGTTTCCTCCGGGTGCTGTGGTTTCCTCCCAAAGTCCAAAGATGTGTAGGCTTGGTGGATTGCCATAGTGTTCAGGGACATGTAGATTAGTGGGGAATGGGACTGAGTTGGATGCTCTGAGGTTGGTGTGGACTTGTTGGGCCAAAGGGCCTGTTTTCACACTGTAGGGATTCTATAAATCTATGAATAAATTGTGCTTAGGATTACAGGATAGGTACTGCACTGCCCCCACCACTGCCCTGGTCATCTTTTGCAGAAAGTTTGTTTCCACATAATAGAAATTTATTCATTGCAAAATATTCTTAGCTGATATCAGTTTTGTCAGCATTTGGTTTGTGTTATCATGCCACTGACCTTTGACTATTCCTCCTAGGCTCTAATCTATAATTTGCAGAATCCATGAGGCCAAGAGCTGGGGCCACTGATGAGTATATAAACCAGCCTTACCCAAATCTGAACTGTGTTACAGAAGCATGAAGGGTAACTCTGAAAATCTGTATGGCAGATACCTTGCTTAATTGATTCTACTGTACAAAACTAGTGATACAATTCTGGATTATTAAGGCATTAATGCATTTATTCTGAGACTGGTACACAACAGTGGAATAAAAATTGTAAATTTTCGCTGTTGAAATTCTGCTTCTGCATGCATCTTGGCTTCATCAGTAACAGGGTGAGTACCACAAGAGGAAAATAATCATTTTCAAGAGAATGCTCACACATATGTTTAATGGCAAGGCTTTCAGCATATTGTGTCTTCATATGCTTGCTCCTTGTGAAACTCAAATACCTATAGCTCAAGAACAGTTCAGGGTCACTTTTCAAACTTAAATTAGAAATGCAGATTTTTCTTTTAGTCTTGATTTTCTCAAATGGTGGTTGCTGCCAATCACACAATTCACAAGGGTGACAAAGGTGGACAGATATTCACAACAAACCTACAGGAGCATTCTGGTTTACTGTTGCTATAATTCCACTCCCCAGCCAGGTTTCCTGATTTATTGTCAATTCAATAAAATTGACAGAGTGTGTACTCCTGTTAGCAAGTCAGGCAGCACTGTGGGAAGAAACAAAGTTAATGGGTTGGATTTTACAGCGCTCAATACTGTTTGAGTGATAGGGTGATGGACATAAAATACCACATGCCTGTCGTAACTTTTATCAGCTGTGAGAAAGGTGAACTGGATAATTCCAATGGCATAGACTCCATAGGTCTTAACAGACTTAGCTGATTGTCCACCTGCCTGGAAGAGGTAAGTAACACCGTTACTTTTGAAAAAGTGGTCTGAAAAGGGAGATGGCGCCAGAAAACAAATGCTGGCAATGCATATTTACATGACTGCCCTTGTCAAGACTTGAAACTTCAACCTCAGGTCTCTGCAGTTGGATCTGAACCCGCAAACATGCCACCACACTAAGCCAAGACAAAGACGTGTTGGTAGAAGGTATTTGGTTTGTCATAAGGTAACAGAAAATCAGCCTAAAACATGAAAACTGTATCATTAATGTTTGTTACAAATATTGGGCTTGCTCTAAATATTTTGAAAGTGCATGACTGGTTACTCTAATAACAAAGATCTCACGTCCTTTACAAACTATTTATAAAGGGGACCACTGGATTAACACATTTATAATACATCAACTCCATTGTGATGGCACTTACAATGGCCTGATGGCAAATAATATGAAGAAACAGGGGTAGCTCAAGCAGTGTACTGTTGAACTGTACTACAAATGAAGGCAGACTAAAAATTCAAGATAACAAAGTGTGGAGCTGGATGAACGCAGCAGGCCAAGCAGCATCTCAGGAGCACAAAAGCTGACGTTTCGGGCCTAGACCCTTCATCAGAGAGGGGGATGGGGAGAGGGAACTGGAATAAATAGGGAGAGATGGACTGAAGATGGAGAGAAAAGAAGATAGGTAGAGAGTATAGGTGGGGAGGTAGGGAGGGGATAGGTCAGTCCAGGGAAGATGGACAGGTCAAGGAGGCGGGTCTTCCCTGGACTGACCTATCCCCTCCCTACCTCCCCACCTATACTCTCTACCTATCTTCTTTTCTCTCCATCTTCGGTCCACCTCTCCCTATTTATTCCAGTTCCCTCTCCCCATCCCCCTCTCTGAAGAAGGGTCTAGGCCCGAAACGTCAGCTTTTGTGCTCCTGAGATGCTGCTTGGCCTGCTGTGTTCATCTAGCTCCACACTTTGTTATCTTGGATTCTCCAGCATCTGCAGTTCCCATTATCACTAGACTAAAAATTCAGCCAGCTGAAACATGATCCACTTTCCCATTGATGTTGACTAATTGTTCTAGGTTTAATTTTAAAGTTGAATAAGGTTGGAAACTAAAATAAACTATTTTCTGACAGGATACTCTATGGTTAGAACAGACTTTGGCAAACGTTTAACACAAAGAACAAAGAAAATTACAGCACAGGAACAGGCCCTTCAGCCCTCCAAGCCTGCGATCAAGATCCTCTGTCTAACCTGTCATCTATTTTCTAAGGGTCGTGTCCATTTGCTCCTTGCCCATCCATGTATCTATCCAAATATATCTTAAAAGACACTAACGTGTCTGCGTCTACCACCTCCACTGGCAACGCATTCTAGGCACCCACCACACTCTGTGTAAAAAACTTTCCACTCATATCTCCCTTAAACTTTCCTCCTCTCACTTTGAACTCATGACCCCTAGTAATTGAGTCCCCCACTCTGGGAAAAAGCTTTTTGCTATCCACCCTGTCTATACCCCTCATGATTTTGTAGACCTCAATCAGGTCCCCCCTCAATCTCCGTCTAATGAAAATAATCCTAATCTACTCAACCTCTCTTCATAGCTAGCACCCTCCATACCAGGCAACGTCCTGGTGAACCTCCTCTGCACCCTCTCCAAAGCATCCTCATCCTTTTGGTAACGTGGTGACCAGAACCACACACAGTACTCCAAATATGGCTGAACCAAAGTCCTATACAACTGCAACATGACCTGCCAACTCTTGTACTCAATACCCTGTCCAATGAAAGAAAGCATGCCATATGCCTTCTTGACCATCCTATTGACCTGCGTTGTCACCGTCAGGGAACAATGGACCTGAACACCCAGATCTCTCTGTTCATCAATTTTCCCTCGGACTTTTTCATTTACTGTATAGTTTGCCCTTGAATTTGATCTTCCAAAATGCATCACCTCACATCTGCCCGGATTGAACTCCATCAACACGTAACAACATGTAACATCTTCTTTCATAAAATATAAGTAAACAGAAAAACCAAAGGATATGGAGTAAAGCAGGAACAAGGTACTGAATTGGATGATCAACCATGATCATACTGAATGGCTGAACAGGCTCAAAAGACTGAAATTACCTTCTGTTAAGCTGATTTTCTATTTAGTCCTAAAATTGAATAAGGATGTGGTTGTATTGTGAATGTTTAAAACATGGAATCAAATTGCATTTACTGAGAGAATAATTCTTGGGGTGGAGATTTGGGACATTTATCTGGAGTGCTGTCGATCTGGGTTATATTTGTGGAAATGTCATCATGAATTTATATTCTGGATTTTGACAGATTATAGATTTAGAAAATAATGCATTTTGTGCAAGATGTTTACAAAATGTCATTTCGCTCTCATTCCCACATTTTATTTGTGACCCTGCAAATTCATCATTCTCAAACAGCAATCAATTCCATTTTAAAATTACTGATGGAATTAGTTTCTAACATGTTTTCAGATACAGTTGAGCCAACAGATTAGTGAAAATATTTCTCACCATCTCTCAAGATCTTTTGCTATTGCCTTGATCTCAATAACAACTTACTACTGTCTAATTCATCAGAGGGACTTGCTTTTTTTAACGCTTCTATTAAAATCTAACTTCAGGCAGAAAATCTCTATAGTTGCCTCTTAACCTTTTTTGATCCAAGAACAGATGAAAGTCCCTCCAACCTCATAACTGAAGTCCCTCATGCCAGGAAACATCTTCTGAACCAATACAAAAGCCTTCACAATCTCCCTTGAAATCCACTACCAGGGTGACCAAGATAGAATCCCTACAGTGCAGAAAGAGGCCACACTGCCCCTCCAAAGAGCATCCCATCCATATTCATCCCCTAATCTATTCCTGCATTTCCCACCATAGACACTATGGGTAATTTAGCATGGCCAATTCACTTAACCTGCACATCTTTGGATTGTGGGAAGAAACCGGAGCACCTGGAGAAAACCCACACAGATGACATGAGGAGAATGTGTAAACTTCACACAGACAGTTGTTTGAGGCTGGAATTGAAACTGGGTCCCTGGCGCTGTGAGACAGCAGTGCTAACCACTGTGCCAGCCCACCATGATGACAGTGCAGTTGATGAAATTCATAGAAATTAGTGAAGTCTATGACAAGGCCCCACAGAGAGTCATTCAGAGGTACAGCATGGAAACAGACCATGCTGTTCATTTCACCCATGCCAACCAAACATAATAAATTTATCTAGTTCCATTTGCCAACATTTGGCCCATTTCTCTCTCTAAGCCCTTCTGACTCATTTACCCATCCAGGTGCCTTTTAGGTGTTGTAATTGTACTAGTTGCTACAACTTACTCTGGCAGCTCATTACATACATCCAACCAGCATAAAAAGAAAATTGTCTCTTAGGTCCTTTTTAAATATTTCCAGGCACATAGAAAGCAACCATTTCCCTTAATTGAAGGGAAAACAATAAGGAGCACATTTTTCAACAATGAAACGGTTGTTGCTCCAGGATGGATGAAGAAACTGCATGAAGTTCTTCGGGACAAATTAACTGGACTACCAGATGAATTAGTTATCTCAATCAAAACCTGATGAGATGTATCCCAGGCAGCTGTTGGAGGCAAGGGAGAAGATTGCTGGGGCCCAGATGGAGATATATAATGCTTCATAAAACATGAGTTCTGAGGAAGGGTCACTGGATTCAAAACGTTAACTCTGATTTCTCTTCACAGGTGCTGCTAGACCTGCTGAGCTTTTCCAGCATTTTTCTGTTTTTGTATATACAATACTTCAATTGCCAGAGGCAAAGTATCACATAATTGGAGGCTACCTAATGTGGTATTTTTTTTAAGAAGGGTGGCAGAGATAGGCAGATAATTCGAGACTAGTTAGTCTGATGTCAGTGGTACGGAAAATACTGGAAAAATTTCCGAGGGATAGAATTAATCAACCAACGTTTTGGGCCTAGACCCTTCAATGTCAGCTTTTGTGCTCCTGAGATGCTGCTTGGCCTGCTGTGTTCATCCAGCTTCACACTTTGTTATCTTGGATTCTCCAGCATCTGCAGTACCCATTATCACAGTGCTGGAACCCTTGCTGTTTGTTATGTACATGAACATCTTGCATGTGAATGTAGAAGCTATAATTAGTAAGCTTGTGGATGGGCACAAAAGTTGGCGATAATGAGGAGGATGATCTCATGTTTGATCAGTAAGTAAATTGGGGACAGCAATGGCAGATGGAACTTAATCCTGGTAAGGTCTAATAAGGGAAGGATGTAAGTGTGATAAAGGATCTGAAAAAGTTTTATTGGCATCTGACAAGTCACCCGTGAAAAAGAAACTTTACACAGAGTTGTGAGAGCATGGAATGCGTTGCCAGCAGCAGTTGTGGAAGCAAGGTCATTGGGGTCATTTAAGAGACTGCTGGACATGTATATGGTCACAGAAATTTGAGGGTGCATACATGAGGATCAATGGTCGGCACAACATTATGGGCTGAAGGGCCTGTTCTGTGCTGTACTGTTCTATGTTCTAAAAAGCAGGGGCTGAAGATCAATCTTTCTCACTGGTCAAAACAATCTTCAATCAAATAGAGATTTCACTTTCTAAGGATGGCATCAGTCACATCAGTCTGCTGACTTCTAAACTGAGGCTAGCAAGCAACAAATACAAATATTATTTCACTGATGGGAATATGAAATGAGCAAACCTCACTATCAAAGCAGTATTATTCGTGCATGTACTGTTAGCTTATATCCTCAAAATGTTTTTCAGAATATAAGGCATTTCTTTAGCCTAACCAGCTCTCTGCCAGGGAAATATTGGTAATCCAATCAAAGACACATTGCCATATCCCTGCAAATATTTCTCTTCAGATAATTTACCAATCTTCCTTTGAAAGCTATGATTGGATCTGTTTCCTCCAACTTTTCAGGTTGTACATTCCAGATCATAACTATAACTACATAATTATTTTCCCACATCATGTTTCCTTTATTCTTTTACCAACCATCTTAAACCTGTCTCCTCTGGTTTTTGACACTTCTGCCAAGGGGAACACATCCATTCTATGTGCTCTGTCCAAACAGTCATGATTTTGAACATATTAATTCAAAATCCTCAGAACCTTCTTTCTCCGAGGAAAATTCTCCAACCTATATAATCTAAGTAGGAAGAAAAAAACCCCTTGTGACTGTCATGCATAGTTCAACTTATGCTTAGAATTTCTCTCTTCTGGAGGTGGACTATTTACAATTTGAAAATGACTTTACAAAAACAAGTAAAAAGTCAGTCATAACTTCTTCAAACAAAAAACTGCCACTTAATCAGGATGCTTCCTTAAGTAATTACAAAGGTCCTTCAGGATTATATTACTTTTATTAATGGAAAAATAACCAAAAAGAAGAATTCTGGTCATGTCTTGCTTTTGTCCAATACTGAAATTCATTTTAAAGCGCATTCTACATCACTGCAAAAGTATACCTCCGTTCTTCTTCTCATCCTCAGATTATCCACTACGCAGAAATAAGAGAACAGACATCTATTAGTCAGCAGAAATAAATTGCAACAAAACCACAGATTGCTGTTAAAACCAAGTTTTACTGTTTATAAACAAAGCATAAGGTTAACTGTACATGCAGCAACTGGGTCACTATGTACAGCATCCAATCAAACCTCATTAAAATGTACATAAGAATATTTCTTGAATCAAAAGAATCCAAGTACCAGCTAAAACTGAAAGTTTATTAGAGAAAAAAATTACAAAATTATTAAATTTAATTACATATAGTTACAACTGCCCTTCCAAAAAAAAACTCACGGGTGGTACACTTTAAATTACTATGCACATTTTCTTTATTTTTGTAACAGAACAATTAAGTCACAAATAAACTATTAAGTTCGTACCCAAATGAGACAATTCTTGTCAAGTCAAATTAAATAATATCCACAAAAATTTAAAAGGGAGTGAGTCAGACATAAAAAATTCTAAATCCCCAACCCAATTCCAGGTGACTGATCACTTATGTGACGTTCGTACTCCATCAGTCAATCCTTTACCTGCCGATATTTTACAAGCTGGGTTTTACTTGTTGGTCATCAGCAAAGGTGCCATTAGCTATTTTTGAAATTTGAAATGAATAAGGCCTTCTTAAAGCATACAGTAAGAAACTGCAAACACTCAACTACTTTTCACATTTTTCCAGTGTTGATAAAATTCAAGTGAAGGATAAAAACAGCCAATGAATAGGAAAACAAGCATACTTGGATTAAAAAGTAAATATCATGGGTGCTGGAAATCTGAAATAAAAACAGAAGCTGCTGGAAACATCCAGCAGGTCAGCATATTTGGAGAGAGAAACTGTTGAAGTTTCAGGTTGGTGACCTTTGGTCAGAATTCACCAAAAGTAACTGAGTTGTGTTTGGAAACCTTTCTATCTCCAGAAATATTGTCTGAACTGAAATTTCCAGCACTTTGTTTTTCATTAAATATATGCAGTGCTAAAAAGTATTTACAGGCAGTTTGAAAGCAAAAAGTTCAAATTAAAATGGGTCATAAAATTGCAATTAGAATTTTTTTTGAGAAACTGCAACATGTACAGTCCAGATTGCAGGATCAGGCACAAGGTTTCACTTTCATTTAGGAAATAAAAGCATACAATCAATACTATTGTGCATATTTATTACAACGTTAATGATTTGCAGCTTTTATCATATTGGTTGTCCTGCAGTTTTCTAATTATAATGCTTTTTAAGGGCAAAGATTAACCATGATTAAATCAGATTAGTTAATTAATAGATTTATGAGAACCAAACAGCCCCAGAAAGAATTCTTTCCCCTTCTCGTTTTAGGTACTTTTAAAATGAATTGTGAAAATTGTAAAATAAGTACAACAGGAGGAATGACTCAATCTTTATTCATTAAGATCTATCACAATGGAAAAAGCTGCCCTTATTCAATTACCTAACCCATTCCTTATATATTCAACACAGGGCAACATGTTTTTAAATTGTAGTAAAGAAAACTTTTAACTAGAAGCCCTAAGAGCAATTTTGAAATAAATCATTCTCAAATTACTCAAGCTCAAATAGCCCACCTGAGTAACTATATTGCCTACACTGGCAAAAGGGTCACTCATTTTTAAACTCAGCACGAGAGATTCCCTTCCTACCCATTATTTTCATTATGTGGAGGAGTCCAGATATGGGCGAATTAAGCAAACCCATCTTTATAAATCCAGTTTTGCTAAAATGTAATACTCTTAGAAGTTCTGCTACTAAAAACATCAATATTAACTAAAACTTAGATTAGTTCTGCAATACACTGCATTCTTTTTTAAAAACATACATTAACCTTGTGCTCAATCAAATGGTCTGATCTACAACTGCAGTTACTTAGTATTTAGAAGTGAGTGTAGAAACCAGATGGCAATTTTGAGCTGAAAGGTTGGCAATAGATATTGGCTGGTAGGCAATGCTGTCCCCAAATTATGGTAACATGACACAAAGCTTTCAACCCACACTGAAATTTTCTAATATTGTTCTAACCCTACAATTTGGACATTGGTGCAGTCTCAAAATTATAGACCATCACTGTTCAGTATCAAAATTTTAAGTGACGATAATAGCTCAGCCAGACACTCTTCCTTAGATCTAAAAGCCCAATCCAAAGACAAATCAAATCAACCAGTCTGAATTCTTATAAGCTCCATACACAAAGCAAAGATGTTTAAGCTTAGCGTTTATGTATGAAATCAAAATCACTTGATAATGTCAGTAGTATATTGTAATATAAAGTGCCCATAATTATTTCAGAAATGGAAATTTGCAATTACTTCCAAATTTCTAAACAATATGGAAAACAATGCAAACACTAAACCTGCATGATTACAGTCAGTAAGCAATAGAGAAATCAATCTCTATATTGTGAATTGGCACTGAACAGACAGTCTCAATAATATTGCTCTTATTTACAATTTAAACACATTTTAACCTGTAATTTTTTTTTAATGGAAATGTTACAAACTTTTAATTTTTTTTTATACAAATGGTATGAAAAATATTTATCCTTAAAATCCAACAGTCATTACTCTACTGCTTGCAATTTTGCATGGTTGATAGATACATTCATGTTCATCATACAGCATGACAGAATAAAATGGATCAATTCACATGCCTCCTTCCTCATGGTATATCTAGTAAAAAAAATAACACTGCAGTTATACACAACCAAGGAGACCAAAGGAAATAGTAGTAGTAAAGGAGGCTTGTTACTACCAATTATTGGTTGTGCGTAGCTTAACCCTTTGTTCTCGCCATCCAAATTGCTTACTTGTTTCATCAATCCTGACCAGATGAATGGGATTGCATTTCGCTGACGGTATGAATGGCATTCAACTCGACAGCATTATTTACAGCTGCACAGGGTACAACACATTAATACACACGAGTACAGATGTGCAGATATTTAGACAGGGTTAAAATAAACAAACAGTCACTCATCCATTTTTATTCTCTGGCAAAAAATTGTTTGCAATGGGATTCACACTGTTCATTGAGTGCATAATTTTAGAGGTCTCAATCTCCTCTAGATCCAGCAGAGTCAAAAATATATTCATTTATTGTTTGAAAAAATTAAGTGTCCTATTTCTTACTTTATGCCATAAAGATTTTTGAAACAAAAATATGTGCAAAATTTAAGTGAGAGAAAAGTAGTGGCATGTTAAGATAGGGTTCCAGTTTCATAAAACAAAATCTTTGTACAGATCTTTCACATCCTACCTAATGTAGTATTTCTATATTTTTCCAACATTTCATTTTAATCATTCACAAGTGGTATATTTTGCTATTTCCTGTGCATGAAAATATCTAATTTCTTTATCCCAAAGTGCCTTCAATCAAAACAAAAGGCATGATCAAGATGCAAACAAGTAAATTATGTGTACTGTTACCAATCAATGGTGCCAAAACCATTGCAAGTGATTGCTGGGATACTGACCAGCAAAATTGCAACATCCATCAGCATTTCATAAGTCAGATATTGTTTACTTTATCAACTTCTATTTGTGCTTTCTGTCTTCCAGTATTTTGATTTAGTGTCTTACTATAAAAATTACCCCACAGCACCTCTCCTGCAGTTCTTTGGGTACAAACCTAGTGCTGATAACAGAAGTAAAACTAAAAATTGGTATAAGTAAGGCAAGCTTATACGTGGCACCGGTAAGGGAGGTGCGCACCCATCACCAAGTGCCTAAAAACATAATTAGATCAAAGGAAAATTGCATGCATGCATCTTTCCCCATGACACGGTTCACTGCGGATCAAACCTGTGGAGAAGGACAACTTAATATTTTTGGTGGCCCTGAAAGGCAACAGTTGAGTAAAATTTCACCACCTGGACTGGATATGAGCTCAAGTCTTTGGATTAGATTGTCCTAGCCAATGTGTAGCATTGTAATCAGTAAGCAGCACCCAGATTCTAATATCTTGTGAGGAAACAGGTGTTTAAGGCTAAATTTCCAAGTAGAGTTATTCATATTTTGGGCTTCAGTGCTTCATCAGTAAAGCCCAAAACTTATCAATAATGTTACTGTTGGTTGAAATTCACTGACAAATTTTACCACATATTTTCTCTGAAGTTTATATATAAGGATTTCTTTCTAATTTAGGAACACTGGCACATAAGTGCAGGAAAAAAAATTAAAGATTTTGATCTGGAACAGAGGAAAGTACGTATTGAGTGACTGCTGTAGTTCACCATAAGTTAAAAAGCTGCACATTGAAATTTGCAAGTGAGACAGTTTGGGTCAATTTGACTAATAAGTGCTCACTGAACCTTAATTTTTATTATAACCTACATTAATGAACACAATCTAAGAGATGAGACTTTTATCTGCACATTAGTCAAAGGCAGCGTGAACACTCGTTAATTAAAAAAAACAATAATTCCACTGTAGCACACATTTTCAAGTTCATGGATTCCTCTAAAAGAGGAAGTACAGATGGTTAAGTCAGATCATGAACAGAAAATGTGTACCATTAAAAGGTGGTCCTTCTGAATAAATCCTCTTAGTATAACCAGCCAGGAAGAGGACAAATTCATAGGCAGGTGAGGGAAAAATCATATAAGTAGTTCACCTTTTGGCACTACAGCGGAATCCAAAAGCTGACAATATCCCTGAACAAAACCGGAGCAGAGGACATGGTATTTCAGAAATTAGGGCAACTGTGTTCATTGTAATTGCCGTCAGTACGGTCACATAAGCAGAAACAACTACTTTTTGAACATAAAGTGCAACAGTGCTTAGGTTCTCATTGTCCATGCTCCAGTTTGTCATCTTTCAGTCCTCAAACCTATATCAGGTCAGCATGTTGTGCAAGCACATTATGACACTGTAAATGTAGCCAGCAAATCAGTTTCAACAGTAAGCAAAGACCTTCTCCTTAGGCTAATTGTACAGTGTTGACTGCAATGGTTTCACAATGCCTTCTTCGTACACCCTCATAATAGCTTCACAAACAAACTTGTATTGACTCTGTGGGAAGAAAGAAAAGAAAGTTCAGTTGCTTATTTTTGATATTTTTACACTCAACAGAATGCAACCTATTTCTTAGAAAATCTTGTTTTCTTAATTATTCAAGACGAGATTGCTGTAATTTGTAGCTTACCCAGCAGAATCTTTGGGTGAAGTTTTCTTGAGGGCTTTGGGGGGGGGGGGGGTCTTGTCTGCTGGTTGGGGAGTTGTCAAGAGGCCAATATTGCCCCTTCCAGTGAAGACCTGTCAAATCACATGCCAATCAGGCACTGGCCACTGGCAGATGTCTGCTTGACCTTGATTGATCAATACCCTAGGCACACAAGTCCTGACTATAAGAGATGCAAGCAACATAAGCTGACAGCTGCTTTGCTCAAGAGTGCATTGCAGGCTGTTCCAAAATTATACAGCCATTAGTCCCAGACAAAGCTAACTGATTTAGGGTTGGGGCTGGACCTTAGCAGGCACTTCCTGCCCAACATTCAGGCGCTCAAAGAGGCATTGATTTTCTTGTGTTTTGTTTTGAGGACGAAGATGACAAGCTTCCTGCAGAGTAGTGCAGCAGTGTTGCACCCAGGATAGTGACAAGCCCACCTGCAGCTGGGTTATTCCACATATTGATGGAATAAGGCTATTAAAGTGCATTTTACTTGTCCACTTAGGAACTTCAGCTGGTAGGATGGGTATGGCAGTGTTGACTATATAACCTGGAAACTTGAATTCTAAAGCAGAGGTCAATAGATTCTTGGTTTTAGTTCCTCAAAGATGACTTGTTATATTTAAAAATTACATCAGAAAATCATTTGGAATAGAAAGCTAAATGACAGCTTTTTCAAGAAAGCACGTGACTTAAATCATTCATCAGCTACCTATGAAATGATTGCTGCATGTTTACCAAGTTGAGTTTTATGACCTACAGAGAAACAGATGGTCAAGGCCACCTGCAGGTAAAGTTAGAAAGAAAGGTTATACAGGTCAGTATCCATTTTCTGTACATCTGAAAACTGAACAGACCTAAACTCTGAGATAACAAAGTGTGGAGCTGGATGAACACAGCAGGCCATGCTTGGCCTGCTGCATTCATACAGCTCCATGCTTTGTTATCTCGGATTCTCCAGCATCTGCAGTTCCCATTATTCAGACCTAAACTCTGAATGCCTTTTCAAGAGTGGACTCAAAAGGGCCTGCAGAGATGTTGAGTTCAGGCCTTTTGGAAAATAACTTCACTTTCCTGAACTGACCTAAAAGTGAAGTTTATTTTCCCCAAAGGGCCGAACTCTGCGTGTCGACGGGCCCCACTCAGGCCGTTTGCAGAAAAGAACTTCATTTTTTCGGCCCATTTGGATTAAGCACAGTTTTTTTTTCCCCAAAGGGCACAAATGGACTTCAATCGACCCAAAAACTCTTGGGTCTGGAGGTTTTGAATAAAGCATTCTTGACGTGCATCTGTGGAAGGGTAGATTTAATTTGTAGTTTTAATTCAGGCTGGAAAGAAGTTTTCACTTTTATAAGCAGTGCTAGAAGGCCTAGTTAGACAGATTTTTGTTCCATAAAGGAATCAAGGGTAATGGGGAAAAGGCAGAAAAGTGGAGTTGATGATTATCAGGTCAGCCATGATCTAAATGGATGCAGACCCACTGTCCAAATGGCCTACTTCTGCTCTTATGTTTTGTAATATTATGGAAAAAGACAGCGAGTTAGCTTGTCTATCGCTCTTGGGAAGGGATGGAGATAATCATATCTGATGAATGCATGTAAAGTTAAAGGGAAACGCATCTGACAAGACTGTAAGCAAAGAATTAAAGCATTAAAGATAGAATTAATAACTTACTGCTGAAAAAGGAATTTTTTGCTGCTTATATTGCCTTACCTAATTAAGTACCCTTCCTATTTATAAGACTGTCACCGCTGCAAGCAGAGGATTCCACTGTTCCACTTATTCTCTTCCATTTCTACATGCTACCCATTGGCAGCATCATATGTAGAGATAGAATCATCTTCCATACATTTCCTGCAGACATCAAGCAGCTCCACTCTATCACCTTTTGTGGTTCCCGCACTCTGCACTGTCAAACTAATTGACTGACATGCAATTTTTAATAAGTCATACTTTATTACACTGAGAAGATAAAAATCAAAGTTTTAAGCTTCCATGACAAACGTTGAGCCTTTTCCAATCAATTTCACCCATGTGACAAAAATCTCAACCATTGCTTTGATTCAGCCCTGGGGTGGCCTCTGCCCTCCAAACTCTGTTCCTTTGATGCTAGTGTTGTTAAAATCTTCAACATTGGTAGCTTCTCTCTCTACATCTTATGTTACATATGAACATACGAATTAGATAAAGGTAGAGGTAGGCTAGACATCTCCTGGCATCACCTCTGCATTCGGTAGATGATGGCCGATCTGATTACTCCAAATTTCAGCCTATACCCAATAATTTTCACACCTTTGCTTACCAAGAATTCATATGTCTCTGCCTTAAAAATATTCAAAATTTGCTTCCAATGCCTTTTAACGAAGAGTTCAAAATACTTATGACCCTCAAAAGTTTCTTATCTCTGTTTTGAATGGGAAATCCCTTATTTTTAAGGACTGACTCCTAGGCACAAATTCTCCAGCAAGAGGATAACATCCTTTACACACCAAACCTGTTACGACCCCTCATCTTGCATGACAAAATCATAAAGCTTCCCAGCAGAGAAAGACCGTTCAGCCCAAAGAATCTGTGAGAGTCACAAACAATCAACACTGAATTTTCCAGCATTTGGTCTATAGAGTTCAATGTCTCAGCGTTGCAAGCGCATATCCAAGCACTTCAGTATTATGAGCATTTCCGCCTCTACCACTCTTACAGACAGTGAGTTCCAGGTTCCCACCACCCACTGGGTAAGAACACTTTTACTTGGGCGGCATGGTGGCTCAATGGTTAGCACTGCAGCCTCACAGCGCCAGGGACCCGGGTTCGATTCCTGCCTTGGGTAAACGTCTGTGTGGAGTTTGCACATTCTCCCAGAGTCTGCGTGGGTTTCCTCCGGGTGCTCCGGTTTCCTCCCACAATCCAAAGATGTGCAGGCTAGGTGGATTGGCCATGCTAAATTGCCTGTAGTGTTCAGGGGTGTGTGGGTTATAGGGGGATGGGTCTGGGTGGGATGCTGTAAGGGGCGGTGTGGACTTGTTGGGCTGAAGGGCCTGTTTCCACACTGTCGGGAATCTAATCTAATTTAATCAAGTCCTTTCTAAATCTCCAGGCCCTTAATTTAAATTTACATCCCCTGGTTACTGATCCCTCTACCAAGGGGAAAAGTTTCTCCCTGTCCAGGCCTCTCATAATGTTATACATTTCTAGTTTCCTCCCATAGTCCAAGATGTGTAGACTAGGTGGACTGGTCATGCTAAAGTGCCCGTAGTATCCAGTAGACTAGGTGGATTAGCCATGGTAAACACAAGGTTAAGGGGATAGAGTAGGGGGTTGAGTCTGGGGGGGTTGATCTTTATAGAGGGTTGGTGGTGTGGACTCAATGGGCTGAATGGTCTCTTACCACACTGTACAGATTCTATTATTCTACTCTAATCGTGTCCCCTGTCAATCTTCTACGCTCCAAGGAAATCAACCTGTCTATCCAAACTCTCTTCATAGTAAAACCCTCCAGACCAAGCAATATCCTGGAAAATCTCCTGAGCACGTACTCTAGTGCGAGCACATTTCTCCCAAAATGTGGACTTCAGAACTGCACACAATACTCTAGATGTAGTCTAACCATCTTTTTATAGTTCTGGCAATAACCTCCCTATTCTTACTGTTGCCTTTATTGGCTGAGGCAGTGTTTCCTATTTTCAAAAAAAAAATCATTCATAGGATTTGGGCATTGCTAGCTACAACAGCATTTACTGCCCATCCCTAATTGCCCCAGAAGGCACTTAAGAGTTGACTACATTGCTGTGGGTCTGTTGTTAAACGTGGGGCAGACTAGGTAAGACAATTCTTCTCTAGAGGGCATTAGTGAAGCAGACAGGCTTTTTCTGACAATCACCAATAGTTTCACGGACATCATTAGACTCTTAATTCCAGAATTTAAGATTCAAATTCCATCACCTGCCATGGCAAGATAAAAGTCCAGATTCCCAAAACATTACCCAAGACTCTGGATTAATAGTCCTGCAGTAATGCCATCAGATCATTGCCTACCCTAATGTCTTAGCCCCGTCCACTTTATCCACATGCTACTTTAAAGGACTGATGGTCATGCACATCAAGATCCCTCTGAACCTTGATGCTTCTCAAGATCCCACCGTGCATACGTATACTCTTGCCTTGTTTGTCCTGCTTATGAGCACTACCTCACCTTTACCCAGATTAATTTTTTAAACATTTTTTAATCATTTTGTGGTCTGTGGACATCACTGGCTGGCCAGCATTTCTTGCCTATCCCTAGTTGGCCTTGAAAAAGTGATGGTAAGCTGCCTTCTTTAACTGCTGTAGTCCACCTGCTGTGGGTTGACCCACAATGCCATTAGGGAGGTATTTGCAGGATTCTGACCCAGCAACAGAGAAGGACCAGCAATATATTTCCAAGTCAGGATGGTGACTGGCGTGGAGGGGAACTGAAGGTGGTGATATTCCCATGTGTGTGCTGCCCCTATCATTTTAGATGGAAGTAGTCATGGGTTTTAAAGGTGCCATCCGAGGATCTTTGGTGAATTTCTGCAGAGCATCTTGCAGATAGTACACATTGCTGCTACCAAGGTCGGTAGTGAACAGAGTGGATGCTTATGAATGTGGTACCAATCAAGTGGGCTGCACTTATCCAGAAGTATGCAGTATTCCATCATACTCCTTACTTGTGCCTTGTAGATGGTGGACAGCCTTTTAGGAGTCAGGATGGGAGTTACTTGTATAGTATTCCTTACCTCTGACTGCTCTTATAGTCACTGTATTTATGTGGTAGGTCCAGTTGAGTTTCTGATCAATGATAACTCTCATGAGGTTGATGGTGGGGACTTCAGTGATGGTAACACCATTGAATGTCAAGGGGTGGTGGTTAGATGGTCTCTTATTGCTGATGGTCATAACCTGGCATTTGTGTGGCGCGAATGTCACTTGCCACTTGTCAGCCGAAGCCTGGAATTTGTCCAGATCTTGACGCATTTGGATATGGACTGCTTCAAATGTCTGAGGAGTCACAAATGATACTAAAGATTGTACAATCATTGGCAAACATCCCCACTTCTGACCTTTATGATAGAGGGAAAAAATCATTGAAGCAGCTGAAAATGGTTGTGCCTAGGATACTATCCTAAGGAGTTTATGCAGATGTGTCCTGGAGCTAGATGACTGACCTCCGACAACCATGATGATCTTCCTACACGTAAGCTATGACTCCAATCCTCAAAGAGTTTGCTCCGTGATACCCACGGAATCCAGTTTTGCTAGGGCTCCTTGATGCCACACACAGTCCAATACAGCCTTGATATCAAGGAATGTCGCTCTCATCTCATCTCTGGAGTTCAGCTCTTTTGTTCATGTTTGAATCAAGGTTGTAATGAGGTCAGGAGCTGAGTGGCCCTGGCAGAACCCAAACTGAGCATCACTGAGCAGATTATTACTAAGCAGGTGTGGCTTGATAGCACTGTTGATGACACGTTCCATCACGTTACTGATGTTTGAGAGTTGACTAAGGATTTGTCCTGCTTTTTATGCACAGGGCCTATTTGGGAAATTTTCTACATTGTTGGGTAGGTGCCAGCATTGTAACTGTTCTGGAACAGCTTTGGCTAGGGGAGAAGCAAGTTCTGAGTAGAAGTCTTCAGTACTATTGCCAGAATGTTGTCATTTGCCACTGATCTGCCCATCTGACCAGGCCATCTATATCCTCCTACAATCTAATGCTATCCTCATTGTTTACTGCCCCACCAAGTTTTGGATTATCTGCAAGTTTACTGCTTAACCATTCTACATTCAAGTCTAAATTGTTTATGGGGTACATCACTAACAGCAAAGGTTCCATTAACAAAACCAGGCCTACTGTTCTTGATTACTTCCTGTGTCTTGAAATGCATGTTAATTTAGCCCCTCAAAATTGCTTCCAATAGTTTTACCACCACTGAAGTTACACAGTGATAATGGGAACTGCAGATGCCGGAGAATCCAAGATAACAAAATGTGAGGCTGGATGAACACAGCAGGCCAAGCAGCATCTCAGGAGCACAAAAGCTGACGTTTCAGGCCTAGACCCTTCATCAGAGAGGGGGATGGGGTGAGGGTTCTGCAATAAATAGGGAGAGAGGGGGAGGCGGACCGAAGATGGAGAGAAAAGAAGATAGGTGGAGAAGAGAGTGTAGGTGGGGCGGCAGGGAGGGGATAGGTCAGTCCAGGGAAGACGGACAGGTCAAGGACGTGGGATGAGGTTAGTAGGTAGGAGATGGAAGTGCGGCTTGAGGTGGGAGAAAGGGATGGATAAGAGGAAGAACAGGTTAGGGAGGCGGAGACAAGTTGGACTGGTTTTGGGATGCAGTGGGTGGAGGGGAAGATCTGGGCTGGTTGTGTGGTGCAGTGGGGGGAGGGGGCGAACTGGGCTGGTTTTGGGATGCGGTGGGGGAAGGGGAGATTTTGAAACTGGTGAAGTCCACATTGATACCATTGGGCTGCAAGGTTCCCAAGCTGAATATGAGTTGCTTTTCCTGCAACCTTCGGGTGGCATCATTGTGGCACCGCAGGAGGCCCATGATGGACATGTCATCTAAAGAATGGGAGGGGGAGTGCAAATGGTTTGCGACTGGGAGGTGCAGTTGTTTATTGCGAACCGAGCGGAGGTGTTCTGCAAAGCGGTCCCCAAGCCTCCGCTTGGTTTCCCCAATGTAGAGGTAGCCACACCGGGTACACTGGATGCAGTATACCACATTGGCAGATGTGCAGGTGAACCGCTGCTTAATGTGGAATGTCATCTTGGGGCCTGGGATAGGGATGAGGGAAGTGGTGTGGGGGCAAGTGTAGCATTTCCTGCGGTTGCAGGGGAAGGTGCCAGGTGTGGTGGGGTTGGAGGGGAGCGTGGATCGAATAAGGGAGTCACTGAGAGAGTGGTCTCTCCGGAAAGCAGACAAGGGTGGGGATGGAAAAATGTCTTGGGTGGTGGGGTCGGATTGTAGATGGCGGAAGTGTCGGAGGATGATGCGTTGTATCCGGAGGTTGGTGGGGTGGTGTGTGAGAACGAGGGGGATCCTCTTGGGGCGGTTGTGGCGGGGGCGGGGTGTGAGGGATGTGTTGCAGGAAATGCGGGAGACGCGGTCAAGGGCGTTCTCGACCACTGTGGGGGGGAAAGTTGCGACTCTTGAAGAACTTGGACATCTGGGATATGCGTGAGTGGAATGCCTCATCGTGGGAGCAGATGCGGTGGAGGCGGAGGAATTGGGAATAGGGGATGGAATTTTTGCAGGAGGGTGGGTGGGAGGAGGTGTATTCTAGGTAGCTGTGGGAGTCGGTGGGCTTGAAATGGACATCAGTTACAAGCTGGTTGCCTGAGATGGAGACTGAGGAGTCCAGGAAGGTGAGGGATGTGCTGGAGATGGCCCAGGTGAACTGAAGTTTGGGGTGGAAGGAGTTGGTGAAGTGGATGAACTGTTCGAGCTCCTCTGGGGAGCAAGAGGCGGCACCGATACAGTCATCAATGTAACGGAGGAAGAGGTGGGGTTTGGGGCCTGTGGAGGTGCGGAACAGGGTCTGTTCCACGTAAACTACAAAGAGTTACACAGGCTGGCCTGTAATTTCCTGGTTTATCTTTTGCTCCCTTCTTCCGTAATTTCTCAATGGAGTCATCTCTTAACCTTCAAAACTCCAGTGGGTACAAGTTTAGCCTTTTCCTCACAAAACCACCCATTCATTCCAGGTAACAAACTGTAGAGCTGAATGAACACAACAGGCCAACCAGCATCTTAGGGGCACAAAAGCTGATGTTTTGAGCCTAGACCCTTCATGTATTAGTCGAGTGAACTTTCTTTGAACTGTTTCTAATGTATTTACATCCTTCCTTAAATAAGACTTGTACTGTACAGAGCACTCCAGTTATGGTCACATCAAAGACCTGTTTAACCAAAGCCAAACCTCCCTACTTTTGTATTTAATTGTATCAGCCTTCTTATTTACTTACTGCATCTGTACACTCATCACTTGTGATTCCGGCAGTAGGATACGCAGATTCTTTTGCATCTTAATGCTTTGCAATTTCTCACCAGTTCGATCGTGTACATTTTCTATTCTTCCTGCCAAAATGGCAACTTCACATTTTCTCTCAGTATATGCCACTTGCCACTGACTTAATCTACATGTCACTTTTCAACTTCATCACATCGTCTTCACAACTTACTATCTCCATCCAATTAATTTATAGAAATTGAGCCCCATGCATTGATCTCAGTGAATACCATTTGTTACATCTTGCCAACCAGTAGATAATCCGTTGCTTGTTCCCTGGTCAATCTTCAATTCATGCCAATGTTACCTCCTGCACCATTCGTTTTTATTTTTCGCAATAATTTGTGAAGTGGTACATCATCAAACGCCTTCTTGAAGTCTAAATATTGTATATCTTCTCAGTTTGGCTTTACCCACAGCATATTATTTCTTCAAAGAACTCCAACAAATGTTCCAGAATTTCAAATCCAAACCACTGCACCTCCTGCTGCTTCTCCCCCTTTAAGATCCTGCTTAAAAACTCATCCCTCTGACCAAACTTTAGTTAGCCCTCCTCTGGTTTTTTTTTGTCTTCATGCTTGTCATTGCCTAGGCAACTGTGATGGGCCTTCGGTCATTTTATCAACAATAAAGGCACTAAACAATCATGTTGTTAAATTCTTCTGTTCCCTTGCTTTCTATATGATGGCTTGACTTCTAAAATTCCACCCTGACGAAGACAGGCAGATATTCCACTCCATTCACGTGTTAATTATGTACTGGTACTTTGTTTGGGCTGTTCAAAAGAACACTCTTTTTGGACTTCTTCAAATCACTATCAGAATGGTTCCATATTGTTGTACATTGAATGCAACAGAATTTGTAATAAATAAAAAATAGTGCATTAATGTTAGAACTAGTTCTAATATCTAGCAAACAACTACAATCAACTGGCAAAAGAGTTGAAGTGCATGCAGTCTACAGATCACCAGGTGGCAGTCTCACCCATCTTAATTTTCAACATGAATGTTGAGCAATGTTAGAAGCTAATTTAGAAAGAACATTCCACTCCATGACAGTGCTGTTAATTCAATACTACTTTCCCTTTCCATCAAAGGCCAGCAACTTGCATTGGTTCCAGATGACAACTGCGAGTACTTCTCTCCAGGATAGTTCCCAGTCAGTTTTGTTACTCTCAATCTTGAAACAGTTATTGGGAACAGCATGTTGACTGTTACAAGAAATGTTTAATCAGACTAATTCCTTCCATAGTGTAGATCAAGTTTTTTTTGAGGTGGAGGAAGTGGAAAAGGAAATATCCTTTCAGATTGTATTTTATCCCCCCCGGAAGAATAATATACAAATATCATGTTTACTTCAGCTCTATCTGGAGTTCCACTGGAGGAGGGTAGAGCTATAGTTACTTTTCTGAATCTTCAATATACAACCCTGGAATAACGAAGCCAATACACAAGTTCAAATCCCAATCAGTACAGCTGGGGATCTGAAATTCAATTGAATAAAAGCTAGAATAATAGGCCTGTCTCAGTCATTGTGACCATGAAGTCATTGGATTATCATAAAAGCCCATCTGAGACACTTTAGGAAGGATTTCCAGACCTAATGCAATGGTGGTGAGTTTTAACTGTCCTTTGAAATGGCCTAACAAACTTCTCAGTTTAAAAGTAGTTAAGGTTGGACTGTAATTGTTGGCTTTGCCAGCGACACCCACATCCCATGAAAAAGAAGAGAGAAAAATAATTGACAGATTCCTGTGGTGTATTGCTTTTCTTTTGAAGAAACTTTGGTTGATTAGGTCTACATCTATTGGAATTTAGAAGGTGCAAGGTCACATTTCAGCCTGATCGGTTAAGGACAGGTTTCTTAAGGACAGGGCACAAGAAAACCTTTTTTGAACTGTTTCTAATGCTCTTGTGTCTTGGGGACTAAGGAGACCAAAACTGCACACAGTAATCTTGATACAAGCATAAAGAATAAAATTAAAAGGCAAATGCTATTTATAGCTCAAAGGATTTGAAAACAGGATGAGAACTTTCAGATTTGGCAAGTCATTTGAAATAAAATGGCTCATCAAATAACTTCATTAAAAAATGCCCAAAAATCAGTAATGAATAAAACAAAATTATACTATAGATCTCTGAATGAGACATGACTGTTCTTGAGTTTTCTTCTTGCAAGATGAAATTAGGCAGGCAGATCATGCAGTTTGAAAGCATAATTATTCTTTATCGCCCAATTTTCTACTCAATGATTGCTTTACAATGAAAATTGTAGTTTGCCACAGATTAAGGACCCATTGTCTTTGGCTATGACACTTGCCTAGAGCGAATAGCTCTATCAGAGTGCAGCCTCTGGCTTAAGAAGTGGATATTTGAGTGGCCTGTGTATATGTTACTCATTTCTCTAGGCTCATGCCCTAGGCTTCATAAACGGGACAGAGTGCGAGCAGTTCACCAGAACTTTCCCAATGATTCGATTAGTGCAAAGCAACTCAACATTAATGATAATTAATTAACAATATTATCAGTGCTCCACAACACTATGCTATAATTTGGGGTACTGAATAAAGTTTTGAGGCTACAAAAGCTATTAAACTTATCCCTACAGGATGGAGTAAGGAAAAGCTGTACCACTACTCAGAGGTAAAAAGGAGGAAAACAAATGGATATTCAGTGAGAAATTGCAAGAGAGTATTATAAGCAGAACTGTATTCTCACCAACGAAAATACATAAATTTATCCAAACTAATAAACTAAATGGAGATTACAGATGACATTATCAGGAGAATCGAACTGTCAATACATTAGAAACAATAGATAACATTTCAATCCCTGTTGTACAATGTTATGCTCCACATTAAAATTTAAGTAATGACTTTGTTAACCCAGAGGCCCAGGCAATGGGTCCTGCCATGGCAGATGGCAGAATCTGAATGTAATAAAAATCCGGAGTTAAAAGTCTAATTATGACTATGAATCCATTGTTAATTGTTGAAAAAATAGTGGTTCACTATTTTCTTCAGGGAAGGAAACTGCCCATCTTCACCTGGTCTGGCCTACATGCGACTCCAGACACACAGCAATATGGTTGCCTCTTAACTGCCATCTAGGCAAATTGGGATGGACAATAAATGCTAGCCCAGCCAGTGATGCCCACATCCTATGAATAAATAAAAACAATTCTCCATTCAGATACAAATTGCGTGAAGTACTCAGTTTTTACAGTGTAATAACTCAACCAGAAATGAAGGAGGAAACATCTGGTTCAATAGGCCAACATATACAACCATGATGACAGGTGAAAAAAGCAAGCAATACTTACTGGTGTTTGAATCATCATGGCTCTCTGGTCTCGCATTGTTCGTACAATGTCCAATGGATAAACTGGCTGATTGCATTCAATTAGACACATTGCTGTCTCCATTGTAATGAGAACTCCCGTCCTACCTATCCCAGCACTGTAAAATATAATTTGAGGGCTCGTTAGCTCAGTTGTTGGGCAGCTGGTTTGCAACGCAGAGTGACGCCAACAGGTGAGTCTAATGCCTGCACTGGCTGAGATCACAACAAAGGTCCTGCCTGAGATGTGGCATCTTTTAGGTTAAACTTCCCACCAGTCATCTCGGTCTCTCTCTAATCAGAGAGCAGCCCTGGGATATGGCAACTTTACCTTCCCTAAATGCAATTACGTACAAATAAACTGTACAGGAATCTGCATCTTCATCTACCTCTGAGTCCATCAGTAGCAAATGGGAGCGAGCAATGATCGCCATCTGAGTCTCCACTTTAAACATCTTACATTTAATCTACATCTATCCTTTCCTGTCTTTCTAATTTCAAACATATCATCTTAATTAATTGGTATTGCAGACCTATTAGTGAAACGCCCTTATTATAGGAGAACTTAAAGCTGCATGAAGTACCAACTGTCATTCTAAGACTGTGTATAATCTCACATTTTTTTGATTATTTCTGGGGACATGGGTGTTTGTTGACCATTCCTAACTGCCCTCAAGAAAATGATGGTGAGAATGAATTTAGGAGAAACTTCCTTACCTAAAAGGTAATGAATCTTTGGAATTCTTCACCCCAGAAAGCTGCTGAGTATGTTTAAGACAGCAGTTAACAATTTATTGACCTTTTAGAATTATATGGAATGCAAGAAGTTAGAGCTGAGGTAGATGATCAGCAACAGTTCTACTGAATGGCAAAAGGGCTTGATCTAGCTTCTAATACTTGCATTCTTACGACTTCTATGTAGATAACCTAATCTTTCACTTGCTTTTAAAAGTCCATGCATTAGATGTTCTAACTTTAAGATCTAGTGGAAGTAAATTCTCAAATTACATGCTCATCCACACAACAACATATCACCCACATTTATTGACATAGAATCCCATTTGCAACATTTAGTCATTCAATTTATTCTTAAACGTCACCATAGAGCTTCCTTTGATATTCTCAATGATTTACTAATCACCTTATTTTAGTATTATCTGCAAACTTTAAATAAGGGTGGGCATATGCAAATCATCTATGAACAAACTGAACAAAATGGATGCCAGAAAAGAACACTGTTTCAACCACTGAGGAACTGCCTTAAACTGCTTAAACCATTTTGAATCCATCTGCTATATTCACGCTTTATATGTTTATTTTTTTCAATAGTGTCTTGTGTGGTAAATGGTCAGAGAAATAGCAAATTCCGACAGTCAACATTTAGAAGAAAAACACTGGTCTCATTCAAAAATACGTCTGTAATGTAGCTGATTATTGTGTGGATGCAACATCTATAACTGCAAGATTCATACTTTGGGACACTGGCCAAATAAGTTCCATTTTGTACCTCCCTTATTTGTTTGGGTTGGAAAACTGCCTTCAGTTAAACAATTATGAACCATATATGGATTAAATAGATCTCACTTAACTGATTTCAAAAGTATTATCAAATCTGATATTGTAAATTCATCTCTCATCATCTAGACCCCATTCCTGTGGATCCCTTGTCAGTTTTTGCCACTCCCATCCCAAAAGAAATCAAAAGTGCTTGCTATGAGTACCTACTATTTCAGCCACACATGAAAATCTTCGTTCTCCGCTACCGAATCAACTCTCATCACAGCATTGTCTGATTCTGACCTCACCCGATACTTGCGCAGTCAAATTTTCCAACCACAGTGACTGCTTCAGGAAGACAGACTTGGGCAACTCTACCCCAACTCCCACTCCAGGCCCCAGCAGACCTCACCCAATTCCAGGAGTTTAGTCCAGATATAGCCCCTCTAATGCTATTCTGGCTGATCAGCTTCCTCAGCATAGCCTGGCAGGCAAAGGTGGGGTTCTATACATCAATGTAGTTCAGTTCTAAATTAGGTAGGAAAAGTTTGAGCGAAGCTTCTCCAGAAAGGGAAAAAATAACAAAGTACTTTTACTCATCTTGAGCTTAAACTGATTTGTTGACACTAAAGGCCCGCTCCTGTTCTGCGAACACTATGCAATAGAGACTAATCAATAATTTTTTTCTGTATTCACAGATTTATCATGTTGGTGACAAGACAATAAGAATCGATTAAAGTCACTGTTTTCCAGAGACATACTTGGCATTTAAATCATTTAAAATCTTCAGACATTTCAATGATAAGTTACTGTCCTTGGGCAGAACAAAAAAAATGCTCAAATATGATCTGCAATAACCTCTCATTTAGCATATGTTTTTAAACAGTCTACATTTAGAATTTACCAACAATATAAAAATAATTCATAGGTGCTTAAAAGATTGTTTGTTTCTATTCTCTGACAACATCCTAATTTCTCATTCAACAAAGAACTACAGATGCTGGACATCTGACATAAAAACAAATTGCTAGAGAAACTCAGCAGGTGTGGCAGAATTTGTGAAGAGCAAACAAAGCTAATTTTGAGTTCAGGGAACCTTTTACAGAACAGTTCTGAGTCACTGGACTCGCAATGTGAAGTCTATTTTGTCTCCACAAATGCTGCCGCACCTGCTGAATTCCTCCAACAATTCATGTTTTTGTCCTAATTTGTCAGTTAGGATCTAACTACAATGAGTTCTTCTGCTTATCACTATATTTGCTTGAGCAGCTAAACTCCATTTACCTGCAGTGTACAACAACCGGTTCATCTTTGCCAACCCGTGTTTCTCGAACAAGCAACACAAACTTTAGAAAATCACTCGAATCATCAGGAACACCATGATCAGGCCATGCAATATACTGGATTTGGGTGAGTGGACGGCTCTCGTTTTTCTGTGAAGTTGCAAAGGATTACATTTCACTAATTGACAAACAAGATACATGTGCAATTTCTTCAAGATCATCTTAAAATAAAAGTGTTGGAGCAGGCTGATGACTACAAATGAGTGCCAGTTCAATCTGCAGTTTGTCTTCAGTTAAAGACTACACTTGAGGATTGAGCAAATTTTGATCTTACTCGAAAGCATATCTTGTGGTTCGCAAGCTTTGCATTACTTAGGTCTCAAATAAGGGCTTCAGATTTGCCTGTACTTTTGCATTACCACACAGAGACTCCAGATCACCTCAAAGAAAATGAGTCAACCTTACTGCTGCCCATCGTTCCACAGCAGGGTCACAGTAATACTGGAAATGCAAAGCAGAAAAAATTCAGACATGCTACATATCTTACATATAATTTAATGAATGAAACATATTGAAAGTAGAGTCATAGAGTCAAAGTTACACAATACAGAAACAGACCCTTCTTTTCAACTCATGCATGCCTACCAAATATCCTAAATGCATCGAGTCCCATTTGCCAGCATTTGGCCCGTATCTCTCTAAACCATTCCAATCCATGTATTCATCCAGATGCCTTTTAAATACGGTGTTTGTACCTGCCACCACCACTTCCTGACAGCTCGTTCCATACCCTCTGTATGAAAAAGTTGCTCAAGTCCTTTTTAAATCTTTCCCCTCTCACCTTAAACATATGGACGTCCCTTTCCTGGGAAAAAGAACTTGACGATTCACCCAATCCATGCCCCTCATGACTTTACAAACTTCTGTAAGGTCACCCCTCAGTCTCCGACACTCCAGGGGAGAAAAGATCCAACCAACTCTGCCTCTACCTATAGCTCAAACCGTCCAGTATGGCAACATCCTGTAAACCTTTTTTGAACACTTTCAAGCTGAACATCTTTCTCATAAATGGGAGACCAGAATTGGAACTGTATTCTTGAAGTGGCCAAACCAATGTCTTGTGAAAGCTGCAAAACAACATCCTAACTCCTATATTCAATGCACTGACCAATGAAGACAAGCATGCTACATGTCTTCTTCATCACACTGTCTATCTACGACTCCAGTTTCAAGGAACAATGCACCTGTATCGCTAGGTTTCTTCGTTCAGCAACACTACCCAGGGGTCTACCATCACGTGTATAATTCCTTCCCTGGTTTGTCTTACTAAAATGCAACACCTCACAGTTATCTAAATTAAACTCCATTTGCCACCCCTTGGCCCACTGGCCCCTCTGATCAAAGTCCTGCACTCAAACAACCTTCTTAACTGACCACTACACCACCAACTTTAATGTCACCTGCAAAATACTACCCATACTTCCTATATTCACATCCAAATCATTTATATAAATGATGAAAAGCAGTGGATCCATCACTGATCCTTGCCGCACACCATAGGTCACAGGTCCCTAGTCCGAAAAACAAGCCTCCACCATACTCTCCGACTCCTGCCTTCACGCCAATTTTGTATCCAATTGGCTATCTCACTTTGGATTCCATGTGATCAAACTTTGCTAGCCAGTCTACTATGCAGAGCCTTGCCAAACACCTTGCCGAAAATCGCTTTGACAATGTCTACTGATCTGCCTTCATTAATCTTCTTTGTCACTTTAAAAAACTCAAAATCAGTTCGTGATTCATCATAGAATCCCGACAGTGTGGAAGCAGGCCCTTCAGCCCAACAAGTCCACACTGACCCTCAGACATCCTACCCAGACCGATCCCCCTAGTATCCACATCGCTGAAGACTATAGGAAATTTAGCATGGCTAATCCACCTAGCCTGCACATCTCTGGGAGGAAATCAGAGCACCTGGTGGAAACCTGCGCAGACATGGGGAGAATATGCAAACTCCACACAGATAGTTGCCAGATGGTGGAACTGAACCCGGACCCCTGGCGCTGTGAGGCAGCAGTGCTAACCACTGAGCCAACGTGCCGCCCCTCATGATTTCCCATACACAAAGCCATGCTGACTATCCTTGATCAATCCTTGCCTTTCCAAATGGATATAAATCCAGTCCTTCAGGATCCCTTCCAACAACTTACCCACCACTGATGGAGGGCTCAGTCTACAGTTCCCTAGCTTTTCTTTACCAACTTTCTAAATAATGGCACCGTATTATCCACTGTCTAGTCTTCCAGCACCTCACCTATGGCTATTGATGATACAAATTTCTCAGGAAGGGGCCCAGCAATCATTTTTCTAGCTTCCCACAAAGTTCTGATCAAGTCCCAGGGATTTATCCCCCTTTAAGAATTTTAAGGCATCCTCTTCTGTAATATGGACACTTCAAGGCATCACTATATATTTCCCCAAGTTCTCTAACTTCCACATCCTACTGCACAGTACATACTGACACAAAGTACTTGTTTGACGTCTCGCCCATCTCCAGTGGTTCCACACATAGATGGTGCCACTGATCTTTAAGGAGCCCTATTCACTCCATAGTTACTCTTTTTCCCTTAATCTATGTGTAGAATCTCTTTGGATTCTCCTTAGCGCTATTTGTCAGAGCTATCTTGGTGTCCCCTTTTTGCCCTCCTGATTTCCTATATACTCCTACTGTTCTTATACTCCTCCAGCAATTCACTTGATACCATACATATGCCTGCTCCTTTTTCTTGACCACAGCTTCAATTTCTCAAATCATGCAGCATTCTCTACACCTACGACCTTACTCTTTGTACTAACAGGAGCCTACTGATTCCGAACTCCCTCATTTTTAAAAGGCCTCCCACTTTCCAATTGTCCCTTTACTTGGGAATACCTCTCCCAATAAACATTTGAAAGTTTGTAGTAGGTTTAAAAAAAAGCAACTGCAGATAAACCAGGATTTCGATCAGCATTTCTAGGGTACAATTCACCCAATGGGTTGCAAATAAGCAACATAAATTGCAAACTGTGTCAACAACAGAGCTCCCATCTCAAGCTCAGTGGCTCTTCATCAACTAGCTTTGTATCAATCAGTCTAGTAGAATGACACAGCAATGCATTTTATGTAAAAAACATTTCTTTTCAAAAAAAACAAAACTAGTATTAGGAAATACTTCAATTTGGTTTACTATACCATAAAATTTTTGAAGTCTGTAGGAGAATAAACAAAAAGTTCAAGGCTGAATAGAAATAGGAAACCATTGACAGTTGAGTGAGAATGACTACTTATTAGTGGTACATTGTAGTCAATATATCAGTCTCTTGTTATGTTATCTTGACTTTCCATTAGGGCTCAAAACACAGGAAGGCAGTGAGGTGAATTCACCGTCAAAGTCCTCACAATGCTCAAGGTGATCAGTGAGATTTTGCATTTGTAAGCAGAGCAGACAGAATCTGACAAGCAGCTCGTTCAATCACTGACAAGCCCTCTCACATATCTGCTGCTGAAAGGCTGAGTCCATTATCAGCAAATGAGAGAGAAATACCTGTGATTGCAGGTGCAAACAGTTAGGAAAATAAGTGTTGGCAGAGAGGGCATCATGAGTGAAGCTGGAGCCACATTTTACTGAGAATTCCTGGGCTTTTGCCAGCAGCTGGGGTCTGGTGAATTCAGGGGCTCACCCCAGGAGTCAAAGAGTTGAGGTCTGCCTACAGCCAGTCCTTTTACAAGCTGATGAGTATATCACAGTGAGATGGGAAGAAAATAGAGAAAAAAGCTGCAAGAGACGTTGAGAGTTACGAAGAAAGCTGTACGGTATGATGTGTGGGGGTGGAGGGCAAAGCGAGGGGAAGAGGGAGATTGCCGTGGGGAGTGGGAAACAGTTTTACACCATCAACAAAGAAATATTCAGCTAACTTGGAGCCAGGAACAAATGCTTCAAATCACAACAACAATGAATTCCACATAAGTAAACAGGGAAAAATGTAGATGTTATTACAATGAACAGCATCAATTCAGAACAATCATAATACTAGTTAATTCTCTCTTCAGATGCTGCCTGATCCAAGTTTCTCCTACACCTGTTTGGTGCTGCAAACTGGCAGTGCTGTGCCCATAGAACTAGTAAAGTTGTGCAATCCCAGACTGATGTCTCATAGAACACAAAAGGTTCCTCAAATAATACTCAAATCTTTTAGGTGACATTTTAGTTCATTTGAAAATACCAAAAACCTTTCAATTTTATTCTAATGTTAAAAAATATTCATTAGTAGTGTTTCACTTGGTTTT
The DNA here is from genome assembly GCF_030684315.1 of Stegostoma tigrinum. Lineage (NCBI taxonomy): Eukaryota > Metazoa > Chordata > Chondrichthyes > Orectolobiformes > Stegostomatidae > Stegostoma > Stegostoma tigrinum. The sequence continues at coordinate 89,582,909 of NC_081360.1, forward strand.
CATTTGTTCTACAACATACAGATCATGTGAGGGGAAGGCAGAGAGGGTTGAGTTTCACAGTTTCACAATATACGACAGGATTACTTAACCAAAAAGTGTTGAAAATTACTGGCTTAAACCAAAGGAATGAGAAATGGGATGAGGTCATAGGGTTGGGGGTTTGCTTTCAGCACCCCACTCCACTTTTCAAAAGGATTAATAATGAGTCATGCCAGATATTTCATGAACAAAGATCGCTAAGTTTGAGTCTAGGAAGTGGAAACAAAAACACAATCCTTACCAATTTTTTTCCCTCCATGCAAGGGAGTCAAGATCAAGGAAATCACTCATGATCACGATTTGACTGGCTGTAAATTGACAAAGTAGAATATTCAGCAAGACGTTGATGTCCTTCTGCACCAGTTTCTGAAAGCAGGTAGCAAATCATACATTGGCTTTCGTTGCGAGAAGATTTGAGTACAGGAATAAAGATACCTTGTTGCTTTTACGCAGGGCATTGGTGAGCCAATACCTGGAATGTTGTGCACAGTTTTGGTCTGAGGAAGAATGTTTTTTGCTATAGAGGGAATGCAGTAAAAAATTTTGCCAACTAGATTGCTGGAATGACTGAACTGATATTTGAGGACAGATTGAATCGGTCAGGATTGTATTCACTACATCGAGGCCGAAGGGCCTGTATTGTGCTGTAATGTTCTATCTTCTACGTAAAGTTCAGAAGAATAAGGGAAAAAATCTCAAAAACTTAAAATTTCTTACAGGGCTAGACAGGTAAGATGCAGGAAGAATGTTGCTGATGGTAGAAGTCCAGAACTAGGGGCTGTGGTTCAAGGACTGAAATTAGGAGAAATTTCTTCTCCCAGACTGTGGAATTCATTACCACAGACAGTAGTTGAGGCGAAAACATTGTGTTTACAAGGAGGCAGATATAGCTCTGTAGCTAAAAGGATCAGGGAAAAACATCACGTCTTTGTTCATGAAAAAATCTGGCATGACTTTTGAAATAAGATAACAAAGTGTGAAGCTGGATGAACACAGCAGGCCAAGCAGCATCTCAGGAGCACAAAAGCTGACGTTTCGGGCCTAGACCCTTCATCAGAGCATTTGCTTTTCAAAAGCGCTTTTGAAAAGTCGAGGTTGAGGGCAGGATTAGATCATCAGCCACGATCATTAAGAATGATGGAGCAGGCTTGAAGCGCTCCTGCCTTCTACAAATCAAGGGTTATAGGATAAGGCAGAAAGTAGAGTTGAGTATTATCAGATCACCCATGATGTCACTGAATGGGGGAACAGACACGATGGTTAGCCCACTTTCGCTCCTATGTCATATGGCCTTAAGGTGCTGATTCCTTGCTGCTGGCATTAGTAACCTGCCTCACTTCAGTCAACAGGACAAGCATTAGTGCAATAAATGTCCACAGATTGCTCAACCTGTGTTTACTACCAATCAGAAATGGTAACTACATTTGTTAGCCTTCTCTACAGTGAACGAGGTTGATTACATTGCTCCAAATAAACAGAAAATTAGTAGGTTGCAGTTCCGTGCCACGATCAACTCACTGCAAAGGCCATGTGTTGAGCTTGCAAATTTCCTGATTCACATGACTCACTGAAAATCCCTGGATTTAAATTTAAGATTACAACAAAAGACAATAATCATGGCTCATTAGAACTTTCTGCATGAGATGTGCTGCATTCTAATTGACATTAGTGAAGAAAAATTCTGTTATGGGTTGCCTATTCTACTACAAACAGCCATGTCATATGGGTGACCTCAGAAGACCCAAGTATTTACAACTGAAATATTCAACCATACGAGAGACACTAAAGCAGATAAAATACATTTAGACATGTTGAACATTCAATGTTTATTGCAGGAATACTCCAGATGTTAGCAGTTTTAATTCCAATGGCCCTATTAGCAAACATTCAATGATCAGTAATCTGGGCTTGGCAACAGAGCATAAATTGATCTGCATGGACAAGTGGTGAACCTAGAGTGTGACAGGAATACTTGAGAATCACACATCAGAAAACACTGCCAGTTATCTTTCTCAGCAAATTCAACTTACCTCCAAGTTAGTTAAAGTCAATTCTCTGAAAACGTATGCAGGGTTTCCCTTTTCTGATTGACAACCAATCTCAAAGTTTCCATACGATGCATTTTCAGAATGCTCAGGCCAATACTGGTGACACTTGACCTAAGTACAGAAAACTGAACCATGTAAATACAATTTAATTCTTCAAGACAATTGCTTTCAAATATAAATTACTGTACAAATTGGCAGCTTCTGTCTTACTCCAGAATCATCTGTACAAAAAGAATAAATTGCTCGTCCTACTACTTTGAAATTTTTCCGTATCAAAGTACAGAAGGATTCAGAAACAACTGAAGAACTCTCTGTATGGTCAAATATAGTAGAGATATTCAAATGCCATCACAATATGTACGTTCATTCTGTGCACTCTCCTGAAGACATTATAAAATGCACAAATTATCAATTAAATATTACATATAAAATAATCAGAGGGTTAGATAGGGTGGATGGGGAGAGCCTTTTTCCTAGGATGGTGACGGCGAGCACGAGGGGGCATAGCTTTAAATTGAGGGGTGCAAGATATAGGACAGATGTCAGAGGTAGTTTCTTTACTCAGAGTAGTAAGGGAATGGAACGCTTTGCCTGCAACGGTAGTAGGTTCGCCAACTTTAGGTACATTTAAGTCGTCATTGGATAAGCATATGGATGTACGTGGAATAGTGTAGGTTAGATGGGCTTAAGATCGGTACGACAGGTCGGCACAACATTGAGGGCCGAAGGGCCTGTACTGTGCTGTAATGTTCTATGTTCTAAATAAAGCCAAAGTCAAGGTAAAGCAGGAATACACGACTAAGATTTCAGTTTACTGAGGCTGGGTATGAAAATAATAGTGCCGGTAACTAGTAGTTACCACTAACTTTTTGACATGGCATTTTCCCTCAAGGAAAACTATTGTTTAACTGGAACAAATACAGTGATTGAGGTAAATTTAGGAATTAAATAGAATATACATTCTTGTTTGATTTTATATAGCACATTTAAATTAGATTGCTGCCAAAATGTTAACAATTGTATGCATAAAATGCAAACTTGATAGAAACTCATATTTGGACAGATGGCCCAAAGCAACAGAGAAATTATGAAGATAGAGGGTTCATAAGATCATTACAAATAGGAGGAGTCAGCCATTTAGCCCCTCAAATTTGCTCTCTCTTTCAATAAGATCATGGTTGATCTTGATTGTGGACTTAACTCCATTTTTCTGCAAGCATCGCATAACTCTTGGCTTTTTTGCAAATAAAAGAAATATATAACACAAACAAAAACAGAAAGTGCTAGAACAACTCAGCAGGTCTGGCACTATCTGTGGAGAAAGAAAGAGTTAACAAAACTGAAATATATATTGAGCTGACATATACAACCGTCAACTTCTACTGTTCTTTGGGGAAGATAATTCCAAAGACAACCATCCTCAGAGAGGAGATTCCTCAACTTCTTTTCAAGTCAGAGACACTTGAAGTATAAAATTATGCACATGCAACACTCCAAATTTCAGACTCCTCCACAAACGGAAGCACCTTTTAGAATCTATCCTATTAAGCACTCTCAGAATCGCTCATGTTTCAATAAGATCATCTTTCATTCTTCCAAACTCCAAAGGCTTTCCCACATTTAATTGGAGGAAATTTCTGTTCTTCCAAGACTCGATACTGGACAAATTAGAGACTATAAAAGAGGTAGTAGTGAGGTGGAGTTGGATGTCAGCTTTGAATTGGTTTTTATAAATGATGCCATGAAGGGCTGCATATGGACACAAAGTTGAAGGAAGTTTCAATAATGTTCTCCAAATTCCATCCATACAGAATAAGGAAGGCAAACTGGCTCATGTCTGCAAACAGCATTATGATCTGTATTATCATGACTACCGGAGCCAGGCATACTTCTTTCAGATAAGGAGGGTGAATTAGGAGCAGCCCGGTTCAGGCATTTAAGCAATATAACTGCTGAAGATCAAAAATTAAAGCTAAATATAAACTAATTCATAAAGTCATCAATATCTACAGATAGCTTTAGAAACATGAACCTTATCTCTCACCAAGTGGGCTATTTCACAGAGCTGGCACATCAGAAGGAAGTTGCTTGGAGTTAATAACATTCTGCTAAAGTTGTTTTTCATGTATAAAGGCAAAATTAGCACCACAAATGATGTTTGTTAAATGCAGTTTGAAGAGCATTAACAAAACTGTAAACATCAATTCAAGATCAATGAGGGAAAAATTAAATGAGGGTGAAAATGATTAAAGAAACGGTAAACAACTGCAAATTTCAGTATGAAATCTACAAGAGCCTAAGGTTGAAATGGTTCCTCCTCAACTATGACCACAATAACATTGTACTATTATAGATCATATTTTTAAGATAATTATTTCGCAAGTTGAGGGCTTCACATGCTAGGCCAGGATTTGTTGCCATCTCCGACTGCCCTTGAGCAAGTGATGGTGAGCCGCGTTTTTGAATTGCTGCAGTCCATAGGGTTTGGGTATGACCACAATGCTGTTAAGGCGAGTTCTAGGATTTTTGATTAAGTTACAGTGAAGGAAGATCAACATAGTTGCAAGTCAGAATGGACTGCGACTTAAAAGAAAAATTACAAGTAGTGGTGTTCCCATGCTGCCTTTGCCCTTCTATCTGGTAGAGGTCATGTGCTTGGAAGGTGCTGTTGAAGGAATGAGTTTTGCAATACATATTATAGATGGTACACATCTGCCATGATGTAACAGTAATGCAGGAAGTAAATGCTAAAGGTAGTGGATAAAGCACCAATGACATGGGCTGCTTTGTCCTGGATCATATCTTGGTACTGTTGGAGCTACACTCATCCCACTAAGCGGACAGTATTCCATCACATTCCTGACTGGTGGCTTGTAGATGTGGGAAGGATTGGGAATCAGGAGATGAGGTGCTTATTGCATGAATCTTGCTTTTGTATGCGCAATCATTGGTCTAGTTTCTGGTCAAAGGTAACTAGTATTCCCTCAAAGTTGCACGGCCACTCCAAGGGTCTGCACGTGTTGACTAATGTGCTGCTGCATTGGCATCTGGTTTTAGAAGTCACTGCTGCCCATATACTTTGCAGCTCCACTCAGACAAAAACACAAATTAAATGAAAAGTAGTGCACAGGATGTTTGTATTGATGAATTCAGCAACAGTAATGAAAATTAATGTCAAGGGTAGATGATGATAGGCTAGCACTACATGGTACTAATGTTACATGGCACTTAACAGCTTCCTGATGTCACACACAATCAAATACTAACTTGATATCAAGGTCAGTGACTCTCAGTTCAAGTTCAGCTTTTTTGGCAACTTTGATCCAGGCATGTACAATGAGGTCAGGAGCTGGGCGGCTTTGGCAAAAGCTAAACTGAGCATTAGTGAACAGGTTACAGCTGAGTAGGAGCCACATGATAGCACCATTGACACATTCTGCCATTTAACTGCAAAAGGAGAGTAGACTAACGGGGAGTAATTGGTTGGATTGTCTTTTTCTGCTTTTTGTGGAAAGGGTATAGCCAGGCATTTTATACACCTGTGTGGTGATATTGCATCAGTACTGGAACAGCCTGGCTTAGGGGCACAGCTTTTTCCAGAGAGCAAATCAGGACGAATATTTCCAGAAGGCAACATGATTTCAACTGGATGTTACCTCAGTGGTAACAGCTAAAATTAAACTCATGGTTGAAAACACAAAGTGCTGGAGCAACTCAGCAGGTCTGGCAGCACCTATGGAGAGTCAGACCTGACTTTTATCGGATGCAAAACACAAACTGTTTCTTTTTCCACAGATGCTAATGGATCTGCTGAGTTTCTCCAGCACTTCTTTATTATTTCAGATCTCTAAAATTCACAGTAATCTGCTTTTGTTGAAACTACTCGCATACTGATCTATTGAGGGCGCTTGTTGCACAGTGGTGTCACTCTATTTCTGGACCAGGTCAGAGTTCAGGTTCCATTTGCCATGGAAGTTCATCATAACCAGAAGTGTCTATAATATATCTTCTCAGCATCGGACCTCTGAGGTATGTGCATGGCAATGGCTACCGAAAATGGAAGTCAATGTGTCAAAATGACCATTGGTATTCCCAGTGCTTTAAACCACCACGCCAATCCAAGTTTCTGCACATGCCCATACAGCTTAGAGGGAACACTAGTCATAACATTCAAACATGTTGATTAAAAATAACTACCTGATGTATTTAAAAAAATATATCAACTTTTTTTGGGTAATTACATTACAAAATGTAACAATGAGATCAAATAAACTACGATTTTTATGAAAAATACTCAAAGGCAATCAATATTTATGTACAGTTAATAGAACAGCATAGTACAGGCCCTTCAGCCCACGATATTGTGCCAATCTATTACCCCATTACAATCAATCTACCTTGCATACCCTACATTTTACTATCCTCCATGTGCCTATCCAAGAGTCGCTTAAAAGTCTCTGAGGTATCAGACTCCACCCCCACTGCCGGCAGCGCATTCCACACACCCACCACTCTGTGTAAAGATAAGTAAACACTCTGTGTTTAATATCTATTATCCTGAAATGATTTATCAAATCTATTTGGAACAGATTTTCTTCAATACCTAATAATTATTATAAATGACAAATAATCAATATTTAGCTAGATTATATAGAATTTTATTTCCTCTCACCCTACCAACATATCTTTTTGATGGGCATCAGATTCAAACCAATTGTTTGGAAAAATACTAAAGATATTAAAGTTAAGATTATGCAAAAACAACAAGTTACACCTTTCAGCTACAGCAAAAACAATTCCCATTTATTTTACTTACCCTGCCTCTCTCTACTTGGGTGGTCAGCATGACAACTAGAGAGGATCCTTGTTCCCAAGTCATTTGCCAAAAATCTGGACAAGTATTGGGTAAAGGCCCCTGACAAGCAATGTAACGGTTTATTATACTAGAAGAAGGAATTTCCATCTGTAAAATTAAAAGGGGAAAAAATTACAGTTGACTATGATTTATGCTCATAACTCTTGCTAATGATTCCTTGCTTAATCAGATTGTTATTTTAATGATACTGAAGTCCAAATTTGTCAATACAGAGCCTGTGATGCATAAACAAAAACTGTATGAAACCTCTACTTCCCTCAACTTTTGACTACTTCCTAGAGTTATTTCTATTTTGCACTACTTAATTTATTCTCTGCTTTAGCATATGCAAAGTGCTTGCTGTTATGCTGTTGTATAATGGACACATGGGAAAAATTTGTCCAACTTATTTTCAGGACAGCTAGCAAATCTTCTAGCTCCTTGTTATAAATTCAACAACCTACTGCCTTTCTACCAGTGAATGGAGTGATTTCAACATGGAAGTAAGGTAAGCTCCCATAAAAGTGTTTATACAAATCATTTCATATCTAGGCTGTTTATACACAACTGAGGTAATTATTACGGCTATATCGCCTGCGTCAGACTATCCTCCATATCCTTCATATCAGTGTGTGAAGTGACTTAGGGAGATATGAAGCTTATGGAGAAGAGTGGCTATTAAAAATGCAGAATCAAACAACTAAAAACCTTTGGAACACACCATTGAGGAGTAACTCCATTGATTCCGTCTATACCGATTGCTGCATCGGGAAAGCAGCTAACATAATCAAAGAACCATCTCACCTCAGTCATATTCTCTTTCACTGGCAGAAGATACAAAAGTTGGAAAACACGTACCAACAGATTCAAGAATAGCTTCTTCCCTGCTGTTATCAGACGTATGAGTGAACGTCTCATACATTAGAGGTGATCTCTCTCTGTTTCTTCTCTGTAGCTGTAACACTATATTTTGCATTTTGTTCTATTACGGATATACTTACTAAGACAATGATTTGTCTGGATAGCATGCAAACCAACATTTTTAATTGCATCTTGCTACTCGTGACAATAATAAATCAAATCAAATTCAAATACCTTTTGAAGTAATACAGATTTGTGAAGTGACAAAATCAAGGATAGAATTGATAAGAACTTCAATTTAGAACCTTTTTAAAAATTAATTTATGAGATGAGGGCGTTGTTGTTCAGACCAGCTTTTATTGCCTATTCTTGTTTGCTCAGAGGGCAGTTAAGAGTAAATCACATTTCTATGGTCTGGAGTCACATGTAAGTCAGATAGGCTAAGGATGGCGGATTTCCTTCCCTAAAGGATGTTAATGAACCAGAGATAATAGGGACTGCAGATGCTGGAGAATCCGAGCTAACAAATTGTAGAGCTGGATCAACACAGTAGGCCAAGGAGCATCTTAGGAGCAGAAAAGCTGATGTTTCGGGCCTAGATCCCTCATCAGAAATGGGGGAGGGGGAGAGAGTTCTCAAATAAATAGGGAGAGAGGGGGAGGACAAGAGACTTGCAGTGGGAGAGAGATCCCCTGAGTGTGTCCGGAGGGAGGGGTGGTTACTTGTTCAGCTTAGGCATCCCTAGAACAGGCTTGAACCAGATGGGTTTTTACAACAGAGATAACAAGGTGTAGTGCTGGATGAACACAGCAGGCCAAGCAGCATCAGAGGAGCAGGAAGGCTGATATTTCAGGCCGAGACCCTTCTTCAGAAAAAAATTTGCGACAATCTGGCAGTGGTTATGTGGTTGCCACGAATAGTGCTTTATTGCTTATTCCAGTTTCTTTTATTGAATTCAAATTTCACCATCTGCCATGATGGGATTCAAACTCATGTCCCCAGAACATTACATGCCATTCTGGATTAGTTGTCAATTTTTCACAACCACTACCATTGTCTCCCCTTAGCCATCTTCCATACATGCCAAGCCAAGGCTTGGAACAATAGCATCTCTTGATAGGCCATTTCAATAAGAAGAATCTGGCCACTACTAAATTACTTAATTTAGGATTTGGGTCAGATGCACATTGGGGGATATAAGAATAAGTCAAAAATCTGCTTCGAACTTTTAGAAAATGGTTTCCTCAAACTTTAGACTGAACCTTTACAGTGCATAAACATGATTGGCTAGGCAAAAGCTATCTGCAATTCCCCATTCCATCTCTGAATTGACTCTTAATACATGACAAGCTGTAAACATCTGAAGGATCACAAGGTAGTTTTAGGTGAGATGGGCCATTCATTTAATCTTAGTTTGTCATCTCGCAAAGATAGGAGAGACAGATCCATTTCAGCAATCAAAACCAAGAAACATTGGTATAAGAAAAAGTTAGAGACATGGTCAATACAATTAAGCATCAAAAAATTGCAACAGCAATATCAAAATATTAGTCATCCACATTCCAAATAGCCGCACATTATCAAAGATTGAACACAAAATGTTGAACTTCTCATTTTCGAAAATACAAAGTCACCAATAAATATTCATCTAGCTATCTGGGAAAATCAAATTGTCTGCTGTGAAACATTTCAGCAATGCAGCAAACAGCAATAAAGTGATTTATATAGCTGTATTACTCTTCAAACCCTCAATGCACAGTTTTTGTTCTGCCAGGGTCACTTGTTTACAGATCTCATTAAAGATTTGATCCAAACATGGAAAAATAAACTGAATTCAGAGGTGAGGCAAGAACGATTGGCACCTTAACGCTATGGCAGCATTTGACTGAGTGTGATTTCATGGAGCACTGGTGTACCTTGAGTGAAAACTTAAAAACAACTCCCTAAGTTGGAGCCATATCTAGCACAAAGGATAATTCTTGATTGAAATTGTTTAAGGCCAATCATATCAATCTCAGAACATTGGTGGAATTCCTGAGGCTGTTATGGTGAAGCATTCTATGACAGTACTGGGCAAGACTTAAACTGTCCTGGTTTGGGCTGATAGGCAGGGAACATTTGTGACACAAGTGCTAGGCAATGATCATGTTTAACAATACAGAATTTATTCATCAGTATTACCATAACTGTTTCCCCTCTTCAGCCCCTTCCCCCCCAAAATCAACACCCTGAACAGTCAATGCAGCCAACCATATAAATGCTATGGCTGCAAGTCAAGGTCAGAAGCTGAAAATTCCGTGTAAGCCACCTCCTGACTCTCCAAAATATGTGCACCATCTCCAATACCCAAGTTAGAACTTCAAAAATGGCACAATATAGTGGAGTCCTATATCATTAGTGTCACAGAATAAGTAACAGATTTTAATATTCTTGCACTAAGTGATCAATTACAAATTACTGATATTTTTCAGCAGGGTTCCAGAGAATCTGAACGTTACATGGTATACAACTTCTCTTGTACATTGTGCTACTCACATTAATATAATTTGCATTAATGTAGTCATCTGTACCCTTTAGAATCACCCGTGTTGCATCATCTGTAAGAAAAGTAGAGAGGTTGGTAAATTCACATAATGGGAACATTTACATCACATACAGGAAAATAATTAAGCATTGTTGTTGGGAAATATCAAATATTTTGTCATAGGCCGGAAGAGTTTCATGATATAACGGACAAAAAGTACATAACAGAACAAGATACCAAAAGCAAAAATACACATTATGGTTGCTGTATTTTGTATTTCTTGACTTTGAAAAGGCAATATGCTCAGCATAGATGGACTTGCAACATAAGGATGTATAATATTGTAGAGGACAAAATAAATGCACTCCGGCATTTCATCGCTTTCTTTGCTCCATCAAACAGACTCAATGTTGCACTCACTCGGTTAAAATGATTATGGGATCAAATTAAGGGGGCCTATACGGGAGGTCTGGCCTACATTTATTCCAGACCCACAGCAATGTTGTTGATTCTCAACTATCCTCTGAAAAGGCCCAGCCAGTCACTCAACTTTGTTAATCGTTATTAAGTCTCAATAAAGAAATGAAACCATTCAGATGATCTGGCATCAGCCTAACAACTGGATCAGACAAGGGTACAAACAGTGCTGTCAACCATTCAAAGTCCTTCTTATTAACATCAGGAAATTGGTGTTAAAAGTTTGGAGAGCTGTCTAACAGGGTAGTCAAGCAACAGCCTAGCATAGTCATACTCACAGAACCATAGCTTACAGGTGAATAGCCCCAAAACCATACTATATAAAACCATAGCCCCAGACAACACAATCACCATCTATGGGTATGTCCTGTGCTACTATCAGGATAGACTCAGGAGAGTTGGCAATACATTGGTATACAATCAGGAGGGAGCTGCCTTGCAAATCTTCAACATTGGCTCCTGAGCCAATGAGGTCTCATGGCTTCAGGTTAAACATGGACAAAGGAGCTTCCTGCTCATTACCATGTATCACCCTCAATCTGCTGAAGATTCAGTACTCTTCCATGTTGAACAGCACTTGACTGAAGCACTGATGGTGGCAAGGGTACAAAATGTACTCTGGATAGGGGATTTCAATGTCAACCACTAAAAATATTTCAGTAGAAAAAGTACTGATTGAGCTGGCTGGGAGCCTTAAAGGACGTAGCTGATAGACTGGGTTTGTACCAGATGGTGAGGAAACCAAGAGGGAAAAACAGACTTGACTTCATCCCTACCAATCTGCCGGGTGCAAATATATGTCAATGACAGTATCGGTCAGTGTTGCACAATAGTGGAGACAACGTTTCACCTTCACATTGAGAACACGCTACATCATATTTGTGTGGCACTATTATGTGCTAAGTGGACAGACTTTGAACAAATCTAGCAACTCAAGTCTGCACATCCATGAAGCGCTGTGGGCCATCAACAGAACTGTACCACAGCACAATCTGCAACTTTATGACTTAGACATATCCCTCCAGGACATGTGTACAGGAGTTCCTCAGGGTAGTGTTGCAGGCCCAGCCCTCTTCAGCTGCTTCAATGACTTTCCCTCCATTGGAAGAGGGCAAGTTCTCCAATGATTGCACAATTTTCAGCACCATTCGAGACTCCACGGATACTGAAGTAGTCCATGTTCATATCGAACAAGATCTGGACAATATCCAGGTTTGGGCTGACAAGTGGCAAGAACCGTTCACACCACACAAATGCCAGGCGATGATCATCTCCAATTAGAGACAATTTAACCATCATCCCTTGAGATTCAACGGTGTTAACATCACTGCATCCCCTACCATCAACATCCTTTGGTTGCGGGGGAGGGGGGGTACCATGGACTACAAACTTAACTAGACCTGCCACATAAACACAGTGGCTCCAAGAGTAGATCAGAGGCTAGGAATACTGTGGCGTGTAATTCACATTCTGACTCCCCAAAGTCTGTCCATCATCTACAAGGCACAATTTAGGATTGTGATGGAATGTTTCCACTTGCCTGGATGGGCACAGGTCCAACAACTCAAGCAGCCTGACACCTTCCAGGACAAAGTGTCCTGCTTGACTGACACCACATCCACAAGTATCCACTCTCTCCACCATCTTACTTAGTTACGGCAGTGTGTACTATTGACTTGATGCATTGCAGAAATTCACCCAAGATCTTTAGAGAGCATCTTCCAAACTGACAATTATTTCCATCTAGAAGGACAAGGGCAGCAGATACATGGGAAAACCATCACCTGCAGATCGCCCCAAGCCATTCATTATCTTAACTTGGAAGTGTACCTCTGTTCCTTCACTTTCGCTGGATCAAACTCCAAATGGTCTAAAAGCATCATGGGTCAACCTACAGCAGGTGAGCTTACAGAGCACAGAAAAAGCCCCTTTGGTCCAAATGGTCCAAGCTGACCAGCTATCTTAATCGGATCCAGTCCCATTTGCCTGCATGTGGCCCACATCCCTCTAAACCCTTCCTATTCATGTACCCATGCAGATGCCTTTTAAATACTGTAATTATGCCCACCTCCATGACCTCCTCTTGTTGCTTGTTCCATACATGCACCACCCTCTGTGAGAAAAAGTCGCCCCTCAGCCTCCTTTTAAATCTTTCCCCTCTCACCTTAAACCTATGCCCTCTAGTTTTGGACCCCTCTACCCTAGGAAGAAGGCCTTTGCTATTCACCCTATCCGAGACCTTCATAATTTAATAAACCTCTATAAGTTTACCCTTCGGCCTCCAACGCTCCAGGGAAAAAATCCTTAACCTATTCAACTTCTCTGTACAGTGGAGCCCCTCCAATCCCAGACAACATCTTTATAAATCTTTTCTGAAACCTTTCAAGTTTCCTGTACCAGGGAGACTAGAATTGAACACAGTATCCTAAAAGTGGCCTCACCAATCAATCAACTTTCCTGTCACGATACTCCTGCTGGATTTCCTCCTCCCCTCAATCTGTTTTATTTATTGTTCTCTCCCTGTTGTGTTTTTAGGTATTGGTGATGGTCTCCTGGTCCTTTTTTTCGCCCACAGATTACCAATGACAATGCATTGTGGAAAATATATTGTTCTATTGATTTCATGCATGTATTACACATTAGGGCTGAAGTCCTGGGTTGGGAATTCTTAATGTTACATAAACATTACAATGAAAAACTTAAATTGTAACTACTTGTATTTAAGTATGCAGTGGTTTCCAGAAATGCATCATCTTCTCAAAGTGGAGATTTCTTGTCTTAAAGAAGTCCAATGATATCAGTTAATATAGTTCAATTGAGTCTACGCCAGACAAAAAAAAATACTTAACTATTTTAATCCTATTTTCCAGCACTTGGCCTATAGCTTTGCATGCCTTGGCATCGGAAGTGTACATCCAAATACTTCTGAAATGTTACGAGTGTTTCTGCCTCTACCAACCATATCATTCAGATTCCTATCATCCTGTGGAAGAAAAGTTCTCTCTCTCACCTCCACTAAACCTCCTACCTCTTTACCTTAAATCTATGTCTCCAGTCATTAATCCCTTCATGTAGGGAAAAGTTTCCTTTCTATCCACCCTTCCTACACATCACAATTTTATACATCTTCATATGCGCCTGACCTCAGTCTCCTTTGCTCAGTGGAAAATAAACTCAGTCTTAACTGAGATAGTAGGAGCTGCCGATGCTGGAGAATCAGCACTAAGGCATAGAGCTGGATGAACACAGCAGGCTGAGCAGCAGGAAAGCTGACGTTCTGGGTCGAGACCCTTCTTCAGAAAAAAAAAATCAGTCTTAACTGATTTCTCTTTATGATTTGTCTTGCCCAAGTGCATTAACTCATACTTATCTGTATCGAGTTTCAATTGCCACTGATCAGCCCATCTGACTAGCTATCTATATCCTCATGTAATCTAAGGCTATCCTTACTATTTACCACACCATCAATTTTTGTATCATCCGTAAAGTTACTGTTTAACTCTCCTACATTCAAGTCTAAATCATTTAGATGTACCACAAAGACCAAAGGTCCCAACTTTGATCTTTGAGGAACGCATGGCCTGGCATATTCCCCCACTCTACCATTACTATCATGATAGGAAATTAAGTTTGGTTTGATGAAAAGTGCAGGAGGTCAATGGCTGGAGTAGCACCAGATATACCTAAAAATGAACTTTCAATTTGGTGAGGCGACAACACAGGATGACTTTCATGGCAAACAACATGCAATGGACAAGGCTAAGCAATCTCATATGCAAAAGATCAAATCTATGTTCTGCAGTCCTGCCACAGTCAGTGCTGAATGATGGTGGACAATTAAACAAAACATTGACGGAGGCTCCAGTATTATCCCTATCCTCAATAATGAAGGCAACACACCAGTGCAAAAAATAAAGTGGAAGCATTTGCATCCACATTCAGCCACAAACGACAAGTGTATGATCAATCTCGGCCTCCGTTGGATACTCCCAGCATCACAGATGCCAGTATTTAGCCTATTTAATTCGCTTCATGTGATATCAAGGCACTAGATATTGACACTGGAACTGCAGCAGTTCAAGAAGGTAGTTCACCAATACCTTCTCAAGGGTAACTATGAATGGGCAATAAATATTGGCCAACCAGTGACAATGTTCCATGAATGAATCTTAAAAACAAGTGAGACGAGGAACACCTTGACTCAGAGGACAGTGCATCTTTGGAATTCTCTATGTCAGAGGGCTCTGAAAGCTCAGCCATTAAATTAGCTCACAAGAGACAATGATGGATTTCTGGTTACTAATGACATCAAGAGATATGTGGATTGCAGGGAAATGATCAGCAATGATTTAGAGTGCCACAGCAGGCTTGCGGGGCTGAATGGCCTATTGCTGCTCCTTTGTTTCCATGCATCACCTACAACGTTAGCAACCATACTCTTGGTCCCTTCATACAATTCACGTATTATAAATTGTACATAAATTATAGAATCAGGAATCATCACAAGAGATAGCACTTTTTTTCCCTAAATTAAGGTGTAGCCTATGAAACACTGATTCAGCACAAGAACTAAATAGTGGAAGAGCATTGCTTGTCCATATTTAATGACACTTCACATGACAAGCGACCTACTGTACCTTTAGTCAATAGAAGCACGTACAATTAGGTACACAACATTTAAGTACCATTGTACATGGAATGTGTTTCCCTTGCATAAATATGTTGGGTTAGAAATTTTGCAGGATTTTAAGAGGTTTACAGACAAGGTTGAGAACATAGGACCTTTATTTTGTAATCTCAAAGGAAAACAAACACAAACTATGTCACAATTCAACACAGAAAGGGTTCTTTATTGCAAGATCTTGCTGATTATAAATTCCTTAGTTGCAGAGATGTAATGAAATGAAACTTAAAACAAACTATACTTACAAGGTGAGATATCTCTATATCTGTTTTTGGAAATATTTAGAGGTAACTTGGCACAGGACATTGTCATTCCAGGCTTTTTTCTATACAATTGCTGTGAAGGGAATAAAAGAATAGTTTAACCTTCCAAACTAGATCTAGGAATTGACTGAGAAGGATCAAATTATTTAATTCATCTTCAACCATTCCGATTCAACAAGAATGGGGCTGCTAACTACTTCTACAAATCTTTGCACATATTATCCTGTAATTACTTTATGCTTCATTGTTTCAAAAATGCATTACTTACTCAATTAACTTCCAAGTGGAGGACCCAGCATCCCCATAGTTAACTAAAATAGTTAAGGAGACTTTCAAACTTTAGGTAAATTGTGCAGATTTGGACAGCGCTGCAGCTCTGTGGTTAGCACCGTTACCTCACAGTGTCATGGACCCGGTTCAATTCCACCCTTGGGCGACTGTCTGTGTGGAGATTTTACGTTCTCACCATGTTTATGTGGGTTTCTGCAAGGTGCTCCAGTTTCCTCAGTCCAAAGACACTATGGAGGCATGCGTGCTGGACTGGGGTGGACAAGGTCAGAAATTACATGATACAAGCTTTTGGAGACTCACTCCTCCTGCAGGTGTTACAGGCTTTGAAAGCTTGTGCTTTCAAATAAACCTGTTGGACTGTAACCTGGTGTCATGTGATTTCAGTCCAAAGGTGTGCAGGTAAGGTGGATTGGCCACAGTAAATGCAAGGTTGCAAGGTTACAAGAATAGGGTGGGAGGCTGAGTCTGGGTGGGATGCTCTTCGGCGTGTTGGTGTGGACCCAATGGGCTACATGGCCTCTTTCCACACTGTAGGGATTGTATTATTTGATGACAACAGGTTGGATGATTAGTCAGAATACAAAGAGCAGCAGGGAATGATTCAAATGTTAACTTAGGACTAATAAATTACAACAAGAGAGGATGATAGGTAGAACGTAAAAACAGATAGCAAGGATACCTAAGAAGGCAGAGAATTAGTAAAGTGATTGCTGGCTCTTTGTAGAGTAAGAGTGGGGAGTTAATACTGGATAAAGGAATGGTGGACATGTATAAATATTCTGCTTCTGTAGTCAACATAGAAGAAACAAAAATGATCCTAATTATAACTGTAATTCTAGGAGGTTCAAGACAGGGAGAAAATTGGTGAAAAAGTAGTCACTAGGGAATTGATGCTGAGCAACAAGTTGCTAAGTCTCTGAGTCCTGATAGACTTCAATCTAAGCTCTTCAAGTGGTAACCAGGGGCACGTAGATAGATTGGTGTTGGCCTTCCAAAATTTTAGATTCTGAAAAGGTCCCATCAGAATGGCAGGTAGCAAACATTCAAGGAGGAGGGAGGCTGTGGGGAAGGTGATAGAATTGACCATTTAGGTTACAACTGGGCTGATGCCAAAACTGATGGCAATCAAGAAATGTCAGCATAGCTTTGTGAAAGAGAAATCATGCCTGACCAATTTGTAGGAATACTTTGAAGAATTAACTTGCACTGTGGCTAAAACACGAACAAGTTGATGCACTGTACTTGAAATTCCAGATTTGACAAAGTTTCACATATCAAATGTAATTGTGCAAAATAGGAGATTATGGTGTTGGGATGACACACAAGCATGGATAGAATATGACGAGCCAGCAGAAAATAAAGCATATGCATACATGGATCTTTTCAAATTGGCAGCAAGTGGCAAGAGGGCATCACTGATGTCTGTGCTGGGGCCTAAATGTTTTACAGTTTACATCAGTAACTTAGATGTGGAGATTGAAAGCATGGTAGGCAAGATTACAGATAAGACAAATATAAGTAGGGAATTGTTTCGTAAATATGATATAACAAGGATGCAGATAGATTATGAGCAGATAAAAAAAAACTGGCGAATGGAGTAAATGTGAAAATATGAAGCTGCTCACTTTTGTAGGAAAAAAAGTGAAGTGTTGTTTAAATGGAGAACAACTACAAAATTCTGAGGTGTAGAAGGATCTACGTGTTCCAATACACGAGTCGCAAAAGGTTAATGAGCAGGTATGGCAGGTAAACAGAAAACTAATTGGATGTGAGCCTTTATTACAAGAGGAATGGATCACTTCTCAAATAGTGTGCACAGTTTTGGTCTCTTTATGTAAAGCAGAATGGAAATGTACTGGCAACATCTCGGAGGAGCTTTACTATACCGATTGCTGGAATGAGTGGGTTGCCTTACAAGGATGGATTGGATGAACTGGTTTTGATTTTACTTGAGCTCAGAAGAGTGAGGTGTTACTTAAATCATGTATACAGATCTTGAACAGTCTTCACAAAGTGGGCAATGGTAAGGATATTTGCTCTTATGGGTGAGGTGAGAGAGAAAGCTCTCTAGAGTGGAGGCTTGTCTGACTTTGGAACACTCTGCCTCAGAGGGCGGTGAGGGTGAGTCACTGAATATTTTAAGGTAGACTGATTCTTGTTTAGCAACAGAATCAAAAGTTTTCGGCATTACATAGGAATATGGAATTTGGAACACAAACTTATTAAAAGGAGGAGTGGACTTGTAAGACCAAACGGTCTACTTCTGCTGTCAATGTATATGTTCATCTGTCAGGATGGCATGCAGCTTAACAGTAAACTTGCAAGTTTTTCCAATATATTTGTTGAAATAGTCCTTCTCAATGGCAGAGGTCATAGGTTCAGAAGATTCCACCTAAGGAACCTTGCCGAGGCGCTGCATTTCTAATGAGATCATTGTAGATGAAGAATTACTGTATACTGTTTGGATCAGTGTTAAAGATCCACTGGTATAATGGTGTAGAGGATTCTCTTGGGTGTTTAGCCATTGCCTCATGAGATTAGCAGTGATTGACTTGGCTCCAATTGGAGAGACGTTACTGCTGTTGAATGGATGCTCCTTTGGTAACGTGGAAGAGTTGTTCCAGTCCGAGAATATAAATTGATTGAGTTCATAAGTCACTACATAGCTACTTTTAATGTAATAGCCATTGATATACCTCCCACCACTTTTGCTTCTGTAGCCTTTACTTTGATTGGATTTCAGCTTGGGATCTTGGCACACTTCTGTTTTGTACTTGAGGTCAATTAATGCTTAATATGCTGCTCTTCATATTATTGAGAGGTAGCTTTGTGGGTTAAGTTGTGTAAATGAGAAGAAGCATGCAAGCATCTATCATCCAAATTCAAAACTTGCACGGAGGGCTCTGGAGAGAATAAAAAGTGCCTACCTCAAGGGCAAATTTTGAAAAGGAAGATGGATTGGAGAGAACTTACAATCCACTATAATTTCATTTCAATTATTTTTTGATGTTAATACATTTTATAGAGTTCATTTGAGTTTTTGGGTTGATTGTATTTAGCATTTCAGCAATATTTGTTGAAAAATGGCAATAAGGTTTAATGAACTGTTTGATCTACTCACATTACGTGAGTAGATCACTTACGTGAGGAATAAGAGAATGGTCAAAGAAAGAGTAGGGCCGATCAGGGATAGCATAGGGAACTTGTGTGTGGAGCCTGAGGAGGTAGGGGAAGCCCTAAATGAGTTTTTTGCTTCTGTCTTTACGAAAGAAACCAACTTTGTAGTGAATGAAACCTTTGAAGAGCAGGTGTGCATGCTGGAATGGATAGAGATAGACGAAGCTGATGTGCTGAAAATTTTGTCAAACATTAAGATTGACAAGTCGCCAGGCCCGGATCAGATTTGTCCTCGGCTGCTTTGGGAAGCGAGAAATGCAATTGCTTCGCCACTTGCGAAGATCTTTGCATCCTCGCTCTCCACTGGAGTCGTACCTGAGGACTGGAGAGAGGCAAATGTAATTCCTCTCTTCAAGAAAGGAAATAGGGAAATCCCCGGCAATTATAGACCGGTAAGTCTCACGTCTGTCGTCTGCAAGGTGTTAGAAAGGATTCTGAGGGATAAGATTTATGACCATCTGGAAGAGCATGGCTTGATCAAATACAGTCAACACGGCTTTGTGAGGGGTAGGTCATGCCTTACAAACCTTATCGAGTTTTTTGAGGATGTGACTAGAAAGGTTGATGAGGGTCGAGCTGTGGATGTGGTGTATATGGACTTCAGTAAGGCATTTGATAAGGTTCCCCATGGTAGGCTCATTCAGAAGGTCAGGAGGAATGGGATACAGGGGAACTTAGCTGCTTGGATACAGAATTGGCTGGCCAACAGAAGACAGCGAGTGGTAGTAGAAGGAAAATATTCTGCCTGGAAGTCAGTGGTGAGTGGAGTTCCACAGGGCTCTGTCCTTGGGCCTCTACTGTTTGTAATTTTTATTAATGACTTGGACGAGAGAATTGAAGGATGGGTCAGCAAGTTTGCAGACGACACAAAGGTCGGAGGTGTCGTTGACAGTGTAGAGGGCTGTTGTAGGCTGCAGCGGGACATTGACAGGATGCAGAGATGGGCTGAGAGGTGGCAGATGGAGTTCAACCTGGATAAATGCGAGGTGATGCATTTTGGAAGGTCGAATTTGAAAGCTGAGTACAGGATTAAGGATAGGATTCTTGGCAGCGTGGAGGAACAGAGGGATCTTGGTGTGCAGATACATAGATCCCTTAAAATGGCCACCCAAGTGGACAGGGTTGTTAAGAAAGCATATGGTGTTTTGGCTTTCATTAACAGGGGGATTGAGTTTGAGTCGTGAGATCTTGTTGCAGCTCTATAAAACTTTGGTTAGACCGCACTTGGAATACTGCGTCCAGTTCTGGGCGCCCTATTATAGGAAAGATGTGGATGCTTTGGAGAGGGTTCAGAGGAGGTTTACCAGGATGCTGCCTGGACTGGAGGGCTTATCTTATGAAGAGAGGTTGACTGAGCTCGGTCTCTTTTCATTGGAGAAAAGGAGGAGGAGAGGAGACCTAATTGAGGTATACAAGATAATGAGAGGCATAGATAGAGTTGATAGCCAGAGACTATTTCCCAGGGCAGAAATGGCTAGCACGAGGGGTCATAGTTTTAAGCTGGTTGGTGGAAAGTATCGAGGGGATGTCAGAGGCAGGTTCTTTACGCAGAGAGTTGTGAGAGCATGGAATGCGTTGCCAGCAGCAGTTGTGGAAGCAAGGTCATTGGGGTCATTTAAGAGACTGCTGGACATGTATATGGTCACAGAAATTTGAGGGTGCATACATGAGGATCAATGGTCGGCACAACATTGTGGGCTGAAGGGCCTGTTCTGTGCTGTACTGTTCTATGTTCTATATAACTGAAAGAGTGACACAGAATGCAGGACAGGTTTTCACCTGTTTTCTTGACTGCAACTTGCCCCCTAGTGTCGCTATTACAGTTTACAACTGGCCAATAAAAGCATGCACAAGAACCTGGTCCATCAAAGGGCATTTAGAATTAGGTGCTTGATGGTGCAAAGGACTGTGCCATAAACTTGCTTTCTAGCCCCCATGTGGCATCGAACTGGCATTCCAGTAGTTATGCTGCTGCTCAAGTCATTTACTCAATATCTTAACAAATTCTGTTGTTACAACTACTTTTTGAGAGTTCAGCAGAAATTTACTACACAGGGATGAGGTTCTTCACAAGTAATTTCACAATATAATGTTACACAGATTATCAACATCAAAATTCATTTAAGCAGGCCACACTTTAATTCTTCAACAACCTCAAAAACTAAACCGCAAACAGTATTTTTAAAACCAGGGTTACAAAAACAGTTTTATTAATGCATAATATTCAGTGAAGAAACTTTCATGATGTTCAGGACAACTGGCAAACCATAAACAAACTAAACTTTAACCATATCCCAGAATAACAATATGAATGAAAATACTATCAATGGGGGGATCAAACATTCTACTTCAAAAGGGGGAAAAAAAACAAAAGATGGAAATTTACTTTCACTTCTAGCCAACCCTGATAAGGTCATATGAGGATATCATTTGCACCATTTGTTTTCAAGTTTTTTGTAGTCTTACACCTTCCAAGTCCCTTGTGACACATTCATGTCTCTTTTCAGTGACATAGCTACATTCTGATTGTGTTATTTTCCTATTCAATCATCTGTTCAACTGCACTTTAATGAATTATCTTGATCACACTGAAGATAATTTATAAATGTCACAGAGATAATATGAACTGCTGATGCTGGAGAATCCGAGATAACAAGGTGTGGAGCTGGATGAACACAGCATGTCAAGCAGCATCTTAGCAGCAGGAAAGCTAACGTTTCGGGCCGAGACCCTAAAAGGGTAACCACAGACCAAAAATTTCAAGTAACTCACTTCCACAAGACCCAAGTTAGGAATATGATGGAATACTTGCACACAGCTAAATGAAAACAACTCCAACAACATTAAAGACGTTTGACACCAACCAGGACAAAGCAGCTGGCTTTGACTGGCATCCAATTCCCCACTTCAAGCATTCACTTTCTCCACTGCCGACATATCATGACTGAAGTGCATACCATTTACAAGGTGCAGTAATTCATTAAAACTTCTTTGATAGTATCTTCCCCTTTACAACCTCTACTTTGGAGAGCAGCAAGAGCAGTAAGTGCAAGGGAATAAGAAAAGAACCAACTTCCCGCACAACATCCTGAGTTGGAACTATACTGCCTTTCCTTCTTCATTGTAGGGTCAAGTTCCCTCGTTAACGGTACGGTAGGTGACCTTACACCTAATGGATCACAACAGTTGAAGAAGTGAGCTCACCATCTTCTCCAGGGCAATAAAGGCTGTCCTTGGCCACATCCCACAAATTAATAAAAAAAAAGCAAGGCTGAAGGGTGATACTTGCTCATACACTGATAAAATTATGTAATTTCATGCAGTTTAAAAAAACTTACATCAAACTGTGTAAGAATAGTTCCTGTCTCCAGACTCTCTCGCAAATGTATCATTGATTCTCTTAAAGCATCGTCATCCTGATGGGTGACATCCAGGGGAGATTTCTCTGGAATGTACTGAAAATCAGGCTCACTTTCTACCTTTTCTTCTACCACGTCATAAACAGCTGGAGACAAAACAAATTCATGCAATTATATAATGAATTTAAAAACACTAAAGAAATTCTGTTTACCGTAGCTCAATTAAGCAAGTTGGACGCAAAAAGTTTGAGTTAGAACAATATTGAAGGCATTTATAAAACATCACCACTTACAGAGAAGTATACTTACCATTGGGTCTAACTAATAATATTAGTTCTTCAGAACGAATCTCACAGATGGCCTTGATGAACATGACAACCTGGTCATGAGTATAGTCAGATATATCCCTACCATTGATCAGTACAACTTGATCACCTTCATTGAGTCGTGGAACACAAGTGTCTGCCTGTACATTGTAAAATAACAAAAGATTTACAGCCACTTAAATTAGACTTTTTTCTCCCACAGCAGGTCATATTATGAGACAATAACTATTTTACAACAGTTTTAGGGTTTTACAGCAGGCATTTTATCAACATCTGTATATTAGCAAACTGAAACTTCATTCATGCTAATTCACTGAACCAGAAATCAATAGGAGAAAATATACAATTAATGGTAGGTCCATTAATTGACATAACAGGATTGTCATAACCTGGGGTTCAAACCCATAGCTCTCTGAAAGTGGCCACAAGTACATAGGGCGGTAAAGGAAGTGTATGACATGCTTGCCTTTGTCGGTTGGGGAACCGAATACAAGACTCGATGTCATGTTGCAGCTTTACAAAGCTTCGGTTAGGCCATCCTTAGAGTATTGTGTTCAATTCTGGTTGTCAGGTTACAGGAAAGACGTGGAGACTTTGGAGAGGTGCAGAAGAGGTTTACCAGAATGTTGCCTGGATAGACGGTATGAGCTATAAGGAGAGGCTAGAAAGACTTGGGTTGTTTTCTCTGGAGCAACAGCAGCTGAGGGGAAACTTGATAATAAAATTATGAGATGCATAGATTGGGTTGATAATCAGAATCTTTTTCCCAGATTTGAAATGTCTAATACTAGCGGGCATACATTTAAGGTGAGAAGGGGAAATTTCAGAGATGTGAAGGGCAAGTTTGTTGTTTTTTTTTAAAACAGTGTGGTAGGAATCTGGAACACGCTGCAGGAGCGGTGGTAAGCAGATATGACAGGGGTGTTTAAGGGACTTTTAGATAAGTGTATGAATATGCAAGGAATGGAGGAATACGGATCAAGACCAGGCAGAAGGAATTAGTTTAATTTGGCATCATGTTTGGCACAACATTGTGGGACGAAGGGCGCTTTCCTGTGCTGTACTATTCTATGTTCTATGCAATACAGAATTCTTCAGAATTACAGAACTGCTTTCGTACAGAAAGAAGCCATTTGGCCCATCATGTTGTACGGGATCTACTGCCAAGGGCCAATCTTCTGCCTTTTCCCCTATATCCTCGCACACTATTTCTATCCAAATAATCATCTACTGCCCTCTTGAATGCCTCAAATGAACCTGTCTTCCCACATTTCCAGGTAGTGCATTCCTAATTTCTTAACACTGCCCTTGTTTTGTTTGCACATCAGATGAAATTGATGCCCTCTAGTTCATTTTTCTTTCACAAGTGGGAACAGCTTCTCTGTACCAACTCTATCATCCTGCTCACGAATTTGAAACTCTCAATCAAATATCCTATCATCCGCCTTCTCTCCAAGAAGACGACCCCAATTTCTTCAATTTGTCCTTACAACTGCAGTTTCTTGTTCCTGGGATCATTCTTGTAAATCACTTGCAGTCTCTTCAAAAGATTCACATCTCTCCTGTAAAGTGGCAGCCGTAATTGGACACCTTTTCAATTTCTTCTCAGAGAATAAAATTAGGGACCACAACCATTTATAAAAGAGTGCACTTAAAAAGTGAATACTTATTTAAACCACTGACAAGGATGAAAAATATAAGTGCAAGACTCTTTTGCCTGCAACTAATAACTAATTTGTCCAGAGCAAGAGTTTCATTAGTAGCAGTGAGATGAATGATCAGTGGTTTTGAACGATGGAAAAGTATCGAGTAAAACATCAAAATTCTCCCTTTTCAAAACAGGATCTTTTACAATCCTCTTAACAGGGAAACACATCTTTTCCATCTCATTTATGACGCAAAAACATTTATAATGAAACATTCTGCCAGAACTGCAATGAAGCATCATCCAAGGCTGTGCGGGCAGGTCCCACCTTGTGGCTCAAGTACACAACCTGATACTCTGTTCCTGGATACAAGGATCAGCCATGATATTCTATTACTGTAATCAATGTACACAAGGCTTGCCTATGCTTTCAATGCCTGCGAATTAGTGTCTTAAGTTATAACATCACGTTTCTGTGACCTTTTACAAGTTCCCTACACTTTCCACAGTTTGAGATTCAGCAAGTAAAAATTCCTGCAATCAAATGTTCCTTCATTCTTCCTGTCTTAATGGACAGTTAGCAAATGGAGGACATTTGCTAGATGTACCAACTTTAATGAACAATTAGTTGATGTTTTTCATGTGATTATAAAGATTGCACTTTGGTTCTGAAATATTTAGCTTTAATCCTATCAAAGCAGAATTACTTTTAGATGTCATAAATGCAAAACTCAAAGACTTGTCAAGGCAAAATCATGGGATTAAATGAGATTGACTTTTACACAAGTAAATACAGTAGTAATGGAGTTTTACAGCTTGACTGTTTCCCCCTCCGGGTCTATTACAAAAATTACAAGCTGCAAAATGTTTTTTCCCCCCCCCCCACCGTGTCCTAAATCAGATTCAGAAGCGATCCATTGTGAGATCCTTAAGAAGAATCAGTTGAAGGCTTTCAACATGTCAGAATTGCTGAGAAAACATTATTTCATGTTTTACTTAGTAGACCGCTACTCACTGGTGTTCCAGGTGCCACTCGTGATACTATTACTGGCATTTTCTGATCGATACCTCCCTGTAAAAACAAAAAGGACTTGAATATTCCCTCAAAGATAAATGAGCACGACAAACAACTTAGTTCTAGCTGTGAACATGGGCTACCAAATAGGTAATTAACACAGATATCACAATATCCTTCTACAACACCACCAGGGTCCCACTTTATAAATAACTGATATGTATACACAGTTACAAAAGTTTTCATTTTATACATACTTGTATCTGTCAGAAAACCCATGCAAATGGACAAGCGTTATTTGCATTGACTGTAAACATATTTTTGTTATGGCTGATATCAAATGCTTCCCCCATTAGTAGTTCAAGTGTCTTGTTTTTAATAGGAACCAACACATTGATCAATATGTATATCTATAGTTTTTGATGGTAAAACCTAAGGCTGTAACAATAACAAACCCTTCAAAACTTTTTTTAATGCGCTTGTGTTCTAGATTTTGACAGGAGACAACAACCATTTAGAGTGAGACAAGGGCAGAAAATATGCTAAGACATTTTAGGTATGAATATTGAAAACATTATAATAACTGTGGAATGGTTACTGGACTTGAAACGTTAACTCTGATTTCACTTCATGGATGCTGCTAGACCTGCTGAGTTTTCACAGCAATTTGCCTTTGTTTCAGATTTACAGCATTTGTCGTTCTTTTGGTTTTTATTATAACAACTTGTATAACTCATTTTCACTAAGTACCTAAGAAAACATCCTTTGAGCCTAGTGGTCATCATACTTGATTTAAACAGGGAAGCTTCGAACAAGTGAATAAAACTGACCACTTTGCATCAGTAAAAATCCTCTTTAGTTAATCCAACAGCCTTAGTAACTTGCGCCTTTAGAAGACCTCCTTGTACATTGTTCGCTTTTTATACCTTTCATCAGGTAGAATAAAAGGTGTATTCTATCAGAATGGCTGCATGATATTTAATGTTGACGTGTTTATTGTTACTTCTGTGGAAAATATTTAATTTCCTGTAACCAGCCTCTCTGGGTAACTTTAAAAGAAATTTTTCTGGAAAAAATATACTAAACAAAAACTTACACATTCCAAATAATTTCTCAACCTTAAATGTGAATGCATGCTTCTGTGATGCCGAAATTTGTTGATCAAATTCAGAATAGTTGATGCATTTCAATTGCACAAATCAGTATATTAATATAAGCAAAGCGTACCTTGACATTGAAACCAAATCTTCCATTCTCATCCGCCTTCATTCTTATCAGAACCAGATTGTCATGAGGGACAATACCATTTGGCTGAAAAACAAACAGAAATAGGTTATTAAATCATGTGTACAATGAATAAATTTGACATCAAAACAAAAATTACAGATACTGGAAATCTGAAATAAGAACAAAAAAGCTGGACATTGCCTCTCAGGCAGCAACTGTAGAGAGAAAGGGTTAACACTTCTAATCACTTGAGTGCCTCTCCCATGGATTTTCTGAAAGATTAAATGATTTTATCTATTAAATTATCCTGATCTATAAGTACGTACATTATGCTTCAGCTACGCCGAGGCTTGCAGGATGTGGATCCTATATCCACACTACTATCTCCTTAAGTACACTGTAGATTTCAATGAGATCGCCTCTCATTCTTAGAAACTTGAAAGAATACAGATATGGTTTTCCCAGTCTTTTCACAAAACAGTTCCAACATCCCAGGAACAAGTCTGATAAGCATTTATTGTAGATGTTTTCGGCAACAGAATCCTCTCTGTGGCAAAGGACCAAAAATGCACAGAGAAGCGGTTTAATCAATGTTTTGCAAAATTGAAGACTCCTATAATCTACATGTGAATCACTTGCCTGTTGCACTTCACGATATCCTTCAGTAACTTATTAGCCAAGAGAACTCTCTTTGTACATCTACACTTTCCAAACTCTTACTATTGAAGGACTACCCTGCACATTTGTTCTTCCGCTCAAATGGATAACCTCTGATTTTTCAATATTATAAGCCATCTCCATGCTTTTACCTACTCATGTCCAAATTGCCATGAAGCCACATTGCATCTTCCTTAAAGCACGCATTTCCAACCTTGTTTTGTGCAATTCAAAACCTGTAAATATTACATTTAGCTCTGAAAATGTATATATTTGTAAATAGCTGGGGACCAAGTATCAATTCTTGTATTTTCTACTAGTCACAACTTGCCAATATAAGAATGACCCGTTTATTCCTACTGTTTTCCTACTCAAAATGTTAGCCAATACTTAATTCACGCAAGCACATTACTTTGTATCTCATGTGTTTTAGTTGTGCTAAGCAACCTCCTGTGGGGGGGCTTTATCCAAGTATACTGTGTCCAACAACCCTCACTTATTAATTCTATCAGTGGCATCCTCAAAAAAATCCAACAGGATTACCAAATACCATGTCCCTTTCATAAAACCACACAGACAACACCTAATCAGATCATGATCATCCAAATGTCCACTTACCACATTCTTTATAATTGATTCTAGCACTTTTCATCCTATTAATAAAAGGCTAATAGGTTTGTGCTTTTCAGTTTCCTTCTTTTTCTTCTTGAACAGAAGGGTGGGTGATATTTCCTGCCTTTCAATCTAAAGGATCCCTTCCAAAAACGTACACAAATTTGGATGATGATCAACATTGAATCTATTTGGGAACTAATCAACTTACAGTCTCAATTATTTCTCCAACACAACCTATTAAATTAATTTCCCTCAATTCCACATTGCTCCCAGTCCCATGGGTCCCCAATTCTGGGCGTGTCATTATTTTTGCTGAGGAGGATACAATCACCATTAACTTGCCTGACATTTTTCTATTCCCCCATTATAAATCCTCCCTGATGTTGCCTGGACCCACATTTGGATTTGTCAAATTTTCCCTTTTACATGTACTTATATATTATTTCCACTTTATCAGTTTGTTGGAGCGCCTTTGCTGTATCCTAAATTCCTCCCAGCCCTGAGGCTTATGACTGTTTCAGGCAACTTTGTAGACCACTTCTTTTAATCTTATACAATCCTTCACTTTCTCTTTTAACCACAGTTGACCTTGAGCTTTTGTGCCTTGAAGAAATATGTTGCTGTTGTAAACAACATAATTCTTTAAAGATTATTTACTGACCATGTACTGTCATAACTCAATCTATTTCCCAATCCATCTTTGCCAATTTATCTTTTGTTACTTTTATAATTCCCTCTGTTCAAATTTAACATTCTGTTTTCAGATTAAGCTACCTTACTTTTAAACAAAATATTATGGTCATTCATCCCTAAAAGCTATTTGACATCAAACAGAGGAGAGGGCTGAGGAAGTAGGATTGGTAAATTAGTTATATTCTCAGTCAGGCTGTTGCTGTTTCACAAACTTATACATCATGAACATAACAGCTGCAGCTTTTGCAGCATGTTTTGAATTTAGCAACAAGTGATAGATTTCTGCTGATTGTAGAGTCAGAACATGTAAAGCCCCAAATCACCAGTGTTATGCTGATACCCATTGTCAGGCTTAAAACTGTTTATAGCTGTTTCTCAATGTGGAATAACAGCAGTATTATTAGTGTACAGCAATGCTCTGATGAGGACTTGATGCATCTTTGTCGAAGGAGTCAGACAAGGAAAACTAAAATGCTTTTCATCAGTCTGCTACATAAGTAGGATACCCTCTGCATATGATCTAATGATGCAATGGCAAATAATACGCCACACAGTAACGGTGCCAGAATATAACTTGTTTGATCCCATACAGATCTGAGAGAGTGAGAGAGCTGACCTTAACCAATTTGTTGTCATAGAACAAGATCAGATGTAGCAGCTTTATTGGACAGCCAACTTTCTCCAGCTTAAACAGTCTGCCTCTGTTCACATGGCTGAATGTCCCGTTGAGATCAATGAAGGTAATATACAGCGGTCTCTTTTGCTTATGACATTTCTCTTGCAGCTGCAGATCTTCCAGTTCTGAAACCACACAAATTTGGTGTGGATGTGTTCAGTCACTTGTCCTTGTGCAAGGTCACAAGATCGGGGAGGTGATAACGTAGTGGTGTTATCGCTGGATTGTTAATATAGTGATAATATTCTGGGGAGCCGGGTTCAAATCCCACCACGGCAGATAGTAGAATTTCAATTAAGAATCTAATGATGACCATGAATCTATTGTTAATTGTCAGCAAAAACCTACGTGGCTCATTAATGTCCTTTAGGGAAGGCCTACATGTGACTCTAGACCCATAGCATTGAGGTTGACTCTTAACAGCCCTCCAGACAATTAGGGATGAGCAATAAATGCTGCCTAACCAGCGACACCCTCGTTCTATGAATGAACAAAGAAAATTTTAAAAAGTCACAATCTTTGCACTATTCATAGTCTGGGCATCGACATCACCCTCCAGAGACAGAAGTTCACGTGGATGCCGGAGTGCTGGTTTCTTTTTCCCCATGCATGGTATAGCATCAATACCTGGAGGTTTGCCTAGGTCAAACAAGTCAATATCTTTGCTCAACTCCACTACAGGTTCAACATGCAGTTTTTCCATCTTGTCTACAGCTTCCTCTGTAAGTGTTCTCCCTAGAGTGCAACTCAAGTAGTGATCAATTCGCTCTCTAAATGTTTATGACAATCAGTGATGATTTTCCCTGCCTTTGTTTTCAGTAGAGCTATTTTCCTTATTGATGGACGTGTTGCCTGTATGATCCCTTAATATATGCCTCAGGCATCTTTTGCTGAATATTCTGATGAAGTTGTAATTGGCAGTAATTGGTGAATTGCCTAAAAGCTGATAGGACTTGAAATGGCTTTTAGCACACTCAGAGTCAGCGTGCTGAGATCTCTCTTGTAATTAGTGAGACTGAATTGTTTGGTTTCAATGACTGGTTCATCAAGGTGACACCATGCTTGATCCAGTCAGTATTCTTCTGCTCTTGCTTCCCATATGTTCAGAGTGTGGTATTGTTGACAGTATCTTGGCATTTCCATTTCGCTTCTGTGAAAAAGCTGGAGAGTGCCTTCTGAATCCAGTATTTGGCATTTATACAAGGACAACGCTGCTACTGTGAATAAAACATTTCAAGTGGTTCATCCTATGGGTGACCCAGGTGCACACCAGCAAACGATCCATATTGCAGGTCTTGACAATGCTGATCAGTCACAACTGGTCATGATTAGATTTAGCTCAGGCCAATGCCCTGATCGTGAACATTTCAGGAAATCTTGTGACATGTTCTGCAAGGTGCTGGTTATGCCAAGCTTGTGGTAGAAGCACACTTCAGGTATGCTTATTCTGTTCTCATTCATCTTGGCCTGGGAAAGGAGGCCATTGCCTCATGATTTACACCCATTCTTGCCCCTGAATCATCCAATAAAGATGTTCTGACATGGGCATTCTGCTGATCATTGTGTTAAGCTCCCCATGGAACTGTTCTTTTGCCACTAATGGGACATACTTATGAGGTTAAGTAGGCCTGGGTGTCGAAGAAATGGAGAGGATATTTTCCTGACCATTGGTGGTGTTCAGTTATTAGAGTAGAGTGTTCCCCTACAACAATGCCTACATGCTGTTCACAGATTTTCAGTGAACTCTTCCACTTCAAGGTAAAAGTTTAAATTTTTCATGCATGCACTATCGACCAGCTACAGGTTATCAATTCCAAGCACGTGGCCATAACTTTCCAAATTGCCATCTTGAATGTTGGAATCTACATTTCTCGCCCCCACCTCCCAAATTGAGTCCAACAGAATACAAAGTACAACTTATGACACTATCTTGGTGTTGGAATCTGCTATCTAGTGGTGTAGGCTGAAAAATGATAAACAAACTAACGAAAGCATGCCAATATTTTTCACCCAGACATTAGACACGTCACATGACTTAATGAACACATGGCTCAGAATGGTCTGCAGCCAGTGTGAATTATGCTGTCCAGCTATTTTTGAAAACACATTTAGAATGAAGCAGACACTGCATGGTTTTGATAGTAAGCAAGTCAATTTAGATGACTAAGATTTTTAGCTTGAATCCTGTTCTAAAATGAGTTGTTTAAATTCAGAATATCTTACTGTAGATTTTTCTGTTGCAATTGGGCCATCCAATAGATCTGGAAAAGGAGGGTCCAACTCCTGTTGGCAAGGATTGGATTGTGTTGTGACTTTTTTCTGCTTTGGCGGCAATGCAGGTGGCCGTCCATCTCCAGCAGTCTCTTGACAACTAAAAGAAAGTTAAACTTTAATGCATTATGTTATCAAGCAGTATGATGCTTTCCCCAAACCTCTATAAATTGGCTTTTAAACAGAACTTCTATTAGAAAAGAATATTAGTACTTCACAAGGAGGGGGCGGATATGAAACACAAATGGAAGGAATTTATTAAGTGATCTGAGCAAGAGGACTTAACAATAAAAAGAAAACATAAAAACAAAAACAAAAACCCTGGAAACTTTCAGCAGGCCAGTCGGTATCCACAGAAAAAAGGTCCATCTCAGGAAATGTGATCTTGCCTGCTCTCTCCAAATTGCAGGGATCCCAGCATTTTGTTCAGGTTAATTTTTCATTTCAGTAGAGGTGGAGAAATGTAGAAGCATAGCTGAGCAGCGTTCTGGAGAGAGATGATTGCTCATTCCTTAATGACTTGAATTCAGAGAAAAAGGTTCAGCTCAGTTCAAAAGATTTGCATTACCTCATTAAACTTGAGCAGGCAACCAGAAAGGTTCCTGCTACTTGAAATCAAAAGCACCTAAAAGCAGGTAGGAGGCAAAGGACGGCTTTGGCAAAACTAAACTAAAAGAAAAATGTGCCACATCATGCATTTGTACCTCACTGCTGTACCTGTTCTAGCTTGCTGCGCAATATTACAACTGAATGTGTGCACTGTCCCGAATTTTTTTGGGGGTGGGGAAGAGAAGATCCAACGTGCTGTATAGGCTTTTAGTTCACATTTTGTGCTGGACATTCTATTCTATGCACTGCATAGCACCAAAAATGGTTAGCTTCCTTTACTGCACTCACGCACTGAACAATTTCAACGATCTACCAACAAATATGCCAATAAATTTCATGTTGTACTATGTTCCGCAGACTAGAATAATAGAGCCACAGGCAGTCCCCGGGTTACGGACAAGTTCCATTCTGGAGTCTGTAATTTGATTTGTACCCAAGTTAGAACATAATGTAGGAGAAGGTAAAGCAGCCAGTTGTAAGGAAAGGAAATATTTCAGGTCTTTAAATTAAAACCAAATATGGGAGTATGTTTGTCGCCACAGACATTCGTAAGTTGGCCATTCATAAATCACGACTCCTATATTTCGGAGCTCCCAGTTAGGAGGTCCTGTTTGAATGCAATTCATGATGCAGGCTCAAATTGCATGAATTTTCAGGGTCTTTTTGCTCTACGTTAAGCTTATTTGCATATTATTGAAATTAAAATATCAAAAACAGTAAGGAGGGAGAACTGAATAAATTTCAAGGTGGTAATCTGATACAGTTTATTAATTCAATGGAAAATGAAGTTATCAAAAAAACATTTAAATCAGTGTTTGGTGTAACAATGAGCAACCTGAATTTCAATAACAAAGAACTCTGAAAAACTGTATTCACGCATTTACTAATTACATTGGTTACAGTGGGTTATTAGTGGTCTTGCAGCGACAAAATAGGCCAAATTTTTGCACGTCAGTAGGTGCAGCTGCTAATGGATAACACAGCAGCAATCAAGACAGAAACAGAAATATTTTATCTATCCAACAATCTGTAGTTTTTGGTATTAGATCGAACAGCACACACCTGAGAGAGATTGGTCTAGGTTAATTCAAACTTTACAACCGGTAAAGAAAGGTGTTAAATGAAGATGAGGTCTTTGCTACTTGTATTACACTTGCATGTGAAAAGTTTTTTTTTCCTGAAATCTATTACTGCCCCTGAAAAGAAACAGCACAGTCCCTTCACATTAGCATAACAAGAACCAAATTTTAACCAAAGGGTGCATTGCTTCATATTTATTCAGCAAAGTATAAATTCAGAATGAATGGTTGGATGAAAGCAGCTTACTTTGCAGTCTAGAAACTGTAGCTTTACTTTAACTGTAGAAAATCTGCTTCATGATATATATTGCGCACTGGGTACATTATTGTAACTAGTCATGTTTACAATTCTTTCCAATTGAAATACATTTTTTTTAGGAAACAAACCAACAGTCAAATAGTGGCATATACATTTAAGTTATCTTAACAAAATGTTTGCGCACAATTAATTGGGAGGGGGGAAGTGGAGGAGATGAAACGGGCAGGATGTGATGGCCTACTGTATTATTGCTGGACTTTAAATCTAGAGACTCAGCTAATGTTCTGGGGTCATGACAGGTTGTGAAATTTGAATTCAATTAAAAAACTCTGGAAATAAGGATCTACTAATAACCATGAAACCACTGCTGATGTCAGAAAAGCCCATCTGACTGACTAATGTTCTTCCTTCAGGGAAGGAAATTCGTCATCCTTGCCTAGTCTGGCCTACATGTGACTCCAGACACACAGCAATATGGTTGACTCTCAACTGCTCTCTGAAATGGCCCAGCAAGCCACTCAGTTCAAGGACAGCTAGAGACGGGCAAAAAAATGCTGGCCAACCATTGACACCCATGTCCCAAAAATAAATAAAAAGTAGATTCAGTTAACTTGGCTGGAAATGGATCATCTGCTCATTTTAATCTAATTTACACTCATTAAAATTAGGTTTGATTAAAATATTGAATGGTTGCAACGTGACATCGATTTGAAACATTGCTTATTTATGTGCAGCTATAATTCAAACTGTTATATTAAATACAGTTTTAATAATTTAACATAGGATTTTATTTTCCAAATGACAGAATCATGGATTTGATCTTCGTTAATATTTTGAAGAATTAAGTACATTATTACAAGCTTTTAATTCATTTTATCTTCATGTCTACCTCAGTAGTGCTGAGATAGGAGAATACCGAAGACTAATAACTGGCGCAACTTTAGATTTGCTTGTAGAAAATGTCACCCCTACACTGTACGAATCATTAGGGAACTGATATAGCAGGACTCAAATTTCAAAACCAGGATGAATGCCAAAAATAACATTTTTAAAGTAGTAATTTGGCTACGAACATCCCATCCAACCACAACAACAGGCTCCAAACCCAAAAACCTGAAAACTCCCACATACAAATTGGAGAAATCTCCTGATAGGCATATTAAATAACAGTGGGAGAAACTTACGGAGATGACTCCAGAATAATACTGTTTGCTTGTGTAGAGGAAGGAGATTTGTGGTTGGCAAAGACCTCACTCGTTGAAACATGCACTGTGTGGTCAACCAAGTGTCCTACAGATGAAGGTCTTGGACGGCTTCCTTCCTGAGTGAATGTGGAGTTTCGACTTTATTCCAAGAATTAATTTAGCGGTTTCAGTTGCAAAGGCAAAGGAGAAAAGAAACAAATTAAGATATAGGATCACCAAATTAACTACCACAGCACTTATTCAACTATGGCAGTGCTGAACCTTTTACACACATCACTCCAAATACATTCAATGAACAACATATTTACAATGATAACTTTACACAAAGAATTAAATAAAATATATATAGTCGAGTTTTAACATTAAGGACTACCAAATCATTTAATTACTTTGAAGGGTAGTCACTTCTTTACCATGAGCAAAGACATACAGCTGTTACGCTGCATCAAGCCACGAACGATTACAAACTGAACATTTATTCCGGGAATACAATAGCAATGACATTACAAATTTAATGCCTCAGTAAGAAACTTCATCACACATACAACAAATATAGTGCTTTAGACTTAAAAGTTAGCCACTGATTTGTGCTAACAGCAAAAGAATTTTTTTTGACAGTAACAAAAAACAGCCTAAATTTTAATTTTTCATAATATTTCTGTACAAATAAAAATAAACTTCACTGATGATATACCTTCAGATTTTCTCTGGTCTATTTTCTTAGTATAATCACTCGTTAACCTTGAAGATTTCTAAGTCTCAAATTGATTTGATTTCATTCACTGTTGAAACAGTTTTTTTTTTATTTTTTATGGGCTGTGGGCGTTGCTAGCTGGCCAATGCTTATTGCCCATCCTGAGGTGCTCTTGAGAAGTTGGTGTTGAGCTGCCTTCTTGAATCGCTGCAGTACATCTGCTACCAGTAGCTCCATAATGCCATTAGGTGAGGGAATTGCATGATCTTGACCCAGCAACATTGAAGGAACAGAGATATCTTTCCAAGTGAGGATGGTAAGTGTCTTGGGGGGGGAACTTGAAGGTGGTCATGTTCCCGTATTTGCTGATCTTGTCCTTCTAGATTGAAGTAGTCATGCATTTGGAAGGTGTGGTCTGCAGATCTAGAGCGAATTTCTGCATTACATCTCCTCAGTAGTACACATGCTGCTACTGAGTGTTGGTAGTGGAGAGAATGGACGCTTGTGCTGCTTTGTCGTGGACGGTGTCAAGCTTGTGTGTTGTTGGAATTGCACTCGTCCAGGCAACCGAGGAGTATTTCTTCACACACCAGACTTGTGCTTTGTAAACGGACAGGCTTTGGAGAGTTAAGTAGCCAGTTACTTGCTGCAACATTCCTAACCGCTGACCTGCTCTTGTAGCAAGTGTACTTATGTGACAAGCCCGGCTAGGTTTCTCGTCAATGATAACCCCAAGGATGTTGATAGCTGAGAATTCAGTGATCATCACACCATTGAATTTCATGGGGCAGTGGTTAGATTTCTCTTATTGGTGATGGTGATATCCTGGCATTTCTGTGTGCAAATGTTATTTATCACTTGTCAGCCCAAACCTGGATTTTGTGTAGATCTTGTTGCATTTGAACATAGATTGCATCGGAATCTGAGTCATCACAACTCAGCAAACATCCCCACTCCTGGCCTTATGACGGAGGAAAAGTCAGTGATGATGCAGCTGAAGACAGCTGTGCTTAGGACACTATCCTGGCATGTCCTTGAGCTGAGATGATGGCCTCCAACAACAACGATCATCTTGCGTGTCAGGTATGATTCCAAACAGCAAACAGTGTTCCCCGATACCCACTGATTCCAGTTTTCCCTCGGCCTAACTGGAATCATCCAGAAGAGCTTGTCAAAGGGTGGAATTAGTCAACATTAAGTTGGGTATTTATAGAAATACTTTGTATATGCAAGATCTACTTTCATGTACATAACGGTAAAAATGGATCACTTGATGTGCTCCATCTATAATCTACTAACTTGTAGTGTGCAATACTGTGCATTACACGACTCACATTGCCTCCATGTAAGAAGAATACGCATGATATTGACAAATGGGGCTCCATAATAAGAGTTGTGTGACATTTGGTAATTATGCACATTGATCTCTCCATACTGGAGGTGATAGATGCAAATTTCCTTCCGTGCATAAACTTTAAGCAAGAGCATGCAGTCTATATAGCAGCAATAAGAAAAGCCCATCAAACTGTGCATGTTCTTCTTACTAACTTTCAAAATTGCCAAGGTGCAAAATGGTCAACAACTGGTAGAAATCATAGACAGGAGAGCAATGTGGGGAAAAAAAAACTCCACAAAGAGGAAATAAACATAAGTACACCTTTTGACCGGTTTATAAAGGGCCAACTTTTGTTTGAAGATCCACTGTGAAAACCCCTTTTTATATAATTTACGCTCCATAAAACAGCTAGGGTGCAATGGTACCTTTGTTGCTGCATTCACATGTTGAATGTGTACACCAGGAGATCCATTCTTAACAAAGCAGGGTTGAAGGGCATACTTAATTCATCTACAGCAATTAACTACTTTCCACATGAGTATGAACTGTTCTAAGGATCCTTCGTGCCACACCCTTCCAGCACACTTAAAAACTCCCTTTCTGTATTATGACGACAACAGCAACACAGGTAGTTCATCTAGAACGTATGTTTCATTAACACAACTGATGCATAGTGGACGCTGTTTGGATAACGCAAAACTTTCTGCTGTACATGTATAGCGATTTCTCTATAATGCCATAGAAAATTGCAATCTTCTATAATGCGTGGTCACACGAGAATACAACTATCACTTTCAAGTAGAGCTACCTGTATCATACACACAGGTATATATTATGTACACACACAAACATAATACTCTGAAGAATTTCATATGTGAAGTACAGAAACTACTTGGTTGTCTGCTATATGGTCTCCTTTCCAATCGAGCATCATTCTCATTTTTAGGTACCCACCACAGAGAAAACTAATCAAGACAAAATTAATTATTTCAATCAAGTTTACGTTTAGCATTGGTTTCTTTGACTATCAGATTCAAGATTAAAGAAAATCCAGCGGCATTCACAGAAATTATGCTTTTAAGTTGATAGCACATGATATGAGCAGTTGGTTTGCACTTAGCAATTTGCTCTAGACAGGAGTTAAATTACTCAATCAAAATAGAACATGCAATTTGATTTGTTCAAATGTTTTTGACTGGCAGCCTTTTGAATTACAACAATTTAAACAACATGCTCTGGGCACATTCTACACGGGCATCTATGCAAAAGAAAATTCTACTGCTTTCACATTGGAATTACAAACTGTTTATTATTACCCTAGCATACAAGGAGCTGGCAAAGCTAAATTACATTGGCCCAGATATTGTGGTCAGTCATTAACTAAAGATGACTCGCATACTTCTATTTGGTTCCAGGTCTTTTAGGGGCTTTTGCACTGGAATTCGGAGTGAAAGCACCCTTAAGTAGCAGTGACCATAACATAACTGAATTTTACATGCAATTTAAGGGAGAGAACTGAGGGAGCAAGACTACTATGTTGAATTTAAACATAGGCATCTATGAGAGCATGAAAGCAGAGCTAGCAAAAATGAACTGGCAATTCAGTAAGGAATCGGTCAATAGAAAAGCAACAGCAAATGTTTAGGGAGAGTAGATACATTCCAACAAATTAAGAATAATTTTACAAGATAGACATGTGATCCATGGTTAAAATGTTAAGGGTAATGTCAACAGTCATCGTACAATGATGATGGCAGGTCAGCATAATTGGACAGCATATTAAAAAATGAAGAAAAGTCCAAGATACAGTTAGCCTATAATATAAAAACAGACATGAAAAAATTCTTCAGATACTTAAAAAGTGCTGGCCTTACAGAAATTGAAACTGGTAATTGTTAATGGAGGACAGAGAGATGCCAGATGAATTGAACATGCAGTTTGGATCAGTTTTTACTGCAGAGGAAACAAGTAGTATCCTGAAATTGCTGTAGATCAGGAAGTGAAAAGGGAGCGAGAAACATCAGGGAAGCAGCATTCAGCAAACTGTAAGAACTGAGTTGACAAGTTTTGATGGATTTCATTACAGGGTCTTAAAATAAGTAGCTTGTGAGATAGCTAATGTATGGATTTTAATTTTTTAAGACTCATCAGACTTGGCAAAAGGTTCTTTTATATCAGAAAATAATGAATATAACTGCTTTATTCAAAAAGGGAGACAGATAGTGGGAAATAACAAGCTAGTTAGCTTAATATCTGTCATAGGGAAAATGTTAGAAGCTATTATTAAAAACATTAGAATCGGATACTTGGAGAAGTTCAAAGTAATCAAGCAAAGACAAAATGGTATTGTCAAAGTGAAATCACGTTTAACAAACTTATTGAAGTTCTTTGAAGAGGTAACTTGTGCTGTAGATATAGGAGAAAACATTGGATGCATCATACTTAGATTACCAGAAAGCATTTGATAAGGTGCCATGTCAAATGTTCTTGCAGAAATAAAAGGCCATATATTAGATGGCTGTGTGTTTGGGGATAAAGTACTGGCATAGACAGAAGATTGGTAAGCCAGCAGGATGCAGAGTGTAAGAAAAAATAGGTATCTTCAGGTTGGCAGGATGTCATGAGTAGTGTGACACATGGATTGGTACTGGAGCCCAAACGCTTTACAATGACAATTAGGAACAAAAACAGAAGTTGCTGGATAAGCTCAGCAGGTTTGGCAGCAGCTGTAAAGAAAAAAATATCAGAGTTAATGTTTCAGGTCTGGTGACCCTTCCTCAATACTAACACTTATTCGTTACAACGGGGATGCAGAGGAATAAAGTTGAGGCCTTTGCTGAGTACAGAATGTTCAGCATTGGAGAGAGGGAGGTCAGTATGAATACTCAAAAGGTAGGGGGGTTGGGAGAGGGAAGGGTGCCATGGATACCTTTGAGTTGTTGCACATTATGGGCCTTGATGCCTAAAAGGAAAAGAAAACTTTTCTCGTTAGCACGATGAATGAGCCAGAGGATGAAGTGGAATTGTGCAGTGGTGCAACCCTGAGCCAGTGTGTTGCGATGCTATTGGAGAGAAAGGTCAAGAGCAGAACTCCTTCAAGGTGGGCATGCCTAGAAGAGATGTGGCAGTCAGTTAAATACTAAATAAAAACTGAAAGAACTGAGGATGCTTAAAATCCGGAACTAAAACTGATGTTGCTCAAAAAAACTCAGCAGGTCTGGCAGCATCTGTGAAGAAAAAAAATCAGTTAATATTTTGGGTCCAGTAAACCTTCCTCAGACAGTTCTGAGGAAGGGTCACCGGGACTGAAAATGTTAACTAATTTTTTTTTCTTCACAGATGCTGCCAGACCTGCTGAGTTTTTCCAGCAACTTCTGTTTTTGTTCCTCTTTACAATTACGTCAGCTAAATGTGCTAATAACACAAAGATAGGTAGGAAAGAGAGTTGCGAACAGGGCATAAGGATCCTACAATGGGATATAGAAAGGTTATGTGAGTAAGCAAATGAAGTACAATGTAGAAAAGTGTGAAATTGCCCATTTTCTCAAAAGAATAACAAAGAGGCATATTATCTAAATGCTGAGAGGTTGTACAGATCGGAGATAGAGAGATCTGGGCATCCTAGTGCATGAATCGAGGTGATTAGTATGCAGGTACAGCAAGTAATCAGGAAAGCAAACAAACTTTTTTGTCTCAGTGAGGAAAATTGACAGCAAGAGTAAGGAGGCTATGTTCAGTAAAAAAAGACATTCCTGAGGCCACATCTGGAGTCATACACAGCACTAATTACTACACTTACTTAAGGATGTGAATGCATTACAAGTGATCAATTTACTCAACTAATACATGGAATGAGTGTATTACCTTTGAGGAAAGGTTAGACTTCTAAATTCTAGAGCTCATAAGAATCAGGGATGGCTTAACTGAAACATGAAAGATCCTGAGATTATTTGACCAGTTGGATGTTGAGAGGGCGTTTCCTCTTGTGGGGGAATCTACAACTAGGGATCATAGTTTAAAAAGTAAAATGTTGCTCATTTAATAGAGATGAAACATTTTCTCCCTCAGGCACTTGAGTGTCTTTCAAATTCCAGTCCTCATATGACATTCAATGCAGAATCTTCAAATATGTTTGAGGCAGCCATGATTAATATTCCTGATTACCAATGTTATGAACGATTATTCAGAATGTGCAGGAATAGAGACCTGAGGTTAAAAATCAGATCAGCCATGAATCACAGAGGAGGCTTTAGGGCTGAACAGTCTGCTCCCATTTCTTTTTTATTTTTCTAAATTATATCATGGAAAAAAGCAATTCATCCAACCAGTTTATGACAATGTTCATGCTCCACTTGTTCAGCAATCTACTTTAGTGTTGAGTTCTTTACAGGCAGTCCAGGACATGTGAACAGGGCAAGCCACACTGCATTGCCTAAATTAATCAGATTGAAGTGCCCGGACAACACATGCAGTCTTTGAACTTAGAAGTAAAGTTCCAAAGGTGAGTATTTGTAAATAGAGTTAAGGCAAGAAGGGGCAGGGTAACTCTGATCTCAATTTCTGGATTTCCTGACCTAACTACACAAGTGCATTCACCTGTAAGTTGCTGCCCAATTAAGTTTGTAATGGCGCGCACTGAAAACATGTTATATTTAACTGCAAAATTCAGGTCATATTTTTCTGGTCTTACTTGCTTATTCATTGACCGAGCTTTCACAAAAGCAGAGATGAAACATGAAAATAGGACAAACCACACAATTTAGAATGCGCAAGCTTGGCTATTACCTTTAAATGCTGAGAAAGATGTGGAAAATACATTACAATTGATAAAATTAAATTGGAAAGGGCATGTTTGAATGATGCAAAAGCAAACAACTACAACTCGTAGAAATTATGAAAAACTGGTCCCAAATTTGGTTATGGGGCGTAGGGCTTTATCTGGGGAGGAAAACAAAACTGATCATACAATCAGACATCAACAATATTTCTAGTGACTGTAAAGCAGATATGCAATCTGTATTTGGTAATCCCTGTGTGAAGGATCCAGCTTGGATACCGTATATTAATTTTAAAGTACAAGTCACATCTTCACCTGGAAAGAGTGCTTGACAGCCTTGAAGGAAGGTCGTTGAGAGAGAGCCTGGACTTTCCACCCACTCCTCATTTGACCCCAACATGTTTTCTCCTACTTACCATTGCTTTGTCATTCAAGTTCAGGGAATCTAACAGTTCTCCTTTTACCTGCTCCCTTCCCACTGTTCAGGTTCCCACCTGAAATGCATGTTGTGTCACCACAGATGCTGCTTGACCAAATTATTTTAAGAGCATATTATTTTATTTCAGTTGACATCAAAATTGTCTTTTTTTTAATGCATTCACAGGATGAGGACATTGCCGACTAGGCCGGCATTTATTGTCCATCAACTGCCTACACAATAAGAGTCGACCACATTGCTGAGAGTCTGGAATCACATCTAGGCCAGGAGTCACATGTAGGCCAGACCAGGTACGAGTGGCAGATATAACAGCGTAGAGCTGGAGGAACACAGCAGGCCAGGCAGCAGTAGGGAGATCAGGAAAGTTGACATTTCGGGCCAGGACCCTTCTTCAGAACTGGCAATTTCCTTCCCTAAATGACATTAGTGAACCAGAGATAATGGGTACTGCAGATGCTG
Source organism: Stegostoma tigrinum (assembly GCF_030684315.1). NCBI lineage: Eukaryota > Metazoa > Chordata > Chondrichthyes > Orectolobiformes > Stegostomatidae > Stegostoma > Stegostoma tigrinum. The sequence goes on from NC_081360.1 coordinate 89,625,469, forward strand.
GAGAATCCAGGATAACAAAGTGTGTAGCTGGATGAACACAGCAGGCCAAGCAGCATCTCAGGAGCACAAAAGCTGACGTTTCGGGCCTAGACCCTTCATCAGAGAGGGGGATGGGGAGAGGGTTCTGCAATAAATAGGGAGAGAGGGGGAGGCAGACCGAAGATGGAGAGAAAAGAAGACAGGTGGAGACGAGAGTATAGATGGGGAGGGAGAGAGGGGATAGGTCTGTCCAGGGAAGACGGACAGGTCAAGGAGGTGGGATGAGGTTAGTAGGTTGGAAATGGAGGTCCGGCTTGAGGTGGGAGGAAGGGATGGGTGAGAGGAAGATCAGGTTAGGTGAACCAGACCGGTTTTTCTGACAATCGACAATGGATTCATGGTTGTCATTCGACCCTTGATTCCAGATTTTTTCTTACTGAATTCAAATTCTGGGATTCAAAACTGGGTCCGCAGCACATTACTGGGGTCTCTAGATTAACAGTCCAGTGATAATACCACTAGGTTACTGCCTCCATGTGTAGTCCTAAAAGCATGATGTCTCCCATTAACAAAGCCAACCTTAATACATATGGATCACGGACAAGGTCTGCATGAAATCATAACCCAATCCAAAATACAGTAAAAACAATGAGCCAGAAACGATTACTGAATCCTAGATCCTTCCAAAGGGATATTTATATGGCCAGCACAGAGGTGGTGGGAGCAGCAAGGAGAGAGGGAAAATGAAAACCAGTGAAGGAATAAACACATTTTCAGTCATCACAACGTTTATCTGGTTCCATGGATGCTCACATTCCCCTGGTACTTTAGAATCATAGAATCCCTACAGCGCGAAGACAGGCCTTTTAGCCCACTGAGTCTGCACTGACCCTCTGAAAGGCATTCTACAAAGAAACTCCCCCATCCCCCACCCAACCGATTCCAATAACTCCACATTTAACCCCATCTAGCCTAACCAATCCTGGTCACTACAGGCAATTTAGCATGGCCAATCCATCTAACTTGCACATCTTTGACCTTTACTCAATTGCTACTTGTGCCAGTGTATTTTGCATTCTCCAATTTTGGATCAGATTACACGGATCACCCACACATTGTAATTATCCTGGAACTATACCAAATGACACTCTCCAGTTAGGAGAATGATGTGGAGTGAAGTAGAAGAGGGGGTTGGGAGTCAGGAAATTAAGAGAATGCAAAAGACAAAATGGACAGCACTAGACCGTTTAATTCTGGCTCTACCCTGAACATGTGAAAATGTTTTTTGGCGTGAATGTTTTGCCAGCATGCATTACAGATTATCAGGTTATAACAATCATTCTGCCTGTCAACATTAGAATGACATCAATTTAAGCAGCTGACCAAGTTGAAACTACAATAGCTACTGAATTAAAAGATGCTGAAATAACTAACCTGCATAAAAATGACACAATCTGGCCTTTACTGCCAATGTTTCAGATATAGCAGGAACTGCAGATGCTGGAGAATCTGAGATAACGTAGCAGGCCAAGCAGCAAAGGAGCAGGATCCTCTGATGCTGCTTGGCCTGCTGTGTTCATCCAGCTTTACACCTTGTTATCTCCTAGACTGCCAATGTATTTGTATTCTGTGAGGTTATTTTCCAATTACAGTACTATCCACTTAAACTGGTAAAAGCAACCTATTTATAGTTACCACATGGCCTATTATACACAAGCCATTGTCAGCCACTAATAATTCAGATTAGCAGCTACTCCTTCCCCTCGGCTGTTCATTATCAACTGTTCTTCTGTCTTTGGGCTTTACCTCCACCTACTGTTTAATCCTTAACTCTTCCCCCTCCCTCTCTTCTGCATAAAAACCATATTTTTCCTAGACACCATTGGTTCTGAAGAAGGGTCACTGGACCAGAAACATTAACTCTGATTTCTCTCCACAAATGCTGCCAGAGCTTTTCAGCAATTTCTGTTTGTGTTTCTGATTTGAGCATCTGCAGTTGAGTTTCTATTTATAGTAGGTAAATCCATATCTGACATGTGGGAGCCTTTTTAAAGGCCAGTTGATTATAGTGCAGGGCAGGAAAATAAAGGACAGGAATGGCAGGGCACAGAAACCTTGGAGGGCAGGAGAAATGATCAGCATAGTCAAGAAGAAAGAAGCATACCTAAGGCCCAGGCAAATAAAAACAAAGTCCTCGAAGAATATAGAGAAAGAAAGAAGGAGCTCCAATGAGGAGTTGGGAGGGCCAAAAGGGGCTATTAAACTTCTGTGGCCAGCAGGGTTAAGGAGAGCTTCACAGCATTTTACGCATATATTAGGACCAAGAGGGTAGCCAGGACAAAAGTAGGCCCACGCAAGGATAAAGGAGGGAGGTATTGTGTCGAGCCACAGGAAATGGATGAGATCCTTAAATGTGTACTTTACATTGGTATTCACCAAAGAGAAGGACGTGAGGGATGTTGAGATTAGGGAAAAGTGTGCGAATATTCTTGGGCAGGTCAACAGAATGGAGGAGCAAGTGTTGGGTGTCTTGAAATATATAAAGCTAGACAAATCTCCAGGGCCAATCGTGAACTCTCCCAGGCTACTGTGGGAGGCAAGGGAGGAAATAGCTTGGGTGTTAACAGATATCTCTGCATTTTCTTTAACTTCAGAGGTTCCAGAGGTCTGGAGAATGCCAATGCTGTTCCCTGTTTAAGGAGGGAAAACAAACGCAGTCCAGGTAGTTACAAGGTGGTGATATCAGTGATAGGGAAGCTGTTGAACATGACACTGACAGACAGGAATTATTCACATTTAGAAGTGAATGGGCTTACAAGTGATAGGCAGCAAGAGTTTGTGCAGGGAAGGCCATGTCTCAACAATTTGAATTTTTCCAGGTGTTGACAAGAATGATTGATGAGGGAAGGACAGTGGATGATATTTACAAGGGCAAGGACATCAATAAGGCGTTTGATAAAGTAGCTCATGACAGGCTGGTACAAAAGGTACAGTCTCATGAGATGTGGGGTGAGCTGCTAGATGGATACAAAAGTGGATTGGTCACAGAATACAAAGTAGCAATTGCAGGGTACTTTTAAGAATGGAGATCAATAACTAGTGGTGTTCCACAGGGATCAGTGCTGGGACCTTTGTTGTTTATAAGTGATCTGGTAGTCTCATTAATAAGTTGCAGATGATGCCAAAGTTGGCAGACTTGCAGGTGGTGAAGAGGACAGACAAAGAATAGAGGGGATATAGAAAGATTGCAGATTTGGATAGAGAAATGGCAGATCGAGTTTAATCTGGACAAATACAAGGTGATACTTTTTGGAAGATCAAATTCAGGCGCAGATTTAAAATAAACAGCAGAACGCTTAGGAATACTGATATACTGAGGGATCTGGGTGTGCAGGTCCACAGATGCCTGAAATTGACAACATTAGTGGATATTGTGGTCAAGAAGGCATACAGCATGCTTACCTTCATTAGCCAGGACATCGAATGTAAAAGTTGGTAAGTTACATTGTAGCTGTACAAAAAAAAACTTTAGTTAAGCCACATTTGGAATATTGCATGCAGATGGTCGCCACACTACCCGAAAGACATGGATGCTTTGGACAGGGTGTTGGCTGGTCTGGAGAGTTTTCGTTATGATGAGAGGTTGGATAAACTCATTTTCGCTATAAGGATGAAGGCTGAGGGGCGACCCGATAAAGTTCTGCAAAATTATGAGCAGCGTAGATAGGGTGGATAATTAGAGGTTTTCTCCGAGGCTAGGAGATCAACTACAAGAGGGCATAGGTTGAAGTAAGAGGGGTTAAGTTTAGGGGAGAAGTGCAGGGAAAGCTTTCATACGGATAGTGGTGGGTACCTAGAATGCACTGCCAGTGGAAGTGATGGAAACAGGTATGTTAGCAATGTTTAAGGCATGTTTTGATAGACATATGACCGGGAGGCAGGCAAACAGAGGGACAGAAACAGTATATGGGTAATAACCAGCAGATCTAAATGAGGATTAGGAATCGTCGCAGGTTTGGCAGGCTGGAGGACCTGTTCCTGTGCTTTATTGTATTGCATTATATTGGTTTGATAACTTGAATGGTCTAAGAAACATGGCTACCGTAAGTATTCCTGTCACAACTTATCCATTGAAAACGAGTAGATACCATATTAATGAGAGAAGTTATTGAACAATCTGTAATAAATGCAAATCCACAACGGATTGATAGTAGCACGTACTGTCAGCATTCGGTTCTGATGGAAGATGATCAATGTTAGCTCTATTTCTCTCCAAAGATTATACCTGAGCTACTGTGCATTGTGTTTTTTTTTGGTTCAGATTTCCAGCATTTGCAATATTTTGCTATTGTTAGCAACCATACATTGCTGACCAATTTTATCATTAGCAAGATTTATGGCAGTGAAGAAACTAGCTTCAAAATGGATCTGGCAACTCAGGCTTCCAGAAGTATATCAAGATCGACTTTTCTAAACAGTCACAAGAACTGTATTGAATCTTCAACATTTCCCTCCTCCATGTCTTAATTTTTTGGTTATTTTCAAATATTCAACTAAGATCACAAACACCAGCTCTTTCCACTGGTCTGTTTATTTTTGCTGTTCAGCCAGCTTAGATTACAGAATTCAAAAGAAAAAGCCAAAAATCCACACCACAAGTTACATCTCTCTCAGTCCTTTGTCATTTTTTTAAAAAAATGACCAGCTCAACTCATCAAATTTTCCTTTGAATAACCGAGGGATTATTTACAGTCAAATAATTAATGGTCAATTAAGTCGTAGGATAACATATCAACCCAATATTTAATATTAAACAAAAATCTCAACAAAACTAAATCAATTTGGACATTCACGTGATTGTACATTCTACACAATTGCGTCAAGCAAGCACATCTGCCCACAATGGGGATCAGGATATACTGAAGATTAAATTAACCAAACTGAAAACAACCACAATCTGCTGCGGTACATGTATTGATCTGTACTAGGCTGCTTTGACTTTCACCAGGAATATAGGTAAGTTGTTTATGTTTTTCACAGATGGAATTAATATTCTCAATATGAAATGGCAGTGGACATGCTGCAGTGAGTAGTCTTCTAAGTATAACAGGAAAACTTCAACATTACACTATTCAATGCAGAAAATGGGAGCACAAGGTGGACCCTCAGTGCTGAAGGGGGGGTAAGGCAACTTTTTTTAAAAATTAGTTTTTTGCAGCCTCAAGTAGCTGGTAGAAATGTACAAAGAAAATAAGAGCAGAAGCAGGCCATTGGAACATCAAGCCCACTCAGCTATTTAACATAATCGTGGCTCATCCTTCATCTCAACACCATACTCCTCTGCCCTCCATAAACAGCATAACACTGTAGCCTCTAATTATCTATCTACATTTTTCTTAAACATATTTACTAACTCGGCTTTGCGATGGAGAATTCACAGGTTCACCATCTTGAGTGAAAAACTTCCTCCTCATCTAGGTGGCAATGGCCTACTTGTGTTCTGGGCATCCTAACCAGGGAAATCATCATCTCTATGTCCAATCTGTCCAGCCCTGTCAGAGTTCCATATGTTTCAATGGTATCTCTCTCTTATTCTAATGTCAGGCTCAACAGTAGCAATCTATCCTCATACGAAGCCCATCATCCCCAGTCTGGTGAACTTTCACAGCATTCACCCCATGACAAAATTATCTTTTCAAACTTCCAAACAGTCGTCATTGGACTTGAAAAAAATAACTATTTCTCATTGTTATTACATTAACTTTGGAACAGTTAAGTGACAGTTGTAAACTGGATAAGTTTTGTAATTTATTGAACTTGAAAAAGATAGTAGGGCACATGACATGGGAGCTGGTGGACATTAACTACAGCCACAGATCATCAAGCTAATATGCTTGGGGTTTGTGAAGGAAGAGTCAGAGAAGGTCTCTAGCTTAATTAAATTCTCTTAAAGGGAGTAATCAGCTTAATCTGGGCAGAAGTCATGACAGGAGGCCTCAGACGTGCCGTGTGCTCCTGTTATGCAATGGAGGAAAAAAGGGACATTTCCACTGTTGCTGATGGCTACATGTGCAAGAAGAGTGTCCAGCTGTAACGACTGGGTAATGGTTTTTGGAGCTGGAGCTACGGATGGACTCACTAGGGTACATCCATGATGCTAAGAATGTCGTGGATAGCACATTTAGTGAAGTGGTCACACCGCAAGTGAGGATTACATAGGCAGAAGGGGATGGGTGACCATCAGACAAAATAAAAGTCTCAGAAAGAAAGGACATTCGCCACTCAAATAAATATAGTGCTTTGGCTACTATTGGTGGCAGGATGGGGTCAGAAATAGCCTCTAAGGGGAAAGCAGCATTTGCAACGTTCACAGCACTACACGTGGCTCTGCTGCACAGAAGAGGTGGAAAGTGATAAGGGATTCAATGGTAAGGGGGTATTGAAAAGCACTTCTGTGACCACAGGCGTGCATCCAGAATGGTATGTTGTTCCCTTGGTGTCAGGGTCAAGGATGTAATGAAATGGCTGCAGACCATTCTGGAGCATGAGAGTGAACAGCCAATGGTCATGGTACATAGATAAACAAAGGGATGAGGACCTGAAAACTGAATACAGGAAGTTAGGAGGTAAATTAAAATGCATGTCCTCTAATGTATTAATCACAGGATTACGCTTGGTGCTATGTGCTAGGAATAACAGGATAGATCAAATGAATGTGCAGTTGGAGAAAAAGGTGCACAAGCGAGGAGTTCAGATTTTGAGGCATGAGCGCATTTCTGGGGAAGAGTCGGGACAAAATCCTCATGGGAGTTTGAGAGTTCAACTGGTAAGGTTTTAAACTAGTTTGGCAGGGGAATGGGAACGCAAGTGCAAGCTTAGATTCAGATCAGGAAACAGGAGGTAGAACATTAGTTAGTGATGCAGTCAACACAGGCAAAACAAAAACAAGGATTAAAAAAAGCATCCAGTAAAGGAGATTGACGGGCTTCAGCTGTTTATACTTCAATGCAAGGAGTATTACAAACAAGGCAGATAAACTTAGGGGTAGTATGAACTGCAGATGCTGGAGAATCTGAGATAACAAGGTGGAGACCTGGATGAACACAAGAGGCCAAGCAGCAGAGAAACAAACAAAGAAACAAAGAAACCTACAGCACAGGAACAGGCCCTTCAGCCCTCCAAGCCTGTGCCGATCAAGATCCACTGTCTAACCTGTCATCTATTTTCTAACGGTCTGTGTCCATTTGCTTCCTGCCCATCCATGTACCTGTCCAAATATATCTTAAAAGACGCTAACGTGTCTGTGTCTACCACCTCCGCTGGCAACGTGTTCCAGGCGCCCACCACCCTGTGTGAAGAACTCCTGAAGAAGGGTCTAGGCCCGAAACATCAGCCTTCCTGCTCGGCCCGTGTTCATCCAGCTCTACACCTTGTTATCTCAGGTAAACTTAGAGCACAGATAGACACATGGTAATGCAATATCATTGCTGTAACAGAAACCTGCATAAATGAGGGGCATAATTGGCAGCTTAAATTCCCTGGATATAGAGTTTTCAGGCAGAAAAGTGTGGGTGATAAAAATGAGGGGGGTTGCATAGCAGCATTTGCTAAAGAAAGTTACAGTTGTGAGATGGAATGTTGTACTGAATGGTTTAGCAAATGAGGCTTTATGGGTTGAGCACAGGAATAAAAGGAGGCAGCCACACTGCAGACCCCAAGACAGTGAGAGGGTGATAGAAGATATACGTAGACAAATTTCTGCCTGTAGGAATAAGAGGGCAATAATGGTAGGAGACTTAACTATCCCAATAATCAACTGGCTTTCAAACTGTATAAGGAGCATTCATGCTGAAAAATTCATTTACTATATCCAGGATTTTTTTTTTAAACAATACGTGATAAACTAAATACAGAAGACACAATTTTAGATTTAGTTTTGGGAAATGAAGATGGGCAAGTGGGTGAAGTGACAGTGGGCGACAGTAACATAGTGAAAATCATGACGACTATTCAGTTAGATTAAATATTATGGAAAAGAACAGAGATAAATCATTAGCTAAAGGTTTATAACTAGGGTATGGCAGATTTTTCAAAACAGAAGTGATGTGGCCAAGTTGGACCCGCCAGGGTTGCTAACTGATGAATCAGTGGTAAACCAGTGGGAGGCAAGAAAAAGCAAGATCCTTACAGTACAGAGATGTCCGCTCCAAAAATAATGGTACTACCAAATCTAGATCCCTGTGACTATCTAAAAAAGAACAGAAAGATTAAACAGAAAAAGGAAGCTGATGATAGTCGTAAAGACCTCAATACTACAGATACCTAAAGCAGCTTAGAAAGTATAGGAAGCAAGTTTAAAAAAAATCAAACAGCAGGTATGAAAAAATATCAGTAAGCAAGATGAATGAAAACCTAAGAATATTTGACCAGTACACAAACAGAAGTATAATTAAGGAATAAGTGGGACCTATCAGAGGAGGGGGGGGGGGGAGCTTGTGTGAAGACAGAGAATATATGAATTTTAAATTATTATTTTTGTTTCAGTATTCACAAAGGAAATGGAATGATGTGGATATAATAATCCAAGAGGAGCAGTGAGAAATATTGGACAAAATAATCATGACAAGAGGAAGTGTTTGAGGAGTTGGAATCTTTGAAAGCTGATTAGTCACCATGTCTGCATGGATTGATCCCTAGGATGTTGAGAGAGGTCAGGGAGGAAATAACAGATGCTCTAAGGATTATTTTCCAATCTTCGCTAGTCACAGATGAGGTACTGGAGATGTAGAGAAACATAAATGTGGTTCTGTTGCTTAAAATGCATACAAAGGAAATGCCAAATAATAGACCAGTTAGTCTTTCTTTGGTGGTTGACAAATTGTCAAAATCAATGAGAGACTGGATAAGCTGTCACCTAGAAAAGCATGGACTAGACAGGGATAGCCAGCATGACTTTGGTGAGGGCAGGTTACAAATTATAAATTTGATTGAACTATCAGAGGAAGTGACAAGTAGGATCGATGAAGGTAGTGCAGTGGATGTTGTCAAATATCTTACTAAATTCCATGAAGACAAAGTCCCACTGAACAGTCTGGTGAAAAAATGTAAAAGCCTGTAAGTTGGCAGATGAGTGACATGATTGAGGTATATAAAATTGTGAGGGGTGGAGATGGAATAGATAGAATGAATCTGTTTCCCTTGACAGAGAGTTCAAGAACCATGGGTCATAGATTCAAGCTAAGTGGCAGAATGATTAGTGGCGATGTGAGGAAAAACATTTTACACAGATGGTGGTGAGTATGTGGAATTTGTTGCGTGATTTGGTGGTGAAGGCAGAAGCCCTAAACTTTTTAAACCCTACCTGGAACTACACTTTAAATGCTGAAAGCTGCAGGGCTATGGGCTATGTGCCGAAAGATGGGATTAGAAAAGGTACTCATGTCTCTTTGGGACAACTTGGACAAGATGGGCAGAATGGCCTTCATCTGCATCATTTCTATGGTTCTTTTGGGGGGGGGGGGTGCCGTGGTGGATGAGAGACAGAAGACAGATAGAGAAAACAAAAAGGGAGACATGGAAGTGGAGTAAATTGCTGTTTGTATTTCAAAATTTCATTTTATTTCAAACTGGTTTGGGAAATGTGGCTTCCAGAAATAAGCAAATATAAAGCTTCCTAACCAGTTACATGAACAGTGTTAAATCTTCCTGGCCTGTACGAGCCAAATCACGAGTATCTATTTGTTAATTCCTATGACAGACTTTATTTTGGAACAACTGATGTCTCTTTCCTCCATGAATTAATTTTTTGAGCCATTTTCACAATATTCACAATATGAAAGGTACAAGCATGAACTCTTTCGAGTAGTCAGTTCATTTGTGTTATTGAATTGGTTTGACTTTTAGCACACGAACGAGAATGCTACAAATCTGTGCTAGAAGCAGCATCTCTCTCATTCTATTATCTCTTTCTTAATTACTCTAGCTTAACTCATCATATTCTCTTTGGAAATACAGACAATATATATAATCAAGTATTCAACAGTCAATTAATTTGTGATTCACACATACCTTAGACTTGGTGATTCTAATTTGGGCAATGGCCATGGACAAGAGGGAGCCTATTATGGTGATACAGAGGCCATAACAGATTAACCTCAGACACTGCATTCATCCAGCAGGAATTGTAGCACAGATGAGAAAACTGATCATTAACTCTAGTGCAGGGAGTTATTCAAGTCAGGGGTTGGGGATGGCATAAAGGAACATAGCTGTAGAACTGGACAGTATCATTGGGTGGTTACACAATGTTTTCTGCAGCTAACAGTGAAAGTGCTGAAGGTTGTGCTGCCCTTTGGGAATCAGGGCCAAGGACAGCTCATTCAGACTACACAGGAACTTGGAATGGGAGGCTAAAGATACAGTTGTTGGGTCACCAGAGGCAACAACAGCGTAGGTAGAACTAAGAGAGAGATTTTAAAAGGAAAAATTAATCAATTTTGGGCTAGAATGAACATCAAAGCAGGGGAGCGATCAGTGCTGAATGACAATTTGAGCAATCAACAAATTGGCATAGTTGAATGTTTGGGACAAAGGTTGGTTTAGTTAAAATAAATTTTGATTCATAGGACACTGGCACCAGTCCCGGGGAATAAAGGGAACTGCATCATTGGATAGTCTTTACCAGATCCAAACTGGGACAACGTCCTGGCAAGTCGCCAAACTGGGACTGTAGGGAGGATGTTAACCCAAATAGTGGGGGTAAAGGTCATGTGGGGGCGATTTGGAAAGTTGATTAGAAAGGGCAAGGCATTAATGCTGCATAATGAGATTAACATGAAGGGGAACAGAAAATAAAACTAAAACCACTTTATCTGAAAATGTAGAGCATCCACAATGAGAGATGAGCAATTGGCATGAACTGAGAAAATGATGTATCACTATTGTGGAGACACAGTGGAAAGGTTTGCTGATATTGGGAAATAAATATTGTGGGATACACAAAAAACTCAGAAACATAAACAGAATGGAAAAGGAGGAGAGGCGGTTCTGATAATAAAAGATGAACTTAAGGGCATGAACATAGACGTAGATAGAAAACTACAGCACAGTACAGGCCCTTCGGCCCACGATGTTGTGCTGTGGAATAATCCTAATCCAAAAATAAAATAACCTAGATAATAAAGTGTGAAGCTGGATGAACACAGCAGGCCAAGCAGCATCCCAGGAGCACAAAAGCTGACGTTTCAGGCCTAGAACCTTCATCAGCTCTCTGATGAAGGGTCTATGCCCGAAACGTCAGCTTTTGCGCTCAAGATGCTGCTTGGCCTGCTGTGTTCATCCAGCTTCACACTTTATTATCTTGGATTCTCCAGCATTTGCAGTTCCCATTATCACTGATAAAATAACCTAATCTACATTCCCCTCAATTCACTGCTGTCCATGTGCATGTCCAGCAGTTGCTTAACTGTCACTAATGACTCTACTTCCACAACTTCCACTGGCAAAGTATTCCATGCGTTCACAACTGTCTGGGTGAAGAACCTCCCTCTGATGTCTCCTCGCTACCTTCCTCCTAACACCTTAAAACTATGGCCCCTCGTGGCAGTCAATCCTGCCCTGGGGGAAAAGTCTCTGGCTATCGACTCTATCCATGCCTCTCATTACCTTGTACACCTCGATCAGGTCACCTCTCTTCCTCCTCCTCTCCAGAGAGAAAAGTGCGACCAAGAAAGGAATAAAAACATATTCTTAGCGGGTCTAGCAGCATCTCAAACTCCAATGCGTAAAAGCCCAACCTACTCGCGCTCTTCTGCTCAGAAAATCTCTCCAGAGCAATCTAGTGAATCTTCTCTGTATTGCCTCCAATGCCAGTTATCTTTCTGTAGATAAGTGACAAAAAAGTGGGTACTCGGAATTTAACAGAATGGGAGTGGGCTGAACAGGATCTCATTGAAACATTCAAGCTAATGAATGGGCTTGATATCAAGAGACGTAGTTCTCAGGGGAAACAAAAATCATTTCTGGACAAGGATTGTTTGGGACGGAGATGAGGAGAAACTGTCACTCAAATGGTTGCGAACCTTTGGAATTCTCAAGCCCAGGAAATTGTGAACGCTGTATCACAATATATTTAAGACTGTGATAGATGGCAGACTCTAAGGAAATCAAGGGATACAAAGAATTGTGTTGCAGGGTCAAAATCCCGGACTACCCTACACCAAATGGACTGCAGTAGTTAGAAAAGGCTCCAAATTTCCACCTTCTGAAGAGCAACAAGGAATAAATTGTGACCTATCCATAAAGACAGAAAACGAAGCTCAAGATCAGCCATGATCACATCAATAGCAGACAGGCCACATGGTCTACTCCTGCCCTTTTTTATATATGTCCTTGCCAGTTTGGATTTAGTTGTAATTATGTGGATGCATCTTTCTCTCACAACACAGATTAGCAATCTCTTCTTTTCTGACGTTTTATCCCACGAAGCTCTTTAGTTGGAGAGGAATAGAAGGAACAAGATGCTGACAAAGGCAAATCCAATGAAATAAGACATTTGCAACATATTAAAACATTTCCTCTTAATACTGTCCGTTCAATAAAAGCTTGTATTCATTACTCACTGATTTGGAGTTCCAGGTGGAGAACGCGAAGGGAGACTTTGTGTTTCAAGTCGGTCATCTGACAGTGAATTTCTGCTGACTGAATCCCAGTCCATTTCACTCATCATCTTTCTCGTTAATGGTTTACTAGGTGATCTAGGCCATTAAAGGAGGAAGAAAGAGGTTTTAAACCGAGTCTTCAAAAAGAGGGACCATGAGCAATTAAATGTAAACACATAGGCTGAGACAACAAATGTAGATATTACACACAAGACCAACTGAAAGATACTAAAATAAAGAACTGTGTACGCTGGAAATTGAAAGCAAAAACAGGAATTGCTGGAGAAGCTCGGCAGGTCTGGCAGCATGTTTTGAGAGAGAAACTGAGTTAACAATGAGTCCAATGACCTCTCTCCAGGCCTGAAGAGACACTGTAAAGCAAATGTATGCCGTTTTAAAATACGAGCATCTAATCTTATATGTCATCAGTAAACAATTCAAGACTGAAAAAATTCAGCAACAACACATGTATAATATGATTTGCAACTCAGTGATTAATCATAATTTACCTGATTACTGTCTTATTAGATAGATGACCTACATCACATTAAGTTTTGATCTAAGCAGCTATTAAGTAACTTCTTGTCGTAAACTGAAAACTACTTAAAATAAACATTTTAATTTAAGCAAAACAAAGCAGTTAAACACAGACACTACATTTCCACTGCCTCACCATCCACATTTTCTTCCCCATAATTTGCTCCTTTCCAGACATTAAGTAGAGCTGCAAGCATCAACTCTGAAATCTTATGTCTCCTTACTAGTTTTCCCATAATTCAGTAAATGGAAAATTGCGTGCTGATTAAGAACACCTCCATCTGCCTACTCATCATCTTCACGGATCTAGATTTTTATAATAAAGCTATAATTTATAATTACCTGCGATACGTGCAACTTAAAACGTTTAATCTAGTTGTCTATTCAATATTGTTATCAAAACCAGAGGAACTGTAGTTTGTTGTGTATTTTCTAACAAATGAAGGAAAAGCATCTCAACAGTTTTAACTTCTGGGTCCCACCCACACAAACTGGTTTGACAGATTTCCTGTGCACTTTGGCAATTTCGCAGAAAATGTAACCACATTGCGCTAGTGAGCTGTTCTCAGCTGCGGTTTTTCTGACCACCATAGTTCTATGTCTGCACTGCCATTTTGACTGTCACATGGAAACTATGTCAATAACCAAAAGTTACTAAATTGTGGTTAAAATGCAGTATAAAATTCCTTTCCTTTTCTTCTTCATTGTCCCCATTCCTAAATGTTATTCCAGATTATTGTTTGCTGCTCTGTTTTGTTGTCAAACACTCCAAGTCACTATTCTAGAACTTTCAGAAAGTCTTTTAATTTTTGAATTTGCATCCTAGTCACCCATTCACCCACTGTCTGATTTTGGTTATTATGATCTGTAACCAAAACATATTGTAATGTAGGAAGGCACCCAAGGCATTTCATACCGGGTGTGCAATCCTAAGGAATGGACACACTGACAAAGATGGTATTAGAAGTGTCTATGTAGGAGGTTTTAATGAAAGTCTTAAAAAGAAAGACAGTGAGGATGCACAGTTGGAGGGAATTCTAGAGATTAGGACCTATGCAGCTACAAGGGGAACATTTCATCTAAATACTGACATTATTTGTCATTTTCTTGAAGGGGATTTTGCGCACATTGAAGGAACCTTTAAAAATATTTCATTTATTTTGAAATAACTTCAGCACAATTAATATATTACACAGTTAATCATATTAATTATGCAAAAATATATTTAGCTCAGCTACCACATTGAAAATCACAAAATGGAAATGCTCTATTCCACTTTAATATTTAAATCAGACAGTATGCCTGGCATAATTTACTTCTATTGGTTTTGATATGGTCAATGAACAAAATACATTTTAAAAGAAATGAGTTAGCAACTTATTATATGACAAACATGTACGCAAGGTGATCACAGTAATAGCTTTTCTCTTTTTTACAAGCTATGAAAGCTTTCAAATTTGGTGTGAGCTTTACAGAGATAACAACGCTAGCTAGAGGTGCAATGGAAAAAAAAACCATGTCAATTGTAATTTTCTCATTCAAAACTGAGAAAGTCAGATAACAATTATTTCTTCCTACGGATAATGACGTAACTACCACTTCATTGTATTCCAGGATTAAAAGGTCAGCCTGGCTTTGAGAGTCTTCCCGACTGAGTCAGATGACATGGTCTTGAGCTCTGCTCCAACCTGAGCAAATTACTCAGGTTGATAGTTAAATACAACACTGAGAGAATGGTGCTATGTCAAAAGTACAATTTGTTCACAACAGTGTACAATCTGAAGTTCCCTTTTCTTGTATCGGTGGTTAAAATATTGCGATGCTCTAGTCAAGGAACAAGCAGAGTTGAGGGTGCAGATTGAGAGAGAAACAAACAAACAAAAACAAACAAACTCGCTAGGAGTCACCTCCACTAATAAAAATTGACTGCATGTTAACGATTTATGGGACCTTGCTGTGCAAAAACCATCCATTATTTTTGCTTCAATAAGTAGCTAAATTTCAAAAGTAACTCATTGTTTTGGGAGCTGCTTTCGTCACTGAGGATAAGACAACTATCATTGTAAGTACTTTACTGGCATTGTGTAAAGGTGATAGCAGACTTTAGTCAACCTGCTGTCCCAGTATTTCCAACTTAATTTTCCTATAGAATGCCAAATACCCTCCAAAAATTTCTGAGAACTTGACTGGGTTTTAGAATTAAACAGAACATCTCTAAAACAGGGAAGTACTGCTGGTGCTGCAAACAGACAAATACAGCACTTCCTGCCCATGTCTTCAGATGTCTTAGAATGAGGATGCAAGACCAAAACAGCCATGACTGATCTGGTGATCCCATCAGACTGGTTTTATTCCTGTCTGGGTTTTTACACAAATCCACAGTAAAGCCTATTCATTTTTTGATGACTGATGAAAATTTTGTTTCTACTACGGATTTGTATGCTTCCTGTAAATAAGAGCTGTTGACTAATCTTCACAAATGGGCAACAAGGCACTGAGAAACTCTGCATGCATAACCTAACATGCCCTGAGTTGGTGGTGGTGGTGTGATGTTGGGAGCAGAGGAGAGGAGGACAGGGACAGAGGTTGAATAGACTATGAAAAGTTAAAACAATGAAACAATGAATAGCCAGTGTGAAGATGGCAAGTCTCCATGATGACTAGCAAATTAGTTAACTAATGGCAGAAAAGATAGTTGAAGATAAGGGGGTGGCTTTTTAATGACATGGCCCAGAATATGGCCAGCCAGAGCTGGCAACATTATGTTGCACAAAAACAGAAGTTGCTGGAAAAGCTCAGCAGGTCTGGCAGCCTCTGTGAAGAAAAAACAATCAGTTTCGTTTTAGGTCCAGTGACCCTTCCTCAGAGCAGAGGGTCGGTCACTGGACCTAAAACGTTATCTGATTTTTTTTCTTCACTGATGCTGCCAGACCTGCTGAGCATTTCCAGCAACTTCTGCTTTTGTTCCTGATTTACAGCATCCAGAGTTCTTTTGGTTTTTAAGACTGTTTTGCAGATCGTTTATATAGCTTTCATCTAAATAATGATTTGGATGAGAATATATTGGTGGCATGGTTTGTAAGTTTGCGATTACACCAAAAGTGGTGATATAGTGGCCACTGAAGAAGGTTATCAAGATATAGCTTGTCTCTGTGGTCCAATACATTAGCGTGTTCGGCTGTTAACTGAAAGGGTGGCGGTTCGAGACCACTCAGAGACGAAGCGTTCGTGCACTTTAAGAACGGTGGCACAGTGGCTCAGTGGTTAGCACTGCTGCCTCACAGTGCCAGCGACCTGAGTTCGATTCCAGCCTTGGGCAACAGTCTGTGTAGAATTTGCACATTCTCCCCGTGTCAGCATGGGTTTCCTCCGGATGCTCTGGTTTCTTCCCACAGCCTTAAAAAAATATGTACAGGGTATGTGGACTGGCTATGCTAAATTGCCCATAGTGTCCAGGTGTGTTTAGGTTAGGTGGGTTAGACATGGGAAATGGAGGGGTAGGGGAATGACTGTGGGAAGGATGCTCTTCGTAAGGGCAGTGTGGACTTGTTGAGCCGAATGGCCTGTTTCCACACTGGGCTGATGATAGGCAAGTGGAGTTTAAACTGGATAATTGTGAGGTATTGCATTTGGTAATATAAACAAGGATAGGATTTATATAATTAATGGTGGTAGTGTTGTTGAACAGAGAGACTTCAGGGTTCAGGTACATAATTCGATGAAATTTGCTTCACAGGTAGACATGGTGGTTAAGGGGTGTTTAGTATGCTTGCCTTCATTTCTTCGACCTTTTGAGTATAGGAGTAGGGACGTTTTGTTAAACCTGTATAGGAGGTTGGCGAGGCCTCTTCTGGAGTACTGTGTGCAATACTAGTCACCCTGTTATAGGAAGGATATTATTGAACAAGAGAGGGTTCAGAGAAGAATTACCAGGACTTTGCCAGCAATACAGGGGTTGAATTATAACAATAGACTGGAAAAACTAGGATTTTTTCCACTGGAGTGTAGGAGGTTGAGGAGTGACCTTATTCAGATTTATAAAATCATGAGGGGCATAGATAAGGTGAATTACAAGGGTCTCTTCCCTAGGATGGGGGACTTCAAAACTAGGGGGCATTTTTAAGGTGAGAGGAGAAGGTCAAAAGAGAACATGAGGAGTAACTTTTACACAGTGTAGTTCTTGTGCAGTATGATCTGCCAGAGAAAGTGGTGGATGCAGGTAATTACAACACTTAAAAGACATTTGGATAAATTCATAAATAGGAAAGGTTTGTAGGGACATGGGTCATACACAGGCAAGTGGGACTGGTTTAGTTTGAGGACATGGTTTGAGTGGACTGGTTGGACCTAAGGGTTTGTTTCCATGCTGTAAAGCTATTTGTAAGGCCTCAATAGTAATGGAATCATTCACACTGACCAAGATCTTTGTATCCTTGCTAGCCACTAGAGAGACTTCCGAGGACTGGCGAGTGGCTAATATCATTCCTCTGTTCAAGAATGGAAATAGGGATAATGCAGGAAACAATAGACTAGTGAGTCTCACATCAGTGGTTGGGAAGCAGTTGGACAGAACTGTTAGGGATAGGATTGATGTGCATTTGGAAAAGCATGGCCTAATTAGGGGCAGATAGAAAAGGTCGTACTAACTTGATTGAATTTTTCAAGGAGGTGATGAAGGGAGAGCAGTGACTACTGTCAACATGGATTTTATTAAGGTTTTTGACAAGGTCCCTCATGGTAGGCTGATCCACATGATTAAAGCGCATGAGATCCATGGTGACTTAGCAGCTTAGATTCAGAATTAGCTTGCCCATAGAAGACAGAGTGTAGTGGTGGCTGGAGATCCGTGACTAGTAGTGTTCCACAGGGCGCCATACTGGGGCCTCTGCTGTGTGATATACATAAACAACTTGGATAAAAATGTAGATGGGTGGTTTAGTAAGTTTGCAGAAGATACAAAGATCAGTGGTGTTGTGAACAGTGCAGAAGGTCATCAGAGGATACAGCAGGATATAAATCAGAAATGGTAGATGGAACTTAATCCAGGTTGAGTGTGAGGTGCTGCATCTTGGGAGATCAGATGTCAAGGAAAAGTATATAGTTAATGGTAGGATGTTGAACAGCATTGATATGCAAAGGGAACTTGGAGTTCAGATCCATAACTCCCTGAAAGTGGCCACTCAAGTTGATAGGGTGGTAAAGGTGGTGTATGGCATGCTTGCCTTTAGTGATTGGAGAATTGAGTACATGAGTCCAAGATGTCACTGCATTTTAATAAAACTTTGGGTAGCCCACCCTTAGAGTATTGTGTTCAATTCTGGTCACCACATTACAGGAAGGATGTGGAAGCTTGACAGGATGCAGAAGAGGTTTACCTGAACACTGCCTGGATTAGAAGAAATGAGCTATAAGGAGAAGCTAGAGAAACTAGAGTTGTTTTCACTGGAGCAGCAGAGGCTGAGGGGAGAATTGAAAGAAGTCTATAAAATTAGGAGATGCAAAGATAGGGTTGATGGTTACAATCTTGTTCCCAGAGTTGAAATGTGTAATACTAGGGATTGCGCATTTAAGGTTACAGAGCAAGTTCAAAGGGGCAAGAATTTTTCTTTTTACACAGTGGTAGGAAGCTGGAATGCACTGCCAGGGATGGTGGCAGAGGCAGATATGATAGGTGTATCTGATGAACTTTTAGATAAGCACACAAATATGCAAGAAATGGAAGAATATGGACGATGAGCAGACAGAAGGGATTAGCTTAATTTGGTATTGTGTTCCACGCATTATCGTGGGAAGGAAGAGTTAGTGGGGTAGCACTGTTAACAAGAGATGAAATGAGGATAGTGAAGAGAGATGATTTGGGTTAGCTTATGCAGAGTCTATTTGGCTGGACATAAGTGACAGCAATGGATACAAGACACGAGTAAGAATAGAGTAGAGGATAGATACCCAAACAATGGCCACACCGTAGGAAAGGCTATAAAAGCAACAAAAGACAGGACAAACTAAAAAGATAAGCGCAATAATTATGGATGACTTTAATATTCATGCTGATTGGGTCAAATCGAGTTTGAAAGGGTAGTTACTTCAACGAATTCATACAATGCATTAGTGCGGAGATGCCCGTGTTAGACTGTGGCGGAAATCACAACACCAGGTTATATAGTCGACAGCGTGTGTTTTCAAATAAATCTGTTGAACTGTATCAGAGATAGTAGGAACTCCAGATGCTGGAGAATGAGATAACAAGGTGTCGAGCTGGACGAACACAGTAGGCCAAGCAGCATCATAGGAGTTGGAAAGCTGGTGTTTCGGGCCTAGGCCCTTCTTCAGTCTACGCCCAAAACGTCAGCTTTCCTGCTCCTATGATGCTGCTTGGTCTGCTGTGTTCGTCCAGCTCAACACCTTGTTATCTCTGTTGAACTATAACCTAGTGTCGTGAGATATCTGACTGTTACGATGCATTAGGTATAGTTTCCTGGAGCAAAGTGTCATGAAGCCAACAAGAGAACAGGCTTACAGGCTATCCTGGATCTGGTAACGGTTAATAAAGCAGATTTAATAAATGACCTCAGAGTAAAAGATCCTCCAGGAAGTAATGATCATATTTAATATTCAGTTTGAGTTGGAGAAATTTGGGTAGGAAACAACAGAGTTTAATTTAAATAAAGGACATCACAGTGAAATGAAGATTAGTGTTAGCAAATGTGGATTTAGCAGATAGATTACCTGGAAGGACATTAAACAAGCAGTGGCAGTCCTTTAAAGGAGGCAATTCAGCAAGGAGGAAATACTCTAAAGACAGATAAGTCAGCCATGGCCAATCGAGGAACTTAAAGAGAGTATTAAGTTGAAAAAGGCACGCAAGGAGGCACAAGTCAGCAAGTCCTCCTTACTGGGATAATTTCAGATTAAGGGGAAGGAGGACTGAAAAGGTAATAATGACAGAGAAAATAAACTAGAGAGGAATACAGAAAATGTCAATAACAGATTCTTTAACTATCTGTAGAAAGGGCAAGAAAGGTCAAAGTGAACTTAGACAATGAAACTGGAGAGACTGTTTTGGTAACAAGGAAATGGCAGAGCAGATAAACAGATATTTTGCATCAGTCTTAATGGCAGCAGGCACTTTGAACATCCCATTAACATTAAAGTATAGAGGAAGGAATTAAGCACTATCACTAGAAGGGTAGTATGAGACAAACTAAAGGGGATAAAGGCAGATACGTCCCCTGGCTCTGATGGCTTGCATCCTAAAATATGTAGTTACAATGTTGAGGTTGGTTGGCTCACTGAGCCAGTTCATTATTGTTCCACAGGTGTTTCATTACCCTGCTGGGTAACATCATCAGTGCAGCCTCAGATGAAGCACTGTTGTTTACACCCACCTGGTTTTTAAACTCTGGAGCCTGTTGGACTGGATCATCTCATTTCCATTTTTCCTTCGCAGTGGGGTGTATATGGTGTTGAGTTCTGTGTTTATTGATGGCTTTTTTCGTGGAATGCCAGGCTTCTAGAAACTCCCGTACCTATCTCTGCTTTGCTTCCCCCGAGATCTTGGTGGTGTCCAAGTCGAATTGGTGGTTCTCCTTATCCATGTGAATAGAGATGAGTGAGTATTGGTCATGTCTTTTTATAGCCAATTGGTGTTCGTGTACCCTTGTTGTCAATTTCCTTTCCGTTTGTCTGAATAAGTGTTTATCACAGTCTCTTCAGGAAATCTTATATATGACATTGGTCCTGTCCACAGTGGGTAGTGGGTCTTTTGTTCAGGTGAGCAGTTGTAGGGTTGATGCGCCACTCCTACAACTGCTGGGCATCAGAGTAGCACACAAACCAACATCAACCCTACGAAAACTGCTCACCTGAACCGAAGCCCACTACGGACAGGACCAATGTCATATATAAGATTACCCGCAGAGACTGTGGCAAACACTACACTGGGCAAACAGGAAGGAAATTAACAACAAGGGTACACGAACACCAACTGACCACAAAAAGATATGATCAACACTCACTCATCTCAATCCACATGGACAAGGAGAACCACCAATTTGATTGGGACAACACCAAGATCCTGGAACACGCAAAGCAGAGACAGGCATTGGACTTCCTAGAAGCCTGGTACTCCACGAAGAAAGCCATCAAGAAACACACAGAACTTGATTCCGTATACACTCCATTGCAAAGGAAAACTGGAAGTGAGATAATCCAGCTCAACGGACTCCAGAGTTTAAAAACAAGGCAGGAAAACACAACGGTGCTTCACCATAGGCTGCACTGATGACGTTAGCCAGCAGGGTAACGAAACGTCTGCAGAGCAACAATGAACCAGCTCAGCAAGCCAACCAACCACAATGCCGACAACCCAAGCTATAAATCTACTCCAAAACCTTAGAGGTAGTTACAGCGATAGTGGATATATTGATTGTAAGTTTTCAAAAGTCCTTGGATTCTCAAGAACTACCCTAAAACTGTAAAACTGCCAATATGACAGACCATTCAAAATCCAATGGAACGTCACTTTCCTTCTTAAAGTTGAACTCAAACTTGATCAACTCAGCTTCCTAGATAATAAAGTGTGAAGCTGGATGAACACAGCAGGCCAAGCAGCATCTCAGGAGCACAAAAGCTGACGTTTCAGGCCTAGACCCTTCTAGGCCTGAAATGTCAGCTTTTGTGCTCCTGAGATGCTGCTTGGCCTGCTGTGTTCATCCAGCTTCACACTTTATTATCTTGGATTCTCCAGCATCTGCAGTTCCCATAATCACCAACTCAGCTTCCTTATCATTTTCAGTAGCATTCTTCCACACTTGGTTTGGTTTAACTGGACTGAGAATGAAGTAAATTTTATAACCAGCAATCTTTTGCGTTCAGTGAAGCTAAACAAAGAGTGTCTATGGACTATTTCATCCAAATGACATTCCCACTAAACTTCCGGCTGCCTGGAGGGTTTCACATAAGCTGATCAGCATGTGGAAATAGTGGCCTCTAGTTCTGGCAATCTCTGCCATGCTTGGACCTCAGAGGCCTCTGCAGTAGCAGGAAAAATGGTGTGGAATGTAGTTTCCTACTATTGAAAAATCTACACTGAAAGCAGTATGCAAATTATCATCACAGCATATTGAATAAATAAATTCATACAAAAGATATCAATATTTCAAATTTCTATAATGGTGCCATAATTGCATATTGTATGATATCTTACAATGGTGCCAAAATTTGATAAACTGTTATTCTCAAAAACCTCCTTCATGGTGTAGACATTACATCATACCTGGCAAATACCCTGTCTTTGTTTGCTTTCTCTTTACCATATTGCACAGACTGGACCTCTGTCCTCCCACTGCAAGAAGAAAAAAGTTCAAAATTTTAAATAAACTAAATGCTTTACTACACTTGAAAATCTTAACTGTTTAGAAGGTCATAATTTTCCAAGTTTGTTTGTAACCTAGAAGATAATGGAGGATAATACAAAGTTTAAACAGTCTGCATATCGTGACAAAGTATGCAAAAATTAAGGAATGTATTTACTGCTAAATCGTGATACCTTGACGATAATGTTGGCCTCAAAGCTTGTGCCTCTTCCACAATGCTATGGCTATCTTGATCCAACATTTGAGTTTTATTGTGCAGTAAGATTACGTTACAAAAGTTGATGGAAAAAAAGAACTCTGTTACAGACTCATAAGTATGTGTAAGTTGAAATACTTTGAATCTTGTCGTGATTAGAACGAGCTCAGCCAGGTGGACCAAACAGAATGAGTTCCCTGACTGGACCAGGTTGACAGCCCCTATCAGGGAGTCCTGGCTGACAGATATAAACAGGAACAGCGAGGGTTCTGTTCTCTCTAGGAGCCAGTTCTGAGCTGGCTGGGTCAACGTAGAGTTTGATGTGACTGTAAAAGAATGATTTGATGATGGGTACTGGTCTTCATGGAGTTATTTCAGTAGTGGTCAAAGAAAAACGTGTCTCTGCAAAGATTCGCTTGCAACAGTCGTCTTTGAGTTGGGGTAAGTATTTCTGGCATCAAGCCACTATTTGGGAAGATTCATTCATTTGATCCTGCTGTTGAAGACTGGGCCCATGAAGTGGATCAAATAGGTTATGTTTTCCATGCAAATGATGTTGGGGCAGACAAAAAGCAATGAGTCATTCTGTTGACAACTAGTAGACCAGCAGTTTTTTAGGTTATTAGAAGCCACTTTCCCTGAGGCACCAGATCCTAAAACCTTTCAAGAGTTGACAGATTTAGCTAAGGAATACTATGTTCTCAAGACTCCTCTAATTCTGAGATGCTTTCAGTTTTACTCGGCAGTTCAAGAACTAGGGGAATCCATAACACCCAGCGTGGGCTCATGAAGGATAGGTCAGGTTTAGCTAATTTGGTGGAATTCTTCTTTACTTGCATGGTGGACAATGGGGAACCTATGGATGTGGTGTATCTGGATTTTCAGAAAGCATTTGACAAGGTGCCACACCAAAGGCTGCTACATAAGATAAAGTTGCATGGTATTACAGGTAATGTATTGGCATGGATAGAGGATTGGTTGACCATTAGAAAGCAAAGAGTTGGGGTAAATGGGTGTTTTTCTGGTTGGCGGTCAGTAGCAAGTGGTGTGCCTCAGGGATCAGTGTTGGGACCTCAACTGATTACAATTTACATAGATGATTTGGAGTTGGGGGACTTTAAGTGTGGTGTGTCAAAATTTGCAGATGACACTTAGGTGAGTGGTAGAACAAAGTGTACAGAAGACACGGAAAATCTGCAGAAGGATATAATAATCTAAGTGAGTGGGCAAAGGTCTGGCAGATGGAGTACAATGTTGATAAGTATGAGGTCATCCACTCTGGTAGGAATATGTTTTAAATGGTAAAAAATTGCAGCATGCCGCTGTGTAAAGGGACTTGGGTATCCTTGTGTGTGATTCACTGAAGGTGGGATTGCAGATGCAGCTGGTGGCTAAAAAGTCAAATGGAATTTTGTCTGCCATTGCTCGAGGGATGGAGTTTAAAGACAGGGAGGCAATGCTGCAGCTGTATAGGGTCCTGGTGAGGTCACACCTGGGAGGAGGACTGTGTGCAGTTTTGGTCTCCTTACTTAAGAGATTTACTAGCACTGGAGGGGTGCAGAGGACATTCACTTGGTTGATTCCAGAGCTGCATGTGTTGGATTATGAGGAGAGATTGAGTAAACTGGAATTCAGAAGAATGAGGGGAGATCTTATAGAAACATATAAGATCTTGAAGGGAATAGATAAAGTGGAGGTTGTTTCTGCTAGCAGGTGAAACTAGACTAGAGGGCATTGCCACAAAATAAAGGGAAGCAAATGTAGGACTGAGGTCAGGAGGAGCTTCTTCACCCAAAGGTTTGTGAACCTGTGGAATTCCCTACCCAGTGAAGCGGCTGAAGCTACCTCACTGAATGTTTTTAAGGGAAGGCTAGATAATGTTTCAACAGTAAAGGAATTAAGGGTTATGGTGAGTGGGCGGGTAAATGGAGCTGAGTCTCAAAGGTCAGCCATGATCTTATTAAATGGTGGGGTAGGCTTGCGGGGCCAGATGGCCTACTCCTGCTCCAAGTTCTTATGTTCCTATAATGGGATTTTTGATGAGTGAAGGTGGCTGGCAGGGGCACGTGATTTTGGTTTAACCCTATGTGAGATGCTGAGACACAATTTGGTATGTAGGATTAATGATGTGGCCATGCAAAAGCACCTACTAGCTGATGCCCAACTGGACTTTAAACAGACACTACGACAGGCTTTATCACAACTGAGACAGCAAGAGTCGTCCCACTGGTTCTGGGTTGATTAACAGAATAGCCAGAAGAGTGCACACTCTGGAAAATCCACCTACAACTGGCTTGGAACAGTTAAATTGCTTAGCAGTAGAAAAGTCATCAAGACTCAAAACTTTAGCCTGCTCTGTCTCCATGGATGCTAGCCTGATCCACTGTGATTTCTGGCATTTTTTTTCAATCAAAATAAACTTCCAGTTAAATGACCACCCAGTTTAAGAGAGGTAGACTATGGCATGCCTGTATCAGTGATTACGGAACCAGGCTTTACCAAAATTTGATTTGGACTCCATCTCTTCAGTTTGTTCAAGAACACCCTATTAAGGGCACAATGTTGGTTCCTGTCTCCTATGACTAGTTGTTGGTGGAATTACCACTGATGTTAGTAAAAGGTTCTGGTCCAAGTTTGATGGGGCAAAATTGGTTGACAAAGATTCAACTTGACTGGCTCAACATTTTTTTAAATTAGAAAACGGCTGCCTGAGTGAAATCTTAATTATATACCGAGAAGTTTTTCCAGGGAAGTCTGGTGACTATCAAAGCAGCCAAGGCCACTTTGCAGATTGACCAAGAAACAATTCCACAATTCAGCAGGGCCCACCCAGTGCCATCTGCCTTATGGACAGAAGTACAGGGAGAAATCAGAATGTTGGAAAGCGAAGTAATCAACCATCCAGTCCAGTTGCACCATTTTGGAAGCCCGACAGGTTGGTTCTCCATTGTGATTTTAAACAAGCAGTAAATGTCTTTTCACAACTGGATAAATACCCAATCCATTGTATTAAGGATTTCTATGTCAAACTGGCAGTGACGGGGTAGAGCAGCAGGGGCTGCCCTTCATGAAGCCATAAGGGTATGTACCAAGAAAAGAATCAGCCTTTTGGGGTCTTATTGGCCTGTACCATTTTTCAGCAGATGACAGAACATTTTACTTTTACGGCAGTCTTAAAGAAACTGCCTATAGCTTCACTAGATACAAAACTGTCTCAGTTCCTGTTTTGATTTATGGGACCACCCCTCATACAACTACAGGGATAGCTCTAGTGGAGTTGCTAATGGGGAGAAAGACTCTGCAGCAGGTTGAAGTGTGCCCATGCGCCTGTGCCTGCCTGCATGCGCATCTGTCCACAGGTGGGTGTTGGTGGTGAAACAGCATCAGGAATACCACAACTGGATGCAAGACTTCTTGAAGCAAGAAAAGAAGTTTACCTTGTGGATGAAGTTTGGCATTAAAACCATGGGAATGGTTCTGCACAGGCAAAAGGCATAGTTGACAGGAAGTAAAGTCCCATGATGTTCAAAAGTTCAGGTAAGAGAGG
The DNA here is from genome assembly GCF_030684315.1 of Stegostoma tigrinum. Taxonomy (NCBI): domain Eukaryota; kingdom Metazoa; phylum Chordata; class Chondrichthyes; order Orectolobiformes; family Stegostomatidae; genus Stegostoma; species Stegostoma tigrinum. The sequence goes on from NC_081360.1 coordinate 89,651,761, forward strand.
CAGTCCTGAACATACAGGTGGATCACATGAAAGTCAAAAACTTTTAAACGGAGCAGGAGCAAAGCATAGCTGGCCCCTCAGAACTTCCAGCAAAGCTGTCAGAATCTGTGGGTTCTTCCCCTCCACCTAGCACCTAAGAAATCTTTGGGGGCGAGATGGACACAGCACCTGAAGATGGACCTTGGCTGAGACGGTCCGAACAGGAGGTGGGCCTCAGTCCACTTACACACTCCCAGTACCTGAGGCAGAGCCAAAGGAACCAGACCTGGTGTGAAAATACTTCAGGAGAAGCTACAGGAAAAGGAACAGCCCTATGTCCCTGGTCTTCGAGGGGGAGGCAAATAGTGGTTAGAATGAGGTCAGCCAGGTGGACCTCACAGAATGAGTTCCCTGATTGGTGCTGCTAACCTGGTCCAATCAGAGAGCCCTGCCTGACAAAAATAAACAGGAATATCATGGGTTCTGCCTGCTCTAGGAGCTGGTGCTGAGCTAGCTGGGTCAGTATCACGTGCGATGCACGTGTAAATTAAGGATTACTTGGTTATGGATAGGGTCCTTTGTGGAGTTGTTTCAAACCCAATATTACATAAAGGTTAGTTTCTTCGTATATGGAGCAGTGCACAGAATTAATAGATTGTTGATTTTGAATACATCTAGACAACTTTGTTTTCTAAATGTTAACTTCTGTACTATTTTACTCAGCAAAAGTTTCTCAGCAACAGTCCATGTACGAATTTTAAACATATTGTTATTTTGGCAACTTGGGTCTATATTAAAAAGACAACTAAAATATTGCTGAAGGGTCCAGAAAGCAGATTCAGAAACAGAAGGGGCATCAGTCAAAAATCTGGAACCTCCCAAGGTACAGGGAATATTAGAGGACCAGAAGGCTGATTATGTTATACGACTATTCAAGATGAAGAAGTCTGGTAAACCTGGAAATTATAGGCTAAGATCTGCGGTAGCAAAATTATTGTAAATCATCAGGGGCAAAACAAGCTTCTACTTGCAACATCATGGGTTAGTCAATAACAGCATGAACTTATGGGTGAAGGGTATCAGCCTTGAATGAATAATTTAATAAGGTAGCATAGAAGGTTGATCAAAGTATTGCAGCATCTTGGAAATGATAACTTGCAGAACTATTTGAGAAAATATTGCAAAGAAAGCTTATAAAGTGGATGGATACCCCCAATCTTGAGGGAAAATTGCAGAATGGAGAGAAAGCAAAAGGTGGTGATTGATGGCTTTTAATCTGGAGGCAGTTCTCCAAAGGTCAATTTTGGCAGTTAGACTTTGCAATTTTATTAACTGCCTAGACTTGAGTGCAGGCAGCAGCATTATAAAGTTCGTAGAAACTTGGCAAAGCTGTTCATCATGTTGAAGATATTTATAGGATTCAGGATAACTGGTGAAGTAGACGGAAGCCTGATTAGATAAAGCTCAATGCATTAAAATGTGAAGTCATCCAGTAATATGAGAAGAAATTGTACTGTGAATGACAAACATTTTGAAAGGTGCAGATGAGTGGGGAACTTGCTGTTCAAATGCAGATATCCTTAATGGTGGCAGGGTAAGTTGTAATAGCAGTTAAAAGCAATGGGCTAGTTGGTAGGCTTTATAAATCCATAAGGTCCTCAGCTGGAGCTCAGATAATAATTCTAGGCACCACACTTCAAGAAATGTATAAAGACCAAAAGAAAAAGTACATAAGAGGTCACTGGAATGTTACGGATACTGAAAAATTTCAGTTATAAGGAGAAGTTGGAAAAGTTGGGCTTTTCTTCTTAGAAGAGAGAGGTTACACAGGTTAAACAAAAATTTGAAGTGATGAGGTTTAGTTAAATAGGGAAAATTATTGCAACTCAATGATCAGCAGCCATGGTTTGAAAATCACTAGAAAATATCTAGAGGGGACAACCTGGAACGTTTCCCTGATATTAATAGAATGTATTTCCATAAATAATTTTAAGAATCAGGAAGTACTTGAAGTTGAAGAATTCTTGAAGGAAAATACAAGGACGGTTGATGAAGCAAGACTGCTTTTTCAAAGTATGGCAGACTGAATAACTGCTTTCCATGCTCTAAGTTTCTGTGATTCTACGAAAAGCTGAAATCTGAGTGTTTTACTGGGGAACTTGAACTGCTGAACTAAAAAGTGATAAATCTTTAGCACCTACCAGTATCGAAACTTTGAACCCAACGTAAAGTAATGTGCAAAAAAGTTCTTCTGTGGAGGTAGTGGTCTTTCTAGTCGGAAGAATGTATGATGCTCCACACAAGCCTTCCACAAGTTCTTAGAAGCGCGGTAGTTTCCCATATTAAAACCTAGTAATGTTTCTCTTGAGTCATGCTGACAGGGACGAAGTTGAGAAAGTTAGTGTACTAAATACAAATATATCTTTAGAACCTCTTTTCAGTTTGGTTAGCAATGGCAAAAAACTGGCAGTCTAGTGCAATAGAAAATTCCACTGGAGCAACATGATTAATTGACTTTTCATACAAAAACATGCATTCTAGGATCTTAAGCACAAACATATTGAAAGGTTTAGCAAACTTATTCACAAATTTGTTAGAGTCAAGAATCAATATGCAAAATGCAGAACACCTGTACATTAGAAATTCCCAATCTCCTGGCTATTTGCTGGACAAGGCTTACATCAACGTCACCCATCCCTTCCTCCCACCCCAAGCCGCACCCCTATCTCCTACCTACTAACCTTATCCCACCTCCTTGACCTGTCCGTCTTCCGTGGACTGACCTATCCCCTCCCTACCTCCCCACCTATATTCTCTCCACCTATCTTCTTTTCTCTCCATCTTCGGTCCGCCTCCCCCTCTCTCCCTATTTATTCCAGAACCCTCACCCCATCCCCCTCTCTGATGAAGGGTCTAGGCCCGAAACGTCAGCTTTTGTGCTCCTGAGATGCTGCTTGGTCTGCTGTGTTCATCCAGCCTCATATTTTATTATCTTGGATTCTCCAGCATCTGCAGTTCCCATTATCTCTCATCTCATCAACAATATTAACTTTTTTTGAGCTTAGTAGGTGTTATCCCCACCAGATTCCAATGCACTGCTCTTGTGCAGTAACCCTAACCTGAAGCATATTTGTCAGGTTAAAGTGGTCACTGTTAAGAGCTGTCATAGCAATTCTTGTGTTTCATTTAGTGTTACATCAATCTGTACAAATCAAATGTAAAAAGCAGCAACAGAATTAGCGTCAGCAACACGGGAATAAGTTGCTTAGTTTAACTGATACACAGCAGTGTTCACATTTCACACAAACCACCTCCCACTCTAATCACCACATCCCATCCTAATGCTTTCCCACTATTTCCCTTTCTTTCATGCATACTGCAAGCATCCCTTCAAATGCATCAAGGTTATTTGCTTGATGTACATTACGGCAAAGCAACTAGAGACAAGATAACGACCAGTACAAGATATATGTTGAATGCTGATCTTATTGTTCCCTTTGATATACAAAGCTTTTAGCTTCCATGCGTCTAGTTATAACTAATTAAAAGCAACAATCAACAGGCAATGTTAACTTGTTTCCTTTTCAGATTCTAGGGATATCAGTATATTTTCTATGCAGTTGTTTTTCAGGTTCCAATATCCATAAGATATTATGCTATTTTGTTTCTGTAGTGGAATTTGTATTTTTTTCCAGAGATCATCTTTGCAGCCTTTTTATTCACTTCAATGAATTGCCCATACCATAAGACATAGGAATAGAAGTGAGGCCATTCAAGTCCACTCCGCCAGTTAAATCATGGCTGATGGGCATTTCAACTCCACTTCCCTGCACTCTCCCCGTAGCCCTTGATTATAAGGCCATGAGACCATACAGGCAACCACAAAGTAGGGGAATCGATCTATGATGCCTCTCACAGCAGGGTGGTCTATAAAAAATAAATTCCTGTTGATTCATTCCCTTTATAATGGGTGGATGTCAACCGGCTTTCTGTCCTTATCTCCTTACAGTATTTGATAACTTCTAAAGATCTGTTCCATAAAAGTTACAATACATAAACTGAGTCTTTTAATAACCCTCACTTGAAACCTGGCCCTTCAAAATATTTACAGATGCATATTTATAAGTTAAATAGCTTTAAAAACTAATGATTCTATAAGTTGTCTAGGAACGTCCCCTACGATATAAAGTAACATTTGCAGATCACACTCTGCAAACATCATGTCTGACCAACATTTATCATGCTTTAATAACAGGCTTTTTAAAATAAAGATTTATATGGAATTTCTCCTCAAGGACTTAAAGCTGTAATTTTACCAAATTAAATATCCAAATAAGCATGTCAATAGCATAGATCTCATCTTCACAGATCCACTATAATTTCAGCCAATTTAGAAGAATACAAAATGTAGAACACAGGCTTCAATATCAAAGCATTAATAAACACCAGCATACTTAAGTGAATTATTGATCATAATCAGGTATAACATTCTTAAAATAAAAGATCAAAGTTTGATTGTTCTAATGATTTTCTATTAACATAGAAAGAAGCTGCAAATTTTCATTTGTGTCAAGCAAACAGAGAAAAACTAATGTTTCATTAAAATGTTCTGGTCATTAAAATGTGCTAAATGATGTTAATTCTGCAATATTAATTTTCATTTAGAAATGATTTCACAAATATCTGCTATACAGGTTCTAGTTATAAAATAAGTTTTGCCAAGTTACTAGTCAAAATAAATTTCAACTACATTAAAGATGAATTACACTCAGCATTTCAGTCTCAGAGGATAGAGAGCAAATCCTCATTAGTAGGCAAAAATGTCATGCAAAAACAAACTAGCTGTTCTGTCTTGTAAAATGGCAATGTCTATTTGTAGACTTCCGAATGCACCACCCTGAACATGACATTGCAACTTGTACAAATTTCGATCAGCAAGTTATTTCTAGAATTCAGCTTCTATACTGAATAATTAAGGCTCATGCTGTCTAGTGACTTAATGTGGCTAGAAGTTTATTCTTTTTCAAAACCATAATTCACTTGCAGCCCAGTCTGCTATTTCAATTCTAAAGTGACTAAATAAAGTGGGTTTTGACAAAATCTTACCTCATTTGTCAAGCAATTTCTTTCTAGTCTTGCATTCTTCCTTGTGCCTACAACCTTTTCATAGACTTGCATCTCAATGACACCAGAGGAACTAATCTATTTCTTCAACAGCATATGTGGAAAATCTCCAACTTCAGAGTTGTAACCCACAATCAACAATGCAGTACAAAACCCATAGGGAACATTCTGTGCAACATTTTCATAAATGAGACTACAGTTGCTTGCAAAGGAGGCCTGGGTTTACAGTCACGGAACTGCAGGGAGCCACTCAATTGGAGCAATCACAATTCATGTGACATCATTTTGTAGGACTCATATAACAGCTTCATACTTAAAAGTGTTAAGATTATATTGTGTAGCAATAAATTTAATGATGATCCTGAAACTAATTATAAAACTGTTGATCACAGGGGCTCTAAATAACAGCCCACACTGTCTCATCTGCTGCCTCACTGTGATGTGACAAGCCAGATGGCGAACAGGGCATTGAGAAAAGTGACAAGCAGGCTACAGAGGGCTGCAGCGAGGAGAGCAGAAAGTATGGTGTTGAGAAAGGCTGCAACAATGGGCTCACAATGATAGAGGCATCAGCGTCCTGTTCCAATGCAGTGTGGATACACAATGTCAGCAGCACTGATTTAATGATTCAGTGCACTGGAATGCAGTTAGGAGAAAGTATTTTTTCTTTAAAGACACATTTGATGATCAATTGTAAGAAAAAAGTTAGGGTCTTCATTTCCCTTTAGTCTTCAACTCAAAACAGCTGGCCAGTAAAACATCAAAGTACCTTCAAAACATACACTATAAAACACTAATAGCAATTCAATACTTGTGTCAAACAAATTTTATAGGTGACATATCCTAAATGTTACAAAAATAATACCAAAGACTAACTCCAGTTGTCAAAAATTAAGAAATAAATCCAAGTTCTGAACTTTTTTATTTATTCCTTTATGGGATGTGGCTGTTTGTTGACTCGGCCAGCATTTGTGGCTCATCTTGAACTGCTCTTAAATTAAATCTTTAGCTTAATTGGTGGTGAGCTGCCTTCTTGAACTGCTGCTGCTCACCTGGTCTGGGTGCACCACTTGAAGGTGTGGGGTCTGGAGGGATCTTGCGGGTGGTGATGGTGGTCCTCCCATGCATCTGCTCTTGACCCCTCTGCCCCCCAGATAGGTGGTAGAAGTTGTAGGTTTGGATGGTACTGCCAATAGAGGTTTGGTGAGTGAACCTTAAATGCGCAAACTGAAGCCACAGTAGTGGTGATGGGAGAAGCAAAATGTTTGGTGGTGTATAGAGGGCTCACTCAGTGGGATAATATTTCCTGGTGATAATGGGTACGGCAGATGCTAGAGAATTCAAGATAACAAAGTGTGAAGCTGGATGAACACAGCAGGCCAAGCAGCATCTCAAGAGCACAAAAGCTGACGTTTCGGGCCTAGGCCCTTAATCAGAGGTGTCATCAGAAGCTCTCTGATGAAGGGTCTCAGCCCGAAACATCAGCTTTTGTGCTCCTGAGATGCTGCTTGGCCTGCTGTGTTCATCCAGCTTCACACTTTGTTATCTAATATTTCCTGGTGTTGAGCTTCTTAAGCATCGTTGGAACTATATTCATTCCGACTTGTAGATGGTGAATAGGATTTGAGGATTCAGGAGGAGTTATGTGCACAGAGTTTCCAGATTCTGATCCATTACACAATTCAATACAATACAAAACAATACAGTGCAGGAACAGGCCCTGTAACCCACCATATCTGCACTGGTTCATAGAACATTAGAACATTCTATGTTCTATAGCCAAATTAGGGGCACTTGGACTGTCCTAGGATAAGCATATGGATGATGGGATAGTATTTGGGGAGGGGCTTAGATTAGTTCACAGGTCAGCGCATCATCGAGGGCCGAAGGGCCTGTTCTGTACTATATTGTTCTTAGTTCTATTACAGTGCAGTACAGGCCCTTCGGCCCTTGATGTTGCACCAACCTGTGAAACCAAACTGAAGCCCATCTAACCTACACTATTCCCTGATCATCCATATATTTTTCCAATGATCATTTAAATACTCTTAAAGTTGGTGAGTCTACTACTGTTGCAGGCAGGGCATTCCACGCCCTTATTACTCCCTGAGTAAAGAGCCTACCTCTGACATCTGTCCTGTATCGATCACCCGTCAATTTAATGCTACGTCCACTTGTGATAGCTGTCACCACCCGAGGAAAAAGGCTCTCACTGTCCACCCTATCTAATCCTCTGATCATCTCGTATGTCTCTATTAAGTCACCCCTTAACCTTCTTCTTTCGAACTAAAACAGCCTCAAGTCCCTCAGCCTTTCCTCATGAGACCTTCCCTCCATATCAGGCAACATCCTGGTAAATCTCCTCTGCACCCTTTCCAATGCTTCCACATCCTTCCTATAATGTGGCATATTATGTCCAAAAAGACATTTGATAAGTATCAGTGCATAACACTGAAGTTTAAATGCAATCACCTCTTATTTTATCACATTACAACAGATTAAATTGCTCATTTCCTTCACACTCTTCTCAAGGTACCATCATCCGAGGGATCAGGCTGGTAACACTGCTTCGCATTGTCTCTATGACAAAGGAGATCGTTCCTAATCTTTACTTAGGCCCGCTAATTATTGTTCATGTGTGGTTCTATTCCTCTGTTTGCCTCCAGTTCATGCGCACTCAAGGAACATCTTAAACGTTGCTCACCTGCCTGCTTCCACTACCTCCACTGGTGGTGCATTCCAGGCAACCAACACCTCTCTATATGAAAACTTTTCCCTGCACTTTCCCCCTCTCACCTTGAACCTGTGTTCTCTTGTGCCCTCTTCCACCCTGGGATAAAGCCTCTGACTATCCAGCCTATCTTATTCCTACCTATGGCTTCCCACATAAGTGTGATAGTCAAGGCGGCATAACACATCTTCCTCCTCAGGCAACTCAGGAAATTTGACATGTCCATAAGGTCCCTCAGCAACTTCTACAGGTGCACTATTGAAAGCATACTGTATGGCCTGGCATGGCAACTGCTCTGCCCAGGACCGCAAGAAACTACAGAAGGTGGTGTGCATAGCCCACGCCATCACGGAAGGCAACCTTCCATCTACGGATTCTATTTATGCGGAAATGCAGTCAAAGACCAATTGCACCCTGGTAATGATCTCCTATAACCTCTTTCGTCAGGCAGAAGATACAGAAACCTGAACACATGCAAGTTAGTTCAGGAACAGCTTCTTTCCAGCTGTTATCAGACTGCTGAATGGATTCTAGGCTCAAATAATGTAACACGCAATGTAACCTGTATGCCTCTAAGACTATTTAATCTATACGTCCTTCACTTGCTGTAATCTGCCTGTGCCACTCGTAAACAAAGCTTTTCACTATATTCCGGTACATGTGACAATAAAATTACTCTGCTTTAATGACCCTTAAGTGTCCCCTCAGCCTTCATCTTTTCAGTGAAAGACAGAGTTTATCCAACCTGTCTTCATAACTAAAACTCTTCAGACCAAGCAACAATCTGGTAAACCTTCTCTGTAGCATGTCCAAAGCACTCACACCCTTCTGGTTGCACGGCGACCAGAAGTGCATGCAATATCCCAAATGTGGCCTAACTAAACTTTTGTATAGCTGTAACACAATTTGCCAACTTTTGTGCACCTGAATGCAGAGTTCCCTCTATGTCATTGCTCCTAGAGGTTCTCCATTTATTGTATAATTTGTACTTGAATTTGATCTTCCAAAATGCATCACTTTGCATTTGTCCAGATTAAACTCCATCTGCCACTTCTCTGCCTAAATTTGCAATCTATCTGCATCCTGCTGTGCTCTTAGACAATCCTCCTCACTGAATGCAACTCCACCAATTTTGGCATCATCTGCAAACTTACTGATCAGACTACCTACATTTTCCTCTATACTTTTTAATATATATTATAAACAACAAAGGTCCTGGCACAGATCCCTGCAGAACACCACTAGTTACTGATCTCCATTCTTAAAAGCACCGTTCCACTGCTACTCTATGTCTTCTATGTCCAAGCCAGTTTTATATCGATCTTGACACTCGCCCTCGATCCCACGAGACTCTACTCTCTATATCCGCCTCTCATGAGTTACCTTATCAAATGCCTTACTAAAGTGCATCTAGACAACACCCATTACCCTTCCCTCATCAAAAATCTCAAATCAAATTGGTCAGACATGACCTTCCCTGCACAAACCCATGCTGCTTATCATGAACAAGTCTATTCACATTTGGAAGCTAATCAATCATGTCTCATTATCTTCTCCAACAGCTTTCCTATCACTGATGTCAGGTTCACCGTCCTGTAATTATCTGGATTGTCTCTGCTTCCCATCTTAAAGGAACAAAACTGGCCATTCTTCAGTCCTCTGGAACCTCATCTGAGGCCAAAGAGGATGCAAAGAGGCCTCAGCTATTTCCTCTCTTGACTCCTAGACTATCCTGGGAGAGTTCCCAACCAGCTTTGGAGAATTGTTCATCTTAATATGTTTCAAGACAGCCAACACTTCCTCCTCTGTTCTGTTGGCCTCCCTGAGAATATTCTCACACCTTTCCCTAACCTCAACATCACTCACGTTCCTCTCTTTGATGAATACAGATGTAATGTACTCATTAAAGATCTCATCCATTTCCTGTGGTTCCACACAACCTCCCTCCTTTATCCTTGTGTGGGTCTACTCTTTCCCTAGCTACCCACCTGCTCCTAATATTCGTATAAAAAGCCGTGAGATTCCTCTTAACCCTGCTGGACACAAGTTTAAAAGCCCCCTGTGGCCCTCCCACTTCCCCATTTGACTTCTTTCCTACTTTCTCTATATTCTTTAAGGACCTTGATTTTAGTTGCCTCGACCTTAGGTATGCTTTGTTTTGAACTAAGCTGATAATTTCTCCCATCATCCAAGGTTCTCAAATCTTGCCATTCCTGTCCTTGATTTTCACAGGAACATGCCTGTCCTGCACTCTGACTGGTCTTTAAAAGACTCTCACATGTCAGATTTGAATTTACTCTCAAACAGCTGTTCCAATCCACATTCTCCAATTTTTGCCTAATTCGGTTATATTTGGCCTTCTGCCAGTTTAGCAACTTCATCTGATAGCCACTCTGGTACTTAGCCATAAGGAATGAAAAACCTGTGGAATTATGGTCACTATTCCTCAAATGCTCCCACACCGAAACTTCGATCACCTGGCCAGACACATTTCCCAATACTAGATTCAGTACAGCTTCCTCCCTTGTTGGACTATCCACATACTGTTTCAAAAAACTCTCCTGGGCACATCTGACAAAATGTTTCCCCATCCAACCCATAGGACTAATGGAGGTCTAGTCAAAACAGCTGAAGTTAAAATCACCCACAACAACGCTGTTACTTTCACATCTTTCCACAATTTGTACGCATATCTCTTTTCTCTATTTCCCCGATGGCAGCTGGGTGCATTGTGATTTTACCCTTCTATTCCTGAGCTCTACCCATTATGCCTCACTGAAAGATCCCTCTAGGGGGCCCTCCCTCAACACAGCTGTGATTTGATCCCTGATCAGTAATGCAACATTACCCCACCCCGACCTCTTTTGCTCCCTCCTCTGTCTCATCCAAAACATTGACATCCTGGAATGTTAAGTTCCCAACCCTGTCCGTTTTTCAGCCATGTCTGTATGGTAGCAAAAATAACTGCCACGCATTAATCCAGGCTAAAGCAATTGTTGTCGCCACGGCGTTTGCAGTTAGTCTAGTTCAGCTTTTGGTGAATAACAAACCCTAGAATGCTGTTAGTTGAGAATTAGGGATGTTAATCCCATTGAATATCACAGAGTTAGTTACATTCTCTCTTGTTCAAAACAGTCATTAATTGACACTTGTTCAGCATGAACGTTACTGGTTACTCATCAACCCAAGCCTGCATACTAGACAGAGAAAAAAATCATGGCTGGAGAAATTTAGCAGGTCTAGGCAGAAAGCAGTTCCTATAGTCTGGTGACTCTTCATCAGATCTGTTCGCAGCTAGGAAGAAGTGATATTTATGCTGAAGCTGCAGAGTTTTTGGGGAGGGTGGAGTCCTGAGATGGAGACATGAAAGGGGTAGGCAGACAAAGAGATTGTGGATAGCAGGTCACAATAGGGGAAAAGCCAAATAAGTGATAGGAAGAGCTGAGAATAGAATAGCATGAGTGAGCTGTACTGAATGCAAACCAACTAGTGTGATAACAGGCTGAGGAGTACTTCAGAATAGGTGATTGGGGTAAAAGCACAACACTAAATGTTAAAATATTATGGGGTGTCAGGTGAGAAAAAAACCATGGAAGGATTGAATCAGGCTCTAATGTTACTGTACTCGACGTTCAGTCCTAGAGCCAGTAGGGTCCCCAAGCAGAAACTGAGGTCTCGTCCTCTGAGCTTACACTGCGGCTCACTGGAGCACTGCAGGAGGCATGCAACAGGACATGTTGGCCAGGGAGATGGTGGTACTTGGAAGTGGCAGGCAACTGGAAACCTGTGATCATGGAATGGATTCCTTATATGAAGCAGAATGTGAGTATGTCTAGTCCAAGTACCTGTGAGAGTTGGTGGGTTTATACAGTCTATATTAGTGGCCAGCCTAACCACACAAATGGGAATAGAAGTCGAGAAAGGCAAGAGAATTGTCAGAGATGGGTCAAGTGAATGTTAGGGCTGTATGGAAGTTAGAAGGAAATTGATAAATTTACTGGTTCACAACAAGAGAAAGAAGTAGCACAGAGTATGACATCTATGTACCAGAAAAAACCATATTGGCAACGCCGGCAGGGTAGGCATTCTGGCTCCTGAGCCCATCCGGTCCAGGTGGCCACTTCTTCCCTTACCCTTTTTGTTTCCTATTTCTTTTGTTATCTTCCAGCTGGTTGTGGCATCAATGAGAGAAGCGACCAGACTGGGTTTCATAGTGAAGTAGTGGCCTGACGTGGCAGTAGAGCCAGGGACTCCTGGATGTGATGGGCCTGGAGTGGGGACTCCAGGTGTCAGCGAGGTGATGGCTGAAGCAGTGATGTAGTGGTATGCTCATAGAGGTGACTCCAGGCATTGTGGAAATTACAGTATCAATGGAGCCAGGGATTCCTGGTTGTGATAGGCCCAGAGCTAGGGTCTCCTGATTGTCAGTAAGGCGGCAGTGGAACTGGGGCTACTGGCTGCATGGCAAGTGTCGGTCCAGCACAAGATCTGGCATGGTAGGCCAGTCAGCAGGGTTGGCTCAATGCTGAAGAGATAGTACCAAGATTGTGGCAAGGGTATTGTTCGTTGATTGGTTCAGGGCTCAGCATTCATGGTGGAGGCAGACTGAAGATGTATTTTCTTTAGGCTTTGTTGTTTCATTCTTGAAGCATTCAAATGATGCCAGATCATGGTGACAGTTTAAGCTTTCACTGTATTTTACCGTGTTCGTCATCGTAGAGTAGAAGTGACAATAAATCATCATTCATTCCATGAATTGTGAGGAAGGACCTGAGCAGGACTGGAACAAGGAATGTCACACATACTCCAGAAAGTTAGGTACAACACAGTCCATGCACACCTTTGATCAGAAGAAAGTGAAAAGAATTAAAGAAGAAGTTGTTTAAATGAAGATGAGCCTGACCAGGCAAAGGAGGAAGATGTGGACCAGTTCAATCCTTTTTTTTCCCCAGGAAGAAGCGGAGGGATCTGACACCATCCTGAGGGGAGTAAATGTGTAAAGGGATTTCATGCCCATGGTGAAGAGACAGCGGCTGAAATCTGCAAACAGGAAATTTCAAAACTCATATTCAGTGTCATAAAAATCACACGAGTGGGAGGGAAAAAAAAGTCGAGGTAGAAAGAAATAAGTTTCTTGGGGCAGGAAAAAAATGGGTCTGCCCTGGTAGCGATGTTTGTAGATGTTGGGGAGAAGACAGAAGGCGGCTGAATGGGTTTCGGGGACTATGAGCTTGAACACTGCCTGAGCGAGATCATCAGATGAGATTAGGTTGGTCTCAGTTGTGACCTGATGCTCAATGGTGAGTCATGGTCTCGGGGGACGTAGGAGGCACTTGAGAGCTATCGCTCAGACACCACAATGACGGGCTCAGTAAAGCAGACAACAGCACCAACACTGTTGGCAAATGAATGACACCGAGGTTCGGATCTAAGTGCACAGAGTGCAGACAGCTCAGAGGGAGAATACATTTGAATGGGGGGAGTGGGGGGAGACAGGGCGAGAGAGGCAGAGACAGCGCGAGGGAGAGACAGAGACAGAGACAGCGCGAGGGAGCGAGACAGAGACAGCGCGAGAGAGCGAGACAGAGACAGCGCGAGAGAGCGAGACAGAGACAGCGCGAGAGAGCGAGACAGAGACAGCGCGAGAGAGCGAGACAGAGACAGCGCGAGAGAGCGAGACAGAGACAGCGCGAGAGAGCGAGACAGAGACAGCGCGAGAGAGCGAGACAGAGACAGCGCGAGAGAGCGAGACAGAGACAGCGCGAGAGAGCGAGACAGAGACAGCGCGAGAGAGCGAGACAGAGACAGCGCGAGAGAGCGAGACAGAGACAGCGCGAGAGAGCGAGACAGAGACAGCGCGAGAGAGCGAGACAGAGACAGCGCGAGAGAGCGAGACAGAGACAGCGCGAGAGAGCGAGACAGAGACAGCGCGAGAGAGCGAGACAGAGACAGCGCGAGAGAGCGAGACAGAGACAGCGCGAGAGAGCGAGACAGAGACAGCGCGAGAGAGCGAGACAGAGACAGCGCGAGAGAGCGAGACAGAGACAGCGCGAGAGAGCGAGACAGAGACAGCGCGAGAGAGCGAGACAGAGACAGCGCGAGAGAGCGAGACAGAGACAGCGCGAGAGAGCGAGACAGAGACAGCGCGAGAGAGCGAGACAGAGACAGCGCGAGAGAGCGAGACAGAGACAGCGCGAGAGAGCGAGACAGAGACAGCGCGAGAGAGCGAGACAGAGACAGCGCGAGAGAGCGAGACAGAGACAGCGCGAGAGAGCGAGACAGAGACAGCGCGAGAGAGCGAGACAGAGACAGCGCGAGAGAGCGAGACAGAGACAGCGCGAGAGAGCGAGACAGAGACAGCGCGAGAGAGCGAGACAGAGACAGCGCGAGAGAGCGAGAAAGAGACAGCGCGAGAGAGCGAGAAAGAGACAGCGCGAGAGAGCGAGACAGAGACAGCGCGAGAGAGCGAGACAGAGACAGCGCGAGAGGGAGCGAGACAGAGACAGCGCGAGAGGGAGCGAGACAGAGACAGCGCGAGAGGGAGCGAGAGAGAGACAGCGCGAGAGGGAGCGAGAGAGAGACAGCGCGAGAGGGAGCGAGAGAGAGACAGCGCGAGAGGGAGCGAGAGAGAGGGAGCGAGAGAGGGAGAGAGAGAGAGACAGCGCGCGAGGGAGAGAGAGCGACAGCGCGCGAGGGAGAGAGAGAGACAGCGCGCGAGGGAGAGACAGAGACAGCGCGCGAGGGAGAGAGAGAGACAGCGCGCGAGGGAGAGAGAGAGACAGCGCGCGAGGGAGAGAGAGAGACAGCGCGCGAGGGAGAGAGAGAGACAGCGCGCGAGGGAGAGAGAGAGACAGCGCGCGAGGGAGAGAGAGAGACAGCGCGCGAGGGAGAGAGAGAGACAGCGCGCGAGGGAGAGAGAGAGACAGCGCGCGAGGGAGAGAGAGAGACAGCGCGCGAGGGAGAGAGAGAGACAGCGCGCGAGGGAGAGACAGAGAGAGCGCGAGGGAGAGACAGAGAGAGCGCGAGGGAGAGACAGAGAGAGCGCGAGGGAGAGACAGAGAGAGCGCGAGGGAGGGAGAGAGAGAGAGAGCGCGAGGGAGAGACAGAGAGAGCGCGAGGGAGAGACAGAGAGAGCGCGAGGGAGAGACAGAGAGACGGCGCGCGAGGGAGAGAGAGAGACGGCGCGCGGGGGAGAGAGAGAGACGGCGCGCGGGGGAGAGAGAGAGACGGCGCGCGGGGGAGAGAGAGAGACGGCGCGCGGGGGAGAGAGAGAGACGGCGCGCGGGGGAGAGAGAGAGACGGCGCGCGGGGGAGAGAGAGAGACGGCGCGCGGGGGAGAGAGAGAGACGGCGCGCGGGGGAGAGAGAGAGACGGCGCGCGGGGGAGAGAGAGAGACGGCGCGCGGGGGAGAGAGAGAGACGGCGCGCGGGGGAGAGAGAGAGACGGCGCGCGGGGGAGAGAGAGAGACGGCGCGCGGGGGAGAGAGAGAGACGGCGCGCGGGGGAGAGAGAGAGACGGCGCGCGGGGGAGAGAGAGAGACGGCGCGCGAGGGAGAGACAGAGACGGCGCGCGAGGGAGAGACAGAGACGGCGCGCGAGGGAGAGACAGAGACGGCGCGCGAGGGAGAGACAGAGACGGCGCGCGAGGGAGAGACAGAGACGGCGCGCGAGGGAGAGACAGAGACGGCGCGCGAGGGAGAGACAGAGACGGCGCGCGAGGGAGAGACAGAGACGGCGCGCGAGGGAGAGACAGAGACGGCGCGCGAGGGAGAGACAGAGACGGCGCGCGAGGGAGAGACAGAGACGGCGCGCGAGGGAGAGACAGAGACGGCGCGCGAGGGAGAGACAGAGACGGCGCGCGAGGGAGAGACAGAGACGGCGCGCGAGGGAGAGACAGAGACGGCGCGCGAGGGAGAGACAGAGACGGCGCGCGAGGGAGAGACAGAGACGGCGCGCGAGGGAGAGACAGAGACGGCGCGCGAGGGAGAGACAGAGACGGCGCGCGAGGGAGAGACAGAGACGGCGCGCGAGGGAGAGACAGAGACGGCGCGCGAGGGAGAGACAGAGACGGCGCGCGAGGGAGAGACAGAGACGGCGCGCGAGGGAGAGACAGAGACGGCGCGCGAGGGAGAGACAGAGACGGCGCGCGAGGGAGAGACAGAGACGGCGCGCGAGGGAGAGACAGAGACGGCGCGCGAGGGAGAGACAGAGACGGCGCGCGAGGGAGAGACAGAGACGGCGCGCGAGGGAGAGACAGAGACGGCGCGCGAGGGAGAGACAGAGACGGCGCGCGAGGGAGAGACAGAGACGGCGCGCGAGGGAGAGACAGAGACGGCGCGCGAGGGAGAGACAGAGACGGCGCGCGAGGGAGAGACAGAGACGGCGCGCGAGGGAGAGACAGAGACGGCGCGCGAGGGAGAGACAGAGACGGCGCGCGAGGGAGAGACAGAGACGGCGCGCGAGGGAGAGACAGAGACGGCGCGCGAGGGAGAGACAGAGACGGCGCGCGAGGGAGAGACAGAGACGGCGCGCGAGGGAGAGACAGAGACGGCGCGCGAGGGAGAGACAGAGACGGCGCGCGAGGGAGAGACAGAGACGGCGCGCGAGGGAGAGACAGAGACGGCGCGCGAGGGAGAGACAGAGACGGCGCGCGAGGGAGAGACAGAGACGGCGCGCGAGGGAGAGACAGAGACGGCGCGCGAGGGAGAGACAGAGACGGCGCGCGAGGGAGAGACAGAGACGGCGCGCGAGGGAGAGACAGAGACGGCGCGCGAGGGAGAGACAGAGACGGCGCGCGAGGGAGAGACAGAGACGGCGCGCGAGGGAGAGAGAGTGACGGCGCGCGAGGGAGAGAGAGTGACAGCGCGAGCGAGAGAGAGTGACAGCGCGAGCGAGAGAGAGTGACAGCGCGAGCGAGAGAGAGTGACAGCGCGAGCGAGAGAGAGTGACAGCGCGAGCGAGAGAGAGTGACAGCGCGAGCGAGAGTGACAGCGCGAGCGAGAGTGACAGCGCGAGAGAGAGAGAGTGACAGCGCGAGCGAGAGAGAGGGACAGCGCGAGCGAGAGAGAGGGACAGCGCGAGCGAGAGAGAGTGACAGCGCGAGCGAGAGAGAGTGACAGCGCGAGCGAGAGAGAGTGACAGCGCGAGCGAGAGAGAGTGACAGCGCGAGCGAGAGTGACAGCGCGAGCGAGAGTGACAGCGCGAGAGAGAGAGAGTGACAGCGCGAGCGAGCGAGAGTGACAGCGAGAGAGAGAGAGCGAGAGTGACAGCGCGAGCGAGAGTGACAGCGCGAGCGAGCGAGAGTGACAGCGCGAGCGAGCGAGAGTGACAGCGCGAGCGAGAGAGAGTGACAGCGCGAGCGAGAGAGAGTGACAGCGCGAGCGAGAGAGAGTGACAGCGCGAGCGAGAGAGAGTGACAGCGCGAGCGAGAGAGAGTGACAGCGCGAGCGAGAGAGAGTGACAGCGCGAGCGAGAGTGACAGCGCGAGCGAGAGAGAGTGACAGCGCGAGCGAGAGAGAGTGACAGCGCGAGCGAGAGAGAGTGACAGCGCGAGCGTGAGAGAGTGACAGCGCGAGCGAGAGAGAGTGACAGCGCGAGCGAGAGAGAGTGACAGCGCGAGCGAGAGAGAGTGACAGCGCGAGCGAGAGAGAGTGACAGCGCGAGCGAGAGAGAGTGACAGCGCGAGCGAGAGAGAGTGACAGCGCGAGCGAGAGTGACAGCGCGAGAGAGAGAGTGACAGCGCGAGCGAGAGAGAGTGACAGCGCGAGCGAGAGAGAGTGACAGCGCGAGCGAGAGAGAGTGACAGCGCGAGCGAGAGAGAGTGACAGCGCGAGCGAGAGAGAGTGACAGCGCGAGCGAGAGAGAGTGACAGCGCGAGCGAGAGAGAGTGACAGCGCGAGCGAGAGAGAGTGACAGCGCGAGCGAGAGAGAGTGACAGCGCGAGCGAGAGAGAGTGACAGCGCGAGCGAGAGAGAGTGACAGCGCGAGCGAGAGAGAGTGACAGCGCGAGCGAGAGAGAGTGACAGCGCGAGCGAGAGTGACAGCGCGAGCGAGAGAGAGTGACAGCGCGAGCGAGAGAGAGTGACAGCGCGAGCGAGAGAGAGTGACAGCGCGAGCGAGAGAGAGTGACAGCGCGAGCGAGAGAGTGTGACAGCGCGAGCGAGAGAGTGTGACAGCGCGAGCGAGAGAGTGTGACAGCGCGAGCGAGAGAGAGTGACAGCGCGAGCGAGAGAGAGTGACAGCGCGAGCGAGAGAGAGTGACAGCGCGAGCGAGAGAGAGTGACAGCGCGAGAGAGAGTGACAGCGCGAGAGAGAGTGACAGCGCGAGAGAGAGTGACAGCGCGAGCGAGAGAGAGTGACAGCGCGAGCGAGAGTGAGTGACAGCGCGAGCGAGAGAGAGTGACAGCGCGAGCGAGAGAGAGTGACAGCGCGAGCGAGAGAGAGTGACAGCGCGAGCGAGAGAGAGTGACAGCGCGAGCGAGAGAGAGTGACAGCGCGAGCGAGAGAGAGTGACAGCGCGAGCGAGAGAGAGTGACAGCGCGAGCGAGAGAGAGTGACAGCGCGAGCGAGAGAGAGTGACAGCGCGAGCGAGAGAGAGTGACAGCGCGAGCGAGAGAGAGTGACAGCGCGAGCGAGAGAGAGTGACAGCGCGAGAGAGAGTGACAGCGAGAGAGAGAGAGAGTGACAGCGAGAGAGAGAGAGAGAGTGACAGCGAGAGAGAGAGAGAGTGACAGCGAGAGAGAGAGAGTGACAGCGCGAGAGAGAGAGTGACAGCGCGAGAGAGAGAGTGACAGCGCGAGCGAGAGAGACAGCGCGAGCGAGAGTGACAGCGCGAGCGAGAGTGACAGCGCGAGCGAGAGTGACAGCGCGAGCGAGAGTGACAGCGCGAGCGAGAGAGAGTGACAGCGCGAGCGAGAGAGAGTGACAGCGCGAGAGAGAGTGACAGCGCGAGAGAGAGTGACAGCGCGAGAGAGAGAGAGTGACAGCGCGAGCGAGAGAGAGTGACAGCGCGAGCGAGAGAGAGTGACAGCGCGAGCGAGAGACAGTGACAGCGCGAGCGAGAGAGAGTGACAGCGCGAGCGAGAGAGAGTGACAGCGCGAGCGAGAGTGACAGCGCGAGAGAGAGTGACAGCGAGAGAGAGAGAGAGTGACAGCGAGAGAGAGAGAGTGACAGCGCGAGAGAGAGTGACAGCGCGAGAGAGAGTGACAGCGCGAGCGAGAGTGACAGCGCGAGCGAGAGAGACAGCGCGAGCGAGAGAGACAGCGCGAGCGAGAGAGACAGCGCGAGCGAGAGTGACAGCGCGAGCGAGCGAGAGTGACAGCGCGAGCGAGAGAGAGTGACAGCGCGAGCGAGAGAGAGTGACAGCGCGAGCGAGAGAGAGTGACAGCGCGAGAGAGAGAGAGAGTGACAGCGAGAGAGAGAGAGAGAGTGACAGCGAGAGAGAGAGAGAGAGTGACAGCGCGAGAGAGAGTGAGTGACAGCGCGAGCGAGAGAGAGTGACAGCGCGAGAGAGAGTGACAGCGCGAGAGAGAGTGACAGCGCGAGCGAGAGTGACAGCGCGAGCGAGAGTGACAGCGCGAGCGAGAGTGACAGCGCGAGCGAGAGAGAGTGACAGCGCGAGCGAGAGAGAGTGACAGCGCGAGCGAGAGAGAGTGACAGCGCGAGCGAGAGAGAGTGACAGCGCGAGCGAGCGAGAGTGACAGCGCGAGCGAGCGAGAGTGACAGCGCGAGCGAGAGTGACAGCGCGAGCGAGAGTGACAGCGCGAGCGAGAGAGAGTGACAGCGCGAGCGAGAGAGAGTGACAGCGAGAGAGAGAGAGAGACAGCGAGAGAGAGAGTGACAGCGAGAGAGAGAGTGACAGCGAGAGAGAGAGTGACAGCGAGAGAGAGAGAGTGACAGCGCGAGCGAGAGTGACAGCGCGAGCGAGAGTGACAGCGCGAGCGAGAGTGACAGCGCGAGCGAGAGAGAGTGACAGCGCGAGCGAGAGAGAGTGACAGCGCGAGCGAGAGAGAGTGACAGCGCGAGCGAGAGTGACAGCGCGAGCGAGAGTGACAGCGCGAGCGAGAGAGAGTGACAGCGCGAGCGAGAGTGACAGCGCGAGCGAGAGAGAGTGACAGCGCGAGCGAGAGAGAGTGACAGCGCGAGCGAGAGAGAGTGACAGCGCGAGCGAGAGAGAGTGACAGCGCGAGCGAGAGTGACAGCGCGAGAGAGAGAGAGAGTGACAGCGAGAGAGAGAGAGAGTGACAGCGAGAGAGAGAGAGAGTGACAGCGCGAGAGAGAGAGAGTGACAGCGCGAGAGAGAGAGAGTGACAGCGAACGAGAGAGAGAGACAGCGAACGAGAGAGAGAGACAGCGAACGAGAGAGAGAGACAGCGAACGAGAGAGAGAGACAGCGAACGAGAGAGAGACAGACAGATAGCGAGAGCGGGAGAGAGCGATATAGCGAGAGCGGGAGAGAACGATATAGCGAGAGCGGGAGAGAACGATATAGCGAGAGCGGGAGAGAGCGATATAGCGAGAGCGGGAGAGAGCGATATAGCGAGAGCGGGAGAGAGCGATATAGCGAGAGCGGGAGAGAGCGATATAGCGAGAGCGGGAGAGAGGGGCTCAGCAGAAGTTCAAAGAACAAGATTCCATTTTCTACGTGGAGATCCCTGCAGCCTCTAGGACTCAACATTGAGTACAATAACCTTACAGCCTGTTCCAATCTTGGTTTTTTTGCTACCCACCCCACACCGGGCACTGTTATGACACCAATTCTCACATATTTCTAGGCCTCTTATCACATGACATGGGTTGCAATCAGTACATTTCACCCATCTTCACCCACATTTTAGCCTTGGTGATCACATTCATTTTTTCTTCTGTCCTGGCCTGCTGTCCATGATTTCCCTGTTTACCTACCCTTTTACATCTCTATCTGTCTCTGGGTCCATCTCCACTTATCCATTCACGTCCCCACAACACCCACCCTCCCCCAACTCCAGCCTCAGTATAAATATCAGTTTTCCTAGCTGCTGGTATGGAGTTAGAGGATTGGCCACAATCATACTGAACATCGAAGCATGCTCTAACATCCCAATGGCCCACTTCTGCCCCTATTTTCTACACCTCTTTGCAATAAAGTCAGGAACTGAGTGGCCCTTGCAGAACATTAACTGAGCATCAGTGGGCAGTTTATCGCTGCGTACAAACTGCTTAACCACAACACCTTCCATCAAAGAGTGTCAAGATGTTTACACCGCAGAAAAATGTCCTTCAGACCACTGAGTCCATGCCAGACAAAAATAACCACCTAACTGTTCTAAATCAATTTTTGTTATACACCTTTTATAATTAGATTCTTAATTCCAAATTTTTTTAAATATATAAATTTCAGTTCTACCATCTGTCATGGGCAGATTCAAACCAGAAAATTACCTGCACATGGTCTGACCACATTTGGAGTATAGTGTTCATTTCTAGCCATCTTATTTAAAAAAGATTTGCCAGGATCATCACAGGGGTTTTAGATACAAGGTGGGATGAGACAAATGAGCTTATTCTCATTGGAGCAGAAAAGATTAAGAGATGGCCTTATTGAGGTGTTGAAAATTATGAACAATTTTGACAGGGTAGAAGTGGATATTTGGTTTCCACTGCTTATTATGACAGTGACCAGACATCACAACATGAAGACTGTCAGCAAGAGTTAGGAGTGAGATGAAGAGAAACTTCTTCACTCAGAGTTGTTAGAATTTGGAATATGCTGCCTGGAAGAATGGTGGTAGAGATGGTCCCATGAGAGTTTTCAAGAGTGACAGATACATATATTTGAGAGAGATGAACTTTGAAGGCTATGGATACAGGGCTGGAGAATGAGGCTAACTTGGTAGCTCTTTTGGAAGCCAGTACAGATGTGCGTCGAATGGCCTCCTTCTGTACTATATAATTCTATGACTATTTCTGGATTAATTGTCTAGTAATTATACCACTAAGATATAGTCTCCATTACTTTGCTTACGATTAAGATGAGACTGACATGGTGCGAGTTGGCTAAGTTGGATCTGTCATACCTTTTCTGTCAACAGGACATACCCAGGTAATTTCATTTGTTGAGTAGATGCCAGTGTTGTAGCTGTAATGGATCAGCTAGGTGTGCAATTAGTGTCAGAGGATTTTTTCAAGAGTATTGCGTCACTGTTACAGTATCTGGTGTCATCAAATGTTTCTTGATATCTTTTAAGTCCGATAACAGTAACACCCAGACACAGAACTGGGTACACAAGTGGCACTTCAACTCTGCGCATGGCAGTGATCCTCCTGTGAATGAAAACAAACCCTGAAGGACATATATAGAGTCTTTTAAACCAAAGATAGTCAGCATGGACTTGAGAACATTGAGTCTGACAAATTTGATTATTCTGAGAAAACTAATGAGAGGTGGATTTGATGTCCTCTATATGAATTTTAGCAAGGGTATTTGTCAAGATCCTGCATGGCAGGCTGATTATAAAAATAAAAGATGCATATAATCTAAAAGGAAAATGGATTCAAATTGAGCTCAGCAGCAGTAAGCAAAAGGTAATGGTCGATGGGTCTCTTTGTGATCGCAAAGCAGTTGGATCTAACCAGGCTCTGTATTGGGTCCCTGTTTTTTGTAATATGTATGTCGTTTATTTCAGCCAAAGTATATGAGGCATGATCAAGTAGTTTAGAAATGATCTAAAAAGTTGGATGAATAGTTGGCTTTGGGGGGAAAAAAAAACAGCTTTTCAGCGACTGCACCAGGTGGGTGCAAAAGAGACAAAATGGAATTCTATAACAGAAGTGGGAGGTAATGGATCATGGGACGATAATAAAGCTTTTTAAAAAATGGTGTAATGCTGAAAAGCACAAGGGAGCATGTCCGCAGGTATCGCTATCAGTAATGTGAATTTTGAGTAGATCTGTTCAGGTTTTTCTTTCTTCAGTAACCGGAAGGTCATTTGGAACATTTGAGTAAATCTACCAAAGCATGTGACTTCAGTCAACTGTCTACTAGGATGCCTCATTAATGTCAAGGTAACTGATGAAGTCATTGAATTTTTATGACATACAGGCAAGCAGATCTGGGACAGCTAGTTTTTGAGTTTAGTTGAGAATTATCTTACAATTCAGGTGAAAAGTTTCACCAGAGCAGAACGGTTTTTGTTTATGAAGTCTCCAAGATGAGAAAATGGGTGTAGAAGTTTTCAAAATGTCAGAACTGAGAAATGGTTTAGGTTGTTGGAGCTGCAGAGGAGATCCTTGGCCATCAAGGCTGGAAAAGTAAATGAGATAAAGAATGACAGAGTCAAAATAAGTGAGGTATTTCATTAGATTTGAGTATATGGAAAGGATATCATGAGTAAAAGGGTTGAATTGTTCTTAATGGTCAGAATAAGAACTTTATAAACTGTGTAACATACATAGTTCTTTTTTCCCTTTCATGTTATAAAACTTGTGTTCTTTTCTTTAAGAACTTTGGCACCTTTGCGTGAACATGTTCGGTGGTTAACCACCACAGGAACCAACAGCAAAAGTTAAACTTACAATCTATCAGTCCCAGGGATTTTCCTTGCCTAGTGTTCCCATCAGCTGAGATAATAAACTAAGAATTATTCTAATTGTCCTTCTGTTAAGACAGCTTTGTTTCAGACAGACTTCATGTGATGAATATACAAGTTTCAATTAAAATCTCCTCTGGACTATTCATGAGACAGCTTATTGACAAATTGTCTCAATTAGGTCTTCAAGGAGAACAAGAAGTCATGCAAATAAATTTACGTAAGGAAAAAAAATAGAATAATGCTTACGGGAATTGAGTTAAAATCATTAATAGAGTTTACTTACCAATTCTCTTCTAAGCTGAATGAAGAATTGTTTGCATTTAAATGATATTTTTACAATCTTCAACCTGCGTTCAAGATGATAGTTAGCATTAGCAATAATTCAAAGTGTCTTGAGAAATTTCATTCATTAACTTTAACATATAAAAAAACTATTCAGACCTTTTACAGTCTCATGATATTCTAAAGTGTATTAACTAGTTAATTACTTTCGAAGTGTTAGAAACTTCTCACCTGAATGGCTGTAAATGGGGAGAGGTGTGTGTGCAGCAGGGCCTGGGCATCCTTGTGCGCCTATTGCTGAAGGTAAACACGCAGGTGCAGCAGGCATTAAAGGTGGCAAATGGTATGTTGCCCTTCATTGAGAGAGGTTGCGAGTACAGGAGCAGGGATGTGTTGCTGCAGTTATACAGGGCCTTGGTGAGACATCACCTGGAATACTGTGTGCAATTTTGGTATCCTTTTTCTGGGAAAGGATGCTCTTGCTCTCAAGGGATTGCAACAAAGGTTTACGAGGCTGATTCTGCGAATGGCGGATCTGATGTATGAGAAGAGATTGACTAGGTTGGGATTGTTTTTGCTGGAGTTCAGATGAATGACGGGGGATATCATTGAGATTTCTATAATTCTAACAAGCCTAGACAGTGTAGCTGCAGAAAGCGTGTTCCTGATGGTGGGTATGTCCAGAACCAGGAGTAACAGTATGAGGATTTGGGGTAAATGATTCAGGACAGAGATGAGGAGACATTTCTTCACCCAAAGAGTAATGAGTCCGTGGAATTCTTCACCACAGGAAGTAGGTGATGGCGAAACATTTGATTGTATTCAAGAAGCGACTAGACATAGTATTTGGGGCAAATGGTATCAAAGGTTATAGGTAGAAAGCAGAATTAGGCTATTAAGTTGGACAATCAGCCACGATCATGAAGACTGGCAGAGCAGATTGGAAGGGCCAAGTGACCACCTCCTTCTCCTTTCTTTTATGTTTCTAGGTAGTAAAATATGGTAACCAAACTGCAAAATCCAATAAGCGATCAGCTAACCGTTTTGATTTTGTTGGTGTAAACATAAACATCAGACAGGACAAGACAGAACTCTCTTACTCATCTTTGAGTAAGGCAAGGGGACCTTTTACAATCACCTGAAAATGTGAAGAGGGTTTTATAGTTTACGGAAAAGTACAACTTACTCTCAGCAGTGCATTTACTGAATTGCAGGGTCAGCATGGATAATGTAGTCAAGTCCTGGAATGAAGTTTAAATCTATGACCTTCTCACCAAGGTGAGGAAGTCACAACTTACCCTGTTAAGTGAACATTAGTTTTAAGACAGTTTTCAAAAGAATGTAAAAACCGTATATTTACTTTCATATTTTTGATTGTGGATTGAAGTGGGAAAAGGACTAACTTAAAAACTAAAGATGGTGGAACAGGCTGTTAACATTTGGTAAAAACTGAACTTCCAGCACTTATTATAAATGCTCTTTATTCAAGGCTTAGTTGGTGGCTGTGGTTCAGGGAGAGGAGTTTACTCTCACATAAATACAGGATTGGTCTTTGTCTTAGTGACCAGTTGTTGATGACCAAGGTCTTCTGTCTGCTTATGCGATTAGTTTACAGGTAGCTGAACAGGTTATGGGTGTGAAGGAGTAAGTCAAAAGCCATCGGATCTCTGAAAGACAGGCTCTGTCTGTTTCTCTGCAGTTAAAAGAAATCAAAACCTAAAGAAAGCCAGTTTATTTTCCCTCACCACTTGCTTTAAGATGTGTTTTTTAATCGATAAGTCAGAGACTAAGTTGTAAGCCAGTCACTTGCTTGCTTGCTTGCAGGAGATACAGAAAGTACCTGAAGAGGGATCAAGGAACAGCAAGTGGTGACAAGCCAAAAGGGATCATTTTAATAAATCGTATAACAGGAACCATTGAAATGCCAAATAACCTGCCAGTTTTATTTCCTTCACATCTAACAACAATCTTTCATTTTGTGTCTGTTTGCATGTGTTTGTAGTGGGAGTTTTATACAGGTCAGCATTTCTACTAGTCAAATTATATATTGACATTCATCATCATTTACATGTAGCTTTCATCTTTTTACAGTAATTCTTGTCAAGTACCAAAGCCTGGTCGGTGCTGTCAACCTGGGTGACATGATAGGTACATTGGGGAATTTTGCATTCTTCTACAAAATCTTTACTTTTTTTGAGGGCATTCTGGCTTGATTTCAGCATGCTATCCCACTGAGACATAAACTATTAACACTTAAGAAATTAATTATCAAGGAGCAAAAATGAATAAACCTACATAACCTGAAAATGACAAACACTGTAATAATCGTTTTAATGATTGGTTACTCGTTCAGTTTTTTTTGTAATTTCAGTCCAATTTTTTCAAGAGAAATAAACAAGCGCAGTTAACTGTGAAAGTTAGGAATTGCTCTCAGTAATTGCCATTAGTAATTTCCTGCTCTTTCACAGGTTGTACTGAAGTCCCCGTATACAGCAACTTTTATAAATCATTGAACAAGAACCTCCTCTATTATGTTGTAGTAGCACTGTTAAAAAGCCCTGAAAAAGCAATATATCAAATATCTAGCAGTATATCAAATGATAACTACTCCTGAATAACTCTTTGGCCCGAAAATGTTATTTTTCTTTATATGTATAATGCCATTTTCAAAGAAACCTGGTTCAACATATATTAGGTATGCCTTATCCAGATTCAAATGTATGAAAGTTACATATGTTTGCACTGGGTAAATGAGTGCAAAAATCCTGTGAAGGTCAAGGCGGCCCTCGGTATTAGTACATATCTTTCTAACAATGTACAACATGCGTGATAATTCCTGGTCTGAAAATGAAATTTCAGCCAAAAGAAAAGAGGAGATCTGAATTCTAATCTGGTTATCTTAATAGATTCACCTACAATACGACACTTAATCTTTCCATTTGTGGGGTGCAGGTGGTAGTTAGAGCAGGAAGGAGAGATAATAAATAGATGCGAGGAAGACAACTAAAGCAACATAAAGAAGTCGAAAAAGCCAAATTTTAAAACTAAATAATGCATTCAGACTATCCACGATCCTGTATAAATGACTTACAAAACTCAAAAATAAAAGCCTTGTAATCAAAGCCAAATTTTGCAGCAGTGATCTTGCCCAAATGATGCTCACTTTTATTAATGAACCATTTCTAATGAGGACTAAACATGTTGTGAAGCATGTACCACCACAAATTGCTGTATAATCAGTGTCTCACTGCCTCAAGTGGTGTGAAAGCACATTTTGTACTTGTCAGTGATAATACAGTACGGAGCTGGAGCACAGCAGGCCAGACAGCAGAGGAGCAGGAAAGTTCACATGATTGCTTTATAATGTTACAGCAAATTTCACATTTACTACCCAGTAAATGTACTGCAGAATGCTAAAACTGATAGTTAACAGCACAGTACAGTAAAAAGAGTGTACCCATCACCTTCTCTTACCCAGACAGCAAAAATTCCAAGTACGGCGTTTCATTTCGAAGTTGCAAATGATTTTAGATTTTTAAAATGTCAAATTTAAAATGCACACTCATACATGTACTGTGTCAATACAATCTTTCAGTCTCTCTCCACAGATGCTGCCAGGCCAGCAGAGTTTCTACTGTAATTTCTGTTGTTGTTTCACAATCTTTCACTCACTATTTTCCCTTCTGACTCTGATTTGGTATGGAATACAAAGCCTAATTTGCTCTGTGAGTTATGTTTATTTTCCAGTCCTATAATAACATTATCTATACAGATACACTGTTGATCCCACTGTTCAAAGTCCTGGTCAACCAGTTGTCATCACTGGCTTAGAATCCCTCCTGAATACCTTGATTTAATCTACCTCCTCGACACTCACATTAGTAGTGTATTCCACGTACCAACTATTTGTTATGTAAAGTTTCTTTCCTTGTTGCTATAGTTTCTTTTGGAAATTACCTTAATGACCACTCCGGTTTCCAATTCGCCTAGCAATGGAAACAGTTTCTATCTACTTTGTTCAGATCGTTCATGATTTTGAATACAAAATCAAATCTACACTACTCTACTCCTAGGTAACAAGGTGTAGAGCTGGATGAACACAGCACGTCAGCTAGCATGAGGGGAGCAGGAAGGCTGACGTTTCGGGTCTGGACCCTTCTTCAGAAATGGGGGGAGGGGAAGGGGACTCTGAAATAAACAGAGAGGGGGAGAGGTGATGATGGAAGGTGGAGCAGATAGGTAGAGAGGAGACAGACAGATCAAGGAGACTGGGATGGAGCCAGTAAAGTTGAATTAGGTAGGGAGTTGGGATGGGGGTTGGTCAGTTGAGGGAAAACGGACAGGTCAAAGAGGCAAGGATGAGGCTAGTAGGTAGGAAGTGGGGATGGACGTTGTTCAGTGAAGTGGGAAGAGCAGGTAGATGGGAGAAAAGGTGCACAGGTCAAGGAGGCAGGGACGAGCTGGGCTGGGGTCGGGAGTGGGGAGATTTTGAAACTTGTGAAGTCCACATTGAGACCACTGGGCTGCAGTGTTCCCAAGCGAAATACGAGGTGCTGCTCCTGCAGCCTTCAGACAGCATTGTGTCGGCACTGGAGGAGGCCTAGAATAGACATGTCATCCCAAGGAGTGGGAAGGGGAGTTGAAGTGGTTCGCAACTGGGAGGTGCAGTTGTTTGTCACCAACCGAGTGTAGGCGTTCCATAAAGCGATCTCCAAGCCTCCGCGTGGTTTACCCAATGTAGAGGTGGACACATTGGGAACAGCAGATACAATATAGATGTGCAGGTGAACATCTGCTTGATGTGGAAGGTTTTCTAGGGGCCCCAGATGGGGGTGAGGGGGGAGGTGTAGGGACAGGTGTAGCACTTCCTGTGGGGCTAGTGGGGAGTATGGAGCGGATGAGGGAGTCACTGAGAGTGCAGTGCCTCCGGAAGGCAGTTAAGGGTGGGGAGGGATAAAATGTCCTTGAAGGTGGGGTCAGATTGCAGGTGGTGGAAGATGTGTTGAATGGGTGGAGGAGTGACATATGGGGTGGGGGGGGGGGGAGATTCTGTCTTTGTTGTTATTGCGGGGAGGGGGTGCGAGGGCTGAGTTGCAAGAAATGTGAGAGATGCAGTCGGGGGCATTTTCAACCACTGTTGAGGGAAATTGCAGTCCTTGAAAAACGAGGAAGAGGACATCTGGGATGTCCAGGACTGGAATTCCTCATCTTGGGAGCAGATGCGGCGGAGGCAAGGGAATTAGGAATAGGGGATGGTATTCTTGCAGGAAGGTGGGTGACAGGAGGTGTATTTAGGTAGCTGTGGGAGTCCGTAGGCTTGAAATAGACATTGGTTGCCAGAGATGGAAACAGAGGGGTCCAGGAAGGAGAGAGAGATATCAGAGATGGTCCAGGTGAGCTTAAGGTTGGGATGGAAGGTGTTAGTAAAGTGGATGAAGTGTTCAAGTTCCTCGTGGGAGCACGAGGTGGCGCCGATACCATCATCGATATAAAAAGGAGGAAGATGGGGGAGAATAGGGCCAGTGTAGCTGTGGAAGAGGGACTGTTCCACGTATTCTAAAGAGGCAGGAATAGCTTGGGCCCATGCCGGTACCTATTTGCCTCTAGGAAGAGGGAGGAGTTGAAGGAGAAGTTGTTAAGGGTACAAACGAGTTTGGCTAAGTGGATAAAGGTGTTGGAGGAGGGGGACTGGTGAGGTCTGCGGGAGAGGAAGCATCAGAGGGCTTTTAGGCCATCTGCATGGGTAATGCAAGTATATAGAGACTGGACGTCCACAGTGAAGATGAAGTGTTGAGGACCAGGAAATCAGAAGTTTTGGAGAAGGTGCTGGGTGTGGGTGATGTCACAGACGTAGGTAGGGAATTCCTGATCCGGGGGGGAGAAAGTAGAGAGTCGAGATAGGTGGTGATACGTTTGATGTGGAAGGAGCAGGCAGAGACAGAGACAATGGGTTGACCACGGCAGTTGGGTTTGTGGATTCTGGGGAGGAGATAGGAACGGGAAGTGTGGGTTTGGGGAACGATGAAGTTGGAAGCTGTGGGTGTGAGATCACCTGAGGTGATGAACCTTCTCTTCTCAAAAGAGAAAGAAATCCAAACTCCCCAATCTTTTCAGAGAACTTACCTGTGTAATTTCTTGAACTAGAATCTTGAATCTTTCTGCACCTCCTCTAATGCCTTCAAATCCTTTCTAAAGTGTGCTGCTAAACTGGACGTAATACGCCAATGCAGGGTTAACCAGCATTTTATACAGGTACAATGAAACTTCTGTGATTTTGAACCCAATGCCTCCATTGATAAAGCCCAGTATGCATTATGCTTAATTATTCGCACTCTCAAGGACTTCTGCACACTTATTCCCATGTTCCTCCTGGTCCTCAACAACCTTCAGAGTTGTACCCTTTGTTTTATCTTGTATGTGTTGTTATTTTTAAAATAAACCACTTCACACTTCTCTAAATTGAATGACAACTGCCACTCAACCACCTACTCCACCAACCTGCCAATATTCTATTCAAGGAGGACACTAACCTCCGCAGTTCACAATCTCTAAGTTTCTTTCCCAGTGTAAACATGCACGTGAGTGGACCCCTCATTAGAATTGATCTTTCTCTGCACTTTCTCAATAGCTGTTATACGAAAATCTGGACTAAATTTGACTAACCTAATGTACATATGTAAAGAATTATTTATCATTAGAGAATGGACAATAAATGCTGGCGTTAGGTAGTGACTCGCCAGCCTTCTGTCAAGATGTGCAATTCAATTGTGATAATAAAATGTGAGGCTGGATGAACACAGCAGGCCAAGCAGCATCTCAGGAGCACAAAAGCTGACGTTTCGGGCCTAGACCCTTCATCAGAGAGCTTGGCCTGCTGTGTTCATCCAGCCTCACATTTTATTATCTTGGAATCTCCAGCATCTGCAGTTCCCATTATCTCCAATTCAATTGTGGTCAGGTTTTCCAATATTTTGGTTTTCAAAACCTGAAATTTGCTGCACCTACCTGTTTACTTTCAGCAACTGGTGTACAAGGACACCCAGGTCTCACTGTACTTCTCCCTTTCCCAAACTATCACCATTCTGCTAATATCGGTCTTCCCGCTTTTGCGACCAAAGTGGATAACTTCATGCTTATACATGTTATCCTTCATCAGTCATGCATGTCAACTCAATTTGTCCAAATCACACTGGAGCATCCACTCAGCTTTATGTGAATCTAGAACCACATCAATTTGGTTGACTCTTAACTGCTGTCTGTGTAATTAGGGAATGTGGACCCACATCCCAAGAGCAAATAAAAAGTATAGTAACCTGCCACACAATGCACTTGAAAGAGAACCAGTAAGATGCTGTTAATGCAAAGGTATCAGTGGAGCATTACATCATTAATAGTTTTTACAGTTCTATAAATGTGCCTTCACTTACTGTGCCTGAAAATTTTGACATTAAGTTTTATACTTATTCATTTCTCTAAGTGTAGCCAATGTACAAATATTAATCATTTAAAATAGGCAGCAACTCTCTATCCCTCTTCCTAGATGCACAATTCAACTGTGGTCAAGTTTCCCAATATTTTGGTTTTCAAAACCTGAATTCTCAGAGACAGTTTTCATTCACAACACTTCATTGTACGTGTGAAAAGCCACATTCAAAATATGTTTATCATGCTCATGTGTACGTATCTGAACCCTTAACTCAGCAAAATCTATTAGCTATTTCTCCTCAACCAACAAGGCAATGGAGAAGCAATGCAGTGTGCAGGCTCCTGGCCAGAGCTCATCTGGTTTGTCCGCTTTTACTTTTTTCTTCTTTCACAGCTTCTTTTTCTTACTTTAATCAATATGCCTTCTATGGAGACATGGACAGCTTCAAGATGGTTAGTGCACCCGAGGCAAAGTTTCTTCCGGTGACGGCAGCGGAGGGAGTCAACTTTGGTGCAACCCGATGGAGACTGAGTCCAGCACAAGGGAGAGAGCGAGCATGTGGGGGAGAGCAAGAAAGAGAGGCTAACACAGAGGACATTGAACCAGCAAAGAGGACAGTGAAATAATGTGCCCAACGTAGAAGGGACAGAGTCCATTGCAGTGGTACTGGAGGTCATCCAACATCTGTGGATGTGATGACAGCAGACTGCCTGCGGTCTTCCAGCATGTGCAGCAGGTACTGTGGGAAAGTCAGCCCACTGATCTAGCCACGTAGGGGGTGTGCGCCCAGCCTGACTACACACTTAAGACTGTAATGTTGAACGTTTAATTTTATTTTATTTTTTCTGTGTACTAAAGATTTTGTACCTAGGTACCTTTGTACCCAAGTTGGTGCTGGGAAACTCTACATTTTCACTGGACTTTTGTATCCCTGTGCTACAGTACACTTGACAATAAAATCTGATTCTAATTAGGAGATTCTGTCTATTCCTCAAAGTTCTTTGCTTACCAAGATCGATTTATCCAAGAGAATGAATTACTCAACATCAGTGTAGCAACATAACATCTCTCCAACCACCAAACAAAATGTCATCATTCTGTAAACGATTGGTTTTAGGTCACTTCTTTCCAACGGAATATTTCCCACTAAACAAGAGGTCACAGGTTCAAGGTGAGCGTGCGAACATTTAGGGGAGAAGCGTGGGGAAAATTTTTCACTGAGGGTGGTGGGTGCCTAGAACACACTGCCAGTGGAGGTGGTGCTGCAGGCATGTTAACAATGATTAAGGCTTATCTTGATTAGATGCATGAATGGGAGGCAGAGGGATACAAACTGTATGTGGGCAATAAGTCGTGGGCCTAAATACAGATTAGGAAACAGCACAAGCTAGGTGGGCCAAACGGCCTGTTCCTGTGCTGCACTGTACAAAACTGTCAACTGTACTTCGCGCACACACACCACACAAACAGAAAGGCTGCATATAGACTCCTGATTCATTTGTCACTTTCCAGCAATTGTATGTATAATATTTGGACAACTTAGGGGATGGAAGCTACTTTCAAAATTAATGTAGTTCATTTAGTCGATTTGGGTTTCTGCCAGATTTTCGTACACAGCAATAATAATTTTCACAGTCAATATGACGATCAGGTTTTTCTCAACAACACAGATTCAAAACACAAGTGTGCTGAAAGTTAGAAAAGCACTCAGTTTCATGGCCTCAGAAACTGCCTAAAGTGCCCATTTGAAATCCTTGACTACCAGTATGGAATTGTTTCTTATTCTTTTGACTGTCAAGAGGAGCTGGCAATAAATTGTGCTTTTGATGTAGATATTTCAAGTGAAGGCCAAAGGCCTAATGTCAAACATTAGGGAATTTTTCTGCCTTGGAATGGCATGACAACCAAGATGATACGTCAAATACAGCACTTTAAGTGTTTCTCTAAGTTGCAAAATGATGACATCCTGAAAACATCTATGGGAGACAAGAGAGAATTAGAATTCTCAAAGACCATCAGCTTTCCCCTCCACTGTTTATATTTGCACACCAATATTTTTATCAAAATTCAACTAATGGCATCTTATCAGACAATAAGTTGGTTTCACCCATAGTGGGAAAAATATATAGAAATGGGTGTGACAAAAGTAGACCTGACTTTGTCAAGTAGTTTATGTTCATGTAAGTAATACAAGTAATGATCATGCATAACCTAACTCATTTATAGAGCACATTTTACTTGACATAAAATTGCTCTCTGAATAGGGTAGAAGCTGTGTCATAAAAACACTGAACATTTCAGTTCAACAAGGAAGCCAACTGGCCATGTGCTGCCTCTGAACTGCTATCCTACTAGTTCCTTCTCTTTTCCATAGCACTATAAACGCTCCTCAAATATTCAAACCCATTTTGAAAGCTATCAAGTCTCCTTCGAACACCCTTTCGTGCAGTTCACTTGACACATGAAGCATGAGTCAAATCGCACTCAAATAAAAGAGGCTGTTTCTCTCTCCACAATGCTGCCAAACCTACTGAGTTTCCCCAGGATTCCTTTTGTTTCACTTGATATCATAACTTGCTGCATAAACCTTGTTTTGCAAGTCACCTTTGGTTCTTTTGCAAATTACCCTGAATCTGCACCTTTTGGTTATCATGCCATATGCAACTATTTCTCCTTAACCAAAGCTGTTCATGGTGTTGAACATCACAATGTCTATCAATACTAAATTGTTCCCTTTTTAAGACAAGAAGGGAGCAAAGATATTTGTTGAAATGAAGCTCTCCTGAAAAAAATTGCTAAAAAAAGTGACAATATTTGTAAAATGTGTAAACAAATACACATTTATGGAATGTGGCTCTGGGTTGCCAGTCTTGGACAGAGTAAGTTGCCATGACTTGGTAAATAATTTGAGGGGATTTGAAATGAAGCCTCTTCATATTTTTCAGCACTTATTTATTACAATCATATTTTATACACTCTGTATGCAAATCTCTTACCATGTATTCTGTCACTGCAAACTCTGCAAAGGTATCGCTTTCCTTCCTTCACCTACTGAATTTTTATAGATTTAATTGAAGGCAAGTCAAGTCAAGTGGCAACATACCTGATGTCTAAGCTAACATCTAAAGCACCTTATTCCATATCTTCTCTAAATAATGCAAGTGGCATATAGATGAAAAGTAGAAATAAATCCCTTTATGCATCCCATCAATTATCTTTCAATATCAACAAACATGTAGCCCTTATGATGTGTCATTAACCCTCATGGCTATTTACCTTAAGCTCAACTGGAAAATTTCACTAACCAGATGAAGAAGATCCATATTGTAGTTGGTTGGCTTGCTGAGCTGGTTCGTTGTTTCGCCGACATTCCATTACCATGCTGGGTAACATCATCAGTACAGCCTCCAATGAAGCGCTGTTGTGTTTTCCCGCCTGCTTTTTGAACTCTGGAGTCTGTTGAGTTGGATTACCTTATTTCCAGTTTTCCTTTGCAATGGAGTGCATATGAGGTCGAGCTCTGTGTTTGTTGATGGCTTTCTTTGTGGAGTACCACACTTCTTGGGATTCCCGTACGTGTCTCGGCTTTGCTTGTCCCAGGATCTTGGTGTTGTCCTAGTCAAATTGGTGGTTCTCCTTGTCCACATGGATAGAGATGAGCAAGTATGGTTGTGTCTTTTTGTAGACAATTGGTGTTCGTGTATTCTTGTTGTTAATCTCCTTCCTGTTTGTCCGATGTAGTGTTTGTCACAGTCTCTGCAAGGATCTTGTATATGACATTGGTCCTGCCCATACTGGGTAATGGGTCTTTGGTTCAGGTGAGCAGTTGTCCATAAGATCATAAGACATAGGAGCAGAAATTAGGCCATTTGGCCCATCGTGTCTGCTCTGCCTTTCAATCATGGCTGATAAGTTTCTCGACCCAATTCTCCCACTTTCTCACTGTAACCCTTGATAAAGAACCTGTCTATCTCAGTCTTAAATGTACTCAATGACCTGGCCTCCACAGCCTTCTGTGGCAGTGAATTCCATAGATTCTCTCCGTCTGAAGAAGCTTCTCCTTATCTCCATTCTATAAGGTCTTCCTTTTACTCCAAGGCTCTGCCCTCGGGTCCTAGTCTCTCCTACCAATAGAAACATTTTTCCAACATCCACTCTGCCTAGGCCATTCAGTATTGTCGTAGGGTTGATGTGGGTTTGTGGGTTACTCTGATGCCCAGTGGTTGTTGGAATCTTGTAGTCCGTTCAGATGTGTTTCTGATGTATGAAAACGATGAAAATCCACGCAACCTGATCCAATGGATAGAGGTCATGCTCCAAGCAAATTGTTGCTTACGTGATATTAGGTCACCATTAAATGAATTTACCATTCATTCAGACTCCTTCATGAACAGACAGTCTTATTTTTATCAAATTCTGATTTGCCTGTACTAGACTACTGAAGGAGTAAGAGGTGACAGTGTTCATTTACGCGGAAAGTTAAAATCAAAGTGCAGAATGCTGTTGTTTTTCCTAATCTAGATTATTTACGCAAGTTCCAACAGCCACTAAGGCTCTTATGAAGCAAATTAGGGTTGTTCATTATCAGTTTCAATATTTTATATAATCTTTCAAAACAACATTCCAATGTAACAAAATAACTGACATCTTGGAAAATGAGCCAAAATAATTTAATTGAGTGGTAACAACCTGGCACTCACTGGTCACGAGGGTGATAAAAGGGAGTTAAAAAAACCAGCTCAGGAGTAAAGTGGTTGGGCATGAACAGCAAATATGCTTGTAGAGCTAGAAGGAAATGACAGGGATTGAATTGTAGTATAGAGATCAGACGTGGATGTGATTGGTTAAATGGCTTCCTGTTTTTAATCATTTTAATTTGCAACATAAAGAGCCATGACGAAAACCATACAAAGTATGTGCTGAGATTGTCTAAACTGGAGTAGTATCCTTGTCTTTGTTTCTTTGGATGGTCATTTTTCTGGAATTTGGTAAATGGAGGATGAGGGTACACCGATCAGCATTAAATGTTAGCTACTGTAACTCTAAGTTATGATGTTTGCTTTCAAAACCAGCAGCTGAATATTGTCTAATTGGGCAACTTTTTTGCTGGAACTACCCAACAGGTTTGAAAGCGTTATGCAGACTGGACAAGAAATAACGTTTCAGGTTAATGACAATTCATTGAAACCGATGTCATCAGCAATTCATCAGCCTGAAACAATAACTGTTTCTCTCTCCACAACTGTTACCAGATCTGAATATTTCCAGCTTCTTCTTACATTTCAGATTTCTAACATGAATATTTTGTGTTAATAATTTACAAGGATGTTTTACAATATTTCAGAATCTCAAATAAAGTAAAATAATTTGCATTTAATAAAGTTTACGAAAACACAAAAAAGGCAACCTAGCAAACTGATTGATCAATTTAACTGTCCACAGATCTAAAATCTGCCTCCTAAAGATTTGGGCTTGCTCGCAATCATTATGCTGTTCTGACATGAGACAGGATGGAATACATTCCACCCAGAAGGAAAGGTGTCATGTTGAAATGTCATCGATAGGATGACAATATACTTGAGATCTAGCTTCAAGGCTTACTAGAAAAGCAAAGCATTCAACAGAAAACTAATAACCTAAATTATGTAATAATGAACAGACTTCCCAAATCCACAGGCAATTTATGGTTCTTTTATTTTCTACACAATATATAACACAAAGCAAACACAGTTAAGTTGAAGAGAGTTTATATAAGCGAGTGCACTATTTATTAGATATCATTAGTATACTTTTAGTCTATTTCCAAGTTCAAGTTTAATCTTGAAAGGATTATTGGAGTATTCTGGAGTTAATTTAACACAAACAAGATTGGATTTTAAAAATGTTTTTCGAAAGAAGCATAAACATACATAGAATATCACGGTACTTTACAGAGTTTCAGGGCAGCATTATGTCATAGACAAAGAATTTTTATCAAAGTATTTTAACATTATCAAGAAATTGGAAAGAGCTGCACAACAGAAGTGGGAAAACTTTCTGGTAAAGCTTTATGGAACTACATTCTCACATTTCTATCCTCCATCATTTAGCTGCATAGAATTGGGCCCAAGGGATGTGACAAAGAAACCTCTTATTGCGTATACTGCATATTCTGGGTCTATATGCATTTCTCATCTTTCAGAAAGTGAAATGATAAATACCATAACAAGATGGAATTACTCAGCTGATTTGGAAGCTTTTTCAAATATACTGTCTGTTTACATATACCCCATCAACCACCACAATCACCTCCGAAGTACAATACAAAACTGTTTTCCAAGTAATATTAAATCTGCTGCAAATTACTTGTCGTATTATGAAAATATGCTACTCTCCCACTCACCTCAGGCTTCAACGAATTCCCAAATGAGGAATCAATGAAATTAAACAGCATGGAAACAAATACTTTCCTTGTCTGATTATTCCTCAGTTTACTTTCAGACTCACTGGCATTTGTTTTACACTCAGACTGCAAAAGTGTGTGTTGGCAATCTGTTTGTTACACTATGCTATGATCCAAGATACTTCAATTCTGTTACAGTCTAGCTTGTGAACAGTAACTTTTGGTTTAAAAATTTTAGAAAGCTTGGTTCCTCACTTTGAGAACAAAGTCAGAAGATTACATTGTCTAAAACAAACTGAAGAAAATTTACAACACGAAAATACAGTCAATATTATTATGCGTTATAATATCCAGAACTAACGAGTTAAACAAGAATTAACAGGTGAACTGTACGCAAATACACCACAAAACTGCACCTTAAACAGGTGATACGACAAATGCAATGGAACCCAACTACAGCCATTCCTGAAAGTCCCAAAAATACTTAAATTCCTCTTCTTTAAAGAGCCAATCCGATCACTCAAAAAACACAATATTCCACATCTTCTGTGCAGTTCATCATTGGTTCAGCATTTCCCCAAGCCCTAACTCTCAACACTGCCAAGGAGCTGGTGTGTCTGGGATTCCCAGGCTCCCAACTCCCAGCTGCAAAGAGCAACTACCCAATCCTGAAGGTGGTTTTTAGCCTGAAACACTGACTTCCCTGCTCCTTGAATGCTGTCTGACCTGCTGGGCTTTTCCAGCTCTAAGTTTATTGACTCTAGCTTCTAGTATCTGCAATGCTTACTGTCTCCGAGCAACTACTCCTCCTCCTTGATTTCCTCACATTCTAATTCTCCAACAACACAGTTAACTACTGCTGCTGAGTTTTCCCAAGCATCAGCTGCACAAAGCTAGTGACCATCTGCCTCCTCTTCAGTTTCTACTGGCTTCTGAGCCCCAGATGCACGGAGTGATAAGAGTAATTCAGCCTCCACTTTCTGGGCTCCCTACAAACCTGTCACATGGGCTCCATGTTGCACTACACACAGGTCTCATGGTCAGTGCTTCATTCCACATCATTTAAGCACACTATCCAATCCCTGCAGCTGTCAAAAGGCAGCTAGAAATGAAGATGGGTGGCCTGCCTCTTGTTTCAGTCTGCATTTGATCTAAATGGCAGCCCTTTGCCAAAACTCTAACAGAGGACATTCCCACCATTATTTTTTTCAAATTGTGCAAGTACAATTCAGCTGCATGCACTCTCTTATCTCCTGAAATACTTGACTTTGGGCACATCTGGCAAGCAACAGCCAGAGAC
This sequence comes from Stegostoma tigrinum, assembly GCF_030684315.1. Classification (NCBI taxonomy): domain Eukaryota; kingdom Metazoa; phylum Chordata; class Chondrichthyes; order Orectolobiformes; family Stegostomatidae; genus Stegostoma; species Stegostoma tigrinum. The sequence continues at coordinate 89,690,554 of NC_081360.1, forward strand.
CTTAACAAGTCAAGTGCAGGAGAGAACATCACACCACTACCTGACAACATGGCACCTCAAAAGACAAGGGGAATTCAAAAATTCCTCAGTTGTCAATTCTAAACAGTAAACTTGCCCATCTCCCTATTCTCAACATGCCACATCAACTGACCAGCTAGGACTCATGTTGAGCTCAAATTAGTAGCAGATGCATTACTTGGGTGTACCATACTAGTTCAATACAGCCAATGATTATTTCTTAGATAATAAAATGTGAGGCTGGATGAACACAGCAGGCCAAGCAGCATCTCAGGAGCACAAAAGCTGACGTTTCGGGCCTAGACCCTTCATCAGAGAGGGGGATGGGGGGAGGGAACTGGAATAAATAGGGAGAGAGGGGGAGGCGGACCGAAGATGGAGAGTAAAGAAGATAGGTGGAGAGGGTGTAGGTGGGGAGGTAGGGAGGGGATAGGTCAGTCCAGGGAAGACGGACAGGTCAAGGAGGTGGGATGAGGTTAGTAGGTAGCTGGGGGTGCGGCTTGGGGTGGGAGGAAGGGATGGGTGAGAGGAAGAACCGGTTAGGGAGGCAGAGACAGGTTGGACTGGTTTTGGGATGCAGTGGGTGGGGGGGAAGAGCTGGGCTGGTTGTGTGGTGCAGTGGGGGGAGGGGATGAACTGGGCTGGTTTAGGGATGCAGTGGGGGAAGGGGAGATTTTGAAACTGGTGAAGTCCACATTGATACCATATGGCTGCAGGGTTCCCAGGCGGAATATGAGTTGCTGTTCCTGCAACCTTCGGGTGGCATCATTGTGGCAGTGCAGGAGGCCCATGATGGACATGTCATCAAGAGAATGGGAGGGGGAGTGGAAATGGTTTGCGACTGGGAGGTGCAGTTGTTTGTTGCGAACTGAGCGGAGGTGTTCTGCAAAGCGGTCCCCAAGCCTCCGCTTGGTTTCCCCAATGTAGAGAAAGCCGCACCGGGTACAGTGGATGCAGTATACCACATTGGCAGATGTGCAGGTGAACCTCTGCTTGATGTGGAATGTCATCTTGGGGCCTGGGATGGGGGTGAGGGAGGAGGTGTGGGGACAAGTGTAGCATTTCCTGCGGTTGCAGGGGAAGGTGCCGGGTGTGGTGGGGTTGGAGGGCAGTGTGGAGCGAACAAGGGAGTCACGGAGAGAGTGGTCTCTCCGGAAAGCAGACAGGGGTGGGGATGGAAAAATGTCTTGGGTGGTGGGGTCGGATTGTAAATGGCGGAAGTGTCGGAGGATAATGCGTTGTATCCGGAGGTTGGTCGGGTGGTGTGTGAGAACGAGGGGGATCCTCTTGGGGCGGTTGTGGCGGGGGCGGGGTGTGAGGGATGTGTCGCGGGAAATGCGGGAGACGCGGTCAAGGGCGTTCTCAATCACCGTGGGGGGGAAGTTGCGGTCCTTAAAGAACTTGGACATCTGGGATGTGCGGGAGTGGAATGTCTTATCGTGGGAGCAGATGCGGCGGAGGCGGAGGAATTGGGAATAGGGGATGGAATTTTTGCAGGAGGGTGGGTGGGAGGAGGTGTATTCTAGGTAGCTGTGGGAGTCGGTGGGCTTGAAATGGACATCAGTTACAAGCTGGTTGCCTGAGATGGAGACTGAGAGGTCCAGGAAGGTGAGGGATGTGCTGGAGATGGCCCAGGTGAACTGAAGGTTCATGGTATCAATGTGGACTTCACCAGTTTCAAAATCTCCCCTTCCCCCACTGCATCCCTAAACCAGCCCAGTTCATCCCCTCCCCCCACTGCACCACACAACCAGCCCAGCTCTTCCCCCCCCACCCACTGCATCCCAAAACCAGTCCAACCTGTCTCTGCCTCCCTAACCGGTTCTTCCTCTCACCCATCCCTTCCTCCCACCCCAAGCCGCACCCCCAGCTACCTACTAACCTCATCCCACCTCCCTGACCTGTCCGTCTTCCCTGGACTGACCTATCCCCTCCCTACCTCCCCACCTACACCCTCTCCACCTATCTTCTTTACTCTCCATCTTCGGTCCGCCTCCCCCTCTCTCCCTATTTATTCCAGTTCCCTCCCCCCATCCCCCTCTCTGATGAAGGGTCTAGGCCCGAAACGTCAGCTTTTGTGCTCCTGAGATGCTGCTTGGCCTGCTGTGTTCATCCAGCCTCACATTTTATTATCTTGGAATCTCCAGCATCTGCAGTTCCCATTATCAATGATTATTTCTTATCTCACTTAACAAATCTAATTTGAATTCCAAGATAATGTTTGAGGAATGATAAATTGCTCATGCGACTTCAGCAAATTCACCATCTTGATAAAAGAACAAAATTCTTCACACCAAATAGGTATAATGCTCTAAATATGAACATTGTCTTTACTGAACATTTGAATGATTTTCTTGATACACATTCACATATATATTTTAAATGTAAACATTCCGTTACGGAGAGATAAAGTCAATGACATCAAGCATCCTAATGATTTTCTGTTTAAAATGTTTATTCCAGACAGACTTAAAGGGACTCAAAATCAATAAATACCTAGCGATAGACATAACATACAATCGTTCTAAGTGAGTTGAAATGCTGGAAATCATATTCGAGTTATTCAATATAGACTAGCGTTCATTAGATAAGCAAGAAAAATCCAGAGTTTATGCATATTTTCAAATATAATTCTACGGAATATAGTTCCTGCTGTTGGTAGATTTTGTTCTGAAGAGTTACAGACAACTCAGACTGCAATTATGAAGCATCTTATAAAAACACATACCACATCAATTTTATAATTTTTTGCCATATAAACGGTTATGAAACTAACAACCAAACAACCTAAAGAACACTGGACCCCTAAGTAAAACAACTGAAATGTTCTCTGCCAAGTTGGTTCAAAGCTCTTTGCAAATAACATTGAACTTGCCCAGTAATTAAGGTATAAACATTGTGTTAGCACAATAATGAAAAGTGAATTGAGAAGGCAGGCCCCAAGCAGTAGTTCATTATGGGCTAAGGGAACAGATGACATGTTGCAACAACATGTGAGTCAAAGTACAAGTATCTGGAATATAAATATACTTGCAGCCAGAAAAGTAGGTACAAAGTCAACAAGCAAGCAATGAATGAATGGAAAATCGTCAAGTGTCAATGTCACAGTTGAGAATGAAGGACCAGCAGCAAACATCCTACAGCTTTGGTAGAGGGCGCTAAATAACCTATTTTTAATGTTGTTACAGGTAGCTATCAAAACACATTTGCCCAGGTTTTTTGATGACAAGCGTGCTGTTTCTACAGCATAGATTAGAATTGCACATCAGGAAATTGTGGAATCCTTGGTATAAGAGACTTGTACGGAAACTGGAGGAAATTATATGAGCTAGATAGGACCTGATTGGTAGATATGAGCTGGGTTCAGCAGTCATGGACTACAGACTAGTTGTCGGTCGTGAAATAGTAGCAAGGATTCAAAGGGTGTTCAGATGGGTTGTATCTAAAGGCAAGTGTGTTGCCTGTTGGCTAAATGGCGATTAGGGTGAGAGAATGGGGTTGTGTGTGAAGGAGCATCAGTTTGTGGCAGTATGACATTGTGGCTGTTGTGCCATTATGTTGCTGGTAAACAGAAACAGCAGATTGCCAGGGCTTCTCTGGTTGCAGTGACCTTTCAAAGATGGTGCAGGTATGAGAGATGCTAGTTTTTCAGTGGATACCCACTGAGTGGAAATTTGTTCTGGGAATGCCAAAAGGAAAAATTGGGCTAGAATTGAATGAGAGATGCCATGGGACAGAGTAAGTGGTTAATGAGGCACAATGAGCTAAGATACTATGAGTCCATGACTGCTGAACCCAGCTCATATCTACCAATTAGGTCCTATCGAGCTCGTATAATTTCCTCCAGTTTCCGTACAAGTCTCTTATACCAAGGATTCCACAATTTCCTGATGTGCAATTCTCAACTATGCTGTAGAAACCACCAGGTCGCATGGCAAGAATCCCTCCAAAAAACACAATGCAACTTGCACTTAGCCAAAAAAAAGGAAGAAATTAAAGGTTCCAAAGGGAAACTCCCTTATCAGTAGAACTCTTTGTTAGTTTCCAATGCAGTTGGACAGTTATCCAGGAAAAGTTAGACAATTAACTTGAAGGGACCGACTTTTGTTCTTATGGTCTTACACTGTTGCTTTCATTTATTCCCCATCCCTGGTTGCCCCTCTGAAAGTGGTGGAGAGTTGACATCTTGTACCTCAGCAGTTCACCTGCTGTGGGTTGACCCACAATGCGGTTAGCAACAGAATTCCAGGGTTTTGACTCAGGAGTAGTGAAGGGATGGCGATACATTTCTAAGCGAGGATGGCAAGTGGCTTGGAGGGAAGCTTGCAACTGGTGGTGTTCCCATGTATCTGCTGCCCTTGTCCTGCAGATGGAATTGGACGTGGGTTTGGAAGGTGTTGTCTACAGATCTTGAATTTCTGCAGTTTACCTTGTTGCTACTGAGCATTGGTGATACAGGGGGTGGATGTTTGTGGATATGATGCCAATCAAGCAGGCTTCTTTGTCGTGAATGGTGTCAAGTTTCTTGAGTGTTGTTGGAACTGTATCCATCCAGGCAAGTGGGTAATGCTTCATCACACTCGTTAACTGTGTCTTGTGGGTGAAGAACAGGATTCAAATCATCAGGTGAGCGACTTGCTGCAGTATTCCCAGCCTCTGAGCTTGTCTGGTAGCCATTTACATTTATGCGGGGAGTCCAATTGAGTTTTTGGTCAATTGTAACCCCCAGGGTATTGATAGTGGGAGATCATTGATGGTAACATCACAAATGTCAAGAGGCAGTAGTTAGACAGTCTCTTATTGGAGATTGCCATTGGCAGGCATATTTGTGGCATGAATTTTACTAGCTACTTTTCAGGTCAAGCCTGAATATTCTCCAGATGTTGTGGCATTTGAGCATAGACTCCTTCAGTATCGGAGTCGTTGCGAATGGTGCTGAACACTATACAATCATCAGTGAACACCCCGACTTACTGATGTTATGTTGGAAGAAAGGTCATATGTTTGGCTTGGACCGGTTGGGCCAAAAGGTCTGTTTCCATGCTGTATGACTCTATAAATATCAACATACGCCTCCCAAGATTCACTATCCACCACATCTTTCTGTTTCGTGAATAATAATTGTAGGCACCATTGAGAACTTCACTTCTTCCAACTCCATGCAAAAATTCCCTCCTACGTTCTTGAGTGGAACTACCCATTTCCTAGCTACCCTTTTGATCCTTATTTTAAAGCATACATAAACAAAATATGTATAAATGCCTTGGAATTTTCCTTAATCCTGTTCGCCAAAAATATGCCATGACCACTTTTAGCCTTGTTTGAGTTTTTTCCTACTATCTTTGCATTCTTCAAGGACTCTATCTGTATTCAGTTTCCTAAACCTTTTATCCACCTCCTTTATCTTTTTGATTAAGCTCTCAATTTCTCTCGTCATCCAAGTTTCACAAATCTTGCCATCCTTATCCTGCATTTTCACAGGAACATGCTGGGCCTGAACTCTGATCAACAAAGAAAGAATTGCCAGTGCTGGAAAGCAGAAATAAAAACAGAAATTGCTGGAAAATCTCAACAGGTCTGGCAGCACCTCGAGAGAGAAATCAGAGTTAATGTTTCAGGTTGAATGCAAATATTTCCTCTTAACTCTACTCAATTGGTCTTTAAAAGATTTCCACATGCCAGATGCAGATTTACCTTCAAACAGCTGCTTCCAGTCTATATTCCCAGTTGCTGACCCTCTTTCAACCAAAGTCCCTGTAATAGTTATAACATCACAGTTGCACCTATCAATCCAGTCTCTAAATCAGTCTGCCTTACTTGTCATACCCATTGCATTAAAACGAATACACTTCAGTCAGTCAGTCCTACCGGTTCAGTAACCACCCCAGTCAGTTCTTCTTCTCAGTCTGTCTTTTCCTCAGCCATTTTACTTGCTGAACTACTGCTCTAGTTCCTTCCCCCGCCACACTAATTTAAACCCTCCCAAGTCATATTAATAAACCTTCCCTCAATTTTAGGTGCAATCCATTCAGCTCATACATGCCCCACCTGCCCCGGAACACTATCCCAATGATGTGCATACCTGAAGCCCTCCTTTCTACGCCAGCTCTCTAGTCACATATTTAACTGTTCTATCTTTGTATTCCTGGGCTCATGGTATGTGGCAAAGGAGGTAATTTTGAGATTACAACCCTAGGAGGTCCTGCTTTTCAACTTCCTACACAACCCACTTGCAGATTCGCGCTCTCTGATTGCTGATCCATCCCCTTTAAAACAACCTGTGCTCACAGACAGCTCAGATCCTGGCACCAGGGAAGTAATACAACATCCTGTAGTCTCACGTGAGGCCACAGAAATGTCAATCTGTACTTATAACTATAGGTAGAATCTCTATCACTCCAGCTCACTTAAATTCAACCCTTCCTGCTGTACAACAATGCCAGTTGTGGTGCCACTGATGTGGCGGCTATTGCTGCTTTCCCCTGACAGGGCAAGCCCCCCACAACAGTATCCAAAATGGTATGCCTGTTTGTGAGGGTAATGGTCATAGAACATAACAGCACAGTACAGGCCCTTCAGCCCTTGATGTTGTGCCGACCTGTCATACCAATCTGAAGCCCATCTAACCTACACTATTCCATGTATGTCCATATGCTTATCCAATGACGACTTAAATGTACTTAAAATTGGCAAATCTACTAGCGTTGCAGGCAAAACGTTCCATTCCCTTAGTACTGAGTAAAGAAACTACCTCTGACATCTGTCCTATATTTTTCACCCCTCAATTTAAAGCTATGCCCCCTCATGCTCACCATCACCATCCTAGGAAAACAGCTCTCCCTATCCACCCTATCTAACCCTCTGATTATCTTATATGTCTCAATTAAGTCACCTCTCAACCTTCTTCTCTCAAACGAAAACAGCTTCAAGTCCCTCAGCCCTTCCTCGTAAGACTTTCCCTCCATACCAGGCAACATCCAGGTAAATCTACTCTGCACCCTTTCCAAAGCTTCCACATCCTTCTTATAATGCGTTGACCAGAACTGTATGCAATACTCCAAGTGCGGCCGCACCAGAGGTTTGTACAGCTGCAGCATAACCTCTTGGTTCTGGAACTCGATCCCTCTATTAATAAAAGCTAACACACTGTATGCCTTCTTAACAGCCCTGTCAACCTGGGTGGCAACTTTCAAGGATCTGTGTACATGGACACCGAGATATCTCTGCTCATCTACACTACCAAGAATCTTACCATTAGCCCAGTACTTTGCCTTCCGGTTACTCCTACCAAAGTGCATCACCTCACACTTGTCTGCATTAAACTCCATTTGCCACCTCTCAGCCCAGCTCTGCAGCTTATCTATGTCTCTCTGCAACCTACAGCATCCTTCGTCACTGTCCACAACTCCACTGACCTTAGTGTCATCTGCAAATTTACTAACCCATCCTTCTACACTCTCATCCAGGTCATTAATAAAAATAACAAGCAGCAGTGGACCCAACACCGACCCTTGCGGTACACCACTAGTAACTGGTCTCCAAGATGAACATTTCCCATCAACCACCACCCTCTGTCTTCTTTCAGCAAGCCAATTTCCGATCCAAACTGCTATGTCTCCCACAATCCCATTCCTCCGCATTTTGTACAATAGCCGACTGTGAGGAACCTTATCGAACGCCTTGCTGAAATCCATATACACTACATCAACCGGTTTACTCTCATTTAACTGTTTGGCCACCTTCTCAAAAAACTCAATAAGGTTTGTGAGGCACAACCTACCCTTCACAAAACCGTGCTGACTATCCCTAATCAATTTATTCTTTTCTATATGATTATGAATCCTATCCCTTATAACCTTTTCCAACACTTTACCAACAACTGAGGTAAGGCTCACTGGTCTACAATTACCAGGGTTGTCTCTACTCCCCTTCTCAAACAGGGGAATCACATTTGCTATCCTCCAGTCATCTGGCACTATTCCTGTAGACAATGACGAGTTAAAGATCAATGCCAAAGCCTCGGCAATCTCCTCCCTGGCTTCCCAGAGGATCCGAGGATAAATCCCATCCGGCCCAGGGGACTTATCTATCTTCACACTCTGAAGGATTTCTAATACCTCTTCCTTGTGAACCTCAATGCCACCTCATCTAGTAGCCTGTATCTCAGTATTTTCCTCGACAACATTGTCGTTTTCTAGAGTGAATACTGTTGAAAAATATTCATTTAGTGCTTCCCCTATGTCCTCTGACTCCACACACAACTTACCACTACTATCCTTGATTGGCCCTAATCTTACTCTCGTCATTCTTTTTATTCCTTAAATACCTATAGAAAGCCTTAGGGTTTACCCTGATCCTATCCGCCAACAACTTCTCATGTCTCCTCCTGGCTCTTCTGAGCTCTCTCTTTAGGTCTTTCCTGGCTACCTCGTAGCCCTCAAGCGCCCTAACTGAGCATTCACATCTCATCCTAACATAAGCCTTCTTCTTCCTCCTGACCAGAGATTCCACCTCCTTTGTAAACCACGGCTCCCGCACTCTACAGATTCCTCCCTGCCTGACAAGTACATACTTATCTAGGACACACAGGAGCTTTTCCTTGAATAAGCTCCACATTTCTAACGTGCCCATCACCTGCAGTTTCCTTCCCCATCCTATGCTCCCTAAATCTTGCCTAATCTCATTGTAATTGCCTTTCCCCAGCTATAACTCTTGCCCAGTGGTATACACCTACACATACTAAAGGAAACATAACAGAATTATGATCGCTATCACCAAAGTGCTCACCTACTTCCAACTCTAACACCTGGCCGGGCTCATTACCCAGTACCAAATCTAATGTGGCTTCGCCCCTTGTTGGCCTATCTACATACTGTGTCAGGAAGCCCTCTTGCACACACTGGACAAAAACTGACCCATCTATAGTACTCGAACAATAGTGTTCCCAGTCAATATTTGGAAAGTTGAAGTCCCCCATGACAACTACCCTGTCTCTCTCACTCCTATCGAGAATCATCTTTGCTATCCTTTCCTCCACGTCTCTGGAACTATTCGGAGGCCTATAGAAAACTCCCAACAGGGTGACCTCTCCTTTCCTGTTTCTAACCTCAGCCCATAGGTCACAGACCTCCTGCACTGCCTGCCCACATTTATTCATCCTCCTGGTGGTCAGACTCTTCTCGATTTGTGTAGTTCTTATTGGTGGCGTGAGCAGCTTACTAAACATGCTATCCATGACATTCTCAGCCAAATGGATCCTCCATAGTGTGTCCAACTGCAGCGCCTAGCACTCCAAGGACAAATCAGGAGCAGCAGCTGAACACACTTCCTGCTTACATAGTCACCAAAAATAGTGGTGTCTCTGATTTTCCACGTATTGCAGGAGGAGAATTCCACATGGCCCAGTTCTTCCACCACTTTGAACTTCGTCAACTAAATCAAACTTATCAACTACAGACAACTACTCAGGAGCTGATTATGCAACCTTGCCCTGGTCACCAAACTCAGGTCTCTTACTCCTGCTATCTATTCCTTGTGGACAACTAGGAAAGTCTTTTATTTCTCTCCAGACACTCAGTCTGCAACAGGCAATTTCTACAAAGGAAGTCCCCAAACAACTTCCTCTTCTTGGAAAGTCTTTAATATGGAATAAGGTGCAACAGTGATGCAAAAAAATGTCAGCCAAAGGAAGAAAGATGAGGGACAGTGATCAAAAGGCTTCGACAAAATCAGGTCTTAAGCAGGGAAGCAGCGAGCTCTTACCATGGAAAGTAGTTGATTCGTACCCTGCCCTTGTAAATTACAATTCCACTCGACAGCACACCAATCATAATTTCTGTGTTGCTTTGATCCTTCAAAAAAACGGAATAATTTCATGTCAAATTGTGTACATTTCCTGCAAATGCATTAGCGTTTATTTCATATTAGTAAAATCATGAAATTATCAAAATTCTAAACAGTGACTTAATTGAACTAAGACAAACCTGTAATGACCTTTCATTTGAGGTCAGAGATAACACACTCTAAATAATAGATAATTAAATAGCATGGAATCTCAAGTCTTGTCCCTACTGAGAATGCTTGCTGCAACATGCAGTGTCTCTGATATGTTGTCTTTAAGAATGCAGTATATACATTGGGCTAAGACAATGGACCTATCATTCAATCCTTCCCTATTAGTGTAACGACTATATGCTTCAGTGATGCCAACTTGGTCCTGAAGAAACTACAGGGCCAACTTAAGACTATCTCAAGGTCAAATCCAAGCAATAACAGCTGTATAAAGAGATCCTATAGAGGGTAAAGACACCTCCAGTGGTGTCCCATCTGAAAATGGAGATGTCAGTCAATTGTACAAGAAATGCAAGTTGTGACCCTGAATATATGCAGCCATGTTCACCTCTAAAAGAATTGCTTCATAGAGCTTAGAATCAAATTAACAAAACTTGATTAAAATATCTGCGATTTTACATTCACCAATATTTCAAATCAGGGTTTTTCAAATTCAGGACAATTAGAGTTATCCAAAAGTGTTGATTATCATGTACATATCTCCTTTTTTTAAAATTTAACCGCCTTTGGGTCTTGCAGTCAGTGATCTCGTTAAAATACACACCAATGGTAAAGTTAAATTAACTTAACCCATTAGGTTTAGAACATTTCTGAGCGTCCATCTACAGAGTTTAGACCCAACTGTTTGTAAAACTGTTCTGAAAAGTATTGTGCGGTCACATTTTCCTAAATAAGATCACTTCCAAGTATTATTCTGCTCTTTTTAAATATGTGATGATTGTGCTCAAGGTAAGAGGGCTCTACAATAGTCAAATGACCATCTAATTATAAGCCAGTTTGAATTATAATTAACACAGACCTAAAATGATGTGGTTGCAGCTACATCTATGGCTAGTCAGCAAGTTTTATTGGACAACACTAGTCAAAGAATAAATTAATTGGAGAGTCATCAACTTACTGTTCTGTGGTTCAATATAATAGTAACCCAAAATTAAATCTACTTAGTTGATTATCAATTTAAACTGACAATAATCCCTCCCTGAACATCTCAGCAAATATCACAAAGCATCCTCCGCTTCAGCTGTTTGAAAGTCAAAGGACCAAATAAACATAGAAAATAAGAACAGGTCATCACCATTCAGCCTTTCAAGCCTGCTCTGTCACTCAGCACCATGATGGCTGGTCATCCAAACCAGAACCCTGTTGCCACTTTCTCCCCATATCATTTGATCCCTTTAGACACTAAAAACTAACTCCTCCTTGTAAGGATTCGATATTCTGGCCTCAAATAAATTTTGTGGCAGATAATTCCACATGCTCACCACTTTCTGGGTGATTAAATGTTTCCTCATCGCTGACCTAAATGATTTAACCAACCTCATTCCAACATGCCCCCTGGTTCCAGACTTACCAGTCATCAAAAAGATCCTTCCTGCATTCACCTGCTCTTGTCTTATTAAAATTTTATAGCTTTTAGGGGATCCCCTTCATTCTTCTCAACTCCAGTGAATACAGAAAACAAAGAACAAAGAAACCTACAGCACAGGAACAGGCCCTTCGGCCCTCCAACCCTGCGCCGAAAGACCCAGTCTCTTTTCACATACCAGTTCTGTCATTACAGGAATCAGTTTAGCAAACCTTTGTTGTACTTCTTCCATAGCCAGGATATGCTTCCTCAGATTAGAAGACTAAATCTACACACAATACTCCAGACATGGTTCAGCAAGGCCCTGTGCGACTGCAATAAGTCATCTCTGCTCCTGTACTCAATTCCTTTTGCTATAAAGGTGAACTTCCCACTTGCCTACATCCCACTTCCCTCATCACTTGCTACGTCTGCATGTTTACTTTTAGTGACTGAAAAGATCCTTCAATTCAACTCATGATCACACAATTAATCAAAGATAGTAAACATGCGACTGTTTAAGAGGTGAAGCACAAATGATATTTTAAAAACATAAAACCTGATAAACATAACATTTTAAATTAACTGATCATTGCAGAGTAAAGATGAATGCAAATTTTCCTCAATGGGTCATCTTGAAGCCAAGCTAAAGGGTTAGATTTAAACTTACCCTTGCATAGTGCAATTCAACTCCGTATAGTTCTAAGCTTCGGGCCGTATTTAGGTAATTAAATTCTGATTCCGCAGGAGAGAGTCCTCTGTTTTTGTTTTAAGAAAAGTGCACATCAATTACACAGTCAAACACAAATGTTTCAAAACGTCCAAAAACAATACTGATCAGAATAAATAGAATATGGATGATAATAACTTACCTGTGTTGCTGATGCAATTTTGCAATTTCTTTTTCAAAATCTTGTGGCTGATTGGAGATAAAAGAATAATCGGCAAGGTAGCCTGGCAAGTGCTCTGATATGTTGTAATCTCCCAGTTCAGCTTCAAAAATAATAAATTTCAAAAATTAGAACCAAATGCCACACTTGTCCCAAACTATTTTGTTATCAAGACAGACATTGAAAAACAGTATTCACAGAGGCTAATGGAATGCTAGTCTTTATATATAGAAGACTGGAGTATAAGATGCAAAAGTTATGCTGCAGTTTATATATAACTCCAGTTAAGACCCCACTTGGAATACTGAGAGCAGATCTGATTTGATTTGCTTCATTATTGTCACACATAGCTAAGTACAGTGAAAAATTTGTTTTGTGTGCAATACAGGCAGATCATGATATACACAGAACATAGGGTGATTGACCAGAGCAACGAATACAAATTTATGGCTGTAAGATGATGCACAGCAAGCAAGATTAACGTTAGATTTGAAATTTGAGGGTACTATTCAGAAATCTAATAAGAGCAGGGAAGAATCTGTTCTTGAACCTGTTGGTGTGTTTAAGTTTTTGCATCTTCTGCCTGACAGAAGAGGTTGGAAGACATTATAACTTGTGTGGGAAGAGTCTTTTATGATGTTAGCTGCCTTTCCACAGCAAGGAGATGTGTAGATGAAGTCAATGGATGGAAGGTTGGCTAGCGTTTTGATCTGGGCTGTATTCACAGCTTTCTGTGGTTTCTTACGGTCCTGGGCAGAGCAGTTGCTGTACTAAGCAGTGATGCATCCAGGTAGACTGCTTTCTATGGTCCATCTATAAAAGTTCATGGGGGCCCTTAAGGGCATGCCGGATTTCCTTATTCTCCTGAGAAAGAAGAGGCATTGCCATACCTTCTTGACCATTACATCGACGCGGATGGTTCAGGACAAATTGTTAGTGATTATCACTCCCAGGAACTTCACGCTCTCAACCATCTTAGCTCCATTAATGTCGATAGGAGCATGTCCTCCTTGCTTCCTAAAGTCAATGATCATCCCTTAGTTTTGCTAATATCGTGGGAGAAATTGTTATCATTGCACCATGTCACAATGGACTCTCTTTCCCGTATTCTATCGGGTCATTGTTTGACACCTGGCCTACAACAGTGGTTTTGTCATCAAATTTGTAGATGGAGTTTGGATGAAAATTGACCACACAATAATGAGTGTACAGGGAGTACAGTAGGGTGCTGACTACACGTCCTTGCAGGGCAGCGGCACCAAGGATTGTCGTGAAGAGATACTGTTGCTTATCTTCACTAATGGTGGTCTGTGGGTCAGAGAGTCGTGGACCCAGCTGCAGAGGGTGGAGCAGGGACCTAGGTCTTGGAGTTTGGAGATTAGTTCAGTTGGGCTTATAGTGTTGAAGGCAGAGCTGTAGTCGATAAGTCGAAGCCTGATGTAGGTATCCTGATTATCTAGACTTCCGCGGATGAGAGTACGGCCTGGGAAATGGCATCTGCTATGACCCTGTTTCACTGGTTGGCAAATTGCATAGGACTGAATCAGGCTGGGAGGGGAGAGTTGATGTGAGCCATGACTAACCTTTCAAAGCACTTCATAATGATGGAGGTTGGAGCCACCTGGCAGTAGTCAATGAGACACGTTGCATGTTTTCTCTTTGGTACTGGGATAGTGGTGGCAGTCTTGGAGCAGGTGGGGATTGTGGATTGTATTAAGGAGAGATTAAAGATGCCAGCAAATACATCTGCCAGCTGGTATGCATAAGATAGGAGTGCACGGCCGGGGACTCCGTCTGTACCACATTCTCAAGACGCCGTCAAATCGGCATGCAGCAGTGACTGAAGGAACAGGTGCATTCGAGGCTGCTGGCGCAGGTGACACCATTTCACTGACCTTTTGTTTGAATCGAGCGTTAAAAGCATTAAGTGCATCAGAGAGGGATGTAATTCAGTGGGCTATTCTGTCTGCTTCATTTCGTAGCCTGTTATGCTGTGTAGGCCTTACCACAGGTGGCAGGTGTCCGTGTGTTAGCTTGGGCATCCCATCTTAGCAGGATATATTGGTCTAGGATGGCATACAACACAAGTTTACAAGAATGATACCTGGACTTCAGGTGAGGTGCCAGAAGACTGGAGGTTGGCTAATATGCTGCCGCTACTTAAAGGTGGCAAGAAAAAGCCAGGGAATGATAAACTGGTGACAGTTTGATGTCAGTGGTGGGCGGGTTGTTGGAGAGAATCCCTGAGGGTCAGGATTTACATGTATTTGGAAAGGGAAGGGCCATTTAGGGCAAGTCAACATGGCTTTGTGGGTGGGAAAGTGTCTCTCTCACTAACTTGATTGAGTTTTTGAAGTAGTAACAAAAGGGATTGATGAGGACAGAGTGATAGATGTGATCTTGTACGGACTTCAGTAAGGCATTCGACAAGGTTCCTCAAGGTAGACCGGTTAGAAAGGTTAGATGGAATACAGGTAGAACTGTTCACCTGGATAAAGAACTGGCACTGAGGTAGAAGAGTGTGTGGTGGTGGAGGGTTGCATCAATTGAAACATTTGAGAGTGTAGTTGATGATGAAATAAAAACAAGAGGCAAGGGTAGGAGGAAAATGCAGGAGATTGCCACAGGATAATTACGCTAATTTTATGAACTAGTGCAGGCGCGATGGGCTGAATGGCCTCTTTTTGCATTATTACACTGTGGCTCTGTGTTAAATGATGGAAAATTTTCATGACACTTTTTCTTGTAACTCTTTTCTTCTATGGAAACTGGTAACCCCAAAGGTTTGGCTAAACAAACTTTATTGCTGTGATTTACCTTGCTAGTTTATCATGGTAGCATCACTAGATAATGAAATCTCATTCTCACGCTCAGACAAAAGGGTCCATGGGTTAAATTCAGCAGCAGGTTTCTGGGTAACTTAGAATCATACAGAATGGAAACAGACCTATTGGTTCAATTCATCTATGCGATGATATATCCCAATCTCACCTAGTCCCATTTGGCCCTCTAAAGTCTTCCCTACTCACTTACCCATCCAAATGCCTTTCAAATGTTGTAAGCGTACTCACCTCCACCATTTCCTCTGGCAGCTTGTTCCATACATACACCATCCTCTGCGTGAAAATGTTACCCTACGGGTCCTTTTTAAATCTTTCCGCGCTCACCTTAAACCTATGCCCTCTAGTTCTCAACTTGCCCTGTATGGAAAAGACCTTGACTATTCACCCGATCCACACCCCTCATGTTTTTATACACCTCTATGAGGTCAACCCATAGCCTCTGACACTCCAGGGAAAAAAAGACAGCCTTGCAAATCACTTCTGCATCCTTTCAACTTGAACAATGCCCTTCCTACAGAAGAGTGATCAGAACTGTGTGCTTCATTCTAGAAGTGGCCTCCCCAATGTCCTGTAAGCTGGAACACGATGTCCCAACTCCTGTACTCAATGTACTGACCAATTAAGGCAAGTGTGCCAAACACATTCACCATTACAGAACTGGGACTGAAACTGAAGCCTTTGCAGCATACATATTTCAGCTAATCTTTGTGTAAACTCATTGGCTCGCTGAGGATGAATAGCAGTTTTTATGCACAGTTAAAACTAATATTCTTTGATGTTGTGTTAGATGGAGAGGCCAACTACCTAATTTTGATGAGCATTTCAAATTTTCATATTAAGATGGTACAGATATTTGGACTTTAGAATACTGCTGGAATAATTATGAAATTCAAGCTGTATTTAACAAAACTGGTTTGGACAATGCACAGAAAGATATATGGCACTGCCAAGAAGAGAAGTGAAATTAACAAATGGAGCTGACTAGACAGTTCATGTTAGAGAAAATAGAGATCAGCCTACTATGCAAAAATATTGCATAAATCTTCTTACACATAAATACAACACATTTATAAATAAAGGAAAAACCTTTATATGTGAATTTCTAGCGAGTATAGACGTCAAGTGCAAGTCTCTGGAATTCCGTCAGTAAGAAATTAGGTGAGTCGGGAAGGTTTTTTGTTACATTTGTTATTACCCTTCCACCCATATTGCCTTATAGCTATTGCTTCTTACTCCACTACCGGGATAGTAGCTGGAAGATAAGCCACAGCAGTCCTGCAACATTGAGTGGTCACAGTCAGTGCTGAATCCTTTGCGGGTCCTGAACTTCAGTAGTGATTCAGCTGCTTGCAACTGAAAGGAAACTAAAAATCAGTGATGTTGTCATAGGAAAGTAGTCGGGTGAATGGCTGAAGAACTTGCTTTAAGGACATATCCTAAATCGTAGTAATTTAGAAAAGTTGAAGAGCAATCTAAGTATTTAAGGTAAAGTTCATGGTGTAGAAGACAGAAGGAAGAGGGATGACAATGAAATAGAACTTTTCCCTTAAGATGGGCAATGGTCCTGAATTTAGATCAAAGCAATCTCAATGGTATGAAGCATGGGCTGGCAACTGAGTATCGTTACTTAAAGGGATGAAAGTACTAAGGAAATGGTAACCATCTAAAGAATGCATGGATGAATTGTAAACGTTATTCCTCCCAGTTTGGCATAAGAATTAACCAGTAACTGTGGTCACACCATGGCTAACAAGAGAAGTTAGAGATGGTGTTAAATCCAAAGGAAGGAGCATTCAAATTGCTCAAAAATGCAACAGACCTGACGACTGGGAATAGTTAAGATTCTAGCAAAGGGAGACAAAAACACCGATAATAAGAAGAGGTATTCAGTATGAACATAGGCTTGCAGGCACCAGACAGACTGATTTTAAAGGTTTCTAGGGGTACATCAAGAGAAAAAGATGAGGAATGATGAATGTAGGCCCCCTTCAGTCAGCAACAGGTGCATTTACAATGGGGAACAAAGAGATAGGCGACCAACTGATTCACGGTACAGCAAGAAGAACATATTAGTACGGACTGGATTGTTTCAGACCTATTCACTCAACTCTAGAAGAATGATGGGGAGGATCTCAGATTTCAGGCGTTTAAGCAAAGTACATGCAGGAATGATGCTTTTGATGACACTGGGGAGTCCAGAATGAAAGGCTACAGTCTCAGAATATGGGGTAGGCCTTTTTAAGACAGAGATAAAATGGACTCTCTTCACACAGAGTGGTGAGCCTGTGAAATGCATACCACAGGAAACTGCTGAGGCCAAAACACCAAATGTTTTCAAGAAAGGTGTAAATAAAGTTCTTAAGACTAACAGGGTCAAAAGGTATACGGAGAAAAGGTATCGGAACGGAGATGGATGATCAGCCACTATCATATGAAATGGCATAGCAGGCTCAAAGGGCGAGATGGCCTACTCCTCTTCTATATTCTATGAATTGTATCTGCCCTAAGTACTCTGATACTCTTCAAACTTTTATCTCAAATATTTGTGAAGGGATGTTAATTTCTGCTTTACAATGTGGCATGTTCAGATGGGCAGCTGACAAAATTGAATATCAAATTTATTTATCCGAATGAATGCCACTGCAAAGCAGTGCTCAGTCATGTCATCAAACTTTGAAGCCTGAAGTTTATTAGGTTACAGAATTGTAATGTAAACTATTAAAGAGTCTACAAGCTTATAATCACTTCGACATTGCTTCTGATCAGTCATTATGTCGTGTATTTGACAGCATACACATTTAAATGAGAAGCTAACCAGGTAATACACAATTTAATATTACCATCTAAATCATTATTTCTGTTTTAAGAAACTGCATAAAACTGTTTCATTGAAAGAAGCATCAAATGTATTTGAGGAAACTTTACGAATGAAGAGTAGATAAGATGCCAGGGAAGACAAATGAAGTGACACGCATCCCTCAAGCTAATAAATAGGCAGAGTGATAAAACTATGGATCAGGTAGCTATCCTCAGGGCAGGTAAACAAGTAGTGAGAAATTAAAGGAAGACAGCAAAAATAATGCACAACTTTAAGACACATTTAAACTGACAATGTGCTCATCAATATAGAAAAGGTAGTATTAACAGTCTGTTCTTTGCACAATTAATGGGAACGTCTAGACCTTACAAACACTGTACTTCACAATACGCAAATACTGAAACCTCTAGAATCAAGTTAACACAATATGCATAATATTGAAATTGTTCAAAGTCAACTTGAAGATGTGACATGAATTTTGTTCATAAAGTGCACAGGAATTAAACATAAACACTAACTACAGGGTTTTTACCGTTATCCCAATGGAAGACTAAACTTGGAGAGATACCGGAAATAAGCAAAATTTCAAAGTCCATGCAAACAACAAAACTGGGAGAAAAGAATGATGCATACAACAGTAATCAAGAGATAATGGAGAGAAAAACTTTGAAAAATATGAAAAATTAAGTAAGGCACAAGCAAATAGGGTCTTTAACAGAATCAGGGGAAAGTCAAGCATATATTTTTACAGTACTACTTGAAAGGTTGGAAAGAGAAAGATGGAGAATTTTAGAATTAAGATAAGCACAAATAACTTTTCCAATTTGTAATTTACACAATACATGAAAGCATTATGATATTGAATAGAACAACATTCAACAAATCTCATGAAAAAGCCTGAAGAATGATTAAAACTATAAACTCCTATATGCAGGGAGCAGTGTGAATTGCTTCACTGGGGTAGGTGGCGAGAGCACAAGAGTGGGGTGGAGCTAAAACAAGTATTTCAAATAGAAGCAGCTATACAAGTGATGCTGGAATCCTGCCATAAATTTAAGCCCATGAATTGAAAGCATATGCTATTGATTTGTAAATAAGCAAGGTACAGCATGCAGTGGCACTCATTAGCAGCAAGGATCTATTTTGGCACCTCAGTTACTTATTAGCTTAGACTATGAAATAGAAAATCATAACTTGATGACAATGACAGATAGCATTTAAAGCAGCATTTATTAAAGCATAAAATTACATACATATTGATAAAATGGGAGAAACTGTGGCAAATGTGAGGTCTCATATTTTAGATGTGCAAAAGAATAGAGCAGATACTTACAAATGGCAAAAACCCAAAAACAGTGGGGGTCTAAGCAGTCTTTGTGGTTGGGGTTTAGCGGGGCTTAAATAATATGGCCAAAGGTTGCTTTATGGATTTAGATTGTAAATCAACCGTGATTTCACTAAATGATGGTAAAGGTGCTAGGCACCAAGTGGCTGGAGTCTTTTTCAATGTAAGCAGGGAACAGGAGGAAGAAGACTTTTTTTTGTGTAAAAAGAATATCGTATCTGGAGACACAAAACATTAAAAACAATCAAGAGGAGGAGGATGGTAATGCTTTTGAACAAGTGAAGCAAGAACAAAGAATCGGAAATCACATTATTGTCACATGGAAGAGTGTAAGGCTGAGGAAACAACAAGAATTTGTGGGTCAGGTTGCAGGTTATGGTATTTGTGATGAGTTGAAGTCTACAGCACAAGGCACGGGGACAGTGGAGAATTACAGTGGTCTACCCACGAAGTGAAGACAAAATGAACTGGTCAGGAAAGAGTTGGAGAAAATAGTCTTTGCATTATAGATACTGGAAGTGGGTTGTGTTGAGTCAAGCAGGAATCAGTTAATCAGGCATTAAATGACATCTGCGGAGATGGAGGGAAATCCACAGAGTTACAGTGACTGAGCCACCAAAGTTGGAGAGTGGGGGGGAGGGGAAGAGAGATAATTTCACTAAATAATGGTAAAGCTGTTAGGCACCAAATGGCTTCAGTCATTTTTTTTAAATTTTAGCAGGGAACAGAAGGAAGCTGAGGGAGCTGACACAGGTGGGGCGATTGCAGGTGTGCGAGACAGTCAGGCATGGCAGCGGAGGGGCTGGGGGACGAAGGGAGAGTGAGAGAGTCAGACAATAGCAACTACAATCAATAGTACAGACTACCTTTAAGCGTACACATGAAAGGTGACTCCATACTTCCAAATTACATTGTCAAGAGCAAAACGTACAAGGGCAAAAGGAAGAAGAAAAAAAATAGCAATGCAAATAGAATTGCCACACATACGACAGAAGGCCTACACTGTGAGAAGTATGAGTGAAAACAGATCAGACTAATGATAGATAACAAAGTGTGGGGCTGGATGAACACAGCAGGCCAAGCAGCATCTTAGGAACACAAAAGCTGACATTTCGGATGAAGGGTCTAGGCCCAAAACATCAGCTTTTGTGCTCCCAAGATGCTGCTTGGCCTGCTGCGTTCATCCGGCCCACACTTTGTTATCTTGGATTCTCCAGCATCTGCAGTTTCCATTACCTCAGATTAATGATAGGTTGGTTGCAAAATATTGATGCTGGAAGAGAATGAATTAGTCAATACTGATGTTGACAATGGTATGGTAGAGAAGATCTGAGGCAGGAAACAGTTCCATAGGAAATGGAACAATAAACAAATATGCAAAGGAGCAAAATGAAGTTATAACAGCAGAATATAAAAATGTCTTCCACAGGGAACCCAATTTCATAAGCATATACTTACACTGAACAGAGTAAGAAGCCAAAAGGGCTGCAATGTTGTATGGGCAAGGCAACCTAGAAAAAGGAACAATTGAAAAATAGTGCTTATGTAATTATCAATAATTAAACTTTTGAACATCCTTATAGTAGGCCAGACGTTTTCAAAATTTTTAAAGTCCTTTCGAAAATCCCTGTCCTTTTCACATCTTTTGCTAATAGCTGCTTTGTAGAGTTTAAGGAGATGGAAGGCTCAATGTCATTAATTTTAAAAACAATGGTGAAGGGGGTTGGGTTGAGGTTAGGTGTTTAGGAGTATTCAGAATACCAAAATATTCACCTTGCCTTCATCACAAAGAGGCGTCGCGGAGGCTTAATGGTTAGCAGTGCTGCCTCACAACATGAGGGACATGGGTTTAATTCCACCCTCGGGTGACTTTCTGTGTGGAGTTTGCACATTCTCTTGTGTCTGTATGGGTTTCCTCTCTCAGTCCAAAGATGTGTAGGTTAGGTGGATTGGCCATGGGAAATGCAGGGTTACAGGGAGAGAGTAGTGGCTAGGATGATTTAAGGTTCAGTGTGGATTCAGTAGGACAAATGGCCTGTTTCTACACTGTAGGGATTCTATGATTCTATAATTAGATAGTTGTCTCAAGGATCAGTACTTCTGATTGCAGCAATCTGGAGGTATCACAGATACATTTATCACTTTAACTGAAGTTGTTTTACATATCCATGCTCCAACACTTGCAACAGTATTCCATTATTATTGCACCAAAAGCAACTCTGATCGATTCAGTTCTAAAAACCAGCAGAAATTCAAATGTCGTGCAATATGGACATACCTATTAATGCACCTGTCCTGAGTACATGAGGTCACAGATGGTTCTTCTTCGTGCTCAACCTAACTTCATCATGGCCTTAATGATAAATTTAACAGTTCCCAAACTCACCCAATGTGGGATTCTAACATCTTAGCCAAGTTAGCTGCCCAATAACCTGCCAAACTTTCCACTGGATACAAATGAATAATAAAAATTGCCAATCAGAATTCCTTTGCTTCTGTAGGAAGAGGTTCATTTAGCATTCCTTCCCTCTCCAATACGTAATTCAGTCAGAGGGGTCTAAACCAGAAACGTCAGCTTTTCTGCTCCTTTGATGCTGCCTGGCCTGCTGTGTTCAGCCAGCTCTACACCCTGTTATCTCTAATTCAGTCAAGTTTTATTCCAGTAAATTTCTTGAAATTCAAAAAGAACTCAAGTTTAACTTGAATAAGAGATAACAAGGCATACAGCTGGATGAACACAGCAGGCCAAGCAGCAGAGAAGCAGGAAAGCTGGCATTTCGGGCCTGGGCCCTTCTTCAGCAATGGGGGAGGGGAGAGGGTTCTGAAGTAAGTAGTGGGGGGAGAGGCAGATAGAAGAGGGATAGAGGGGAAAATAAGTGGGGAGGAGTCAGATAGGTCAAAGAGGTGGGGATGGAGCGAGTAATGGTGAGTATAGGTGGGGAGTTAGGGAGGGAATAGGTCAGTTCAGGAAGGTCAAAGGGATGGGATGCGGCTAGTAGGTCGGAGGTGGGGGTGGAGCTTGGTGGGCGGCAGGGATAGGTGGGAAGGAAGGACAGGTTAGGGAGGCAGGGACAAGCTGGGCTGGTTTTGGGATACAGCAGGGGGAGGGGAGATTCTGAAGATTGTGAAGTCCACATTGATACCATTGGGCTGCAGGGATCCCAAGCGGACTATGAGTTGCTATTCCTGCAACCTTTGGGTGGCATTGTTGTGACACTGCAGGAGGCTCAGGATGGACATGTCGTCTGAGGAATGGGAGTGGGAGTTGAAGCGGTTCACGACTGGGAGGTGCAGTCGTTTAGCACGAACCAAGCATAGGTGTTCCGCAAAGCGGTCTCCTCCCAATTTCTGGAGGGGGGGGGGGGTCCAGGCCCTAAACGTCAGCTTTCCTGCTCCTCTGATACTGCTTGGCCTGCTATGTTCATTCAGCTCTACACCTTTTTATCTCAGATTCTGCAGCATCTTCAGTTCCTACTATCTCTTTAACTTGAATAACATGTGTAAGATCATTTAACATGTGTCAGACAAGTCAAGTTTGCACAATTCAAAAAAACCAAAAGGAGTGTTCAAGCTATAATGCACAGGAGACTTTTGAATAGTATATTCTTCCATATGAAACTAATAACTGTTGAAACATTAACCTGACAGGAAATTGTTATATTCTTTGAATTTTTGGGCAAAACTAGTTTTGTAACTCAGAACCATAATCTGAACAAACAAACAAAATCATAAGGTGATCTCAAATAAAGTGCAATAAACAACAGGATATAGAGTGTGCTGGATTGGAAAAGTGCAATGTGTCTTTTTATGGAACATGTGCATTCTATTTGGGAAAAAGAACTTAATCTTGTGTGGTTGATTCAATTTATAGAGTACGCCCCTACTTAAAGTTGCGCTGTATATGTTTGGTAATGGCTTAAGAAATGTCTCGCAATTTTCCTTGCAGAATGTCTACTATAGTGTAAATTATTTGATACTTTTAAACTTGCTTTATCTTGCACATGTTCTCACCAGCCAGTTATCAAATGAACTAGCATCAAAGCAGTTTACAGAGTAGGTATGATAGCCATTTAATTTGCATCTATACAAACAGCTCTCTGTTTATTGTTCAAAAAACAATCATCCTATATCTGTCAACCTTTCTTTGCATCATACAGCCACTTAAAATTTATAAAATAGGCCCTACCTTAACTACTCAGCAACAATACCTGCCACATTCCAATGCACCATGGAAGCAAACATTTTTGAAATTTCTCCCTTTGATTCAAAATTGGCTATTCCATTACCTCTAATTGTAAAACATCCTATAGCCACATTGAAAAAGACATGCTAACTACCAATCCTGGCAATAGGAACAGCAGCAGTTGTGGGGAGGGGACTCTTGTCCATGACACCAAAATTGTACAATGGACTGCGAAAGAGGTCATTTTAAAGTACAATGATCTTGTTCAGTGGGCCAATAGGCCAAGGAGCAGCAGATGGAGATTAATTCAGATAGGTGTTGCATTTTGGTAAGACAAACCAGGGCAGGCCTTACACAGTTAATGGTATGGTCTTGGGGAGGGTTGCAGTGAGACCTAGGGGTTCAGTACAATGTTCCTTGAAAGTAGCATCACAGGTAGACAGGGTGGTGAAGGCAGCATTAGGCACACTTGCCTTCTTTAGTCAAAGCACTGAATACAGAAGTTGGGGCATCATGTTGCGACTGTACAGGGCAGTGGTGAGGTCATCTTTGAAATACTACGTACAGTTTTGGTCACCCTGCTATATATAGGATGGATGTGAAAAACTGTAATGGTGCAGAAACTATTTAGAAGGATATTACCGGAATGGGGGCATTTGAGTCATAGGGACTGGCTGAATTGCCTGGGGCTATTTTCCCTGTAGAGTCAGAGGCAGAGTGGTGACCTTCTAGAGGTTTATAAAAGCATGAGGGGCAAAGATAAGGTGAATGTGGTGAATGAATAAGGTGGTGCGCACATGGAATGAACTGCCAGAGGAAATGGTAGATGCAGGTACAGAGATAACATTCAAAAGACATTTGGACAGGCACATGAATGGAAAAGGTTTAGAAGGATATGGGCTAAATGGAGGCAAATGGGTGTAGATAAATGTGGAAGATTTGGTCAGCTTGGGCGAGTTGGGCCAAAGGGTCAGTTTCTGTGCTGTTTGACACAGACTTTATAACTAGGTTTCAATGTTGGAATTGCAATTAGCAGTTTTATTAACAAATAAGCTCTTTTTCAAAAAAGGAAACAATAATTAATGAAATGGTGAATGAAACTAACAAACAGTGCAATTACTTTTCTGTTATTCTTTTCTGCATAGAGACTTCTACTTTCTCCTTTTCATCAATCTAACTGTCCTGTCAACCCTGTGCTCAGCTTCAAATATTAACCTGAAAACAAAACAAAACACGTTGACTCATCAGGTGTCACCAACTTTCTATCCTTTTTTGATTTGCTCAATGCAGCTGACACCATTTCCAGATCACTAGGAATCAACAGACCACATCCTGTCTCACCATGCAACTGTTAATAATCACTTTGCTTTTTACATTTCAACAGCAAGTAAATCAGCAATTTAGCAAGGTATTAAGTGATCAACTGATCTGAGCTCAAACTAAGCTCAGTAAACTGCCTTGAACCAAGGGGCAGAATTCTGTTCCCTAACAGTCATGGTTTGTCATCATTTCGGAGAAACTGCAGAAAAGTAAACAAAATGTTTTAAATTCTTGGCAGAATGCCTGTAAAATCAGAATCTATTACAGAACTCTAAATCTATATGCACAGTTATAATTCCAATTTATGTTATTACCACACAAGTCAGACCCCAGACTGAAATATGGCTTGATAGATCGTTCTTTATTTAACCACGTTTATTTTTTTTCCACTGAAACACGAGCACACAATGCTGCAGATTTGGTTTTAAACAATAACACCAAAGTTTGTTGTGCAAATGAAATGATAAAACAGAGTGTACACATTTAAAATTTCAAAACAGTAAAAATTCAATTCCACTCATCCCAACACCATCATATAAATATACCAAGCAGAGTTCACTTCTCTGCCATATTTGAAGGTTTATCTTGACGATTTCTTTCAGCGACCAATTTTGAGAGTTTGATAGTCTCTTCCTTCAGTAATCATACAACTGAGCATTGACTTTTTCAGCTGTGAGTATTCCCTTTAGAGCTCTAACCAAACACTTCTGGTCTGGGAGGTTTCAAACTAAAATCCTTACTCTGTAGTAACATTTTCTGCAGCTAACACCTCTTTTTTTCAAGAGAAATTCTTTCATGACTTGTGCCAGGACCTCTGAAATTAAACCAAAATCTCTGCAAGCAATGGGTTTAAGTAAACAACAAAAAAAAGTTCTTCCATGTTTATTCTGTCCACTTGTAAAATTCTCCCAATGCAAAGACATTCCATTACTACTGTAAGAACACAGGCTCTTACATACTGATTTAAAACAAAGCTATGGCTCCAGAAATACGCCATGTTAATCATTAAACTTTTCATACACACATTCCAAAACCCATGTGCAACTAGTTCATATCTTACATACCTTACTTAACAATACATATCAAATTACACAACTACTGCTGGGAGTCCTGCAGAATAACAGGATACGCAGAACAGAACACCTGCAACAGGATACTATGGTTCACAACAATGTACACTTCTGGGAGGTACTTTAATTTTTATAATGTCCCAAAGGAGTTACATAGTAGCAGCAGCAGAAATAGGAAAGACAGCCCAAGTTTATGTTTAGAAATCATGATTTAATATCTGGGTCAAAATATGAGTTTAATTTTATCTTCCCCCCCCCCCGCCAAAGGAGAACACAGAACATCACAGCGCAGTACAGGCCCTTCGGCCCTCAATGGATGAGGGGGTAGAAGGATGGGTTAGTAAATTTGCAGACAACACTAAGCTCAGTGGAATTGTGGATAGTGACGAAGGATGCTGTAGGTTGCAGAGAGACATAGATAAGCTGCAGAGCTGGGCTGAGGTGGCAAATGGAGTTTAATGCAGACAAGTGTGAGGTGATGCACTTTGGTAGGAGTAACCGGAATGCAAAGTACTGGGCTAATGGTAAGATTCTTGGTGGTGTAGATGAGCAGAGAGATCTCAGTGTCCATGTACACAGATCCTTGAAAGTTGCCACCCAGGTTGACAGGGCTGTTGAGAAGGCATACAACGTTTTAGCTTTTATTAATAGAGGGATCGAGTTCCGGGACCAAGAGGTTATGGTGAAGCTGTACAAAACTCTGGTGCGGCTGCACTTGGAGTATCGTGTACAGTTCTGGTCACCGCATTATAAGAAGGATATGGAAGCTTTGGAAAGGGTGCAGAGGAGATTTACTGGGCTGTTGCCTGGTATGGAGGGAAGGTCTTACGAGGAAAGGCTGAGGGACTTGAGGCTGTTTTCATTAGAAAGAAGAAGGTTGAGAGGTGACTTAATTGAGACATATAAAATAATCAGGGTTAGAAAAGGTGGATAGGGAGAGCCTTTTTCCTAGGATGGTGATGGCGAGCACAAGGGGGCATAGCTTTAAATTGAGGGGTGAAAGATATAGGACAGATGTCAGAGGTGGTTTCTTTACTTAGAGTAGTAAGGGAATGGAACGGTTTGCCTGCAACGGTAGTAGATTTGCCAACTTTAGGTACATTTAAGATAGTGTTGTCTGCAAATTTACTAACCCATCCTTCTACCCGCCTCATCCAGGTCATTTATAAAAATGACAAACAAAAGGAGCCTTCTGGCTAACCCAGGCCAACTACTCCAATGTATATTAGAAATCTAGATCACAATGGCAATCCTTGTTTCCCCCCATAGTCTTGTCATGCTGCAATTATCGTTATAACACCATGCTCATTCCTTTGGCCACAGTTCGCTAAAACAGCTTCTTTCTAATATACAATAATGATGCTCACCTTCCACTAAGAATATCTTGTTTAAGCTGCAGAAAATATTGGTACCTTAAAAAGAAATAAAAATGCACATTTTAATCAAAAGAGCATAATGCAAAATTCACAATTAAGTATTTTCCTCAGATTATGATTAAATTCATTCGACAGCTTAAATGTACTAGAAACATGAATTGCAAACACAATGAACTCATTCATCTCATTATACCAGAAGTGGTTAAGTTCTTTTACCCAAATTAACTCAGTTAGTAACAACTGGATTAATTTTAAGAGTCTGTACGAATGCTGGGCCTTTCCATACACCAAGTTCAATATCTGAAAGTAACATTATTCTAAAGCTTTAAAAATGTTTCCTTTGTCATTTATAAAACCATTAAATTTTGAAAACATCTTTTGTGTTATAATTTCTCCTTGAACACTTTGCAAATTTAATGATGATTTTACAATGTAAATGCAAAACCTTCACATAGTTAACATTCGTATCTGCATCAAATACCTGCAATATTACTAACATAACCTACTTCCACTGCCATTACATCCCTAACATTACCCATGCATCACTTTGTCTGCTGAAATCCTACTCTTCCTACCACTAGACTTGATTGTCCTAAAGCATTTTTGTTTGCCCGCTAATATTCTTCCTTCCATAGCCTTGGTCATTCAAAACTCTGCTGCCCACGTACTAGTGTGCACTAAGTTCCACTTGCCAAGCATCTGTGGTGATTGATAAACATAGATTCCAGGTTAAGCAATATCTCAATTTCAACTATTGTCTCGGTTTTCAAATTGCTTCATGTTCTCGCCCCTCCTTAACAACCTCAGACCACGCCAACGCGCGCGCGCGCACACACATATACATACATACACACCCCTTGAAAAGTCACCCTAACTTGTGCCAAAATTGGGAGAGCTGTCCCAAAGGCTACACAAGCAACAACTTTAGTCATTCTGAAAGTAGCTTTCAGTACAACATCGTCTCAGCAAGTTTGCTCCACATACAGGACAAGCCCACTAAAGAGAACTGCACTGTGGTATACAGTACGGTACGGTAGAAGTTCCCAATATTGGCCCTGGAGTCCAAAACCCACGGTTAAATCCCACGTGCTGATTTCAACCTACCTATATCTTTAGGTGATTGATCAGTTCTCTACGCTGAATATCACAGACGATGTAGCGAACAAAGTACACAGAATGTACTCTGGGTTGGGGCTTTAAATTATTAATCATTTAACGACTAGGTAAAAACAGCACCGACTGAACTAAAGTCCGAAATGAAACTGCGACGAGACTGTGCCCGGGCATTGGTGAGCAAACCAACCGACGGAAAACATACTTGATTGTGTACTCATCAACCTAACTATAGGTGACACGGTGGCTCAGTGGTTAGCACTGCAGCCTCAGTGCCAGGACCCAGGTTCAATTCCTGCCTCGGACGACTGCCTGCTCCAGTTTCCTCCCACAGTCCAAAGATGTGCAGGTTAGGTGGATTGGCCACGCTAAATTGCCAATAGTGCTCAGGGGTGTGTGGGATGCCTCAAGGGGCGGTGTGAACTTGTTGGGCCAAAGGGCCTATTTTCACACTGTAGGGAATCTAATCTAATCTATATAGCAGATCCATCTGCCCGTGACAGCAATGATAGAACGGACCACTGTACAGTCCTTGTGAAGACAAAGTCCTCCCTTCACAATAGGGTTACCCAATGTGTTCTGTAACACTTACAACCATGATAAATGATAAAGATTTTGAAAAGATTTTGCAATCAACACCCACGTATTCTGAAATTACTTCTGCTCTTCACAGATCTCCAGAACTGGGAATCAATGCACTGGCAAACTAGTGTGCACAGAACATTCCAGCAGCTGCACAGTCACACAGCTTCAAGAGCACACTGCTCAAGACTGGGCATCAGATGTTGTTTGTATAAAAGTATGAAACTTGTGAAAAATGAGATTTGATATCTTCTGAGTGACTAACTGGCATCAGGTCACCTTTGGTTCAAAAGCACAAGTGTCCAGCAACAAACTTGAAAACAAGTAGCAGTTTTATCACAAAGCTAAGTGAGAGCAGTGGGACTCAGATCTCCAAAAGTCTGCAAGCCATATCTCTCTTTTGCTGGCTAAAACTGAAATAAAATTTAACTGAACCAAACCATCTAGGACCAAATGACCAGCTATCAAATTGAGAATTGCCTCAGTTGACAACATAACCAGGACTAGTAAGCAACTCAACACCTCGGCATCAAATCTACTTTCCTGCCCACTCTCCATAACGTTTCAACTTGTTACTAATTTTAAAAGTCTAATCATCTCCTTAAATTTACACCTCATCATCCAACACAGTTTGGGGAAGTGAATTCCACAGATTCACGACCCTTTGACAAAAGTGATTTAACCTTATCTATATTAAAACAGCTACTGCTCATCCTAAAACTATGACTTCTCTTCGGCTCTTTAGTGAACCCCCTTTAGCATCTTATATACCTCAATTAGTGTCACCACTTATTCTTCTAAACTTCAGAAAGCATTGGCCTAAACTGCTAAACTCGTTCCCCAACACAAACCCCTTATCCCTGTAAAAATCGAAAGAACTACGGATGCTGTAAATCAGGAACAACTGAGTTCTGAAGCAGGGTCACAGGACCTGAAATGTGAACCGTTTTTTCCTGCACAGGCGCTGCCAGACCTGCTGAGCTTTTCCAGAAACTCTGTTTTTGTCCGTTATCTCTGGAATCAATCTAGTAAACCTCCTGTGAATGGTCTCCAACACAACTACATCCCTCCTCAAGTAAGAGGACCAAAATTATATGCAAGATGAGGTCTCACTAATGTCTTGTGCAACTAACATATCTTTCCTACTTTTCTAGTCTAATGCATTGGCAATAAATGCCAAAATTTCATTTGCCTTATCTGCTGCACCTGCACATTAGTTTTTTTTCTTACAATTTATGCTGGAGAGCACCCAGGTTTCTTTGTGGCAAAACACTCAAATTTCTCTCCATTGAGATAATTTGCATTTCAATTCCTCTGATCAAAATGGATGATTTCACTTAGTTGTCAAACTTCAATTGCCAAATTTTGGCCCATCCCTGTAACCTATCCGTATCCATTTGTAAGTTTTTTATTATTTTCACTCCAAATTACATTCCTGCCTATTTTATTGTCGTCTGCAAATATGGCTGTAGCACTTCCTATCCCTGCATCCAAGTCATCATATACATTCAAAATTGTTAGGGCTCAATGATCAAACCAAAGGCACCCATCTAGTTATATCTTGCCAACATCTTACATATCTCGAAAAAGAAAGAAAATTTCTATGTGGGGTTCAGGAGTTGAACCACTGACATTGTTCTTTTTTTATTCTATTTTCTAGACAGTATTCCTGCAAAATCATCCATCTCGTCTGTCTTATTTATGAGTGAATGCATGCATATTTGGCTTTAATGGAGACATTGGTTAAGTTTGCACACGGGCAATTGATAATCCATTTTGCCACTTGTTAAAAGGATGCGTTTTGGAGATTGTTTTCATTTACTTGATCATTGACCTGGTGCCAGTTTTGTTTGCAGACAGGCAAATTAAACATCCTAGCAATTAAATCAGTCATTGCAAGTGGCTCGTGGAATAATAGGGCTTGATTTTGAGCACACTTCTCATCAGGATTATGATAACACTTCATAATGTTTGAATGCCTCAAGACTGTGGAAAAGTACAACATTAATAGCAAGTACTCTCTTTAGGATGCAAAAATAATTTCAAAATTTACTGCAAAATATGAACAGACTTCTTTATTAAACTCAATCTGTAGGAATTTTTGGCTTAAATTAAAAAATGACAAATATATGGAGGATTTTCTGTGTTTGGAGGATTTGAAGTCAAAAACTCGACCTTAAGTAGACAGAAACCTGGAAGTAAATCTGAGTGGTACTCAGTTGGACAAGTGAATAAATTGAAATGAGGCCAATTGCCATTAAAAACATCTCATCATCAATTATACAATATCTTAACCTTATCTTTTACTTGGATCTGCATCCCATCTTTTCCCTTTTACTTAATTTCAACACCCACCTTGTGTATTCCTCTTGTAGCTTATTGAGGTCAGTCACAAAAAATTTGACTCTAAAATTCAAGTTATGTGGGGATCCTCCTACAAGAAAAGAGAAAGAATTTTACTTCAGAACACAGGAATTACACAAGATTTCACCAACTTTACAAACTAATTGGCTATACTTACTTTTAAGTTGCTTTCTGACAGATTTGTTTGGGTCTAGCCATCGCTGTAAAATATTAAAGAAAATCACAGTCTGAAAATAAGATAAGCAACATTCTCTACATTCAGCTTATCCTGAAGTGTCTCAATTCAAAGATAAAGACTATATATAAGAGTACGTTCAAATACTGAAGTGATTTTTAATGTAAATAATTGCCAGTTCGTAGGAAATGCTTAATGAGGTGGCATTCCCAAAATAATTTCTTTGATAAACGGATTCACACAAGGACACCAACATCGTTTTGAAGTTTTTCAAGCATCATGCCGTCACCACGTTTCCCTCTGCTTTTCCTCTGTCTCCAATTGTGGAACTGTCCAGATAATAGGAAAATGTAAAAGGACAAAATGGATTTTAAGATAGCTAAATAAATTTTCCATAATTTAAGATATCAGTTGTGAAATACAATTAAGTATAATGCAACATTTTAAAATTAATTGGTAATAAGCAGTTTGATAGACTGCAATTTAATTTTTTCAAAAAATTGTGTCTTTTTAAAACTTGTACCAATACCTGACCCTGATATGCGAGCATACACTTTCCTTAGCCCTAACATGTACTCACTTAGGGTGACAGTCAATGGATTTGTGCATGAATGGAAAGCTGTTGACGCCGGGGGTGGGGGGGGGGGGGGGGGTGTTGGTGTTTGAAGTACTAAGAGCCTTTTTTACGTTAAGCCATCCATGATGCACTGCAGATCTTCTGCAGAACGTGCTGCAATGGTACTGTTGTCAACATATTGAAGCTCTATGATGGAGGTGATATAGGCCTCGTTCTCAGCCTTGAGCCTACTAAGGGTGTACAGCCTGAAATCCAAACAGTAAATGATTTGAATTCCCTTGGGCAGGTTTTCGCCAGCGAGATGAAGGAGAGCAAAGATGATGGTGAACAAGGTGGGCATGAAGATGTAGTTCTGCTTGACCCCTCTCTCCACAGTGAAAGATGCTGACTCAGTTAAGCACAGTCACAAACATGTTACCATGCAGCAGCCTTAGTATCCTGATGAACTTATCAGGGCAATCACTCTGTGACAGTACCTGCCAGACAGCCTGGCAGTTAATTGTGTCAAAGGCCTTAGTTAGGTCATTAAAGGCTAAATAAATGGTTGTTTCAGTTCCTGCCTGTCTACAAAGCTGTTGACCTTCCCACATTGCTATATGGGCTACCTACAGCGGGCACCTTAAAGCGCTGGAACACCAGCACCAGAAATCCCTATGAAAAATCCTATGGATCACTTGGGAAGACAAGCACACTAACACCATTGATTTGGAGCAGGCCAACATAGCCAATACTGCCACATCAGTCAACAGCAATTGCGATGGACCAGCCATGTCACAAGAATGCCCAACTCATACCTCCCAAACAGATCATGTACTCTTAGCTAAAGGAAGATCAGTATGTTCCTGGCAGCCATTAAAAAAAAACTTCCAAGATAACAACCAGACCAACTTCCAGAAACTGCATATCAATATCAACAAAAGGACATTACTACAACATGGATTCACTGGAGAAACATCTACCAGAGAGCTATACACCTGAAAATAATCTCCACCACGCTGCTGATCAGAATAGGTTCCAGTAAGGACAGAGAACATCAGGAATGCTTGCCTACCAACCACCACCCACCAACGATCACAGTGCAACAGAATCAGTGGATCGAACAATGGTCTCTTCAGTCATCTGAATGCCCTGAAATAGTCATGCTGTTGAGAGACAATTATACTCAACACAAGTTTCTAGTGGTCGTCCACAAGGTTCGGTGTTGGATCCTTTGCTATTTGTTACATCTATTAATGACGTAGATTTAAGTGTGGGAGGAATACTTGGGAAATCTGCAAAAACTCAAGAACTGACCTTCTAGTTGGTAGTGAAGAGGACACCTGTTGCTTGGAGGAAGTTACCAATAGGTTGGATGAGTGGGTGGAAAAGTGGCAAATGTATTTCAATCCAGAAAAATCAAGATTATGCATTCAGAATGGACAAACAAAGCAATGGAACACAATAAAGAGAGGCTAATTAGAGGTAAAGCGGAAGTGAGAGATCTGTGTGCATGAGTGCATGTCAACAGGTACCTGAAGATGGACAGGACAGGTAGATACGGTAGTAAATGCAGCATACAAAATGATTTCCATCACTGGGTGAGGCACTGAATGCAAAAGCAAGGATGATTGCTACAGCTGTGTAAAACAACGGTTAGGTCACAGCTAGAGTTCTGCGCGTACATTCCAGGAAGCATGGCATAGAGAAAGAGAGCAAGCACAGGAGTGACAGTGCGCGAGAGCAAGCAAGTCAGAGCATGCAAGGGTGAGCAAGCTATAGCAGAGGAAATTTACAAGTATATTGGTGCCAGGGCTTGAAAATCGTAGGTACAAGGAAATATTGAATATGCTAAGATTGTTTTCCTGAAGAGTAGAGGCCAAGGGGTGACTTAATTGAGGAGTATGAAATAAAGGACTTGGATAAAGTGGGTAGACCTGCTTCCCCCAGTATAGGTGTTAATTACCAGGGGGCACAGATTTAATGTTAAGTGGAGGGAAAATGAGGTGAACCCTATCACCCAGCGCATGGTGGGTGCCTGGAATTCAATGCCTCGTTTGTTGCTCAAGGAGAAAACTCTTGACTCAATTTAAGGTAACCTGGGCCTGTATCTGAAGCACTTTAACCTGGAAGGTGATGACTTATTCGCATATGGATAATGATGGGATAGTGTTGGGGGGGGGCTTAGATTAGTTCACAGGTCGACGCAACATCGAGGGTAGAAGGGCCTGTTCTGCACTGTATTGTTCTATGTTCTAATTATGTATGGAAGGTGGTTTAGAATGAACTGTTTGTTCATTCAGCCAGCAGAAATAGGCTGAATGACCACTATGTGCTGTAACATTTATACAGTTCTATGGTGTATGTTTCCAACACCATTTTCAGAATAAACTAGTTTGATTTGTTTTACAAAAGACCCATTTAGAGGGCTAGGGAGATTTGGCTAGATAATGAAGTTAGCTAAGTAGCTTTACCAGTACAGAGTACAGACAGGATGGGTCAAATGGTCTCCTTCAATATGTAAAACCCTATGATTTAGCTCTAAGCCAGCATTTCTCAAGATTGGCAACAAACAATGCTTTCCATGCATTAAGTCTGCAGTATAACACTACAATTTTATTCAGATAGATACCATGTTTTTCTGTATATGAGACTTTATTTTACAGAATTGGGCATCGAATCTAATAAGACAATCTGCAAACATAGAAGGCCAGCCAGCCAATCTGCATTCACATATGCAAAGGGAACGTATCTCCAGTCTCCCACCTTATGATGTGTTGTTTCTCAAATGGCTGTAGGATCTTTAACCTCTACTAATCTGTCCAAAGTTTATTATGGACAAGATCATTCCTTGAAAGAATAATTTACTGATATCCTTCATTAATTTAAACCTGTCCCTAGTTTTTTTCCGTGCTTTTGCCTCAATAATATACAAATGCTCTCCTGAGTGGTTTCCCACCTTGCACCACACATAACTTGGAGCATATTCACAACACTGTAGCACATATCCTAATTTGTCCCAAGTCAAATTTACCCATTAAGCCTAGGTTCTCTGACTTCCACCAACGTCTCCCTCTGCAACATACATTATTGCTTTAAGGGAAGTCTGTAAATTTATTCATATTTCCTAAAGGCATTTGACAAGGTAGAGGTTCTTGGTGTAGGTGGTGACGCACCGCAACCAGTAGATATCCTGGCTGGCAGAAAACAAAGCATACATAAATGGCTCTTTTTATGATTGGCAGCATGTGACAAGTGGAATCTGCAGGCATCTGTGTTGGGCTTCAGTGTTTTACAACTGAGTGCAATGATTCAGATAGGGGAGCAAAGGCATGATGAATAAATTAGTAGAAACCAAAGACAGTTCAGTTATGCCGTGAAGATGACATAAGGAGGTTGCAGACATATATAGATTGGTTCAGTGAATGGGAAAAAGGTGAAGTATAATATAAGAAAATGAGATGTTTTCGCTTTCTCTTTTTCTTTTCTAACTTCTAACTTTATACTTTCATGGAAGGGAATGGAAGAGGCGACTTTTAGACTGGAGGCCATTGCAGGCAAGTCCCAGACCACACCGGTGCAGGGAGGCAAGGCCCAGAGAGTGTCTCAGACAGAGGCTGTGATAGGGAGGTGAGGGCCAGAGGATAGTCCTGCACCAGAGGCTGGTGTCAGCAGTAAGGCCCATGCCAGAGGCTGGGGGGGGGGAGGGGGGGGGGGAGATGAGTTCTGCCTGGAGGCTGTCGCAGGGAGACGGGCATTGAGTTTTGACACTCAGTGTGGTCTGGAGGCTAGGGGCTAGCACAGACTTGGGTGCAAAGCACTTTAGAGTACTTTTTTTTCCCTTTTTATTCTATGCTAGACTCTTATTATTTATTATTCTTTGGACTGCGGGAGGAAACCCAGGCAGACACAGGGACAATGTGCAAACTCTGCACAAGCAGTTGCCTGAGGCTGGAATCGAACCCGGGTCCCTGGTACTGTGAGGCTGCAGTGCCAACCGCTGTGCTGCTCCCTTTTTTTTTTAAAATATGCCTTGATTTGAACTCCCCCACCCTAAAGAAAAGACCCTTATTAGATTAGATTAGGCACGGTGGCTCAATGGTTAGCACAGCAGCCTCACAGCACCAGGGTTCAATTCCAGGCTCGGGTAAATGTGCAGAGTTTGCACATTCTCCCTGTGTCTGCGTGAGTTTTCTCCGGTTTCCTCCCTCAGTCCAAAGATGTGCAGGCTAGGTGGATTGGTCATGCTAAATTGCCAGTAGTTCAGAGGTGTGTGGTTTATAGGGGGATGGGATGCTCCAAGGGGTGGTGTGGGCTTGTTGGGCCGAAGGGCATGTTTCCGCACTGTATGGAATCTAAAAATACAGTCCTAAAAAGTTGACTAATTTTAAAACAGTCCCCCTTTTCTGAACACCCACAAGAGGAAATATCCATTCTATATACACCTTACTAAAACAGTTTAACATCTTATATACTTCAATTAAATCATCCTTTGCTCTTCGAAATGCCAGCAGAAACAAGCCCAGTCAGTCCAATCTTTCCTTTTAAGATAAACTGGAGAATGGTAATTTTTTTTCCCCTCAGAAAGTTGGAAGTACCTGAAACACTGTCTCAGTGGGCAGTGGAGGTGTGGTCGTGTGGTCGTGAAATAATTTTAAGGGGAAGGGAGATGGTTCTTGTTGTTAGGCAAGAAATCAAAGATAATAAAATACAATAAATGCTGAAACATTCAGGAGGATGCTGGTAAAACTCAGGGCTGACAGCATCTGTTTCAGGTCCTGTTTGACTCTTCTTCAAATCAGAAAATAAAGTTATCAGGAGTAGGAGGGAGTATGAAATACTAACAGATCAGCCCTGATATTCTGGTGCAGGCTTGAGGAGCCAGATGGCCTAATTCTGATCCTAACTCTCCGACACCACCTCCGACCGCCCCCTCGATCATGACCCCACACCCGAGCACCAAACCATCATCTCCAACACCATTCATGACTTCATCACCTCAGGGGACCTCCCACCCACAGCCTCCAACCTCATTGTTCCCCAACCCCGCACAGCCCGTTTCTATCTCATTCCCAAAATCCACAAACCTGCCTGCCCTGGTCAACCCATCATCTCAGCCTGTTCCTGCCCCACCGAACTCATCTCCACCTATCTGGACTCCATTTTCTCCCCTTTGGTCCAGGAACTCCCTACCTACGTCCGTGACACCACCCACGCCCTCCACCTCCTCCAGGACTTCCAATTCCCTGGCCCCCAACACCTCATTTTCACCATTGACATCCAGTCCCTATACACCTGTATTCCGCATGCAGATGGCCTCAAGGCCCTCCGCTTCTTCCTGTCCCACAGGCCCGACCAGTCCCCCTCCACCGACACCCTCATCCACCTAGCCGAACTCGTCCTCACCCTCAACAACTTCTCTTTCGATTCCTCCCACTTCCTACAGACTAAGGGGGTGGCCATGGGCACCCGCATGGGCCCCAGCTATGCCTGCCTCTTTGTAGGTTACATGGAACAGTCCCTCTTCTGCACCTACACAGGCCCCAAACCCCACCTCTTCCTCCGGTACATTGATGACTGTATCGGCACCGCCTCTTGCTCCTCAGGCAACCAGCTTGTAACTGATGTCCATTTCAAGCCCACCGACTCCCACAGCTACCTAGAATACACCTCCTCCCACCCACCCTCCTTCAAAAATTCCATCCCCTATTCCCAATTCCTCCGCCTCCGCCGCATCTGCTCCCACGATGACTCATTCCATTCCCGCACATCCCAGACGTCCAAGTTCTTCAAGGACCGCAACTTTCCCTCCCACAGTGGTCGAGAACGCCCTTGACCGCGTCTCCCACATTTCCCGCAACACACGCCTCACAACCCGCCCCCGCCACAACCGCCCAAAGAGGATCCCCCTCGTTCTCACACACCACCCCACCAACCTCTGGATACAACGCATCATCCTCCGACACTTCCGCCATCTACAATCCGACCCCACCACCCAAGACATTTTTCCATCCCCACCCTTGTCTGCTTTCCGGAGAGACCACTCTCTCCGTGACTCCCTTGTTCGCTCCACACTGCCCTCCAACCCCACCACACCCGGCACCTTCCCCTGCAACCACAGGAAATGCTACACTTGCCCCCACACCTCCTCCCTCACCCCTATCCCAGGCCCCAAGATGACATTCCACATTAAGCAGAGGTTCACCTGCACATCTGCCAATGTGGTATACTGCATCTACTGTACCCGGTGTGGCTTCCTCTACATTGGGGAAACCAAGCGGAGGCTTGGAGACCGCTTTGCAGAACACCTCCGCTCAGTTCGCAACAAACAACTGCACCTCCCAGTCGCAAACCATTTCCACTCACCCTCCCATTCTCTAGATGACATGTCCATCATGGGCCTCCTGCACTGCCACAATGATGCCACCCAAAGGTTGCAGGAACAGCAACTCATATTCCGCTTGGGAACCTTGCAGCCCAATGGTATCAATGTGGACTTCACCAGCTTCAAAATCTCCCCTTCCCCCACCGCATCCCAAAACCAGCCCAGTTAGTCCCCTCCCCCCACTGCACCACACAACCAGCCCAGCTCTTCCCCTCCACCCACTGCATCCCAAAACCAGTCCAACCTGTCTCTGCCTCCCTAACCTGCTCTTCCTCTCACCCATCCCTTCCTCCCACCCCAAGCCACACCTCCATTTCCTACCTAGTACCCTCAAACCACCTCCTTGACCTGTCTGTCTTCCCTGGACTAACCTATCCCCTCCCTACCTCCCCACCTATACTCTCCTCTCCACCTATCTTCTTTTCTCTCCATCTTTGGTCCGCCTCCCCCTCTCTCCCTATTTATCCCAGAACCCTCACCCCATCCCCCTCTCTGAAGAAGGGTCTAGGCCCGAAACGTCAGTTTTTGTGCTCCTGAGATGCTGCTGGGCCTGCTGTGTTCTTCCAGCCTCATATTTCATTATCTCTGCTCCTAATGTGTTTGTTTGTACGATTCTTTCTTCCTTTTCAATGCTAATTATACTTACTTTTCTGTCCAAGTTTTTGGTCATCTGTCTCAATATCCTCTAATGTGGCTTGGTACCAAACTTTGTTCCCATGAGGCCTTACAGGATATTTTACATTAAAAAAGGTGGTATATATATATATAAAATGTGTGCATGCTGGAATGGATAGAGTTAGAGGAAGCTGATGTGCTGAAAATTTTGTCAAACATTAAGATTGACAAGTCGCCAGGCCCGGACCAGATTTGTCCTCGGCTGCTTTGGGAAGCGAGAAATGCAATTGCTTCGCCACTTGTGAAGATCTTTGCATCCTCGCTCTCCACTGGAGTCGTACCTGAGGACTGGAGAGAGGCAAATGTAATTCCTCTCTTCAAGAAAGGAAATAGGGAAATCCCTGGCAATTACAGACCAGTAAGTCTCACGTCTGTCGTCTACAAGGTGTTAGAAAGGATTCTGAGGGATAGGATTTATGGCCGTCTGGAAGAGCATGGCTTGATCAAATACAGTCAACACGGCTTTGTGAGGGGTAGGTCATGCCTCACAAACCTTAGAGGTTTTTAAGGATGTGACTAGAAAAGTTGATGAGGGTCAAGCTGTGGATGTGGTGTATATGAACTTCAGTAAGGCATTTGATAAGGTTCCCCATGGCAGGCTCATTTAGAAGGTCAGGAGGAATGGGATATAGGGGAACTTAGCTGCTTGGATACAGAATTGGCTGGCCAACAGAAGACAGCGAGTGGCAGTAGAAGGAAAATATTCTGCCTGGAAGTCAGTGGTGAGTGGGGTTCCACAGGGCTCTGTCCTTGGGCCTCTACTGTTTGTAATTTTTATTAATGACTTGGATGAGGGGATTGAAGGATGGGTCAGCAAGTTTGCAGACGACACAAAGTTCGGAGGTGTCGTTGACAGTATAGAGGGCTGTTGTAGGCTGCAGCGGGACATTGACAGGATGCAGAGATGGGCTGAGAGGTGGCAGATGGAGTTCAACCTGGAAAAATGCGAGGTGATGCATTTTGGAATGTCGAATTTGAAAGCTGAGTACAGGATTAAGGATAGGATTCTTGGCAGTGTGGAGGAACAGAGGGATCTTGGTGTGCAGATACATAGATCCCTTAAAATGGCCACCCAAGTGGACAGGGTTGTTAAGAAAGCATATGGTGTTTTGGCTTTCATCAACAGGGGGATTGAGTTTAAGAGTCGTGAGATCTTGTTGCAGCTCTATAAAACTTTGGTTAGACCGCACTTGGAATACTGCGTCCAGTTCTGGTCGCCCTATTCTAGGAAAGATGTGGATGCTTTGGAGAGGGTTCAGAGGAGGTTTACCAGGATGCTGCCTGGACTGGAGGGCTTATCTTATGAAGAGAGGTTGACTGAGCTCGGTCTCTTTTCATTGGAGAAAAGGAGGAGGAGAGGGGACCTAATTGAGGTATACAAGATAATGAGAGGCATAGATAGAGTTGATAGCCAGAGACTATTTCCCAGGGAAGAAATGGCTAGCACGAGGGGTCATAGTTTTAAGCTGATTGGTGGAAAGTATAGAGGGGATGTCAGAGGCGGGTTCTTTACACAGAGTTGTGAGAGCATGGAATGCGTTGCCAGCAGCAGTTGTGGAAGCAAGGTCATTGGGGTCATTTAAGAGACTGCTGGACATGCATATGGTCACAGAAATTTGAGGGTGCATACATGAGGATCAATGGTTGGCACAACATTGTGGGCTGAAGGGCCTGTTCTGTGCTGTACTGTTCTATGTTCTATGTTCTATAAATGCAAGCTGTTTCTGTTGCTAAAAATGTCAGATAAATGCAATCTACTGCAGTTCTAGTCATGTAGTTTAATTAAGTAATATTCGAGACTGCCTCCTTTTTTAACTTTTTTGAATACATATTAATATAGCATAGGAGCATTGAGACACCAAGTTTCCAGGCTGGAAAACTAAACTCTCTTTAGTTTATTTTGATAATTGGACTGACGCAGTGAACTCAGAAGCTAATCTCTCACAGTCACTGGCATTGATCTCTAATGGAGTTCATTTCGACATTTGGCACCTTTACAATGGGTATCTATAAGAAACAGTTCAATAATATCCCACCATAATCTGTGAATTGATAAAAGCAATGACAGAGAATGCTATTTAATTCTGGGTACAGCACTGAAGAATCTCTCTGGAAGCTGCCATGTTCCTATTTATGCTATACGATTGCAACTACAACTACTGCAACTTTTTCTGACACATTATCACCCTTACACATAGCAAATCCTTCCCTTTCAATTACAGCTGTATAGCCTTTTTCAATTAGCAATAAAATGATAGCAGGGATCACCAACAAGCTACTAAATCTGGCAGGGTGCCTTGGCTCCAGACCTCATTAGAGCCTTGGCTCAAAGACTGGAGATGCAGAAATGAAAACAAGGTGGCTCCTACAGCACCAAGACAATATTTGGCCGATTGAGGTATCAAGGAGGCCTGGTAAAATTAAAATCAATAGAAATCAATGGGAACAGCATCTCATTTTCTGCTTTTGGACATGGTGACTCAAGGTTCATCAAGTTCAATAACCTTCAAGCCTGATTCTGTCCTTCCATGTCTTTTTAGCTACGCCAGTCCTATCATTGTTTGTAAGCACAGCCAACCTATTCTAACTCACTCCTCAGTCACATTATCACATTACGTGGCTTCCTTAATAGCATGTCCACAGTTCCATAAGCTCTCCCCTCCCACTTCGGCAGGGCAAAGACAACAAGAGCATGTCAATTCCATCCAGTTTTCCTCGACACAGCATTCTAACCTAGATTTATATTGGTTATTCCATTGCTATTTGATTGGAAATCTTACCCAACAGCATTTTTAGAGCAACTTTAGCACAGTGATTCAAGACAGTGCCAATTTTCCCGACAGTAATTACATTTCGGCAATAAATGTCAACTTCTCAATTATGTCCATATAGCCACCTCCCTAAAAATGTATTATTTTACATTTGTCTCACAAAGGGAACTTGACTGCAGTATACATAGTATATACTGTAACAGTTCTGCGATTCTGTGAAGTATTATGGTGGGTTCCAGATTGTACAGCAGACATTTCTAATCGGGTTAGAATTAAACCAAGCAGAGTAAAATATGCAGTGTAACAGTATTTAGTTTTAACAGCACACCAGAGCAAAACTGACTGTTAATTAGCACTTCTTTCAGGCAAAGATGAAACTCAACATTAGAACAACTAAAATCACAAAACAAAATAACCAAACACAGCATCAAGTTTTCACAGCACAGGTACTGCATAATTGTACATTCATTTTTAAAAGTGCATTATTCTTATCAAAAGAAGCCAGTCTGGACACTGACTGCCAACAAAAACAGTACTATGTGCAGAAGAATGCCTAAAGTTTTAAAAAATGTAATCAGCTCATTTTAACAAAAAGCAGCATTAATCTTGGAATGACTAACATTAAACAATAAGGATTTACATTAACATGAAGTTACAAACCCATGAGAACACACTTTTCATTTTATTTATAGTCAATTAAGCAGCTTCTGAATTCATTCCAAGTGAGGACACTGAAACCACTACTCACAGGGCTATCTGATGCATCATCGGCTAGCTGTAAACCAAAGTAGTCTCGTTCAGTCAGATCAAGGTGTCTGAAGACTAAATCCAATAGGACATGACCCTGATCGTGTTTCTGGAAAGTCAAAAATAAATCAATCGTAAATGTATCTCTTAAATAATGTGTTACCACCTGCAAATTAATTTGCAACAATTTGAAGACCATATATCATGGCTCCAAACACATGTATTTTAATGCACCATTATTATTGGAAAACAGAATTTGAACTTCACTTCAAACACATAACAGATGGAATTATCAAACCAGCTTCTTTTTTGGGTAGCAGTTAAATGGCATACTATGACTATTACAAGAGATGACTACAAATAAATTTATTCTTTCAAATACATTCATTTATTTAATTGAGTAAACACTTTAATCCACACAGCCATTAAAAAAAAATGTACCTTTCCATGAAAGGAGTTCAGTAAATCATGCAAACACTGTTCTGGCCCCTTGCCAACTAGGGTCATGAAAATTTCACATTCTTTTGGCAAACAAACATCAGAAATCTGCTGTTTTGACGCTCTGATATCATATGAATCCGTAGTTCAAATAGAAGGGAGCATTATCTTACATCAGATCAGACCTGGATCTCATGCTAAATCAAGGCTTCCCACACCATTTAGCAGCATTCTAAAACAAAGCCATGTTATGGAAAACTTGGCCCAGAAGACAATTCTCTAGCTGCTGAGTGATGTGGCACTACCTCATCAATACGATGATAAAACTAAGGAACATGCCATTCAGCCCACTGAATCTGCTCTGCATTTAGATCGAAAGAAATCATATAATCCTCAACTCCACTTTTCTGCCTTACTCCCCTAACCTTTGATACCCTACTAAAGAAATATCCATCTACTTTAGCCTTGAATAATTTAGTCATCCAGCCTTGACAGCACTCTGCAAAGTGCACAGATTCATTACCTTCAGACAAAAATCTTGGCTTAAAGTGGGCGACCATTTATTCAGATTGCGTTCACTGGTGACTGACATCCCAAAAGAAGAAAATCTCGAATAGCGTGTCAAACACCTTGACAGCGCTGGAGGCCGTGGTGGGGAGCTGGGTCCCTTTTTGGACGGGAGGTGAGGCCTCAGGTTTTGATACTCAGCGTGGTCTGGAGTCTAGGTGCCTTCACCGACTAAGGTGGTAGGATTGTAAATTGAGTATATTGTTTTGTTTTTCACTTTTATGCTGGAATTTTTATTCGTAGAATAGAAAAAATATCAAATACTTAAGTATCTGCATCTATGTATCTTGTACCTACGGTACGCTGTAAGTGGCATCTTTATAAACTTTTCACTGCTTTCATTTGAGCGCGTGTGACAATAAAGCTAATTTAATTCTAATTCATTTCAATT
Source organism: Stegostoma tigrinum (assembly GCF_030684315.1). Taxonomy (NCBI): domain Eukaryota; kingdom Metazoa; phylum Chordata; class Chondrichthyes; order Orectolobiformes; family Stegostomatidae; genus Stegostoma; species Stegostoma tigrinum. The sequence goes on from NC_081360.1 coordinate 89,734,594, forward strand.
ATTTTTACACTTCATTCCATTTGAAGTAAAGGCCAATATTTGACTTCCCTATTAGCCATTAAACTTAGATTCTAGCTTTTTGTGTTTCCTGCACTCAAAACCCCAAATCCTTCTGTTACAGCTTCCTGTAGTCTTTTCCCATTTAAATAATATTCAGCTCTTCTATTCGTCCTGCTAAAGTGAACAACCTCATTTTCCACATTATATTTTGTCTGTCATGATTTTGCCCACTCACTTAACCTCTCTATGGCCCTCTGCAGACACTTTGCACCATTACCAGTATTTCACTTCCCACCTATTTTTCTATCAGCAGCAAATTTGGCAATAGTATGTCCAGTTCCATCAAAATCATTAGCATGTATTGTAAATAACTGCTGTCCCAGCACTGATCCCTGTGGCACTCCATTAGTTACAGATTACCAACCTGACAATGCACACTTTATCCCAACTCTATGAGCTAATCCTCTATCCAAACTACTATGTTTACTTTATTAAATTGCCCAATTGATGGTACTGCAAATATCTTTTGCAAATCCAAATGTTATATCTACTGGCTTTTTTTTGAAATCTATCCTGTTTGTTACCACTGCTAAATATTTCCCTTTCATGAAGCCACGCTTACTCTGTTTGATCAAATGATGTTTTTCTAAGTATGCTGTCATTACATTGTTTATTATACTCTTAAGTGTTTCCAACAACAGATGGAAAGACAACTGGCCTACAGTTACTCAGAATCCGGGTAAACGTGCTACACTGGCACTTTTCCAATCCTCTGGGGCTGTTCCAGAATCTAAGGACACCTAGAAGATGGCAACCAGTGTATCTCAGTAGCAAACAGTGTAGAGCTGGAGATATACAGCAGGGCAGGCAGCATCAGGGGAGCAAGAAAGTTGACATTTCGGTCAGCATGTCTAGTGGCATTTATTGTGTATATTTCATTTCACTTTGGGCCCTTTGATTTACTATTTTTGGACTGTTATTAATATCCCCAAGATATAGGGAGAGGCTGAAAAAGTTGGGACTATTTTCCCTGGAGCGTCAGAGGCTGAGGGATGATCTTACAAAGGTTTATAAAATCATGAGGAGCATGGATTGGGTGAATAGTCAAGGTCTTTTACCTAGGGTGAGGTAGGATATAAAGGGCATAGGTTTAAGGTGAAGGACTTAAGGATCTGAGCAGTAACTTTTTCCACGCAGAGGGCAGTGCATGTACAGAATAAGCTTCCAGAGAAAGTGGAGGAGGTGGGTACAATTACAACATTTAAAAGGCATTGGGATGGGTATACGAATAGGGAGAGTTTAGATGGATATGGGCCATATGCTGCCAAATGGGACTAGGTCATATTGGGATTTTGGGCAGCGTGAATGAATCAGACTGAGAGGTTTGTATCTGTACTGTATAACTGTGACTCTACTGTGAAGACATACCATTATCCATATCTATTTGGGCAGCACGGTGGTTAGCACCGCTGCCTCACAGCGCCAGGGACCTGGGTTCAATTCCACCCTCAAGCGACTGTCTGTGTGGAGTTCGCACATTCTCCGTGTCTGCATGGGTTTCCTCTGGGTGCTCCAGTTTCCTCCCACAGTCCAAAGATGCGCAAGCTAGGTGGACACGCCATGCTAAATTGCCCGTAGTGTTCAGGGATGTGTAGATTAAGTGGATTATAGGGCGATGGTTTTAGGTCGGTGTTCCGAGGGTCGGTGCAGACTTGTTTGGCTGAAGGGCATTTCCATTCTGTAGGGATTCTATTCTATTCAACTCCTCCACCATTCGCTGACTCATTATTTCCCAGCCTTGTGCTCTCAGAGGCCAATGTTAACTTTGGCCCCTCTTTTTCTTTGTACATTTAAAATAAGCTCCTCCTGATCATTTGGAAATTATCTGGTAATATTTCCTGAGTTTATTTTCTTCCTGCATTATTTTTGCTCATCTTTCGTTGGTTTTTACAACTTATCCAATCCTATAGTTTGCCACAATGTACGTTTATTCTTTCAACTTGATACTATTAAACTTCTCTTTAACCATGGCTGACTTATCCCCTTCTTAGGATCCTTCTCATTGGAATATATTTCTGCACTGAGTCACGTACTATTTTCTTAAACATCCACCATTGCTCCCTAACCATGTTTTATGCTCAACTTCTTTCCCAGTGCACTTCAACAAAGTCAACCCTCATCCACATTTAATTACTCATTTCAGTTTAGCACAGTTGTTTCTGACACAAGTTTCTCACACTCAAACTGAATGCTAAATTCTACCATGTACTGGTACTATTCCTTAGGGGTCCCTTACTCAGAGACCATTTATTAAACCTGCCTCACTATACAACACCAGTTCCAAAATAGCCTGCTTCCTGGTTTGATCCATAATAGACTGTTCTAGGAAAACTTCTCAAATATAATCTATGAACCCTGGCCAGAGTCTGCACAGTGTGACAGAATGCAATGAGGAGCAGCTAGTGGCGGTGACATATAAAGAGAGATATTACCGATTAGATGAACAGGATCACCTCTCGGATGTGGAGATTAGGCGTCTAAAGCAAGCACTGAGAAACAACTGATTTTATTTATATCATTAGGCATGTCTTCTTGATCAACAGCCATGTTAAGTCATTGTCCAGGGGTGTTATGAGAATCAGAACGGATTACAGCAACTTTTCAGAATAGCATGACATACTTCTGCTAATTTTCTCATGTGTCCTCAACTCCACGTCATAAAAGGCTGTTGTAAAAGCTATCCATTAAGGACAACCCAAAGAGATTATGCAAATACATGAAGGACAAAAGGGTAACTGAGAATTGAACAGGGCCCTTTAAATCAATGAGGCCATCTATGTACGAAATCATGTCAGCATTTACTGTGGAGAAGGACTAGAAGCTAGAAAACTTCGGGAAATAAACAGTGATGTCTTGAAGTGTCCATATTACAGAACAAGAGGTACTTGACGTCTTAAAAGGTGAATAAATTCACAGGACTTGGATCAGGTATATCCCTGAACTTTGTAGGAAGCTAGGGCGAGAGGTTGCCAGGCCCCTTCCTGAGATATGTGTAGCATCAATAGCCATGGATGAGGTGCTGGAAGACTGGGGATTGACTACTGTGGTGCATTTAAGAAAAGTGATAAGGAAAAAGCAGGGAACTATAGGCTAATGAGCCTGACATCAGTGGTGGGCAAGTTTCTTTTAATTTATTCATTTGTGGAATACAGGCATTGCTGACTGGCCAGCATTCATTACCCATCTCTAAGTGGCCTTGAGCAGTTGCTGGTGAGCTGACTTCTGAACCGCTACAGACCCATAAAGCTATTACAAAGGAATTTCAAGATTTTGAACCAGCAGCAGTGATGAATCAACAATATATTTCTTAAATGAGGATGGTGAGTGCCTTGGAGGGGATCTTGAAGGTGGTGGTGTTCCCATATATCTCCTGCCCTTATCCTTTGAGATAGAAGTGGTTGTAGGTTTGTAAGGTGCCGTCTCAGGATCTTTGGTGAATTTCTGCATGTATCTTGTAGATAGTACATGCTGCCGTGACTGGGAGTTGGTGGTAAAGAGAGTGGATGCTTGTGGATGATGTAGTTCCACTGAAGCAGGCTGCTGTTCCTGGATGGTGTCAAGCTTCTTGAGTGTTGCTGGAGCTGCACTCATCCAAGCAAGCGGGGAGTATTCTATCACACTACTGATCTGTGCCTTGCAGTTGGTGGACAAGCTTTGGGGAGTCAGATGGTGAGTTACTCACCATAGGATTCCGAGCCTCTGACTTCCTCTTGTAGCCACTGTGTTAAATGTGGTGAGTCCAGTTGAGTTTCTGGTCAACGGTAACTCCAAGGATGTTGATAGTGAAGGACTCAGTGTTGGTAACACGACTGAATGTCAAGGGGCACTGATTAGATTGCCTCTTATTGGTGAGTCAAAGCCTGGTATTTGTGTTGCATGCATGTTACTTATTGAAATGCAACAATATCCAGGTGACAAGGACTGCTTTAGTATCTGAGGAGTCACAAATACTGTGGAACACTGCACAGTGAACATCCTCACTTCTGACCTTATAATGGAGGGAAGGCCATTGATGAAGAAGCTGAAGATGGTTGAGCCTAGGACACTACGCTGAGGAACTCCTGCGGAGATGTCCTGAAGCTGAGTTGACTGACCTCCAACAACCATGACCATCTTCCTATGTGTCAAAATTGGCTTGATGGTAGGAGACTGAGGGTGATGATAGAAGGTTTTGTTCAGACTGGAGACCAGTGACCAGCAGTGTGCTGTAAGGATCAGTGCTGGCTTCACTGTTTTCTTTCATTTATATAAATGATTTGGATGTGATTGTATGATTTGTATGGTTAGTAATTTTGCAGATGACATCAAAATTAGTGGTCTAGTGGATAGTGAAGGTGGTTACCTCAGTAAAATGGGATCTTGATTCGACAGGCCAAGGATGGCAGATGGAGTTTAATTTAGATAACCAGGAGATTTTGAATTTTCATATAAAACCAACAAGGGAAGGACTTACATAATTAAAAGTAGGGCCTTGGGTAGTGTTGTCAGAGAGAGACACCCAGAGGTCCAGGTACATAATTCTTCGAAGTTTGCATCACATGGAGAGACCGTGGTTATAAGGGCATTAAGCAGGCTTGCCTTCAATGTTCAGATCTTTGAGTACAGTATTTGAGATATCATGTTGAGGTTGTGCAGGATGGTGGCAAGGCCTCTGCTGGAGTATTGTGTCTGTCCCTATCTGGTCACCATGTTACAGGAAGGAGATCATTAAACTGGAGGGGGTTTAGGAAAGACTTACCAGGATGTTGCTGGGAATGGAAGGTTTGAGTCATGGAGGATTTGAGTTACAAGGAGAGGCTGAGACTTTTTCCACGGACATAGGAGGTTGAGGGGTGACCTTGTAAAGGTTTATAAAATCATAAGGGGTATAGATAAGCTGAATGGCAGGAGTCTTTGCCCTAGACTGAAGGGTTTCAAGACCAGAGGGCATATTTTTAAGGTGAAAGGAGAAAGGTTTAAAAAAATGAGGGGCTTTTTTTTTTGAGAAGAATGGTTCTTGTTTGGAATGGACTGTCAGAGTAAGGGGTGGATGTGGGTGCAGTCATAACATTTAAAAGACGTTTAGACAAGCTCACAAATAAGAAACGTTTGGAGAGATATGGGCCAGGCACAGGCAGGTGGGACTAGTCCAGTTAAGATTATGATCAGCATGGACTGATCGAATGAAGGGTCTATTTCATGCTGTTTGACTATGACTGTTTGTGTTACCTGAAGAAAAGGAAACTGCAACTTTCATCACATGACATTTCAAAGCACTTTACAGCCAAAGAAATACTTCTGAAATGCTGTCACTAGTGTAATACAATACTCAATACTGCACAGGAACAGGCCTTTCAAGCCCACCAAGCCTGCACCAATTCCTAATCCTGTTTAGGCTCATTACTTGCAAGGTTTCTATCATTCTGCTCACCTTCCATTCATGTATCTAGTCACGTTTAAGACATGTCTTGATAATATGCCTGCTTCCACCACCTTCACTAGTAGTGGGTTCCAGGCACCCATCATTATTTGTATGAAAAATTTTCCCCCCCTTCTAGTTGACCTTTCCACCTTGGGAAAAAGCCTCTCACTATCCACCCCATCTATGCCTCTCATAATTCTGAAGATCATTCAAGTCACCCCTCAGCGTCTGTCCTTCCAGTGAAAATGGAGTTTATCCAATTGTTCCTCAAAATTAAAAATCCTTCAGATCAGACAACACCCTCGTGAATCTTCTCTGCACCCTCTCCAAAACATCCACGTCCTTCTGGTAGTCTGGTGACCAGAAGTGCATGCAATATTCCAAACGTGGCCTGAATAAAGTTTTGTACAGCTGTGACATACTTTGCCAACCTTCATATTCGATGCCCTGACTAATGAAGGCAAGCATGCTGTATACCTTCTTGGCCACCTTATCCACCCACGTTGTCACTTTCTGACACCTTTCAGTAGCCAATTATCACTTAGCAATATCTCAAACATCATAATTACCAAAAATTGTTCTAATACAGTTAAAAAATTGACCAGGGTTGGAGTACAACATGGGAAAATGTGAAGTGTTTCATTTCAGAAGGAGAACAAAAGAACAGAGTTTTACTTAAATGGAGAAAAGCTGCAGAAAGTTGCAAAACAGAGGCTTGAGGTACTTGTGTACAAAAAGAGTCACAAAGCTAGTACACAGGTGCAGCAAGTAATTAGAAGGCAAATGGAACATTAGCTCTTAATTCCAAGAGGGCTGGAGTAAAAAGGCAGGGAAATCTCACCGCAACTGTCCATGTGTTGATAAGATTGCATCCGGATTCCTGAGTAAATGGTGGAGTTAAACATATTTTGCATGGGTCTTTACAGTGGAAGATGCTTTGAATATTCCTTTAAAGTATACAGGGGAAGAATTAGGTACCATCACTAGACAATAGTTTTGGCCAGATCATTTAAGGAAACATAGTGTTTCATTGTAGGCAGTTCAGAGAAGGTTCACTATGATGATCCCCAGCAGGGAGGCACTGGTTTGCAAGCAAAGGGTATACAGGTTGCACTCCCAACCTCGCTGGAGTTTAGAAGGAGGAGAGGTGTTCTCATCAAAACCTATAGGATTCTTAAGGGGCTGGACAGGATAAATGCCGAAAAATGTGCGAGTGTCCGGTACCAGAGGGCATCGTTTCAGAATCAACAGGCATACATTTAAGGCAGAGATGAGGAGTCTTCTCCAGGCAGACTGCCTGTAATAGAATAGTCCCCAGCCAGGCCAGTGGAGAGATGTCCAATAAAACTCATGAAGCCAGACATCATTCAGCACAAAGGAATTAACACTTCACCCACCACAGTGACAGCAAGATGTGATGCAGCAACTGAGGGTCCTTCAATTATCCCTTCCAAACATGCTATTTGCCATTTAGAAAGACAAAGGAGACAGATCCATACAAATACCATCAACCACAAGTTTTCCTCCAACCCACAAATCATCTGCAATGACCATTCCTTCACTGTACTTGGGTCAAAATACTGGAATTCCTTTCCCAACAGTATTGGTGATGTACCATGACCCAAAGCAGATCACCCCCATCTTTACAGTCATTAAAGATGGGCAAATTAGGCCGAGACAGCGATGCCCAATGAATAAAAAAAGTTTATCATGTGCTACAATAAACCTACTACCTTAGCACAGGAGCAAAGACTCTTAAAAGGAACCTGGTTTTTGATGATAAGTCTATATGTATTCCACCAGTTATTTTAAACAAAAATATTCAGCAAGTTTTTACATTTTGGCAAAGCCAACAGCTGCGGCTCTCGTGGAAATGATGTTACACATAAGCATGAACCAAACTGAAGGAGGTGCAGAGAACCTTTTGCTTTTATGTTGTCTCTGACTTCCCTTGTCAGCCACAGATGCCTCACCTTCCCTTTCGTAAGCTTCTTTTCCCTAGGGATGAATTTTTTTGCTGTGTCTCCCGAATTACTGCCAGAAATTTCTGCCATTGCGATCCACTGTCTTTCCTGCTAGGTTCCTCTCCTGGTCAGCTCTTCCCTTATGCCTCTGTAGTTGCCTATATTCAACTGTAATTCCGTTACATCGGATTCTACCTTCTCCTTCTCAAATTACAGAGTAAATTCTACCACGTTATGGTCACTGTCTCCGAAGGGTTCCTGTACCGTAAACTCCCTGACCAAGACTGCCTCATAGCACAACATCAAATTCAGATGCCGTTGACTTGCTCATCAAGCTGGCTGGTCTTCATTCAGATGTTTCATCACCATGCTCGGTATCATCATCAGTGAGGCCCTCCGATGAAGTAACGGTGTTGTACTACGCTTGGAATTTACAGTGTCCAGTCCGTTATGGTAAGTAGTGTCATTTCCAGTTTTGATCTGTATGTGTTTGTACATGGGTCCAATTATATATGTTTGATGATTGCATTATGGGTTCAGAACCATGTCTCTAGGAATTCATTTTTGGCTTGGGTTACTATATAGTTACATTGTTCCAGTTTAACTGACGGCCTTCATTGTCTGAGTGTATTGATATTAAAGAAAATTAACCGTGTCATTTTGCTGCGAGCTGATGTTTGTGTATTCTGATGGTTAGTTTCCTTCCTGTCTGTCCAGTGTAATGTTTGTGGCAGTTGTCACATGGTATTTTGTAAACTGTGTTGGTTCAATGTGTTACAGGAATGGGGTCTTTAATGCTTGTGAGTGTTTGTCATAAAGTGGCTGTGGGCTTGTGTGCTACCATGATTCCTAGTGGTCTTAGGAGTCTTGTTGTCAGTTCTGATATGCTCTTGATGTAGGGCAGTATGGCTAGTGTGTTAGGGCATACTGTGCCCTCTTGTTGTTTAGTAGGCACCTGATGAGGTTGCAGGAATATCCATTCACAGTGAAGATGTTGCATGGGTGCTCTTCCTCTTTCCTGCATAGTTCTGGTGTGTTGCAGTGAGTGGTGGCCCATCTCGTGTCCTAATACAGCTTTGTTTATGGAGGCTGGGGTGGTTATGGAAATTGAGGGCTCGGTCAGTGTGGGTTGCTTTCCTGTATACTAGGTTTGGAACACCCCATTGGTGATACGTTCAACTCTGATACCTGGAAATAGAAGCTGGTTGTTGTTTTCTTCTTCTCTTGCAAATTTAATCCCCTTGAATACGTTGTTGACAAGATGGTAGGGCTCTTCTAGTCTGTTGTGTTTAACAATGTCAAATGTGTCATCTATGTACGAGATCCACAATTTACGTTCAATGCGGGGGGGGGGGGTTCTAATGTGTTCTGGTCTTTGCATTACTGCCTCTGCAATGAGTCCTGAGATGGGTGACCCCATGTGTGTGCCGTTGATCTGTTTACATACTTGATCATTAAAAATGAAGTGCGTGGAGAGGCACAGGTCTAGTAAGTTGAGTACGTTGTCATTGCTGATGGAGCTGCTGGTCTGTATTCCTGCTTCGTCTAGTAATGTGGCCGGTATTTCTTTGCTAGTGGGATGTCAATTTATGTGAATAATGCTGTGTCGTCAAAGGATACCATAATCTCTTTGTTGCTGATTTTTGAAGTGGAGGATATTCGTGCCTTCTGGTTTTGTTGTCATAGTCCGTCTTGGTTATCTGCCCTGCATCCTTCAGTCTCTTCAGGTGTCTGGGTGTTCATATTATCTAGCTATGGTGTTGCGTCTATCGCCATCTGTTGGGAGGAAAGCGCAGGCATTGCTCGCAAATGCAAACACTTACCAACGGGTGGTGACAGACCCAACACCATAGTAACATAATAGGAACTGCAGATGCTGGAGAATCCAAGAAAACAAGGTGTGGAGCTGGATGAACACAGCAAGCCAAGCAGCATCTTGGGAGCATGAAAGCTGACGTTTCGGACCTAGACCCTTCATGTCCATCCTGGGCCTCCTGCAGTGCCACAACGATGCCACCCAAAATAACAAGGTGTGGTGCTGGATGAACACAGCAGGCCAAGCAGCATTTAGGACCACAAAAGCTGACGTTTCGGGCCTAGGCCCTTCATCAGTAAAGCCTTTCTGAAGGACGGTCTAGGCCTGAAACGACAGCTTTTGAGCTCCTAAGATGCTGCTTGGCCTGCTGTGTTCATCCAGCTCCACACTTTGTTATCTTGGATTCTCCAGCATCTGCAGTTCCCATTATCTCTGATGCTACCTGAAGGATGCAGGAACAGCAACTCATATTCTGCTTGGGAACCCTGCAGCCCAATGGTAAAAATGTGGATTTCACAAGCTTCAAAATCTCCCCTCCCCCTACCGCATCCCAAAACCAGCCCAGCTTGTCCCCACCTCCCTAACCTGTTCTTCCTCTCACCTACGCCCCCTTCCCACCTCAAGCCGCAGCCTCATTTCCTACCTACAAACCTCATCCTGCCCCCTTGGCCTGTCTGTCCTCCCTATCTCCCCAGCTACACTCACCTTTACTGGATCCATCCCTGTCTCTTTAACTTGTCTGTCTTCTCTCCACCTATCTTCTCCTCTATCTATCTTCAATCTGCCTCCCCCCTCTCCCTACTTATTTCAGAACCCTCCCCTCCTCCCCCTCCCCCACCTAATTTCTGATGAAGGGTCTAGGCCTGAAACATCAGCTTTCCTGCTCGGCCTGCTGTGTTCATCCAGCTCCACACCTTGTAACCATAGCTAGACAATAGGATTTCCCAGACACCTGAAGAGACAAAAGATGCAGGACAGATAACCGAGATGGACCACATGAGAATGAAACCAGAATGCACAAACACCCCTCACTTCTGTGGACTTCCTAAAGAACACAAACCAGACATCCCCCTCAGACCAATTGTTTCCCTACCAGGTACACCTTTACACAAACTGGCCAAGAACTACAGAGACTGAAATTGCTAGTCGACGATCACTGCATTGCATCGACTCAACCCAAGAATTCCTCAATACCCACAAGAACACAACAACAAAAAGATTAGTATCCTTTGACAGCATTATTGGCATCCCATGAGCCAAAGAAACACTGGCCACATTACTAGATAAAGCAGGAATGCAGATCAGCAACTCAATCAGCAATGACAACATACTCGAACTAGCAGACCTGTGCCTCACCACACACTTCATCTTAATGGTTAAGTATACAAACAGATCAATGGCACACCCATGGGGTCACCCATCTCAGGACTCATCACAAAGGCAGTCATGAAAAGACTAGAACACATCTGAATTCTCCCCTGCATTCAACCTAAAGAGTGAAATGATACACAGATGACATCTTTGTCATTATTAAATGCAATAAACTAGAAGGCACCCACCATCTCGTTAACAATGTATTCAAGTCTCAAGCATATAAATTCCAAGGAGCCTGATTCTCCACTAAGAAAGCCATCAACAAACACAGGGCTAGACCCCATATCTAAGGTTTTGGAACAGATTCGTAGCTCGGATTGTGGGTGTTGAAGTTGGTTGGCTTAATGAACATTAAGTCAGTAGTCAGTGAGAAGTAGTGAACAAGTCACATCTGTGTTTGTACATCCACATGAACACCTAATGTGAATGTAATTAAAATGCAATAACTGAACCTAAGGTAAGTGAGCATGAGTCTGTACGCTCAAAACATTTGAGACGGATCCCAAATCTGTGATTGTTTGCTTCAGAATTTCTGACAGCTACGCTAACTTAAAATCTTGTAGTGCTGAAAGAAACATTTTCTGTTAAAGCTTTTCTTCTTACAGTTGTTACATTTACCGACGTAAATGAGAACAAAACATTATGCCATATGAAAAAAGTGTTGAATGGTTGGCAAGTGGGCTCTGGTAGGCATCACCATGGAGAATGCACCATTTAATTTATAATTACCAGTTAACTATCAAGCTTCATCTAAATTTAAGCCAGGCTGATTGACACTGACTGATCAGGGATTAACTTGAGATATGAATCACAGTATAGCTGTTGTTTATTTTGTTAAACTAAAACAGGTGCAATCTATCCACAGTCGGTTCTGCCATAACAATAGTTGCTTTTCCTGTGTAACATTGCGTTATAGAAAATCGCGCTATAGAAATAACAGGGCCAATGGGAAAAGTGGGGTTAGGATCAGACCACCAAAACAAAAAAAAAGTCAAAAACCTAACAAAAAGGATAGCACAGTTTGAATAAATTTTGAATTCATTTCACAATAATGAGATAAAAGCAAATTTATCCCCTTACTTGGAAAAAGTGGTGTCAAGGTGACTTGATGGGGAAGGTGATTTTGAGGTTGGTCTGTTGTTAATGAAGGGGCTGAGGGTCAATATCAATTGTCATCACCATCTTCCGGTGCAGTTGTGGTTACAGGATTAAGGCAGAAAATAGTTATTCCAGAAGTGGATAGCTCGGAGGTCGGCTTAAAAAAAATTCAAGCTTTTGGTGTTTTGTTCTTTTTCTTCTTTCATGAAGAAACTGTTCATAGGGTGCCAAATAATGTCTTATTTCACGAAATGCTACCCTACTACGTTCTGAAACAGAAGTGGAAAGCTCCAGTGGTGCTGCATCCAAGACTACTACTACTTCATCTTTAGCTTCCAATTCCCCAGTGACAAGTTGTTGTAGATCAGCTGTAGAGAGAGCTTCAGAATGGGACTCAAGCAGCTCTTCAACATCCTCGGTCTCCATTTCTTCAAATCTAACTTGCTTGGCAAGATCAGTACAATGGTTTTGAGATTCTTGGGAGTTCCTCTGATGGATCAAAGCCTTTAAAATCTTGGAAAAAAAAAATCTGGGAGAAGGCTCCAAACTGCATGCGAGCAGTCCTTACTAACATCTCTGCAGGCCACCACGCTAGCATCAACTACATTCTTGATGTTAAAGCTATTTGAAAGGGTTAGAGCCTTTCTTTTACATTTGCCACCTGCAATTGTATTACCAGGATGCTTCTTGCTAACATTCTGTCACTTTGATCTCACATTTTTGAGGGTAACATGGCAGAATTTACAATAAAAATGAAAATCACAGAGTGCTGTACCTCTCACAGAAAGCACTTCATGACAAAGTCTGCAAAATAATCACATGATGTTGGTGAGAAGACTCTTAACTTTGATATTGCACGCATTCAGAACGATCTTGTGATGCTGACACACTCCTCCACACACCGATAGAATCCTTATAGCAATAGCATTCCCCTATTCATCAGTCCCATTATAGTCAATTTGCATTACCGGACATGCATTATAGCAGAACCGGCTGCACATGTACTTTGTTTCCAAACTGTACAAGATGAAAAGCTTTAACAAAAAGTATCTTTTTTCACCAATACTCAAAGTTCTATATCACCAAACCACTACTAGCATTGGAACAGTATCTCTGAAAAAAGTCAAAACTTTCCAAAGTGAAAACTTAGAGAACTAAAGGCAGAAAAAAAATTCAATATGAATGTCAAAATTCTAATGTTATTTTTTTCTTCAGCAACCCCCCCACCTCCCCCAACCCAGTACAATCAGTCTGAATTGAACAAACCAGCTTACAAGACCAAGCCAAATTGCTCTTGCTGTAAAGGCACCTTTTCAAATAAATTAATAACAAATGAATTGATTAAGTGATTTTCAGTTATTTTAAATCAAGTTGCTCATACATGGTAGACCGGACTGATAAAAATACTCATTAATGATGATAAAGTCATCTCAGCCGCATTCACAAGCCACTCAAATAATAAACTCTCGCAAATTAAAGTGGACCATGCTGATGCTTTTGCCTGTTTTACGGGGCCACAGATTAAAATTCCTTTCCAGAGATTTGACCACAAAATTCTCAGCTGATTCTTCCTTGCATTTCTGGAAGAATGTCTCGTTAGGTAGTCCCTCAGGATCAAGGATGACTCTCTTCCATCTTATTTTGGATTCTGATGCACAGTTGCAGCAATGCGTGCCAGTAAAATATACTGATAAACCAACTCTGCCACAATTTGGGTAGAATTGGGTTGCAGGATTGTGCACTCCTAGAATGCTGTAATTTCTGAAAATGTATTCATGGGATGTAACCATCACTTACTAAACCAGAATTCATTGCCTGAACTTAATTATCCTTAAAGTGGTGGTGGCAAGCTGCCTTCATGAACTGCTGCTGTCAGCAATGGAGTTCCAGACTTCCGACCCAGTGTCAATGAAAGAACAGTGAAAAGTTCCAAGTCAGGATTGAAAGACATTTAGAGACCTGTCAGGTGGGGGCACTCCAACATATATACTCTTTTGTCCTACTAAGTCATATAGAATATAGAACACTACAGCGCAGTACAGGCCCTTCGGCCCTCGAAGTTGCGCCGACCTGTGAAACCAAACTGAAGCCCATCTAACCTACACTACTGCATTATTATCCATGTTTATCCACAGACCATTTAAATGTCCTTAAAGTTGGCAAGTCTACCACTGTTGCAGGCAGGGCATTCCACACCCTTACTACACCGAGTAAAGAACCTACACCTGATATCTGTCCTACATCTATCAGCTGTCAATTTAAAGGGATGTCCCCTTGTGCGAGCCATCTCCATCCAAGGAAAAAGGCTCGCACTGTCCACCCTACCTAATCCTCTGATCATCTTGTATGTCTCTATTAAGTCGCCTCTCAACCTTCTTCTCTGTAATGAAAACAGCCTCAACACCCTCAGCCTGTCCTCATAAGACCTTCCGTCCATACCAGGCAACATCCTGGAAATTCTCCTCTGCACCTTTTCCAATGCTTCCATATCCTTCCTATAGCGCATCGATGAGAACTGTATGCAATACTCCAAGTGCAGCCGCACCAGAGTTTTGTACAGCTGCAACATGACCTCATGGCTCTGAAATTCAATCCCTCTACCAATAAAACCCAACACACCGTTACAGACTAAGGGGGTGGCCATGGGCACCCGCATGGGCCCCAGCTATGACTGCCTCTTTGTAGGTTACGTGGAACAGTCCCTCTTCCGCACCTACACAGGCCCCAAACCCCACCTCTTCCTCCGGTACATTGATGACTGTATCGGCGCCGCCTCTTGCTCCCCAGAGGAGCTCGAACAGTTCATCCACTTCACCAACACCTTCCACCCCAACCTTCAGTTCACCTGGGCCATCTCCAGCACATCCCTCACCTTCTTGGACCTCTCAGTCTCCATCTCAGGCAACCAGCTTGTAACTGATGTCCATTTCAAGCCCACCGACTCCCACAGCTACCTAGAATACACCTCCTCCCACCCACCCTCCTGCAAAAATTCCATCCCCTAGTCCCAATTCCTCCGCCTCCGCCGCATCTGCTCCCACAATAAGACATTCCACTCCCGCACATCCCAGGTGTCCAAGTTCAAGGACCGCAACTTTCCCCCCACAGTTATCGAGAACGCCCTTGACCGCGTCTCCCACATTTCCCGCAGCACATCCCTCACACCCCGTCCCCGCCACAACCGCCCAAAGAGGATCCCCCCTCGTTCTCACACACCACCCCACCAACCTCCGGATACAACGCATCATCCTCCGACACTTCCGCAATCTACAATCCGACCCCACTACCCAAGACATTTTTCCATCCCCTCCCCTGTCTGCTTTCCAGAGAGACCACTCTCTCCGTGACTCCCTTGTTCGCTCCACACTGCCCCCCCAACCCCACCACACCCGGCACCTTCCCCTGCAACCGCAGGAAATGCTACACTTGCCCCCACACCACCTCCCTCACTCCTATCCCAGGCCCCAAGATGACATTCCACATTAAGCAGAGGTTCACCTGCACATCTGCCAATGTGGTATACTGCATCTACTGTACCCGGTGTGGCTTCCTCTACATTGGGGAAACCAAGCGGAGGCTTGGAGACCGCTTTGCAGAACACCTCCGCTCAGTTCGCAACAAACAACTGCACCTCCCAGTCGCAAACCATTTCCACTCACCCTCCCATTCTTTAGATGACATGTCCATCATGGGCCTCCTGCGGTGCCACAATGATGACACCCGAAGGTTGCAGGAACAGCAACTCATATTCCGCCTGGGAACCCTGCAGCCTAATGGTATCAATGTGGACTTCACCAGTTTCAAAATCTCCCCTTCCCCCACCACATCCCTAAACCAGCCCAGTTCGTCCCCTCCCCCCACTGCACCACACAACCAGCCCAGCTCTTCCCCTCCACCCACTGCATCCCAAAACCAGTCCAACCTGTCTCTGCCTCCCTAACTGGTTCTTCCTCTCACCCATCCCTTCCTCCCACCCCAAGCCGCACCCCCATCTACCTACTAACCTCATTCCACCTCCTTGACCTGTCCGTCTTCCCTGGACTGACCTATCCCCTCCCTACCTCCCCACCTGTACTCTCTCCACCTATCTTCTTTTCTCTCCATCTTCGGTCCGCCTCCCCCTCTCTCCCCATTTATTCCAGAACCCTCACCCCATCCCCCTCTCTGATGAAGGGTCTCGGCCCGAAACGTCAGCCTTTGTGCTCCTGAGATGCTGCTTGGCCTGCTGTGTTCATCCAGCCTCACATTTTATTATCCAACACACCGTACGCCTTCTTAACAACCCTATCAACCTGGGTGGCAACTTTCAGGAGTCTATGCACATGGACACCAAGATCTCTCTGCTCATCCACACTACCAAGAATCTTACCATTAGCCCAGTACTCTCTATTCCTGTTACCTCTTCCAAAGTGAATCACCTCACACTTTTCCGTATTAAACTCCATTTGCCACACCTCAGTCCATCTCTGCAGCTTATCTCTGTCCCTCTGTAACATGCAACATCCTTCTGCGCTATCCACAACTCTGCTGACTTTAGAGTCATATGCAAATTTACTAACCCATCCTTCTACGCCCTCATCCAGGTCATTTATAAAAATGACAAGTGACCTCAAAACAGATCCTTGCTGCACACCACTAGTAACTGAACTCCAGGGTGAACATTTCCCATCAACCACCGCCCTCTGTCTTCTTACAACTAGCCAATTTTTGATCCAAACCGCTAAATCACCCTCAAACCCATGGCTCTGTATTTTAGGCAGCAGCCTACCGTGGGGAACCTTATCAAATGCTTTACCGAAATCCACATACACCACATCAACCGCTTTACCCTCATCCACTCTGTTTGGTCACCTTCTCAAAGAACTCAAGGTTTTGAGGTACGACCTACCCTTCACAAAACTGCATGACTATCCCTAATCAAATTATTCCTTTCTAGATGATTATAAATCCTACCTCTTCTAATCCTTTCCAACACTTTACCCACAACCAAAGTAAGGCTCATTGATCTGTAATTACCAAGACTGTCCCTCCTCTCCTTCTTGAACAAGGGGGCAACATTTGCTATCCTCCAGTCTTCTGGAACTACTCCTGAAGACAATGACAACAAAGATCAAAGCCAAAGGCTCTGCAATCTCCTCCCTAGCTTCCCAGAGAATGCTAGGATACATCCCATCCAGCCCAGGGGACTTATCTATTTTCACACCTTGCAGAATTGCTAACACCTCCTCCTTGTGAACTTCAATCCTGTCTGGTCTAATAGCCTATATCTCAATATTCTATGGGGTTGGAAAGAAGTTGTTGAAGTAGCCTGGTTAAGTTGTAGCGGTATATTTTGCAGGTGGAACATGCTGCTGCCATCGAGCATCAATTGTTAAAGAACTGAGGGATCATCCAGTGAGGCTTTGGGGTTGGAGCTAAGAAATAAAGGAATGGTGACATTACCTGGGTTGTACTCTCGACCACCAAATAGTCAACAGGAATTAGAGGAACAAATATGCAGATAAAAACATCTAGACTGGGGAGACTTCCAGGAGCTATAGGATTGTATTAGTGGGGGATTTTTATTTTCCTAACAGACTGGGACTGCCAGTGTCAAGGGCTTAGATGGAGTGGAATTTGTTAGATGCGCGCAAGAAAATTTCCCCAAGCAGTATATAGAGGGTCTTACGTGGGAAGGGACAAAATGGGAACCACTCTTGGGAAACACAGGAGGACTGGTGACTGAGGTGACAGTGGGGTAGCACTTTGGGACCAGTGACCATAGTTCTTTTAAATTTAAAATGGATACGGAGAGGGTCAAACCTGGTTCACAGGTTCAAGTTCTAAACTGCGGCAAGGTGAATTTTGATGGAATTAGATAAGTGCTTGCAGAGG
Source organism: Stegostoma tigrinum (assembly GCF_030684315.1). NCBI lineage: Eukaryota > Metazoa > Chordata > Chondrichthyes > Orectolobiformes > Stegostomatidae > Stegostoma > Stegostoma tigrinum. The sequence continues at coordinate 89,752,181 of NC_081360.1, forward strand.
TTGATTGGAGTAGCTTGTTTGCAAGAAAAAGGGACCTCCAGCAAGTGGGAGACCTTTAAAAGTGTGATACCTAGAGTTCTAGGACTACATGTTCCTATGAGGGTGAAGGGCAAGGTTGGCAGGAACAGGAAACCCTGGATGACAAGAAATATTGAGGCTTTGACCAGAAAAAGGAGATGACACAGCTCAGGTACAGACAGCTAAGGTGAAGGGAATCCTGGAGGTATGTAGGGGATACAGAAATATACTGAAGGAGGAAATCAGGAGGGCGAAAACGGGGCATGACACAGCTTTGGTTGAGAAGAGTAGGGTGAATCCAAAGAGATTATTTAAGTATAAAAGGAAAAAGAATAACTGCCGAGGGAATAGGACCTTTCAAGGAACAAAGTGGACATATATGTGTGGAACCAAAGAAAACAGGTGAGGTCCTCAATGAACATTCTTCCTCTGTGTTTACTGTGGAGAAAGTCATGCAAAGACATGGGAACTTAGGGAGGTTAGTAGTAATAACTTGGGGACAGTCCATTTCACAGTAGAGGTGGCATTGGAAGTATCAATACGTATGAAGGTGGATAAATATCCTGGTCCTGACCAAATATATCTAAGAACCCTGCAAGAGGCTGGAGAGGAAATTGCAGAGGGCCTTACTAATATATCTGCATCATCGCCAGCCACAGGTGACATCCTGGAAGACGGCGAGGAGGGGTGGGGGGAGGGGGGGGGGGGGGGGGGGGGAGGCGGCGGCGCAGCTAATGTTGTGCCCTTATTCAAGAAAGGCTGAAGAGGATAAACCTGGGAATTCCAGGACCAGTAAGCCTAACATCTGTGGAAGGCAGGTTACGCAAGAAAATTCTGAGGGATAAGATATACATGCATTTGGAAAGACAGGGTTTGATTCAGAATAGTCAGCGTGGCTTTGTGCTTCGGAGATCATGCCTCTCAAATTTGTTCGAGTTTTTTGATGAAGTGGCCAGGGAGGTTAATGACGGCAGGGCAGTAGATGTAGTCTAAATGGATTTCAGTAAGGCCTTTGATAAGGTTCCATGTGGTAGGCTGCTCTGGAAGGTTAGTTCGCATGGAATACAGGGAGAGCTGGCAAACTGAAAACACAATTAACTTGATAGTAGGGCGTAACAAGAGTAATAGTGAAAGAATGCTTGTTGGACTGGCGGCCTGTGGCTAGTGGTGTGCTGCAGGGGTCGATCTAAGCCCACTGCTGTTTGTTATCTATATCAATGATTCGGATAAAAATGTACAAGGCATCATTAGTAAGTTTGCGGATGATACTAAAATAGGTTGTATCGTGGACAGTGAGGAAGATTATCAGGATACAGTAGGGGTCTGGATCAGATGCTCTTTGGAGAGTCAGTGCAGGCTCAATGGGCCAAATGGCCTCTTTCATACACCGTAGGGATTCTACGATTTTCCATGTAGCTTGTGAAAGCCTTTAAATGACAGATGATTGGGCTGTTGTAATGACGGCAATGCATACAAAAAAAAATCAACACACATTAGCCCTTGCTCTTCAACATACAAAGGCACAAGTCAAGTAACGATGCAAGGCTAAGAATTTCACGCCTAGAAAGTTCAAGTTGATTGCGCCCAGCAAATTAACCACCTTAAAAAAATCCACCAGGCCAATAAGTGTTAAATTGCCTACATGGTTATTAACAACATTGAATTGTTGACCATTCTGGTGCAAAGGGACAGCCAAAAATAGAAGTGCAATTTAACCTTCCCACAATATCACATCACGACCAGGGAACACTTCCATCACAAATCACTGTGTACGTAGAACTTTCGTACTTGTATAAGCCATTACAATTGGGAAACTATCAAACTGACATGACAAATCAGCATTCATCATTGGAGACAATAAAGTCATAAGAGATATATTCTACAAAGATTGTTGTCATATTTCTACCGAAGAGTCTAACCAATGTAAAATAAAGGTTTTTGGGATACATGGCAGAGCCAGTGCAAAATATCCTGGAGTGTGAGAATGTGCACTAAGAAATGAATTACCAAACACAAAAATGAGTATGCTCTTCTTATTGTGTCAGAATGATAAAGGAAGAGAATGAAATGCAAGAAAAGAATTAAAAATCACCAACTGGTCTAGGAGCTGCCTTTGAAACTGCAGAATGAGATTCTTGGAGATACTGCACGTCCTCAGTATCCCACAACACAGCTCTAGTTTCTATACACATTTTTCTAGCATGTTGAAGTGTTGTGTAATGTTGAAAATAGAAATCTTTGAGATGGGTACATGGCAAATAGAATATGTCAATGTATTTCCCATATTACCAACAGAAGTACTAAACTTAATGCAGCAAAAAGCTTTTTCTTAAAATACTTTTGTTACTTGTTCCCATCAAATCTACTTTTGCATCAAAAGTTTAATAGCCTTTTTTTAAAAAGTACAGAAACAGTTTCAGCCAACTTTTACCATTTGTCTGGGTTAAACTGAACACAAGCTATTTTTTCAGTAGAATTTTTACATTAACAGACAGCTAATATAAGCAGATTCCAAACTAGAGTGTGGATGAATTGCCATGAGGAAAAAAATCCAATAGGGCAGGGGGAAAAAAAATAAATATACTCAACATACCAGATTATGTCCATATGCAGAAAGACCTGGGAAATCTCCTGGCTTGGTCTAATAAGCAAGTGACATGCGCACACCACAACTAGAAGACAATGACCATGTCCAACAAAAGAGAATCTAACCATTGTTCCTTGACGTTCAGTGGCATTACCATTACTGATTTCTCCACTTTCAACATGTGGGGTGGGGGGTCTAAACATTTGACCAGGAACTGAACTGCTTGCTATTTCATTCTGTAGCTGCAAGAGCAGATCACAGGCTAGGATTTCTGCAGCAAGGAACTCACCACCCATCTCCACAATTCCTCTCCACCATCTATAAAGTAAAAGTCAAGTGTATGATGGAATACTCTCCACCTGCCTAGGATACAGTCAGTGTCAAGTTCAAGTGATGTTGAAGCTATCTGACAAAGGGTCATGGGACTCAAAATGTTAACGATTTTTCTCTTCACAGATGCTGCCAGACCTGCTGAGTTTCTCCAGCACTTTGTTTCACATTTCCAGCATTACAATTATTTGTTTTATCTTATGCCTTGCAAAGAAAACATTCTAATTTAAATAAAAAGTAGAGCTCTCTGTTCATATTTTCCAATAAATGTGCAGTGAACTTGAACAAGCAGAAGTGGTATCAAAGATATCAAGGCTTACACACAACTGGAATCTAAAGAGTTCAGTGATTTTTACTGACTGCATCTGGTAAAGCTTGGAATCACTGACAACACCTGGATTTCTGAATTTAACCGCACAACTGCAGACTCCTAGAGTCATAATTGATGGTGTCATCAACACTACCACGAAATCCAGGCCATTATTTTACAAACAAAAAGAGTTCATGAACAGAACTATCCTTTCCTCATCTCCAAAACCCCAATACAAACATTTATGTTGTACAACTACATTTAGTTTTCTAGTTTTGTTCATATCCACAAAAAAAGCTGAAAACAAGATCGAACACTAAGGAGATTTCCACACAGACATGATGCAGAAAAAGCTGAATTCAACTGAATATAAAACACTCTTACATATGTATCTTGTTACAGTACTATGCCTTTAAGAGACATATTCTGTCCTGTTAAATGAACCAATTACAGACAAGCAGCTGAGGTGTCAGTGAGGGAGCACTTTGACGCCAGTGATCATAATGCTTAGTTTTAAAATAGTTACGGAAAAGGATAGACCTGATCCATCTGACAGTTAAAATTTTGAATTGTAGCAAGGCCAATGTTTGCATAAGGCAAGAACTTTCAAAAGTTGACAGCGAGAGGGAATTCGCAGGTAAAGCGGCAGTTGGAAAATTGGAGGCCTTCAAAAATGAGATAATTTGAATCCAGAGGCAGCAAGTTCCTATTAGTACATAGGGCAGGGCTAGTAGGTACAAGAAATACTGGATGATGAGAGAAATTGAGAGGCAAATAGCAGGTACAGACAGGTGAGATTGAGTGAATCCCCTGAGGAATATAAAGGACAGTAGGAGTATACTCAAGAGGGAAATCAGGAGGACAAAAAGAGGATGAGAGATAGCCTTAGCAAATACAGTTAAAGAGAATCCAAAGAGATTCCACTGAGAATCCAAAGAGATTCCACAATACATTAAAGGCAAAGGAGTAAGTAGGGAGAAAATAGTGCCCCTTAAAAGATTAGCAAGGTTGTCTATGTGTGGAGCTGCAAGTGGGTGAAATATTAAACAGGTATTACTGTGAGGGAGGATATGAAATATAGAGAACTGGAGAAATAAATAGTGGTATCTTGAAAAGTGCCCATATTACAGAGAGGGTGATGCTGGACATCTTCAAACACAAAGGTGGAAAAATCCCTGGGACCTGATCAGATATATCCCAGAACTACGGGGGAAGCTAGAGAAGAGATTGTTGGGCACCTTGCTGCAATATCTGTATCATCAATAGCCATGGATGAGGTGCCAGAAGACTGGACATCGTCTAATGTGGTGCTCTTATTTAAGAAAGGTGGTAAGGAAAAGCCAGGGAACTATGTGTCAGTGAGCCTGACATCAGTGCTGGGTAATTTTTTGGAGGAGATTTTGAGGGATGAGAGGGGGTGAGGGCTGAAGTGCTGGGGTATCCTTGGCTGATGGAGGAGGTAGACATTTCAAAGCCTTCCTGGTGAAAGTTGACATCATCGGAACAAATGTGGCATAGATGGAAGAACTGGGAGAATAGAATAGAATCTTTACAGGGAGCAGGGTGAGAGAATGTATGGTCCAGGTAACTGAGAGTCGGTGGGTTTTGCACTGTGCTTCGCTGGAACATTGCAGCAAGCCTAAGACAGATGTTAGCCAGGGAACAGGGTGGTGTGTTGAAGCGGCAGGCAGAGGTGCAGAGAAAAATACTTTTTTGCATGCTGTGGTGTTGAATATTTTTCATTTGACAAATATCCCCACATCCAACCTTATGATGGCCATTGATGAAGCAGCTGTGGATTTTGTAATCCCAATTATTATCAAAAATGCATGGTTAAAATATCCTTCAACTCCAGCATTTTATCTACTATTACCTAAATGGTCTGTAATTCCCGGTTCTCTTGCATCCTCTTTGTTAAAAAAAAAACTACCAGGACTATACGAGCCACACTCTGATCTGCTGGACTGTTTAAGAATCTACAGAATTTTGCAGGAAGGACAACTGAGGCATCCAGTGTTTCCACAATCTCACAGTTAAGTATTCTGAGATGTAAACAATCAGGTCCTGGGATTTACCAGCTCTCAGTCCTGTTAATTTTGCCATTTGTTCACTAATACTCCTTCAATTACTCTCTCCGAAAAAACCTTTGCCGCACAGCATTCCTGGGAAACTAAAGTATTTGTTTCACCAAGTCCATTCTCTTTGAGACCCATCTTTAAGTCCGTAAGATATAGGAGCAGATCACGTCCAGCGCTCTGCCTTCATTTATCATTCTGGCCACCTCTTCAAAACAAAAACAATTCAATCCAATTTGAGAGAACCATGTTGACAATCCCGAGTCGGGCCTTGCCTTTTCAAATGCACGTAGATCCAGTCTTTCAGAATCTCATTCAACTTACCCATCACTGATGTCAGCTCACTGGTCGAGACGTTCCCTGGCTTTTCCTTTAAACCTCTCTTAAATAATGCTGCAACGTTAGCCACCAACCAGTTACCTAGCACGTCACCCACGGCTATTGATGACACAAATATCTCTGCCAGGGGAGCCACAATTTCCTCCTTAGCTTCCCACAATGTCGTGAGACACACTTGGTCAGGTCGTGGGGATTTATCAACCGTTACGCGTTTTGAGGTCTCCAGGACATCCTTCTGTGTAATTTTTCAAGACATCAGTATTTATTTCCCTGAGTTCCACACGTTTGTCCACAGTAAATACTGATGTGAAACACTTTAGTATCTCACCCATCTCCTGTGGTTCTACACACAGATGGCCTCATTGATCTTTATGGGGACCTATTCTCCACAGATATCCTGCTGCTCTTAATATAGTTCAAGTCATACAGTGTGGAAACGGGCCCTTCAGTCCAACATGTCCACCCCAATTAGACATCCCAATCTGACCCAGTCATATTTGCCAACATTTGGCCCATAACCCTTCAAACCTTTCCTATTCATATACCCATCCAGATGCCTTTTAAAATATTTAATTGTACCCACCTCCACCATTTCCTCTGGCAGCTCGTTTCATACTCACACTGCATAAAAATATTGCCCCTTAAATCCCTTTTAGATCTTTCTCCCTCTAATTTTGGACCTCCCACAACCTTTGGAAAAGTACCTTAACTATTCACCGTATCCATGCCTCTCATGATTTTCTAAGCCTCTCGAAAGGTCATCCTCAGCCTCTAATGCTCCAGGTATAACGGCTCCAGCCTATTCCACCTTTCCCTATAACTCGAACCCTCCAGTCCCAGTAACATCCTTGTAAATCTTTTCTGCACGTTCTGAAGTTTAACAACATCGTTCCTGTAGAAGGGCGATCAGAACTGTATGCACTATTTTAGATAATAAAATGTGAGGCTGGATGAACACAGCAGGCCAAGCAGCATCTCAGGAGCACAAAAGCTGACGTTTCGGGAAGGGTCTAGGCCCGAAACGTCAGCTTTTGTGCTCCTGAGATGCTGCTTGGCCTGCTGTGTTCATCCAGCCTCACATTTTATTATCTTGGAATCTCCAGCATCTGCAGTTCCCATTATCTCTGCACTATTTTAGAAATGGTCTCACCAATGTTCTGTACAGCCGCAACATGACAATCCAAATCCTACATTTAACTTCCTGATCAATGAAGGGAAGCATGCCAAATGCCTTTTTCACGACAGTCTACCTGCAACAGCATTCTCAAGGAACTATGCACCTGCACTCCAAGGTCTCTTGTTCACTTACACTTCCCAGGGCCCTACCATTGTAAGCCCTGCTCTTGTTCGACTTATCAAAATGCAATACCTCATTTATCTATCCATTTGCCACTCCCTGGCCCACTGTACTCCTAATTTTCTTCACTGTCCACTACACCACATATTTTGGTGTCATCTACAAACTTACTCATCCCAAATGTATATAAGTGACGAAACACAGTGGACCCAGTACTGATCCCTGTGGCACACTGCTTGTCACAGGCCGCTAGTTCTTGTAGGATCTCTGGATTCTCCTCACTCTTATCTGCCTTGGCTCTCTCATGTCCCCTTTTTGCCCTCCTGATTTCCCTCTTAAGTGTACTCCTACACCACCCATACTCCTCAAGGTATTCACTCGATCCTAACTTGTCTAGACCTGACATATGCCTCTTCCTTTCCAACTTAACATCTACAGTTATCTAGTGTTTCTTACTCCAGCCAGACTTGCCCTTCACACCAGAAACATGCTGTCCCTGAGCTCTTGTTCTCTCATTTTGATAGCCTTCCACATGCCAGACGTACTTTTACGTGTCAGTAGCCTTCCCAAATCAACTTTCTGAACAGCTCATGTCCAACATAGTTCTTTGAAGAAGTCACGAGACAGGTTGACGTGAGTCGAGCAGTGGATATGGTGTACATGGACTTCAGCAAGGCATTTGATAAGGTTCCCCAAGGCAGGCTCATTGATAAAGTCAGGAGGTGTGGGATACAGGGTGATTTGGCTGTCTGGATTCAGAATTGGTTGGCTGACAGGAGGCAGAGAGTGGTTGTAGATGATAGGTATTCTGCCTGGAGGTCAGTGCTGAGTGATGTCCTGCAGGGCTCTGTTCTTGGGCCTCTGTTCTTTGTAGTTTTTTAAAATGACTTGGATGAGGAGGTTGAGGGGTGGGTTAGTATGTTTGCTGATGACAAAGGTTGGAGGTGCCATTGATAGTATCGAGGGCTATTGCAGGCTTCAGCGAGACATTGACAGAATGCAGAGCTGGGCTGAGAAATGGCAGATGGAGTTCAACCCGGACAAATGTGAAGTGATGCATTTTGGAAGGTCAAACTTAAATGCTGAATATAGGATTAAAGGCAGGATTCTCGGAAGTGTGGAGGAACAGTGGGATCTTGGTGATCACGTGCATAGCTCCCTCAAAGTTGCCACCCAAGTGGATAAGGTTAAGAAAGCATATGGTGTTTTGGCTTTCATTAACAGGGGGATCAAGTTTAAGAGCCGCGAGGTTATGCTGCAGCTCTACAAAACCCTGGTGAAACCACGCTTGGAATATTGTGTCCAGTTCTGGTTGCCCTATTACAGGAAAGATGTGGAGGCTTTGGAGAGGGTGCAAAGGAGGTTTACCAGGATGCTGCCTGGACTGGAGGGCTTGTCTTACAAGGAGAGGTTGACTGAGCTCGGACTTTTCTGCCTGGAGAGGAGGAAGAGAGGTGACCTGATCGAGGTGTACAAGGTAATGAGAGGCATGGATAGAGTCGCTAGCCAGAGGCGTTTCCCCAGGGCAGGATTGACTGCCACGAGGGGTCATAGTTTAAAGGTGTTAGGAGGAAGGTATAAAAGGAGAGGTCAGAGGGAGGTTCTTCACCCAAAGAGTTGTGAGCGCATGGAATAGTTTACCAGTGGTAGCCGTGGAAGCAGAGTCATTAGTGATATTTAAGCGACTGCTGGACATGTACATGGACAGCAGTGAATTGAGGGGAATGTAGGTTAGGTTATTTTATTTTTGGATTAGGATTATTCCACAGCACAACATCGTGGGCCGAAGGGCCTGTACTGTGCTGTACTTTTCTATGTTCTGTGTTCTATGTAATACCATCAAAATTGACTTTGCTCCAACTTAGGACTTTAACTTGTAAACCAGGCCTTTCCTTTTCCATAATCATTTTAAAACAAATAGAATTATGGTCAGCAGCCCCAAAGTCCTCCACTAACACCTCAGTCACTTATATTGCTTTATTTCCCAAAAGATCATCCAGATTTACCCATTTGCTCGTAGCGCCATCTACATATTGATTGAGAAAGTTTTCTTGAACACAAATTCCTCCCCTTCCAAGACTATAGCAGTCCCAGTCTATATTAAAGTTAAAATCCCCTACTATTACAGTTTGATTTTTCTTACTGCTATCTCTGATCTCCCTACATATCTGCTCCAAAATTTCGTGACTATGAGGGGTCTATCGCACAATCCTGTCAAAGTGATCACCCCTTATTTCTCAGTTCCACCCATGCAACTTCATTGAAATATTCCCCAGGAATATCTTTAGTGCTGGCATAAATGCTTTATAACATATTTTAATATAGTGGCATAATGCCATTAACCTTCGTCCCTTCCTAAAGCATCGATTATCTGGAATATTGAGCTGCATTTTGAACCTTATTTTCCAGTCCACACTTGCCTCTCTCTTATCAGTCATGGTTGCCCACTACCCACAAAATCCCATTCACTGCGCACTAGGGGTTCCTTCAACTTAAGCCCCCTCATCAAGTCTGCCTCATCACATATCAAATCCAGTACTAGAGATTGTAAGAACTGCAGATGCTAGAGAATCCGAGATACGGTGTAGAGCTGGATGAACACAGCAGGCCAAACAGCATCATAGCAGCAGGAAAGCTGACGTTTCAGGCCTTTTCTGAAGAAAGGTCTAGGCCTGAAACATCAGCTTTCCTGCTCCTATGATGCGGCTTGGCCTTCTGTGTTCATCTAGCTCTACAACTCGAAATCTCAAATCCAGTACTGCCCATTCCCTTAGGGGCAATACCACAAACTGCTCCAAAGAATAACATCTAGACATTCCACAAATTTGTTTGCTTGGGATTTCCTGCCAGCCTGATTTTCCCAGTCCAACTGCATATTGAAGTCCCCCATGATTAGTGTAATAGTGCCTTTCTCATATGCCTTCACTACCTCCTGATTTATTTTCTGCCCCACATCCTGACCACTGCTAAAGGAGCCTTTACATAACTCCCATTAGGGTGAGAAAACAGAACCTAGAACAATACAGCGGAGTACAGGCCCTTTGGCCCATAATGGCACGCCAAACTTTTACCCTAATCCTAAGGTCTATCTAACCTCCACCCCTACCTTACACCATCAACCATATGCCTATCTAATAGCCACTTAAATGCCTCTAGTGAGGCCGACTCCACTACCCTCTCCAGCAATGCTTTCCATGTCCCTACCACACTCTGAGCAAAGAACCTACCTCTGACGTCTCCCATGTATCTACCTCCAATCACTTTAAAACTATGGCCCCTTGTACTAGCTACCTCCAACTTAGGAAAAAGTCTCTGGCTGTCCTTTCTCTCTATACCTCTGATCATTTTATACATCTCTATCAAGTCACCTCTCATCCTTCGTCATTCTAAAGAGAAAACGCTTAGCTCGCTCAAACTTTCCTCGCAAGACCTTCCCTCCATTCCAGGCAACATCCTGGTAAATCTCCTCTGCACTTTTTCCAACGCATACACATCTTTCCTGTTATGAGACGACCAAAACTGGACACAATACTCCAGATGTGGCCTAACCAGGCTTCTGTATAGCTAGATCACAACTTCACGGCTCTTGAACTTAATCCCTCTATTAAATGAAAGCTAACACACCATTCGCCTTCTTAACAACTCTATCCACCCGGGTGTCAGCTTTCAGGGAACTGCGAACACGAATCAAGATCCTTCTGCTCCTCCACACTGCCAAGAATCTTTTTGTTAACCCTGTAATTTTATTTGTCCTTCCAAAATGAATCATCTCACACTTTTCAGGGTGAAACTCCATCTGCCACTTTCCAGCCCAGCTTTGCATCCTATTAATGTCCCTGTGTAATCTAGAACAGCCCTCCAACACTGTCCACAATGCGATCCACCTTCATTTCGTCCGCGAACTTGCTAATCTACCCTTCCACTCCTCCATCCAAATCATTTACAAAAATCACAAATAGAAGAGGACCCGGGACAGATCCTCGTGGTACACCACTCGTAAATGAGCACCATGTTGAATATTTTTCATCCACTACCAAGCTTTGTCTTCTAAAACAGAGATTGGAAAAAAAAATTCTGTTTCGCAACTTTCCTTGCACTCCTTTTAACTAAGATACAAAAATATAACATGAAAAGTGTTCAACTGAGCAAAGCAATACTGGCAATTGTGTAACATCTTTGTTTACCTCACTGCTTTCATTGTTACAACCTTACTTTTCATTAAGTGCAGAACAAAGTAACTGACTCATACACATTAGAAACCCGCTGATTCCCACAGCTATCTTGCCTACACTACCTCATAGCCTGCTTCCTGTAAGGACTCCATTCCATTTTCCCAGTTTCTCCCTTGTATGTGTCAATACAATGATACCTTCCATAATGGTGCTTCCAATACATCTTCCCGTTATTGAGCCATCAGGCATATCCTCCAAACTATTCCTTACACATTTGTACACGCCCCTTACTCTCCCTCTCAGAATGACAATAGCGTTCCCTTCTCCTCACTTTACCATTCACCTGTCTTTGTAATGTAAAGTATCATCTTTTATGCTTTTCTGTCATTGGTATCTATGATTATGCCTCATTTCTCTCCATTACTGCTCCCTTTATCTTTTGTTCTAACACACCTTTGATCTCTGATCTCCTTCCTCACTAGTCAAGGTCCCAGGCACACATCTCAGGTGAAGCAATTTACTTACACTTCAAATCAATTTAGCCTACTGTATTTGCTGCTCACAATGTGGTCTCCTCTGGATTGAGATGATCAAGTGCAGACTGGACAATCATTTTGCAGAACATCTACGCTCCATCCGTAAAAATGACTGAGCTTCCAGCTACCTGCTACTTCAATATGCCACTGCATTCCCATGCCAACATTTCTGTCCCTGGTCTGCTGCAGTGCTTCAGCCAGACTCAACACGAACTGGGAGGAGAAACATCTCGGATACCATTTAGATACCTTAAAGTCTTCAGGACGTAATATCAAGTTTAATAATTTCAGAGCATGGACACCTCCATGCATTTCTATTACCTATCCCCACAACCCCAGGTCCCATCATGAAATGGGTTGCTTTCACAGCTAACCAATTTTCAACTACTCATTATCATCTATCTAGCTTCTCTACTTCCCTGGTTTACTATCAACAATCACTTTGGCAGCCTTCCCTCTTCTCACTCTCTTTCTGGCTCTGTCTGCACTTATCCGCTCCCTATCCAACCCACCCCCACCATTAGCATAAATATTGCCTTTTCATTGATGCTTCTGGCTCTGAATAAAGGTCACCAACTTCAAATCATTAACCTTGTTTTTCCCTCCACAGCTCAGCCAGACCTGCTGCGTTTCTCCAGCAATTTGTTTTTGTTCATTTTAGATCTCCAACATCCACAGTTCTTTGTTTTATTTCACATTTATCCTAACAAATGTTAACTGTTGAAAAGCAAAGTGCTGGAGATACTCTGTAGGTATAACAGTATCTATAAAGTGCAAAGTAGATTTAGTGTTTCAAGTCCAATATGACTTTTTGTCAAAGCTCTGTAAACTGGCTATTCAATTGTAGGTCTGTCACTCTCAGACTACCTTAATTCAATGCAGTCAAATTTTAACTAACAGAGAAGGGGTCACTGCATGTGACCTGGAACTGAAATCTATTTACAGTTTTCCCTTCTTAGCCTCAGTGTTCTTAAATGAACTACAGCACAATTAATACCGGCATGAGCAAATTTATACGAGACAGCACCGAACTGAGGACCTTTTCTCGTTTGTATAGTTCAGTAGCTTAAGGGCTAAAAGGTCTTGCAAGTTACCACTGATAAAGATTATTCAGATTATACAGTTCTGACATGCAGCTAAAATTAAGGGTGAAATCTAAAAACTGAAATTTTAATTCCCAGCCACTGAGCTAATTGAGGAGGAATTCTAGAAGAGCAAGTTAGATGAACCGCTGATCTGCTTCCTAAAATATTACTATTCTAGCAATACTAATGTAGTAGAGACTTTAAGATCCCTGGAAGACTACTAAATCCCAGCCTAAAAGTCAAAGCTGTATAAAAGGCTATCTATTTGAGAGAATGGTGGCAGAGTAGGATGTGCCCATTAGAGCTCCTCTGCTCTGCCTGTTCTTTTTCCTTTCTTTCTCTTTCTTCTCTCCTCTAAGCACCAGAGGCAAATACTGCAGCGGCAGGTACCAGCAGCAAGTCCACAGAGCATTCCTGGGGGTTGGCAGCGTGAGTGGGAGCAAGCACCCTCAAGGCGGCCAGCGTTGAGAGCTGGAGCAGGTGGCCCTGAGGTGGCAATGAAGGCAAGGTCAAGCCCTTCTGAGGTGTGAGCACCCAGCATGGCCAGGTGCTTATGGACTGTGATGTTGAACTGACTGTGTTTCTTAGTTTTTCTTCACTTTAGTAAGAAGGATTATAATGCTGAACTTCTTGTTTTCTTTATTTTTCTGCATTTTACTAAAGATTCTCTGCTTAGGTACATGTGTACCTAAGATGGCACCCTAGGTGGCAGCTCGTAAACTTTTCACTGTACTCATGCAAGTGAGTATATGTGACAATAAAAGCTAATGTAAGAAAAACTAATTCTAATCTCCAAACCTTTCTTGAAAGCAACCCTAAATATACAGGATATTAGTCGACACCTCTAGACAAAGACACTTAGATCCTGCACACAAAATAACACTAATTAGTTCATATAGCCCATTTAAATTCTTGAACAGTTGCATAGCTGAAATTTGGACTTTTAGATTTGTAATGTCAAGTGTTCAAAAGGAAATTAATACAATATAAAATAAAAGTAATTTCTTCCCTTCTGACTCCTTGGTTCCCTATTATTCTAACGACACCATCTTGTAGCAAGGTGCAGGAACAGCCCCATACCTTTCTCAAGGATTATAAGTTTATGGGCACGATGGAGGCACAGTACCGACATCCTAACGCTGCTAGAAAGCATTGTAGAAAGTAGTTACAGCAGGTCTCCGGCTGAAAGGATTTTGGAACCGATTACCACAAATTGTCTCTTTTCTTTCTATTACAGTGGTCTGATCACTATCTGCGGTGGTACAAAACAGCAAAAAACAAAGTACAACAGCTGCTGAAGATTTCATTGTGTTAACACGAAGTTTAAATTTAAACAACTTGCTTTTCTTCAATGAAAATGTACTGGAATACAAGTTATCGGTGGTGGGGGTGGGAGGAGTGGGTGGTTGTGTACGTGGAGAAGATATGGCATACACGGAAAATGCATCTATTCTATATGCAAAATTGTTCAATTTACAATTACTTCAACTGCATGCATACTGTATTTTATAGTTTTACTTCTCTTGGGCTATTTGAATTTAACAATTAACAATAACAGCTTACACATATCTGACAAATGTGCAAGGACACATTACTTTATGTAATTCAATTTTGCACTGGGTGCAGTGCTGGAAACACGGGTGGTTCTCAGTACACTATCCTGCTCTAGCCAGTGGTATAGCTTGGTGTCATCTATTTCATTTCCTCCATACACCAACAGTGTTGTTTTCTATCTACAAGTTAGTTCATTTAAAATTAAGTCGATAAAACAATGGAAATAAACATCTTTCCTTTCACCAAATCACACAGGCCATTTGTTCTGCACTCTTTCACAAGTCAAGATTATTACATCAAAATCAATCATAAAAGGTTGCCCTACATTCAAAGTAGATTTACTTACATTAACCTTGAAAGCTTGAACAGTGTTATCCAAGAGAAGAACATTGCAAACCACCTCTGTATGTTGTCGGTCCCTAGCCAGTTCTGATGCTCGTACATTGTAAGTTCTGCCCGCTGGCAACCGGAAACGCGATGTCATTACTGTCCACACAGGGTCTACAAACAGAATGGCAGTTAATATTAGAAAATTCTTGATTCTGTATTACACTTCATTTTTAGGATTAATTTTGGCTCTAAAATGTGAACAGATATGTTACCAACCACAATGCAGCAGCTACTGAAGCTACTAAATGACAAAGATAGTTGAACTACTGATGCTAGAGTCTGAGATAACAAGGTGTGGAGCTGGAGGAACACAGCAGGCCAAGCAGCTTCAGAGGAGCAGAGGACATTTTGGATCGGGACCTGTCTTCAGAAAATTTTTGGGACAAAACCAAGATCTTGGGACAAGCAAAGCAGAGACAGACACCAGAGCTCCGAGAAGCCTAGTACTCCATGAAGTAAGCCATCAAACACGTAGAACTCGACCCCATACACATTCCACTGCGAAGGAAAACCCCAAGTGAGGTAATCCAGCTCAATGGACTCCCGAGTTTAAAAACCAGGCGGGAAAACGCAACAGCGCTTCATCGGAGACTGATGACGTTACGCAGCAGGGTAATGAAACTGGTGCAGAACAACAAACCAGCTCGGCAAGTCAACCAACCACAACATCCATAACCCAAGCTACAAATCTACTCCAACAGGTAGTAATTTTAGAATACAGCTTTTATCTGTGTCCTTTCATCAACAGAAATTTATGCTTAGATTCCACTGAGTACATAAAACCCTGTGACGTTAAGCCAGATATATCCTGACTTAAGTTAGATTCTGACTGAGATGACCTATCAGATGAGAAAGTGAAAAAGGGTGTTCAGCAAGGAATAAAATAAAAGGTAAGTTCTGGGGATACTGATGACCAAAGAAAGTTAACAGAAGTGCCAGCATCTGTAGAGAGATGAACAAAGTTAATATTTTAAGTCCAATATGTTTATTCTTCAGAACTATTCAATTGGCAAGGAACCTGCCAAAGGAAAACATTTTATGGAAAATTCCACCTCAAATATTTCCAGATTACATCAATACATATAAAACAGGTTAATCAGCTGAGATTGGAACATGAAACATTCCCAGTTTCAAAATGAAGAAAATAAGTGGGAGGTATCCTTGTAACAAATGGTAATTTCAAATGTACTAAGTCCATCAGATTTCATAATTAAATCCAAGTAATCAAACAAATTTTACACATCAGGAAACATTCACCAATAAAGAAAGAGGGAATAATATAGTTAGAAGTAAAAGCAGATACATGTAGAATGAATTGCATGCTAATTATAACATGCCCTATAGAAATTATTCCACAATAATACATTGAATATTAAAGATGTCAGAAATATATGGATTTCTGAACTAATCAGCAACATTATGCACCATATCCCATTTAGGCTCGTAAAAGTTTACTCTCAATCAATAGTTACTGCAGTGAATACATGATTTGAAATCAAACTTCCAACTGTGAGAACACAAAAAAGCCCCACAGTTCTAGCCTTGAGTTTTCTATTGCCCTGGCTCTGTAATGCATTAACTTTACCTTCCTAATGTCATAGAAAGGAGAACACTGTGGCTACCACTGAAATCTGATGTAGGTAGTCAAGTAATATTAGTTTTGAAGGTTGGCCAGAAGGACAAAATCTGCAGAGTATTGCAATCCTATACAATCCTATGTTCGTCTTATGATATCCTAAGTTGAACCTTTATTTTAACTGTATTACACGAGAGTGATATACCAGAATGACCAGAACCATACATAAATTGGATTTTAATATTACAATTCTAAAAAATAGTCAATTTCCAGGGGAAACAATATTTCATCATCCAAAGAGGGACAGAATTGGATGCAACATGATTAACGTTTAACCCAAATGCAGTTAGAACTCTTCCGCAAGTTAATGAATAACTCAATTCAGTACAAACAGATCCGGAATTACTGATGAATTGAAAAATACACTCCATTCAAATAAAATATTGCCAAACACTGAGCACACTATTGTCTCAAACTAATAAAAATGGTGCCAAATACTCAAGCTTATTGCTACCTACTTTATTGAGTTCCTAACATATCTCTGACTGAATCAAAAACAGATCCTACACTGCACATTTGTTGCCAGCCTGGGGGCATTGTTAGTAAGAAAGTGTAGAGCAATTTATTATGACACGTCGAACTACTATTTCTTTCTTGGAGGCGGGCGCTGCTGTAAATTGTTGCCCATCCTTAGCTGACCTTAAATTATAATGGTTTGCCAGACTACAACGTAGTTAAGAGTCAACAATATTGCTCTGGGTATGGAGTCACTTGTGGGGCAAACTCAATGAGCAGCAAACTTTGTTCCCAAATGGACATTAGTGAATGGGATGGGTTTTTATAGCAATCAATGAAAGTCACCATTACTGACACCAGATTTATATTCCAGACTTAATTTAAACTTCACTATGGTGGGATTTGAACTTATGCCCTGTGAACACAGGTCAGAGCTATACAGCACGGAAACACACCCCTTAGCCCAACAAGTCCACGCTGGCCATGTACCCAAATTAAACTAGTCACGCCTGACTGCACTTGGCTCATCTCTCTCCAATCCTTTCCTTTTCATGAAACATAACCAAATGTCTTTTGAACGCTGTAACTGTACCTGCATGCATCACCTTCTCTGGCAGTTCATTCCACACACGAGCCATGCGTCTCTCATGTCAGTTTTAAAGTTTTTCTCCTCTCACCTTAAAAATATGCCCTTAGTTTTGAACTCACACCACCCTCAGAAAGTGTTCATTGTCATTCACCTTATCTAAGCCCCTCATGATTTTATAAACGTCAATAAGGTCACCACTCGGCTGCTTATGCTGAAAGTCCCAGCTTTTCAGTCTATTTCCCAGCAACATCCCAGTAAATCTTTTCTGAATTCTCTCCAGTTTAAAAATATCCTTCCTATAACAGGAAAACCAGAACTGCATTCAATACTCCAGAAGAGACCTCACCAACATTGCGTACAACCTCAATGCACTGAAGACTCAGCCCAGATAGACTATCATGAAGGTGAAGCAGGTTTTGTGATGGCAATACAAACAAACAAATAAGAAATATACCAGGAACTGCTGTGAGAAGCCAGTAAAATTACAGCACTAGAAATGAGGGTGGCCAACCAGCCAGCCCATCATGTTCGCATGACTTCTGCCAGAGCAGCACAGCAAGCGCTATTCATCTGCCTTTCTCTATAGGCATGCAGTTTTGTTAAATTGTGCAATTTTAAATTGATCTGACAGGTTTTTAAAAGTGTACTGAAAAATTTCATGAACACTACTGTGCCCAACATTCAATACCCCAAGCAACAACAGCCAACTAAGGGATCTGGAAACAAATCATGACCACAGAATTGACCTCCTGATGCTCCAAACTTGAAAGCAGCCAGTAACATTCTGGCTATTCCAGAAGCATGGATCTAGAGGTCTACTTGCAGTGTGATCAGCAGCAGGTTGAAACCAAAAATTACAAATTTACAAGTAATGATGTGTAATGAACCATGACCATTTAAAAAGGAACCAAAAATGTGCAAAAACACATATTGAATGACAAAATTAATTTCCACTCTGACAAAAAAAGTGCATTTGCCTCATTTGCCAAAGTATATCGATAAGTTAAAAAGAGGAATGTGGAACATCATGCAATGATGTAGAGTAAATTCAAGGATAGTTTTCCTTGAATTTGTTTTGAAAGCTCAACAATCAGGTTTTTCTAAACCAGCAGCAAAAAGGCAGGCCAAAACATCATTGTGGTTTCTATCAAAAAATTCACAGATCAGGAAGTAACTGAAGCAGCAACGACTGCAATGGCAGATTCTTTACTCAAAGATTTGAAGAAGTAAGTGGAATCTTGGTTCAAAGATGTTTTTCAACTACTAGAGTAGGACCTAAAGGAGTATGAATGCCTCTCACTGCAATTTGATAAAACCACCAAGATGTCTGACATAGCTCAGCTGATTGCCTTTATGTCAATGGTTTTTAAAGAAGTTGAGGGGAAGGATCATTTGACCCAAAATATTAAGTGACTTCTCTCCACAGATGCTGCAGGGCCTGCTGAGCTTTTTCAGCAATTTCTATTTTTGTTTCTGATTTACAGCATCCACAGTTTTTTGTTTTTACACCTTGGAGTTCAGTTCAGAGTAGCCTATCTGGGTCCACTTTTCCTTGTCATTTACGTAAACAATTGGGATAAGAATAAAGAAGGCACGCTTAGTAAATTTATGGATGGCACCAAAATTGGTGGTACAGTGAGCAGTCAAGGTGGTTATATAAGATTATGAAGAAATCTTGGTCAAGTGGGTCAAAGGGCTGAGGAGTAACAGATGGAGTTCAATTTAATAAATGAGAAGTGCTGCTTTTGATAAAACAGATAAGGGCAGGACTTGTACAATTAACGGTAGGGCCCTGGATAGTGTTGAAGAACATGAGACCTATCAGTTCAGGTACACAATTCTTTGAAATCTGCATCACAGGTAGACAACGTGGTTAAGACGATATTTACCATACTTGCATTTATTACTCAGGCCTTTTGAGTATTGCATTTGGGACATCACGTTGAGGTTGTACAGAACGTTGGTGAGGCTACATGTGCAATCCTGGTCACCATGCAAAGCGTTTGCTTCCATACTGCAAGACTATGACTCTAAAGAAAAGGACATACTGGCCCTGGAAGGGGTGACATGCAGTTTGACCACAAAGGTGGCTGGAATTTAAAAGGTTAAATCAGACCAGGTTGCTCTGTTTAGTCTTTTATCACCTTTGGCACAGACAATTCAGGATAACCGATGCTAGAAAAACTGGGCTTAGGAGTCATACAGCATGGAATCAAACTCTTCAGCCTCACCAGTCCACATCAACCATATCCCCAAACTAAACTAGTCCCACTTGCCTCTGTTTGGCCCATATCCCTCCAAACCTTTCCTGTCCTTATCCAAATATCTTTTAATTGTTGTTGTAACTGCACCTGCACCCACCACTTCCTGTGGCAGCTCATTCCACATAAAAACTACTGTGTAAAAAGTTTGACCTTCACATCCTTTTTAAAACGTTCACCTCTCACCTTTAAAATACGCCCCCCTAGTTTGGAGCTCCTCCACCTGAGGGATAAGACCCTTGCTATTCACCTCATCATCATGATTCTATGGACCTGTAAGGTCACCCATCAACCTCTTAAGCTCCAGTGAATTAAAGTCCCAGCCTGCTTATGTAACTTAAACCTTCCATTGCCAGCAACATTCTGGGAAACCTTTTCTGAATTCTCTCCAGTGTAATAATAACCTTCCTCTCGCAGGTGACCAGAACAGGACAGTACTTCAGAAGAGGCCTCACCAACATTCTGTAAATCTCAACATGACATCTGAACTTCTATTCAAAAAGGACTGAGCAATGAATGCAAGCATGCAAAATGTCTTCTCAACCACCCTGTCTACCTGTGGTGCAAATTTCAAAGAATCAAAGTATCTGAACCCCTAGGTCTCTCGTGCTTAAACACTACCCAGGGCCCTACCATTGATTGTATAAGTCCTGTCCTTGTTTGTATTACCAAAAAGCAGCACCTTGCATTTGGTTGCAGCATCATCTGCCAATCCTCAGCCCAATGACCCAATTGTTCAAGGCTTCTTTGCAATCTTCGACAACCTTCTTCATTGTCCACTAAACCACTGATTTTGGTGGCATCTGTAAGCTTACCAACCATACCTCCTTTATTCTTATCCAAGTCACTTATGTAAATTAGAAACAAAAGTGGACCCAGTACCGACCCCTGTGAAACACCCACCATAGGTCACAGTCCTCCAGATCAAGAAACAACCCTCAACCACCACCCAGTCTTCTACCGTCAAGCTACTTTTACATCCAACTAGCAAGCTCTCCCTGAATCCCATTTGATCTAACTCTGCTAATTAGTCTACCGTGCTTAAACTTTGCTTGTCCTACATCACGGGGTCAAGCAATTGCAGTTTAAAAAAAAATCAGGATAAAGTAGATTTGTGACACTGCAGCTCACCAAGCACAGAAATATTTATTTGATACAGACCATCTGATTTTCTGCATTTGAAATAAAAGGTGACAACTATCCTCTGGTATCAAGAAATGACCATGTAATGCTTAATATTTCTTTTTAAGTTTTCTCTTCCTCAACCTCCCCACGCAGGAGCACACAGTCAGTGGAGGTGACAGCTCCAAAAATAAACAAACTTAATTATCCTTCAATCCCTTTCCTGCCAACAAAACTGTATCTAGACGTTGCAGTTAAAAGTCAGTCAAGACCAGTTAGAGATTAAATGACACAAGGTCAACAGAAATATCCAGTCAACAATCCAAACAGGAATTGGTAACTTTAAAATAGTATCTCAACTATACATGTTTACCAAATGCCTTCAGTTTCTTGACAAAGTTGATTTGAATAACTTGCCAATGTCTCCATAAATTAACCATTTTGACAAGTTCTAAGCAGTGAAAAAAAACTGACCAAAAGATAATTTGCACCACATAACCCTCTAACTGCTAAGCATACAAAAGCCAGACACTTGTAGTTTTGCAACAGCCACAGAATAATAGACACCAAATCTCTTTGCCTGAAAAGATAAATGTATTGTCTCTTTGAACTCCATTTTACGTTGCTTTAGGCAACCACAAGACCTTAAGTATACAAAGATCTCTTCAGTCCATTTGGCACCAATTTTACAAACATCAGGATTGATCACTCCTACAGAAGAAAAAAAATTCATGCCGGAGGCCACGTTTCTTGAAGGTGAATTAGCATGGTGCAACATGCCTACTTTACAGTTGATGCTATGTAGCCACAGTTCTGCTGTTATCTTGAATATACATTTCTCAGCTGGATTGCAGTGGGAAAACTTACAGTATTATGGAACAATGGAATTGCTGGCTTCCTCAAAAAAAACACCAGGCAGAAAAATGGAAATAGTGCCAAAGACACGAAATGCCTCAAAAAAAAAGCACTCAGACTTCAAACTAAAATGGTTTTCGAAGTTTCAGCCCTGACTTCTGACAGGCTGCTGAAAAGAGTCCATTGTATAGTTTCCATGTCCAAAGTACAATGTCCTGTTTTGTGTCTCAAAAGAAGTGTGTTTAAATGAACTATTTAATTAGTATCCTGCAGAAGCTCCAATTTTACAAAGCCTCATGAAGTTTAAAAAAAATCAATTGGCAGGAGTTCCCAGTCACACTCAGTAACTGTACACTGGCTTCCTACAGGATGGGTCAATGTGCTGAAACAAACCAGCCGCCAGATGCCTGCTCACTGGTGTGTGAAAAGGAAATCTAGCAGCCAAGTGCACCATTACCCTAAACCACCTCCTGCTTTTGGCTGTGACCACAGATTTGGAAGAGTAGCCAATGAAAAATCTAAAGAAAATCAATTTTTAAAAAATATAAATCAACTGCAATATGAAGAAATAGGTTGGTAGATGTTCTTTTTTAAAGTTGTAATGATATTATCATTGCTTCACATCTTGCAAACTGATTTTAAAACAGAACTGCATTAATATTTGTGGCAATTTCAATATATTAGTCATTCTAATGGAACAAATCCATCCCCAAATTGTAACAAAAGGTCAAGCATGCTTGAACGAACAGCTTTAATTATCAACCTCTGAATATTTAAGCCATATTTCTTGTACAATTACTTAAAAATTGTATTTTCAGCCATGTACAAAAACAATGGTGCATCTCTACTTCTAATGTCCACTTTTAGTTTTCTCTCCCTATGTCACTCATCACTATAATGGCATCCTGTCACAGGTCTTTGATATATCCCAAGAATACTTGATTAAATTGATTCAGAGATGGTAGGAACTGCAGATGCTGGAAATTGAGATCACAGGGTGCAGTGCTGGATGAACACAGCAGGCCAAGCAGCAGAGGAGCAGGAAAGCTGACGTTTCGGGCCTAGGCCCTTCTTCAGAAATGGGGGAGGGGAAGGGGGTTCTGAAATAAACAGAGAGGGGGGGAGGCAGATAGATGAGACAGGCTGGTCGAGGGAGTTGCAGTGGGAGAGAGAACCACTGAGGTCGTTCCGGAGGCAGGGTAACTTCTTCATGTAGGCATCCTGAGAAGAGGCTTCACAGTGGGGTTAAAATTGTTTCAGAGATAGAAGGAACTGCAGATGCTGGAGAATCTGAGCAGACCCTTCTTCATAAATGTGTTCAGTCAGCTCGATAACTTGTTATCTCAGATTCTCCAGCATCTGCGGTTCTTACTATCTCTGAATCAATCCATTCTGATCCCACTTTCCAGCATTTGAAGCCTTCAACAAAATAAGTCTTAAATAGCTTGAGGGCTCTCAAATCTGCTAATCGTCAAGGCAGTGAGTTCCAGATACGCACAATCCTCTGGATAAAACAAGACTTTCCTCAGATTTGTTCTAAATCTCACTTGTTCCTTGCCTTAAAACTAAACCCCTTGATTACTGACCTCTACAAGGGGAAATGCTTTAAGCTATATCCCACAGAACCTCAGACGCCCCCCTCAGCCTTCTCTGCCCCAAGAAAAACAACTCCAGCCACCTAGTCTTCATTCAGAGCTGAATCACCCCAGCATAGGCAACATTTTGGTGAATCTCTTCTGTGTCCTCTTTCGTGCAATCACATCTTTCCTTTAGTGTGGCAACCAGGACTGCCCACAACTCCAGCTGTGGCCCATTATATACAGCTCCTTCAGACTTCCCTTGTCCTTGTTTATCAAGGCACTGAATACAACAGCAAGCATTCCATATGCCTTCTTAACAACTTTATCCAACTGTCCTGTTGCTGTTAAGGATTTGTGGACATGCACATTAAAAGGTCCTACTGTTCAGTGTACATTTCCCCTGACTTTCTAGTCCTCCTAAAAAGCATTAGCTCATACCTTTCAGGATTAAATTCCATTTGCCACCATTCAGCCCATCTGGCCAGCCCATCAGTATCATTCAGTAGTCTAAAGTTTTCCTCCTCGCCATTCCCCACACCAACAATTTTTATGTTATCTGCAAGTTTACTGATCATGCCTACTATATTGATGTCCAAAAGGTGACTGCCAAACAAAACTCCCATTTTGTTAAATAATTTAAGATTAAAACATTTGCACTGTAGAAATTAAGTGGCTTCATAATGGTTTTCTGAAGTATTTTCCAATGCTATGTTTAAGTCACAGTGGCCTCTGGCTGGTCGCTATTAAATCTGATTTATTCAGCAACACTTGTGTCATCTATTTTCCCAAATGGCCATAACAAAAGGTGAAGCTTGGACTGATTGACCATCATGTCTGCCAAAAGATCAACAATATAAAAACAGAATTGCACGAGGTAACAGAATTATAATTTACACTGTTAAAATATTTATTTTTCAACCAAATCTCTCAAAATGTGGTTCATAGCACCACAAAATTTATCCCAAACATCTTTACTTACAACTGCATTTTACATTTTCTTCATTTTTTTAAAACCAACTTCTCCCCAGAAGTGCCCAACTAGATCCCACATTGACGCTCAATGGGTTGGGTCATAAGTCTCACCTTACCAATGACACTAAATACTGTAGAATGCAGTTTGTTTTGCCTGTCTCACTCAAAAATTTAATGCATGTTGAATACACAGTAGAGTACACAAAGATCTTTGCAAATATGTTAATTTTGAAGAAATAGTTTAAAACAGCTTTGGCGTCTTACCATAGGGGCTTCATTCTAGATCTTACAAATGAAATAAATATTGTTTTACTGTAAGCCTTTTCTGCTTGCAGGATTATAACAGTAAGTAAGTATCATTGTAATAAGATGATAACAACAGATTCAAATAGAAGATAATTTCTGGGCATTGCCATGAATAATAGCAAACTAAAATGAAGATCCACAATTAAAAGGAATACATCACACAAATTTATATGAATAGAGGTTTGTCTTTAACATAGCTAAAACATATTGATTAGTAATCAGCAATTCTGTTGCAACACAAAGTGAAGGCAAACTGTTCCCACAGAACCTTTAAAAAGATGCAATACATGCAATAGAAATTAATTATTAACTGAACTCATTTATTGTACAGCATAATTTCAAACCATCAATACCAAATGCACAAAAGGTACCGTAACAGCAAATGGCAGCTGCAAAGTACAGTTTTAACTGAAGACTTCACAACATAATATGAATACACAGAAATGGCATAATTGATAGTTTCAGCAAACAGCATTTTATACTTATTATAATTGTGAATTATTTGCAAATAACTCCACTCACCATTTCCAAACCAAGAGGCAGGAACTGGCATACAGATACTGAATCTCTAAAATGTTCTAGCTACTAAAAGGGATGAGCAGATATTTAATTTCACTAGAAAAAGGGGTGGGAGAAAAAGGCTACCAGATAGTGGCCAGCAAATAGATGTAAATGAATCATATGAATAAAGGGCAAGAGCATGCCTTCTATCAACCCACACGGAGAGTGCTACTTCCATAAAATGCATCTCTTTGCATCAAGTATTCAATTTCACACTTACTGTGACAATAAGGAACTTTATGTTGCCTGAAAGTGAATTAGCAGTTAACATTATATGGTCTAATTAATATCAGAAAAAGAACTTTATTCATAAAATGGGTCAAGTTTCTCTTCACTGCTTGTTCAAATGCAAAAGGTAATGGCTGCTAAAACATTATGCAAATCCAATCATTAGTGTTAAATTTGTTTGTGCTGTTGTCCATTACATATTCCTTTCAAATTAGTCAATCAATTTTTAAAAAGGAATTATGTATAGATTAGAAATCAAGTATAGGTACCCACCAGTATTTAACTAAAAGGCACTTCATTGTCTTTGAAGGTGTACCAGACAAAGAATAGATATCAGCAAGCTTCAAATGTAAACTCCCAAGTCCCGAATGAAAATCCTAAATAGATGAATGTAGACAAAGAAACTGCAACCACTGAAAATGTGAATCCCCATCACACTCAGATTTTAAAAAAAAATCACTCATTTGATTCAAGGAAGCAGATGTACATGTTTCCAAAGCTTTTCTCAGAAGACTTTAATCTTGTGCTTCACGGTCACTTCCTTTGCTGCTTTTATAAACAGCTTCTGCTTAAAGCAGAAATGGCATCAACCAAGCATCTATTATTATTAAAGCTACAGCTCCACACTTGGCTTTTAAATTTCAAATATTCAACTGATCAGTGCTTGTGCAGAAGATATGCTTTTTAGAGAGGGGACACGTGCTCTTACAGGCTAAATTTTTGTCATTTCATACTCTGTTTTCCGATGTTACATGACATGACAATGACTTCACTCACTGTACAGTCTCTGTTCAATAAAACACATACAATTCAGTCTTTCAAAAGATAAAATGAAGCTGAAGCCCAATCGTTCTGCTTGGGTTAATGCAAGAAATTCAATGGCACTATTTCAAAAGAAGAGTAGGACAACTATCTTCTGTTCTGTCCAGTACTTATTACTCAAATCAATATTTTTTCCAAAAATTACTGTCATTATCACATTACTGCTCACAGAAATTGGTGAAGACAAATTTGCTGTGTGAATTCCTACAACAGTGGCTACATTTCAAGAAGCACTTCATGGGTTTGACAGTGCTTTGAGTGTCTAGTGGTCATGGAAATAGCTATACAAATGCAATAATTTAGAGAGTGCCGCAGAGTAGACAGTACAGGTTATGGAAGACAGAAGGGATTTTCTCCAAAGGTTTGCAAGTCCAAGCAACTTAAAATTTCTGAATGAACATAAAGACAGCTAATATTACCATATTAGAATTCTTTTCTTCAAGTGTACTAACTCTCTCAACCCCAAATTATTGAAGGCTTCTATTAAAGATAAAAGGATCAGTATCCAGCACTATGTTAACTGTACTAATAAGACACCATATGTAACATAACTACACGAGTTGGCTACAGGTTTCCAGTACTGTCTCTTTTACACATATCCCAACCATTCAACCAATTAGTAAAAACTTCATCTTCAGATGCACGCATTTAGCTGTCTCTTTTTCAATCCAAAGAACAAATTTACTTTTTCCCTCACCTCTAAATTTATTATGCCATTTCCCCCACAAATTTTACTTCACAAAAGCATGTTAGTGAACTAATGCCACCAATAATGCTCAGTTCCTAACAGGTAACACTATCAATTGGCCAATCAGTATAGTTTTTGGAGAATTTAAGGTATGAGTAATTAAAACCAGAGTTATGAGTGAATAATAGGTGCCTGTCTACATCCTGTAATCAATGAACTTGGTAATTTCAAGTCAATTTCTTGACATGTCATAAGATATGTGAAATGTTCATGTTGAAAGTACTCTCCATTACAGCAACTAAACAAATAAGTGAGGTAAGGACAAGCAACTGAAAAAAACTGCAAGATATCCACCATGAAAAAGAACTACAAAAAGGAGTCTGGTGAAATATTACTGTGATTTGCCATGTATCCAAGAAAGGGTGTTGTAATATCATTAAGCGAGTAATCCAGAGGTCCACTCTAATGGTCTAGGAAACATTCAGATCTTACCATGGCAGCTGGAATATTTAAATTAAGTTAAGAAACATACAATTTCAAGCAAGTCTCGGCAAGGATGACTGTGAAATTTGCTCGCTGAGCTGGAAGGTTAGTTTTCAGACGTTTCGTCACCATTCTAGGTATCATCAGTGAGCCTCTGATGAAGCGCTTGGTATTATGTCCCACTTTCTATTTATCTGTTTAGGTTTGCTTTGGTTGGTGATGTCATTTCCTGCGTTGATGTCATTTCCTGTTCTTTTTCTCAGAGGATGGTAGATGGGCTCCAAATCAATGTTTGTTGATGCAGTTCCGTTTGGAATGCCATGCTTCTAGGAATTCTCATGCGTGTCTCTGTTTAGCTTGTCCTAGGGTGGATGTGTTGTCCCAATCAAAGTGGTATCCTTCCTCATCTGTATGCAAGGATACTAGTGATAGTGGGTCATGTCGTTTTGTGGCTAGTTGATGTTCATGTATCCTGGTGGCTAGCTTTCTACCTGTTTGTCCAATGTAGTGTTTGTCACAGTTCTTGCAAGGTATTTTGTAGATGACGTTTGTTATGCTTGTTGTCTGTATAGGGTCTTTTAAGTTCATTAGCTGCTGTTTTAGTGTGTTGGTGGGTTTGTGGGCTACCCTGATGCCGAGAGGTCCGAGTAGTCTGGTAGTCATTTCAGAAATGTCTTTGATGTAGGGGAGAGTGGTTACGGTTTCTGGGCCCGTTTTGTCTGCTTGTTTGGGTTTGTTGCTGAGAAATCAGCGGACTGTGTTCATTAGGTACCCATTCATTTTGAATGCGCTGTATAGGTGATTTTCTTCTGCTCTTCGTAGTTCCTCTGTGCTGCAGTGTGTGGTGGCTCGTTGGAATAATGTTCTAATGTAGCTTCGTTTGTGGCTGTTGGGATTGTTGATCCTGTAGTTCAGTATTTGGTCCATATGTGTTGTTTTCCTGTAGACGCTGGTTTGAAGTTCCCCATTGACTATTCGCTCGACTGACATCTAGGAATGGCAGTTTGTTGTTGTTTTCCTCCTCTTTTGTGAATGTTATGTCAGTAAAGGGTATTATTGATGGTCTTGAAGGTTTCCTCTAATTTGTTTTGTTTAGTGATGACAAAGGTGTCATCCACGTAGCGGACCCAAAGTTTGGGTTGGATGATTGGCAGAGCTGTTTGTTTGAGTCTCTGCATTACTGCCTCTGCTAAGAACCCTGATATTGGAGTCCTCCAAAAGAGGAGGAAAACAACAACAAGCTGCTATTCCTAGATGTCAGTCGAGCGAATAGTCAATGGGGAAATTCAAACCAGCGTCGACAGGAAAACAACACATATGGACCAAATACTGAACTACAGGAGCAACCATCCCAACAGCCACAAATGAAGCTGCATTAGAACATTATTCCAACGAGTCACCACAAACTACGAAGAGCCGAAGAAAATCATCTATACAGCGTATTCCGAAATGACTGCCAGACTACTCGGACCTCTCGGCATCAGGGTAGCCCACAAACCCACCAACACACTAAAACAGCAGCTAATGAACTTAAAAGACCCTATCCAGACAACAAGCAAAACAAACGTCATCTACAAAATACCTTGCAAGAACTGTGACAAACACTACATTGGACAAACAGGCAGAAAGCTAGCCACCAGGATGCATGAACATCAGCTAGCCACAAAACGACATGACCCACTATCACTAGTATCCTTGCATACAGATGAGGAAGGATACCACTTTGATTGGGACAACACATCCATCCCAGGACAAGCCAAACAGAGAGACACACGAGAATTCCTAGAAGCATGGCATTCCAAACGGAACTCCATCAACAAACACATTGATTTGGAACCCATCTACCATCCTCTGAGAAAAAGAACAGGAAATGACACCAACGCAGGAAATAACATCACCAACCGAAGGAAACCTAAACAGATAAATAGAAAGCGGGACATAACATTTCGCGCTTCATCGGAGGCTCACTGATGATGTTACCTAGAATGGTGACGAAACGTCTGAAAACTAACATTCCAGCTCAGCGAGCAAACTCACATCCAGAACCTCAACCTGAGCTACAAATCTTCTCACAACTCGCTATGACTGTGAAACTACCAAATTAACAAACCTGAAATTAAAAGCGTGCTGATTGCTGTAATGTTTCACCAACATATTTTAGGAAAGGAAATTTGCCTTCTTTACCTGGTCTGGCCTACATGACTCCAGACCCAAAAAAATGTGGTTGACTCTTAACTTCCCTTCAAATCAGCATAACAAACCAATGAGCTTCCAACTGTTACTAAACCCAATCAAGGTAATGAAACCAGACAGACCATCCGGCATTGACCCCAGGAGGCAAACAGTGAGAGCAAACCCGATGCTGTTTACCCTGCAAAGTCTTCTTTGTGAAGATCTGGGAGCTGGTGCAAAAACTGTACCACAAACTTGTCAAACAACAGCCTAACAATCACTGTCATGGACTTCACCCACAGACAATAATCCAAACATCATCTTTATGGCTGGATATACATTGTATCCCAGGACAGCAGAAACACAGTGATTTGCCACTGCTCTCATAACATCAGGCCACATGGGCAAGGAAACCTCCTGATTACAATGCCCCCCCCCATTCAATTGTTGAAGCAGTATTCCATGCTGAGCATCACCTGGATGTAACACAGAGGGTGGCACAAAATACTCTGGGCAGGGGATATCAAATGTCCATCCAAGAGTAACTCAGTAGTACCACCACCACTGACTGAACTGGCAAAGTCCTCAAGGTCACAATGTTAGACTGGGTCTACTGTAGGTGCTGAGGGCCTCAAAAAGAAAGTAAAATCTCTGTCATAGATGTAACAGTTCATGTTAGCACCAGCTGGAGTGCCCATTTATGAAGACTAAATCCGGTTTTCACACTGACAATACTTTACAGCATTTTGTGTGGCACAATTAGTGATAGATGGGATGGATTTCAAACAGATGTAGCAAGTCAAAACTGACATCCATGACAGACAATAGGCTATCAGTACCAGAACTGTATTCAATCAACTAATGTCACGGGTCTGCACACTCCTACACTAAAATTATCAGCAAGCCGGGGATCAAAGTTCAAGAATGAGCAGGACATGGCAGGAGTAGCATATTATCATCATTATTAATAGTACTGTTATTAGTATTATCAGATGACATTATTAACTGGGATTCATTTGGGGATCCACACAATCTTTGAAGCAATAGACACTAAACCTCTGAAGCACCATTATCTTAAGGAACTACAATGCTTGACAAATCAGCTAAGGAAACAAGGTCAAAGCTGATAAGTAGTCTTAAATGAAATTCAAAATGTGTGGGAGGAGAAGTTAAGATTGAGAAGAATCAACAATCTTTTACAGACTCAACTTGAAGCATTTGTATAATCTGTACTCATATTCCCAAGATTTTATCAAGGATATAATGAGACACTGCACCATCTCCACAGTCACAAAAAACCTTGGCAACTATGTTTGAGAGTCATGAACCCTTCCCCCTCACCACAACCAACCAAGTGCCTGGTAATCTTTATGTACAGCTAACTTCCCTCATTTCCATCACAAATTAGCAGCTGTCTCCAAGGCAAACTGTAGTCATGGATCACACATTATGCACTTATCCTAAGTGAATAAAAGATATTTTGCAAACCATGCAGCCACTTCAAAAAAAAGTGAACAGGTTGTGTCAGCATACCTTTTTTTCTGTTGGCTAAACAACTATTTTGTAAGCTGGACATCACAAAGCAGCTGAGAAAGGACATAATGGAACAAAGAAAATTTCTAACCACAAATGCATAATCTTAATGTTATCGATTAGTCTGGGAAAGTTAGCTCGAAATCAGCTCTCGTTCAAACAGCATTATGACATTTTTTAAAAAACATTTACATATGCAGTTGGTTCAAGATTTAAAAGTGAGAATAAGACGGCTGGAAATAATTTCCAGCTAGTGGTATCCATAAGTCACACAATGGATCAATGACAGTATTTGAGTAGTTAGTTCACAGGCACCTGATTATACTAATTTATCCTACCAACCAGCAATACACTGTGCACAAACTCCCTCCACCCCACCTCCAACATTCCAAGTCTTTTTCGGGCTGTAAAGAAATACAGCATTGAGACCATCTCACATAAAAGAAGGTAAATTGTCCTCAAGCTGCCTTTGTACTCAAAGGCTACGAGGGTGTCTGGAGAAAATGTTAATCTGTAGCACAGAGAAAAGATAGCAAATGCACTACTTATATAGTAAATGCCAAAGAGTACACAATTAATTGTTGATTTATTGTGACATCTCCAGGACATGGCACTATGTTGTGTCAATGCTATGACTGTACAAGGTGTATACTATCGTGGTGTTTTTTTGAAGAGGTTTTAAGACTGAAGTGCCGAGCTATCTATTTGAATCCAATAAAGTAAACAGCTTGCAGCCTTGGGGTTCTTTATTTTAAAAAAAAGGAAGTTGGAACAACAGAAGCAGCCTGAATGGTTAGAGGCAAGCTCCCACAGAGCCAGGAGTTTTAGTTTTAGTTTTTCAGTAGCAGTTCTGGCGTCTTGAAGTTGGGTTTGGAAGCTGTAGTACATCTCTCCCTGCAACTCTGTTTTCTCTTGAGATGTTTCCTTCTGGATTGGTGAATTACATGTGAGACAATCTATTTAACTGAACTTGCTTTGTCAAGAGTGTGTTTATGGGATGTTACTTTTCCATAACGGTTACTTTTTAAGAAGTTAAATAATTTATTATAATAATTCTTTTTGTTGTATTTTAACTACAGCATGTGCATAAATTGTGTTTTGCTCCAAGACTGGTAGTTTGACCAATCAAATTGCAGCTGAAACACAACACCTGGCTCTTGCATCTAAGAGAAAAAAGGCTCTTCTCTAGCACTTTAATGTTTTGAGGGAGTTTGTTCTTGTTGATAACATTGGAAATCAATTAAAAACTACAGTTCCAGATTCTAATAATTTATACAGAATAGAACATACTGGAATTCTACAGAAGAGTTTGGGCATACACGCCAATCACAATCAAGGTCTTAAAGGAAGACTTTGATTGGAGGCTACCATAATCCTGCTTTCAGCTAGCAACACCAAGGAGCATTTTCATGAGACTGGCCTTGGGACAATTTTGCTATCAAGTTTAAATGTCTCATCAGCTTTGTCTATTAGAACATTTGTGACACTCAGTAACTGGACAGATCAGCAATCCCAATCCAACTTACAACCGAGATAATGGGAACTACAGATGCTGGAGAATTCCAAGATAATAAAATGTGAGGCTGGATGAACACAGCAGGCCAAGCAGCATCTCAGGAGCACAAAAGCTGACGTTTCGGGCCTGGACCCTTCATCAGAGAGGGGGATGGGGAGAGGGAACTGGAATAAATAGGGAGAGAGGGGGAGGCGGACCGAAGATGGAGAATAAAGAAGATAGGTGGAGAGAGTATAGGTGGGGAGGTAGGGAGGGGATAGGTCAGTCCAGGGAAGACGGACAGGTCAAGGAGGTGGGATGAGGTTAGTAGGTAGATGGAGGTGCGGCTTGGGGTGGGAGGAAGGGATGGGTGAGAGGAAGAACCGGTTAGGGAGGCAGAGACAGGTTGGACTGGTTTTGGGATGCAGTGGGTGGGGGGGGTAAGAGCTGGGCTGGTTGTGTGGTGCAGTGGGGGGAGGGGACGAACTGGGCTGGTTTAGGGATGTAGTAGGGGAAGGGGAGATTTTGAAACTGGTCAAGTCCACATTGATACCATTAGGCAGCAGGGTTCCCAGGCGGAGTATGAGTTGCTGTTCCTGCAACCTTCGGGTGGCATCATTGTGGCACTGCAGGAGGCCCATGATGGACATGTCATCTAGAGAATGGGAGGGGGAGTGGAAATGGTTTGCGACTGGGAGGTGCAGTTGTTTGTTGCGAACTGAGCGGAGGTGTTCTGCAAAGCGGTCTCCAAGCCTCCGCTTGGTTTCCCCAATGTAGAGGAAGCCGCACCGGGTACAGTGGATGCAGTATACCACATTGGCAGATGTGCAGGTGAACCTCTGCTTAATGTGGAATGTCATCTTGGGGCCTGGGATAGGGGTGAGGGAGGTGGTGTGGGGGCAAGTGTAGCATTTCCTGCGGTTGCAGGGGAAGGTGCCGGGTGTGGTGGGGTTGGAGGGCAGTGTGGAGCGAACAAGGGAGTCACGGAGAGAGTGGTCTCTCCGGAAAGCAGATAGGGGTGGGGATGGAAAAATGTCTTGGGTGGTGGGGTCGGATTGTAAATGGCGGAAGTGTCGGAGGATGATGCGTTGTATCCGGAGGTTGGTAGGGTGGTGTGTGAGAACGAGGGGGATCCTCTTAGGGCGGTTGTGGCGGGGGCGGGGTGTGAGGGATGTGTTGCTTCCTGTCCCGCAGGCCTGACCAGTCGCCCTCCACCGACACACTCATCCGCCTAGCTGAACTCGTCCTCACCCTCAAAAACTTCTCTTTTGACTCCTCCCACTTCCTACAGACTAAGGGGGTGGCCATGGGCACCCGCAGGGCCCCAGCTATGCCTGCCTCTTTGTAGGTTACGTGGAACAGTCCCTCTTCCGCACCTACACAGGCCCCAAACCCCACCTCTTCCTCCGGTACATTGATGACTGTATCGGCGCCGCCTCTTGCTCCCCAGAGGAGCTCGAACAGTTCGTCCACTTCACCAACACCTTCCACCCCAACCTTCAGTTCACCTGGGCCATCTCCAGCACATCCCTCACCTTCCTGGACACCTCAGCCTCCATCTCAGGCAACCAGCTTGTAACTGATGTCCATTTCAAGCCCACCGACTCCCACAGCTACCTAGAATACACCTCCTCCCACCCACCCTCCTGCAAAAATTCCATTCCCTATTCCCAATTCCTCCGCCTCCGCCGCATCTGCTCCCACGATAAGACATTCCACTCCCGCACATCCCAGATGTCCAAGTTCTTCAAGGAACGCAACTTTCCCCCCACAGTGATCGAGAACGCCCTTGACCGCGTCTCCCGTATTTCCCGCAACACATCCCTCACACCCCGCCCCCGCCACAACCGCCCTAAGAGGATCCCCCTCGTTCTCACACACCACCCTACCAACCTCCGGACACAACGCAGCATCCTCTGACACTTCTGCCATTTACATTCCGACCCCACCACCCAAGACATTTTTCCATCCCCACCCCTATCTGCTTTCCGGAGAGACCACTCTCTCCGTGACTCCCTTGTTCGCTCCACACTGCCCTCCAACCCCACCACACCCGGCACCTTCCCCTGCAACCGCAGGAAATGCTACACTTGCCCCCACACCACCTCCCTCACCCCTATCCCAGGCCCCAAGATGACATTCCACATTAAGCAGAGGTTCACCTGCACATCTGCCAATGTGGTATACTGCATCCACTGTACCCGGTGTGGCTTCCTCTACATTGGGGAAACCAAGCGGAGGCTTGGAGACCGCTTTGCAGAACACCTCCGCTCAGTTCGCAACAAACAACTGCACCTCCCAGTCGCAAACCATTTCCACTCCCCCTCCCATTCTCTAGATGACATGTCCATCATGGGCCTCCTGCACTGCCACAATGATGCCACCCGAAGGTTGCAGGAAGAACAACTCATATTCCGCCTGGGAACCCTGCAGCCTAACGGTATCAATGTGGACTTCACCAGTTTCAAAATCTCCCCTTCCCCTACTACATCCCTAAACCAGCCCAGTTCGTCCCCTCCCCCCACTGCACCACACAACCAGCCCAGCTCGTCCCCCCCACCCACTGCATCCCAAAACCAGTCCAACCTGTCTCTGCCTCCCTAACCGGTTCTTCCTCTCACCCATCCCTTCCTCCCACCCCAAGCCGCACCTCCATCTACCTACTAACCTCATCCCACCTCCTTGACCTGTCCGTCTTCCCTGGACTGACCTATCCCCTCCCTACCTCCCCACCTATACTCTCTCCACCTATCTTCTTTACTCTCCATCTTCGGTCCGCCTCCCCCTCTCTCCCTATTTATTCCAGTTCCCTCTCCCCATCCCCCTCTCTGAAGAAGGGTCCAGGCCCGAAACGTCAGCTTTTGTGCTCCTGAGATGCTGCTTGGCCTGCTGTGTTCATCCAGCCTCACATTTTATTATCTTGGAATTACCCAACTTACAACCGAATTGGGAGCATACAGTTGAGATAGGACACCACGGAGGAAATCAGGGAGGAACCACAATTTTCACAAAGATTTAAACACCAAGTGCATCTAATTAAATACCATTTAGTTTATAATATTGCTAGTTTGAACCAGCTTATTTTAAGGCTTAGAACAATCCTTATTGCCCCATAAAATGAACTGATAATTGGGGCTGTCAAGCCATCCAATAATCAGTAGTTACTCTGCCGTGTTAAGGACTGAAAGGTGATAGGCAAATTGCACTGCACCATCCTTGGAAAATAGAAACAGGAGTAGGCCAATCAGTCCCTCAAATTTGTAGCTCAGGTTGTGGATATAGTTGCTGGCTTGCTCAGCAAGCTAGCTGGTTATCATACAAATGTTTCATTACCATGTTGGGAGTCATCATCAGTGTGGTCTGCAATGAAGTGACAGTTTGGTATTTATATGATCCAGTCTGTTAAGTTGGGTTCCGTCACATTTCCAATTCTGTTTTGAATGGATTTGTATATGGAATCCAATTCCATATGTTTGTCGATTGCATTACAGGGTGAAAACCAGGCATCTAGGAATTCCTGTGCAAGTCTGTGGTTGGCTTAAGCTAGGATGGTCATGTTATCCCACTTAAATTGATGGCCTTCATTATTCGAGTGTACTGAGGTCAGGGAAAGTTGAGGGGGTTTGTTCTGGTCAATAACATTGGAAATCAATTAAAAACTTCAGTTCCAGATTCTGATGGTTTATAGAGATACATGTATGCTGGCTGGTGTTCATGTATCCTGATGACTAGTTTCCTTCCGCTCTGGCCAATGCAATATTCGTTGCAGTCATTGCAAGTATTTTGTAAACTACGTTGGTCTTGCAGGTCATGGGTATGGGATCTTTGGTCCTTCTGAATGTTTGTCATAGTATGGCTGTAGTTTACTAGCCTACCATGATTCCTAGTGAAAAGGTCAATATACTCTTCTGAAGGTGTGATGCCCAAATCTGCTCTCAGTACCCTAAATGGGGTCTAAGCAGGGTTTTGCACAACTGCAATATAACTTCTGCAACCTCGTACTCCGTTTCTCTAGATAAAAAGGCCAGCATTCCAATAGCTTTGATTATTTTTGGCATCTTGCATTAAAGCAGATTTTTTTTTCACAAATGGTACACACATCGAAAGCCAGGTTAATTATACAATTTGAAGTGTATACAAGGTGGGAGGCGATTGTCACTGGATAATTTTATGAACATAGTATTATTCGTTTTATAGCATAGTGGCAATATTCCTACCTCTGGGCCAAAAGATCTGGGTTCAAGTCCCACCTGCTTCAAGAAAAAAAAAGTCTCTGTCTTAACATGGGCAGCACAGTGGCTCAGTGGTGAGCACTGCTGCCTCACAGCGCCAGGGACCCAGGTTCAATTCCACCCTTGGGCAACTGCCTGTGTGGAGTTTGCGCAGTGGGCGTGGGTTTCATCCAGGTACTCTCTCAATCCAAAGATCTGCAGGTTCGGTGGATTGGCCATGCTAAATTCCCCCTAGCATTCAGGGATGTGTAGCTTAGGTGGGCTATAAGGGAATGGGTCTGGGTGGGATGTATCAAGCATCAGTGTAGACATGTAGGGCTGAAGGGCCTGTTTCCACACTGTAGGGATTCTAATTCTATATGTCTGAGAATAATTAAAAAGGTGGTTTCTGTGGCCCAGTGGTAGTTCTCTTCCAACAGGCCAGAGTGCCCAGGTTCAAGACCCACCTGGCAGGGAGATGCCTGTAAGCTTGGATTCAAATCCCAGACCAAGGTTAGATGGCCAGAGGGATGTCATAACATGTCCAAACAGATTGCTAAGAAAATATTTATAGTCATTGCTTGAGACCTGCAATCACAAGGAGCGGAGTGCATCGTCACATTTTAATTTAAAATTTAATTGAAAGTTTTGTTCTTACGGACGCCCTTAAGTTACTTTCAATTTGTTAACTAGATTTTCTCAATTATGTT
This sequence comes from Stegostoma tigrinum, assembly GCF_030684315.1. Lineage (NCBI taxonomy): Eukaryota > Metazoa > Chordata > Chondrichthyes > Orectolobiformes > Stegostomatidae > Stegostoma > Stegostoma tigrinum. The sequence goes on from NC_081360.1 coordinate 89,789,554, forward strand.
ACAAAAGGTTATAAAGAGACATTGCTGGTTCATTGGTTTAGAGTATGATTCTTGCTGTTGGAGCTTTTTTAGCACAGTGGTAGTATCATTACTTCTAAGCCAAAAGGTCCAGAATCAAGTCCCATCTGCTCTGGAGGTGTCGTAACATATCTAAACAGATTGATTAAAATAGCTGAGATAACGTGAACTGCAGATGCTGGAGAATCCAAGATAACAGTGTGAAGCTGGATGAACACAGCAGGCCAAGCAGCATCTCAGGAGCACAAAAGCTGACATTTCGGGCCTAGACCCTTCATCAGAGCCTTTGCAGGTCTGGGAGAGGGAGGCTCTGAGCTGGGGCAGGCTGGATTGCAGGGCCTGGAGATGCCGGCGCATGGCTGCAAGTGTCTGTTTCAGGGCTTGCAGGGAGAAACGTTGTTGAAGGGTCTCAGTGTTCTGGATGGAGAGGTGGTCATGGTTGGGACCAAATTGGGAAGGCTTGAATGTAGACTGTCGTCCATCGGGAATGATCCAGTTCTGTAGGCAGGTGCTGAGGAAGGTGATGTGGCTGTGGTACCTGGTTTGCTACAGGACACGGTCAAGCAGTTTCAAGGCCTAAGATATTACAAGAGAGTTGCAGGGGAGAGAGATTCCCTGAGGTTGGTGCGGAGGGAGGAGGGTAACTTCTTCAGGTTAGGCATCCCTGGAAGAGGCTTCGCAGTGAGCTTAAAATTGCGATCAGAGATAATGTGAACTGCAGATGCTAGAGAATCCAAGATAACAAAGTGTGGAGCTAGATGAACACAGCAGGCCAAGCAGCATCTCAGGAGCACAAAAGCTGACGGTCTGATGAAGGGTCTAGGCCCGAAACATCAGCTTTTGTGCTCCCGAGATGCTGCTTGGCCTGGAGTGTTCATCCAGCTTCACACTTGTTATCTTGATTAAAATAGCTGCCATTTTTGCCTTGTAAGTGTAGTATTCTTACATCTGAGCCAGAAGGCCAGAGTTCAAGTTCCACTCACTTCAGAAGTACACTAACATGGTCATGCGGGAGATCTTAAAACCCATAAAAGGTAGGCAAATCCCCAAGATCCGATTAGGCATTTCCCAGAATTTTGTCGGAAGCTAGGGAAAAGATTGCTTGGCCCCTGCTGAGATATTTGTGTCACTGACAGCCACAGGTGAAGTGCCGGAAGACTGGAGGGTGGCAAATGCGGTGCCATTAATTAACAAAGGCTGTGCGGAAAAACCAGAAAACTAAAATTCAGTGAGCCTTACATGAGTGGTGGCTAAGTTGTTGGAGGCAATTCTGAGGGACAGTGTTCACATGCACTTGGAAAGCAAGGACTGATTACAGATAGTGAATGTGGCTTCGTATGGGAAAAATCATGCCTCACTAACACGATTGAGTTTTTGAAGAGGTGACAAATAAGACTAATGAAGGCAGAGCGGCAAACACAGTCTACATGGACTTCAGCAAAGCATTTGACAGGATTCTGCAATGGTAAACAAGTTAGTACGGTTAGATCATATGAGATCAGATGAGCTAGCAAAATGGATATAAAATTAGCTTGTATGTTGGAGGCAGTGCTAGATCTAATCTTGGGGTATGAAGCCAATCAAATGGTTTAAGTTTCAGTGACCAGCATTTTGGCAATAATGTAAATTACAGAGTTACGGTCAAAGTCATTCTAGTAAGGGATAAGGATATAGAAGCTACATGTCTAAATTGGGGGTGGGTGAATTTCCAGACCAGACAGGATCTGGCATAGACTGACTACAGCTACTGCAGGTGAGTCTACATTTGGAAAGTGGGAGTCTTTTAAAAACAATATAGTGAGAATTCAGGGCGGGCAGGTTCTAAGGGGTTTGGGCAAATGCAGCAAGTCCAGGAAACCATGGATGTCGAGGGTTTGATAAAGATTAAAAAAAGGGGAAGTGCATGGCAGGTACAGCACATTTTTTAAAAAAGCCATTCAAAAGTATAGTGTGGGGAGTTGCTTAGAAAAGAAATGAAGGCAGCAAAGACATACCATGAAATACCTTTGGCAGATAGGATTAAGGAAAACCTTAAGGCATTTTCTAAGAAGAGATAGTAAGATGATCAGAAGGGAAGAAGTGGGGTCTATTAGAAATTAACGAAAACAGCTTGGGCATGGAGCCAAGGGACATAGTCATTTAAGATCTCACCTATTTCTCACCTGTATTCACAGAGGAGAAAGGCACTGATGCCAGGGATTTCAGGAGGTATGGTGAAGTTCTAGAACATAAGATAAATAAGAAGATATTAGATTTTTAAGTGGGCATAAAGATGCATAAATCCCCAAAGTCTGACAAGATATATCCCAGTTGTCATGGGAAACGAGAGGAGATTGCTGTGGCCCTGTTGAAGAATTTAATGCTTTGTTACCACTGGCATGACAAATTACTTAAGAGCTAATCTGCTTCTTTTGGTCAAGAATGGCAGTAGGGGCTGGCCAGTGAATAACAGACCAATTAGTCTGACATCAGTGACAGGGAATTGTTGAAAAAATTTTGAGGACAGAGTTAATCAACACTTGGATAGGCAGGAATAGATCAGGAATAGTCAGCAAAGATTTGTTGGAGGGAAATCCTGAGAGGCTAATTCAATGAGTTTTTTTTAAAAAAGATCACCTATTCTATTGATAAGGATAATGCAGTTGATGTGGCTTACATGAAATTCATTAAGGCCTTTGACATGGAAAACTGGTCCATAAGTTGAAAGCTCGTGGGAGCCAAGGCATGTTAGTAAACAGGATCCAAAATTGGCTTGCAATTAGAGCATAAGCATGATCAAAGGATGTGTGTGTCTGGAAGCCTGTGACCAACTGTGCACCACAAGAATTGGTGCTCGTCCCCTTGCTGCTTGTCATGTACATTACCGAGAGTGATGCAAATGTAGAAGGCACAATTAGTAAGCTTAGAGAGGACACAGAAATTGGTGGTGGTCACGAGGATGGTGGTTTCAGGCTACAGTGAGACATTAATTAGCTTGTAAATTGGGTACAGCAATGGCAGATGGAATTTAAATATTAATAAGTGCAAGGTGATGCATTTTGGGAAGTCTAGTAAGGGTGGGGTATACACAATGAATGGCAGATCCGTAGGGCGTAACTGAGGAATAAAAACACCTTGGTGTACTAGTTCATGGATCTCTGAAGGTGGCAGTACATGTGGATAGGATGGTGACGGTGGCATTTCAGATGTCTGCCTTCATTAATGTCATTAGGGTGTGGAATGTAGGGAGGAAAGAAGTCCTGTTACAACTTAAAAAAACACTGCTTTGCAGAACACCTATACTCGGTTCTCAATAAACAACGGCACCTCCCAGCTGCGAACCATTTCAACTCCCTCTCCCATTCCTCAGGCGACATGTCCATCCTGGGCCTCCTGCAGTGCCACGATGCCACCCAAAGGTTGCAGGAACAGCAACTCATTCCGCTTGGGAACCCTGCAGCCCAATAGTATCAATGGGGATTTCACAAGCTTCAAAATCTCCCCTCTCCCAAAACCATCCCAGCTCATCCCCACCGGCATAACCTGTTCTTCCTCTCATCTATCCCCTCCTCCAACCTCAAGCCGCACCCCCATTTCCTACCTACTAACCTTATCCGACCCACTTGACCCGTCCGCCCTCCCTGGGCTGACCTATCCCCTCCCTACCTCCCAACCTACACCCACCTTTACTGGCTCCAACCCCACCTCCTTGACCTGTCTTCTCTCCACCTATCTTCTCCTCTATCCATCTTCGATCCACCTCCGCCTCTCTCCCTATTTCAGAACCCCCTTCCCCTCCCCCATTTCTGAAGAAGGGTCTAGGCCCGAAATGTCAGCCTTCCTGCTCCTATGCTGCTGCTTGGCCTACTATGTTCATCCAGCTCCACACCTTTATCTCAGATTCTCCAGCATCTGCAGTTCCTATTATCTTTAATACATTATTTTGGCCATTGATGGAATACTATGTGCAGTTCTGTTCACCACACTGTTGGAAGGACGTTATTGCACTAAACAGGATGCTCCCTGGAATAAAAAAAAATCTCAGTTATGAGGACAAACTGGATAGGCTGTGTTTGTTTGCCTTGGAACAAAGAAGGGATCTGACCGAGGTACAGAAAATTATGAGAAGCACAGACAGAGTAAATCACGAGATCCTTTCCCTTGGCCTACACACTTTTGACCAGACAGCACAAGTTAAAGGTGAGGAGTAAGTGTTTAGAGGAGATCGAAGAAGGAAACCTTTCACCAGAGGCTGGTAGAAATATGGAATGCTGCCTTAGGTAGAGGTAGGTACTCTTGCAACATTTAAGGAGTGTCTGGATGAGTGCTTAAAATGCCAAGGCGAGCAGACTCTGAACCAAGTGCAGGAAAATGGGACTAGCGTAGTTTGTTGTCTGTTGGTCAGCATACTCATGGTGGCTGAAGTACCTCAGTAATGTACATGACAACAGAACAGGTTGAAGTAAAATATCTATGGTTCTCAGTTTGGGTCAGAGAGAATGATGACCCAGGGAAGGTATCTTAAAGCACAAAAATGCACAAGCAAACACCAGACAATAACACAAGACGATGAATAAAAAAAGACTAAGAATGAAATCACATGAAAGTTGAGAGTTAAGTGGTCGTTGACTTACTACTGTTTAGCAACATGTTTCAACTAGTGATTTTGTACAGGATTAAGAAATTTATCAGAAGGAGGAAAGAACAAGTTTAATGGCAAAGGAGAGTGAGCTGACTGTGAATAAGGTTAGAGAATATCTACTTTCTATTAATCTCTAGTTTTTAGTTCATAATGGAGAAACATGGTAATCAAAGTAATTAAAGCTACTAAAAGTATAGGGTATGGCCAGGCAGCTCAGTCAAGAGTCATTGCCCTGGAAGAGCCAAAGTACAGGAAGTGTCACTGATGCACAAGCTTCAGCTCCAGAGCTCGGGCAGTGTTTAGAGTCACTGGCATGCATAGGTAAAGAGGGGACTGTGTACACACAGCACATTCTAGAAAATGTGATCACACCTAAAGTTAAAGCAAGGAAGCAAATAAGGAATGGGAGACTGCCAAGCAGTCCAAGAGAAACAACCATGTAATGTAGGCACCCACCCCACCACCACCAAGGTCCCGTTCGCTAGCTTGATTTCTGCTCTGGAATCAATGATGATGATGAATCCTCAAAGGAGCGCAGCAAAATTTAGTCCATGTAGCACAGATGGCCCAGACGTACAGGAGAGGAGGGATAAAACTGGGGGGGCAATACAAATGGGGGAGTCTTTAGAGTAATAGGAATGTGGCCATAAACATGACATCAGGATGATTTGTTATCTTGTTGATACCACTGTCAGGGATGTCACTGAATGGTTGAATATTCTCCTGGAGAGGTTGAACAGCCAGAGGCAGAAAAGGAGATTTGTTCCAGCAATTGGAATTTAGGCAACTAGGTAGAAAATTAGCCAATTTCAAAAGTAGCAATCTTCAAATTACTCCTAGGGCCACATACTAGTGAGTACAGAAATAATGAAAGCTGGATAGGCGAATGCCTGGCTGGACAGGAGGTGCAAGAGCGTTTGTTTTAGATTTCTTGGACACCAGAACTAGGTCTGGGAAAATGGCATTTGTACAAGCTGGAGAGTTGCATCTGAAAATACTTGGGAGTGAATTCCTTCTAAGGTATGTTGTGAGGACTGTTGGAGGGTTTAAACTAAGTCTGCGAGGGTGGGAACAAATACAGAATGTTATAAAGTAATACCAGGGTGCATAAAATGCTGAGAGAGCCAGAGAGCAGTAAGAGAGAGAATACTAAGTTAATAGGTGGAATAAGGCAAAAAGTAACCAAGTCTAAGTTAGGTTACAATGCAAAAATGTTAATGCATGGAGCATAGCAAATACGTGTTGGGAGTTACCGACACAGATTTCCTTGTGGCATAATGGAAACCTGGCTTGAGGCTGGGCAGATCCAGGCATTAAAATATTCCTAGTCACGAGGTGTTTTTGGTTAAGGAAAGCATTATTGTACTGAAAAACATCATGTTTCAGATGACTCAGGAATAGAATCAATTTGGCTAGAGGTAAAGAACAACAGTGGCATTCCATTGCTCAGTGTAATATACAGGCCACTAGCTAGCGGGAAGGATATAGATGAGCAAAACTGCAAGGAAATTTCAGAGGCATAAACATCAGAGTTGCTACAATGGGGTACTGTATTTCCTCAGAATATCAGCATCCCAACTGATTATGTAAGGTGCAATGTACACACACACACACACACACACACACACACACACACACACACACACACACACACTCAACATGATGATGATTGATCAAGCATTTGAATGCTATGTACCCCTTCTTTTACCCTGTACGCCACTGGTATATCTTTATTTTAAATATTTTCAAAAACTGAGCCTCCATAGTCTCTGCTACAGAAGGAGGTTCACAACTCCGAATTAAAACAAATCTCGTCAGCTCAGATCAAAGTGCAACCTGTCTTATTTTTAAATTGTGCCCTCTGGTTCTAGAGTTCCCAAGCGGGGGAACATAATATTAGCATCTACCTTGTCTATCACTAAGTATTTTGAAAATTTCAATGAGGCGCTTTGAAACGCTGAAAATACAGTTTGCCAATTTCTTCATATGACAGTACCACCACCTTTGGAACAAGTCTGGTGTGTCTTTGTTGCTACTCCCTCTATGACAATAATCTCTCTCCTGAGAGGAGATCAAAACTGCACATAGTACTCCAACAGTGGTCTAACGAGGCTGCTAGACAACTGAAGCAAGACTACATTACTTACATTTCTGACAAAGGGTCCCGATCCGTAAAGTCAACTTCCCTGCTCCTCTAACGCTGCCTGCCCTGCTGTGCTCCTCCAGTTCCACTCTGTTATCTCTACCTTACTTCTGTAGTCTTGGGATAAAGGCTAAAATTCCCTTAGTCCTCCTAACAGCTTGTTGCACCTGCACATTAGCCTTCAGTGGCTTATCAACAAGGTACCTAGGTATCTTTCTACATTTATAGTTTCCAAAGCTTACCATTTAAGAAAGGTGTGCATAAAAGATAAGAAAAAAGAGAGAGAGTGGCGTTTTTGATTGAGGAAAGCATTGCAATACTGAAAAGCATGATATTTCAAATGATTCAGGGATAGAATCAATTTGGTTAGAGGTAAGGAACATGAGTGGAATTATATTGCTCAGTATACTATACACTCCATTAGTTAGCAGGAAGGATATGGAGGAACAAATCTGCAAGGAAATTTCAGACGGATGTAAACACCACAGTTGCTACAATGGGGGACTTTAGTTACTCAGACTATCAGCATCCTAATTGATTATGTAAGGTGCAATGAGAGAAAGGCACTCTCAGATGGTGTTCAGGAGAATTGCCTACAGTAAAATGTGACCAGTCCAACAAAAGGGAAGGTACTAGCATACTTGGTTCTTAGGAATGAGGTGGGACAAGTAGATCAAATGACAGGAGTGTTTAGGAAACTGTCATAAGGTTTAGGCTGAAGATTTGAAGTGATATTGGTTAATCCAGAGTAAGAATAACAACAGGCAGACAAACTTAAATGGGGGCAAGAACAAAGCTGGGCTGGATAGACCAGTTTGGAGAGAGCCAGTCATAGAGGCAGTTGCAGCACTGCCAGCGACTGAGGACCCAGAGTGGTCTTTGGCAGGCAGACAGCCACAAGGCGGTTTGTGTCTTTGGGCAGAACCCCGGAAGTCAGCAGCATCATGGAAGTGCCCGGGGGGCAGGGGCGGGGGCGGGCGGTTGGGGGGGGGGGGGGGGGGTCAGAGTCATCAGAGCAGGGGTCTGGTGGCCTTTGGCAAGGCTGGTGAGCTCAGATGGCAGCGAGACAGCAGCAGAGGCAGGGGAAATCAAGATATCAAGCCCAGTGTGAGGGAGTGATCAAGCCCTCTTTAGGAAAGCGCAGCTGCGGTTAATTTTCAAATTAAACTATTTCTTACAGACTACTTTATACTGAAAAACCAGTAATATTGAACTTTTAACTTATTTCTGTATTTTTCTACATTTTACCCACGCTTTTGTACATAGGTACCTTTTATCTAAGAGGACTCCTTCATCCCTGCACTTCACTACCCACAACAACAAAACCTAATTCTAATACTAATATGAAAGTTTGATGCAAAACAATAGCAAAACCAAAAAATGGGTGGCCTTCAAACAGTTCAGGCAGTCAAGGTCTACTCCCTGAAAGGTGACACATAGAACTCAAACAACTGCACAGCTTCCTTATTAATAAAGGAGACAAATTAAGTTAAGTAGAAAATGCGTGCTTGTAACAAAGATTAGGTATATTCAGAACCAAGCCGAATACCAGAGGTTCAGAAGGGAGTCAAAAACACAAGTACGAGAAGCAAAGAGGAAGAAAGACAGACAAACTAACAGAAAAGGATTTCCTAAAATCTTCTAAAAACAGTGAGTATGTTGCATTTCTCATTATCACCAAGGCAGATATTGCACCCAGGCTACTAAGGAGAAAACTCAGTCACTAGAATAGAACATAGAACAGTACAGCACAGAACAGGCCCTTCAGCCCACAATGTTGTGCCGACCATTGATCCTCATGGATGCACCCTCAAATTTCTGTGACCATATGCATGTCCAGCAGTCTCTTAAATGACCCCAATGACCTTGCTTCCACAACTGCTGCTGGCAACGCATTCCATGCTCTCACAACTCTCTGCGTAAAGAACCTGCCTCTGACATCCCCTCGATACTTTCCACCAACCAGCTTAAAACTATGACCCCTCGTGCTAGCCATTTCAGCCCTGGGAAATAGTCTCTGGCTATCAACTCTATCCATGCCTCTCATTATCTTGTATACCTCAATTAGGTCCCCTCTCCTCCTCCTTTTCTCCAATGAAAAGAGACCGAGCTCAGTCAACCTCTCTTCATAAGATAAGCCCTCCAGTCCAGGCAGCATCCTGGTAAACCTCCTCTGAACCCTCTCCAAAGCATCCACATCTTTCCTATAATAGGGCGCCCAGAACTGGACGCAGTATTCCAAGTGCGGTCTAACCAAAGTTTTATAGAGCTGCAACAAGATCTCACGACTCTTAAACTCAATCCCCCTGTTAATGAAAGCCAAAACACCATATGCTTTCTTAACAACCCTGTCCACTTGGGTGGCCATTTTAAGGGATCTATGTATCTGCACACCAAGATCCCTCTGTTCCTCCACGCTGCCAAGAATCCTATCCTTAATCCTGTACTCAGCTTTCAAATTCAACCTTCCAAAATGCATCACCTCGCATTTATCCAGGTTGAACTCCATCTGCCACCTCTCAGCCCATCTCTGCATCCTGTCAATGTCCCGCTGCAGCCTACAACAGCCCTCTACACTGTCAACGACACCTCCGACCTTTGTGTCGTCTGCAAACTTGCTGACCCATCCTTCAATTCCCTCGTCCAAGTCATTAATAAAAATTACAAACAGTAGAGGCCCAAGGACAGAGCCCTGTGGAACCCCACTCACCACTCACTTCCAGGCAGAATATTTTCCTTCTACTACCACTCGCTGTCTTCTGTTGGCCAGCCAATTCTGTATCCAAGCAGCTAAGTTCCCCTGTATCCCATTCCTCCTGACCTTCTGAATGAGCCTTCCATGGGGAACCTTATCAAATGCCTTACTGAAGTCCATATACACCACATCCACAGCTCGACCCTCATCAACCTTTCTAGTCACATCCTCAAAAAACTCGATAAGGTTTGTAAGGCATGACCTACCCCTCACAAAGCCGTGTTGACTGTATTTGATCAAGCCATGCTCTTCCAGATGGTCATAAATCTTATCCCTCAGAATCCTTTCTAACACCTTGCAGACGACAGACGTGAGACTTACCGGTCTATAATTGCCGGGGATTTCCCTATTTCCTTTCTTGAAGAGAGGAATTACATTTGCCTCTCTCCAGTCCTCAGGTACGACTCCAGTGGAGAGCGAGGATGCAAAGATCTTCGCAAGTGGCGAAGCAATTGCATTTCTCGCTTCCCAAAGCAGCCGAGGACAAATCTGATCCGGGCCTGGCGACTTGTCAATCTTAATGTTTGACAAAATTTTCAGTCCATCAGCTTCCTCTATCTCTATCCATTCCAGCATGCACACCTGCTCTTCAAAGGTTTCATTCACTACACAGTTCGTTTCTTTCGTAAAGACAGAAGCAAAAAACTCATTTAGGGCTTCCCCTACCTCCTCAGGCTCCACACACAAGTTCCCTATGCTATCCCTGATAGTTTAAATAGTTTAAAAAGGATAAGCTGTCAGTACTTAAAAGTTGATAAGATGCCGGATCTGGATGAGATGCATCCAGGAAGGAATTGAGGATGGAGACTGCATAAGTATTGGCAATGATCTTTCAATCCTCCCTAGAGTCAGGTTGGTGCCAGAGAATTGCGTGTATTACACCTTTGTTCAAAAACCATTGTAAAGATGGGCTCAGCAATTACAGACCAGTCAGATTATCTTCACTGGTTGGTAAACATCTACAAAAAATTACTTGGCAAACTTGCAACAGTCACAAAAATGTGGATCAATTCAGAACAGTCTGCATGGATTTGTTAAGGGGAAATCATGTCTAACCAACTTCGAGATTTTTGAAGAGTTGATGAGGGGAATACTATTGATGTGGTTTACATGGAGAGGACAGCACAGCACCTCAAAAAGGAACTTTGGTGGAGTGGACACATATAGATGGCAGATCAAGTTTAATTCAGAGAACTGTAAGGTTCACTTTGGTTCAAACAACATGGAGACACTGTAAAATAAAGGGTTCTATTGTAAAGAGTGCACAGGAATACAGTGTGGTCATGTGAACACAAGCTGTAAAAAAGGACATTCCAAACAGATCCACAGAGATTCCAGGCCTGACAGATAAATTGGTCAAACTAAATTAAACAGCAACATTAAGCCTCAGAGAATAGTGGGAACCAAAATCAAAGAGGTTACAAAGGTTCAAGGGGAACCAGTTACAATCAGCCCAAGGGCTGTGCTTTGGAGACAACTCAATCAGGTATTCTGGCATCTTGACTGCCTGAATGTGCATTTTACAACTCCCAACATGGCAAATGATAGCATTAGCATACTCCACTGGATGATCTGAACCCAGTGCATGACTTCATTGGCCAAAAGGTCATCGGACATTTTGGAAGTCTGGTATGAGAGAGACAAAAAGACACACACCTGGAAACCAGACCATCAGGAAAGATTCGCAGAAACAGACTGCATGGCAACTCAAAACAACCCAGGGGAAGATCCGCCCTGGCCTGTGGGACCCAACTTGAAAGAGAACCAACCCTGCACTGGAGAGGAAGGCAATGCCAATGGCCCAACTCAAACGTGGATCATTACTGGTAATATCCTCTCAGATGGAGACAGCTAGCTAAAGTAAATATTGTGGAAATTTGAGAAATGTTCAGAATGTTTTAATTAGGAATATTTTTGTTAATAAAGTGAACAATAAACTGAATTTTGTGTTCCTTTGTCTGCCTCACTGATTGGACAGCTTTGGTCGAGAGTTTTTTGTCCATCATTTGGTCAAAGTGCCCGTAAGCAGGCACAATTGAGTCCTGGATGTATATGTGCTGATGTAATTTAAAGAGAGACAAAGAGAAAGGGCGCCCAAAATAAAGCATACAGAATTCTTGGATAAATAAAAAGGCATAAAAAGGTACACAAGGAGGGAGATTATGAAGAGCATAAGACACTGATTAGACCTCAGTATCATGCACAGTTGCGGTGTCCCATTAAAGGGAGGACAGGACCCCACTGGGCCAAGTGCAGGAGACGTTCATAAGAACACATCCAGGATGGGACACTTGAACTGAGGAAAGTTTGGAGAAATTGGGGTTGTTTCCTTGGAGACAGGCTGAAAATCACGATGGCTCCCGACAGAGTAAATGGAGAGGAAATATTCCTGCTTGTAAACAGACTGAACACCAGAATGCAGTTTTGAAAGTGTTTTGCAAATGAAGTAAATATGAAGCAAGAAAAAAAACTTCATTCATGGCTAATAGTTAAGAGTTTTGAATACACTGCTGACATCTTCAATTGGAGGCATTTAAGAGGCTATTGGATGATTATTTAAACAGAAACAATGCGTAGTGTTACAGGGAAAAGGCAAGAAATTGGTACTGAGTTAAAACCCACACAGCCAGAGCACTGAAGTGCCCTCGGAAAGGGAGCAAACATCATCTGCCTGTATGCTTGGAGCCTTACATGACTAGTGGGCTGCAGCAAGGGATACAGTGCATTATCACTCTTTGGAGTGCAATTTTACTTGAATAATTTTTCAATTCAGAATTGTGCTTTTATTATTTGTGTACATTCCAAGAGCAGTTAATTACAACACATCCTCAATATCCATGGGGAATTAGGATACAGACTCCGCTTGGCCAACAAAAACAGCTCCTAAGCAAATCTCCTGCACACTGCATAAGACTGCAAGATCAGGCCAGACAAGTCAGATTTTAAAAAACGGTCCTGGGTCGGCCTTGCGAGTACACGGATCTACAGGTAGCAAGTCTGTGGATAGCACAGATGAAGTCTAGTTAACTAAATTAATTATTTTAGTTTGACCATAGATGGGGGATAGATCAGAAATGGGGAAGGGGATTCTGAAATAAACAGGGAGAGGGGCGGAGGTGGATCGAAGATGGATAGAGAAGATAGGTGGAGAGAAGACAGACAGGTCAAGGAGGTGGGGTTGGAGCCAGTAAAGGTGAGTGTAGGTGGGGAGGTGGGGAGGTAGGGAGGGCAGACAGGTCAAGTGGGTCAGATAAGGTTAGTAGGTAGGAAATGGGGGTGCAGCTTGAGGTTGGAGGGGGGGGATAGGTGAGACCGATAACTAAAATGAAAATCACACTTAGTTAGTTGATGAAAGGATGCCCAAATGTTAAGCTAAGAATTTTATTCTATTAAAATACTAAAAACTGATTAAAACCTACCTTCATAGACAATTTATACTTGAAACACAAAACAGAACCTGTTTTTTTTTAGTACAACCAAAAACAGATCTCAGCTATTCTTTCCGCCATCCTAAGCGGACATGCAATTTTCCCAGAACCAGATCAAACACATTCTTCACTTTCGAGGAGTTCTTAAGTTCTTTCAATTCTTCCACTTAGGAATTTTTAACCTCAGACCTGTATTTACAGTGATGGCTTTTCCTCATCCGAGATTCTGTCCCAGGTCAATCTTCGAGAACTATTTAACTCTTCACGAATGTTTTCAGTCACAGTTCTTTTCAATCCAAACTAGAGTTCCTACCCATTTTTTGCATGGTACATCAGTGTCTTGCTGCCTCAGTTCCTCTCCCTTTACTAGACATTGTCAATCTTAGACAGCGTTCACATCACTTTCCAAATGATTTTTATAACTGCAGAAAAAACACATTCAATATACTTTTGAATAAAATAACTCTAAAATGAATTATTTCCACTTTTGAGTGTTCACAGAGCTCAAGTGGTCAAAGGAAATGGTTATCTATACTGAAATGAAGTACTTCCTTATTGCAAGATTCTCCTCAACCACAATGAGATAACCACGCGATTATGATTTTCAAGAAAAGGTACTTTCTAGACAGTGAACCAATTACAAAAACAATCCCATTGAAGCATATAAAATGTGAGGCTGGATGAACACAGCAGGCCAAGCAGCATCTCAGGAGCACAAAAGCTGATGTTTCGGGCCTAGACCCTTCATCAGAGAGGTCTCTGATGAAGGGTCTAGGCCCGAAACGTCAGCTTTTGTGCTCCTGAGATGCTGCTTGGCCTGCTGTGTTCATCCAGCCTCACATTTTATTATCTTGGAATCTCCAGCATCTGCAGTTCCCATCACCATTGAAGCATATAATCAGACTGGTTCCCTCAGAGCATTTACATTGATCCTAATTTTAAACCGATTTGTTACTTTATGCAAAAATATATTCAACTTGGATGTTGAGCAAAAAAATCGGATTAAAGAAATCTGCCTTTACACCACCACAAATAGTACAGCTCTTAAACATGACAGAAACATCGCAGTTCCCACTATCTCTGAATCACAAACGTATCACTTCCTTTTGCAATAACAACTGAAAGACAATGAAAAACATTAAAGTTGGAAACAGAATTTATCCAATATGACTTCTTTTGCTGAAGAAACTGCAAGTAAGGAACTGACATATCAAAAGGAGGTGCAAACATGGAGCCATGCCTAGCTCCATATACCCCATTATGCTGTACACCACAAGTAAAATTAAACAAATTAAACAAAATCATCACATAATCCATTTTGGGCATTGCTTCAAGAAGAAAAGTTTTACTAGCCCAAAATATTTAGAGATTAAAACAGTCCTAGTCAGATTGCTAATTAATGTTTTGCTTTTAAAGAGGGGGAACAGATAGCAATATAAAAGGCACTCAGGGAAGCTCATGATGCTCGTGTCTTTGCCTCTGAACCAGAGGTCCAGGTCGGGCAAATATGGTGCATTGGTATAATCAAAATTCCAATGAGATAAACACCAAAAGAACTGCAGATGTTGTAAATCCGGAATGGTTTTGTGGAAGAGTCACTGGACCTAGAACATTAATTATGATTTTTCCTCACAGATGCTGCCAGACTTAAGCTTTTCCAGCAACTTCTGTTATAGTTCAATTGAAATCCGTTGAGTTAGTACCTCAGGTTTTTGAGAAGTCATGTTGATGTTAAAATTTACATACAAATGTCAAAATTTTTCAAAGATGTTCTTGGAACTTTTAATTAAGAGGCCTGTTTGTTTGTAGATTCCCAAATAAAGAATGATTTGGAATGTTGACAGATGTTGAAACATTGAGAATACAGATGGATTTGTCATTTCTAATCTGACACATCTAGAGTCCTCTTGAACTAAAGACGGTCTCAAGCATGAGCTACAGTTTTTCAAAACAGTTCTGCAAGTTGACAGAACTTTGTGTGCCAGCATAAAAATGCTAAATAGACAAAATTCACCTGGTTTGCCTTCAATCATCTCGATATTCATGTGGTATAACAGAATTGCGACTAATCTCGGCAATCAATTTATATAATGAGTTACCTGCTTTGCTTCTGTAAAATTTGTGAAAATAGTTCACAATTCAAATTTTAGAATATAATTGTCAGTGTTAGGGCTCTCTCTTTTAGGGTGTAAGTTATCATGTTAAATATAGACTGAACAGAACCTCAAAAGAAACCAATAAGAAATGCTGAGGCAAAAGCAATTCAAAATGTATCCTGGATAGTGCTGTAGAATACAGAGACCTAGGGGTCCAGGTACATCATTTTTTGAAATTTGCGTCACTGGTGGACAGGGTCCTTAAGGCTGCATTTAGCACACATGCCCACAGTATTTAGACCTTTGAGTATAGGAGTTAGGGGTTCGTGTTAAGTTGTACAGTACATTGGTGATGCTTCTTCTGGAATACTGTGCGCAATTCTGGGTCACCCTGTTATTAGACGGATATTAAACTGGCTGAACAGCAGCAGACAGAGTTGCAGTGGAAGGGAGTTTCTCAAAATGGAGAACTGAGACCAGTGGTGTTCCACAGGGATCCGTGTCAGGACCACTGTTGTTTGTGATATACATAAGTGATCTGGAGGAAGGTATAGGTGGTCTGATTAGCAAGACTGCAGATGACATGAAGATTGGTGGAGTAGCAGACAGCGAAGGGGACTGTCAGAGAATGCAGCAAAATATAGACAGATTGGAGAGTTGGGCGGAGAAATGGTAGATGGAGTTCAATCTAGGAAAATGCAAGGTGATGCATTTTGGAAGATCCATTTCAGAAGATCCATTTCAAGAGCAAACTATGCGGTAAATGGAAAAGCCCTGGGGAAAACTGATGCACAGAGATCTGGGTGTTCAGGTCCACTGTACCCTGAAGGTGGCAACGCAGGTAGATAGAATGGTCAAGGCGGCATACAGCATGCTTTCATTCATCGGACTGGGTATTGAGTACAAGAGTTGGCAGGTCATGTTACAGTTGTATAGGACTTTGGTTTGACCATATTTTGGAATACCACATTCAGTTCTGGTCACATTACCAAAAGGATGTGCATGTTTTGTACAGGCTGCAGAGGAGGTTCACCAGGATGTTGCCTGGTAATGGGGCAGGCACTAGCTATGAAGAGAGGTTGAGTAGATTAGGATTATTTACATTAGAAAGATGGAGGTTGAGGGGGTACCTGATTGAGGTCTACAAAATCATGAGAGGTATAGGCAGGGTGGATAGCAAGAAGCTTTTACCCAGAATGGGGGACTCAATTACTAGGGTCATGATTTCAAGGTAGGAGGGGAAAAGTTTAAGGGAGATATGTGTGGAAAGTTCTTTACGCAGAGGGTGGGGGGTGCCTGGAATGTGTTGCCAGCAGAGGTGGCAGAGGCGGACATGATAGCGTCATTTAAGATGTATCTAGACAGATACATGAATGGGCAGGGAACAGAGGGATACAGATCCTTGGAAAATAGGCGACAGGTTTAGATAGAGGATCTGGATCGGCGCAGGCTTGGAGGGCCGATGAGCCTATTTCTGTGCTGTAATTTTCTTTGTTCTTTGAAGAGAGAACAGAGAAGATTTTCCAGGAAGCTGCCAGGAATGGAGGGTTTGAGTAATCAAAATAGGCTGGAACTTTTTTCAGCATAGAAGGTTGAGGGGTGACCTTATTAGTGGTTTATAAAATCATGAGGGGAACGGATAAGGTATTTTCCTTAAGGTTAAAAACTAGTTCAAAACTAGGGGGAATCTGTTTAAGGTGAAGGAAGAACGATTTAACAAGGACATGGGGGCAACATTTAAAAGAAAACACAAGTGGCCAATGTGTGGAATGAATTACCAGAGGAAGTGGTGGAGACATTGGTATAAGTACATGAATAGGAAAGGTTTGGAGGGATATGGGCCAATCGCAGGCAGATGGGACTAATGAACGTAGAAACATGGACCAGGGAACATGGTCAACCACGGACTAGCAGGCCAAGCAGCATCTTAGGAGCACAAAAGCTGACGTTTCGGGCCTAAACCCTTCTAAGATGCTGCGTGGCCTGCTTTGTTCATCCAGCTTCACACTATGTCAGATTCTCCAGCATCTGCAGTTCCCATTATCTCCCCAACCATAGACTAGTTGGACAATAGAGTCTGTTTCTATGCTGTATGACACGTATAAAAATTTAATTACACTCCACCTTCCCATGGTCGACATGCCTATTTATTAAGGTCAGACTTAGAAAATAGACAGCCTCAATCACCTCCAGGCCTTCCAGTAGAGACAGCATGTCCATCAACATTTCGAGAAAGTGAAAGCAACTTTGCAAAATGTGGGGAGTTACTTCATGAGTCCAAGGAATTTGGAAAAGGCAATCACATTCATTAAAAATATAGATTAATTCTTCATGTGGTTACAGGAACAAGTTGTATGGAAGATAAAACTGTAGTTCTGTTCAAACTTTGTCAAAACTTGCCTTTTTGTCACAAAACTGTGATGTGCATGTGTATTGGGGTTCTTTTGTCTAACTGAACTGTGGGTTTACTCAAGAAGTAGGAAGTTCTCTTTGATGTAGACTGCATCTTAATGGATAGTTAGCTGGGCCTGCACTTTGAGAGAAATATAAACTTTATTGTTCATCACAGAGATTATGGCAGGATAGACTGAGTAAGAAAAGCGACTGGAAGATTAACCAAGCTTGTAACTAAGGAAAACATCTACAGTGATCCATGCAGAACTGTGAGGCAGAAAGCAGGCACAAAATTAGCTTTAAAACTTGTGAAGATAGAAACTGCTAGCAATCAGAACAAGGAGCTGATGTGTCGAGAGATGTGAGCAACTTTCAAAGCCGAAGGGCAACTTAGCCAAAAAGTTAAAGAGCAGATCCACGTAAAATCATCTAAGTTGTGATAAGTAGTTTCAGCTGGATCTTTTGCGCCACTTTTTGAAACCAATTATGTCACACAATGCAAAGTTTTTGGTAATTATGAAATATTGCATGTTGGAACAGAGGTATGAGAATATGGGGAATTAAACTCAGATGTAAACTCGATGCAAAACAGGTTTTGAAATCTCTGCTGTGAAAAATCTGACCCCAACAGACTACGTCATGTTAGAAATGGAGTCCTTATTTACATCAAATTAGAGTTGACCTGTAATTATACTAACATTTTCTCAGCCAAGGTAACAACAAATTCTACCTAGCAGGTACCACTGTGGTGTATGGTGAGACAGAAGAAGTGAAGCCAGGTAAGAATTTTATGGGAAGTCATTTAATTCTGATTAAAACAGTGAACCCTTACTTTAAGCTGAAACCACTTACTAGCTTACAATGTAGAACAGGATAAGTTTACTAAATAAACATGTTAAACCTAAACATATGTGCAAAACTAAAATCTCAACTTGAGTCACTACATTAGAATGCACTGGCAGGATAACTTGAAAGAACTATTTTCCACATGTGGCATCTTTAAACCAACCAACACTGAACCCTCTGGGAGAAAATATTTCCACCAAATTAAGCAATATCTGAAACCAATCAATTTTAAAACCATTCCAAACAATGATTAAAATTTTTAAATGTGCCACATTCACATTTCTATAGTGTGGTGACAGCAAATTTAAATTACAGTAGCAAGTAAACAGGAGGAAAATAAAATTTTTGATTAGAAACAGTTAAGTAAACTGATTCATTTACCATCTTGCACAAAGGTCACGATAAAATTGGCAGGTTCGTAGGAACCAGATGATTATTAATTTTGATTTTTTGACTGACATAAGGCAATCCCAAGAGTTTAAATTGGGTATTTAAAAGGTCTCTTAATTTATACATACTAAGAAACAAATAGGCCCATATCATTTAGTCTACAGACAACACCCCAATGCCATTTTGTCATCAGTTTCAAGTGTGACGCTTTGGAAAAGCATAATCACTACACAAAGCATTTTTGATTCAAAGCATCTGTTGAGTAAGAAACTGAAGACTGGTTACCAATGGCTATTTTCTGGACATTGATTTAGTTTGCATTCACACTGAAGGTAGATTCATAACTTTTAGTTTCCCTTGTTCAAATTGTCCCAGCTCACTGTTTAATTCAGTCTGGACCAATGCTTCCTTTTTGCAGAAAGCGAAAGTGAACTTGTGTTTGTCAATTGTAATTTGTCACTTAAGTTCTGCTAAAAAGAAACTTACAAAATTACAAAAATATCCTCGACCAAATTAACAGAACTCTTTCACTGGTGAAATTGGGGAGCAGCCCTCCAAATCATCACCTCAGACTTACAACACACTGTGTTGCTTGTCAGTACGCACAATGCCAAGTAATCCTATTCCAAATACAGCAACACAGTGAATCAATAAGTTTGTTAAAGTTCAAGGCAACTGATGAAGAAACATTTAATATTTGAGGCTTTTACCAGAAGGGCACATTTTCGAAGAAAAAAAGAAAAATGTGGATTTTGACAAAGTACACACATTCAAAACAAAAATCATCATACAAATTACCCTGAAGTAGCATCTGCAGTAGTAGCACATTACAGGCCTCCAGATCCTCCTCACCCTGTCTCATGAGTATTTGCCATGTGGAGTGTGTTTTTAAACACCAGCTGTCATACAGGCAAATCCTGTTAACCACAATTTGGCCAGTTTTCTTTTGCTCAGATCAGGAATTTCCTAACTATATTTAAAGTTAATCATTCATCACATTCATAGCTAATTCTATTTCATGTACAATCAATCAATGGAAACACAAAATCTATTTATCTTGATAACCTTGCTTCACCCACACACGCCTCTTGCCATGTTGTGTGTACAAAGAGCAGGTTCACCACTTGCTCCTGGTCCTCAGCTTTCATTACACTTCAATCGACTAGAGAAATCCAAGAACAAGTGATCTGATTTCATTTTCTATCTGTGCATATTTTGATCCTTTCTGGACCCTTCATGGTCATGAGATCAGACTACCAATCAACTGATCAAAATTTATATAATATGCAAAAAGTTTACTAAAATCAAACATGTCTCCAAACTGTAGATCAAACTTAAAACCCAATAGCAAGTTTGTACAAAAATGTACAACTTAGAAGGATTGCTCTGTCCAGTTGAAAATGGTTACAAAATTGCCATTTATAGTGAAGGATTACGATAGGAGAGTAAATTACGATATCTATTCATGATTGTGCATAGATTGAATAACTACTGTCACAATTTTGGATTTGAAGTTTTTTTACTTTTTAATTCATAAGTTTTTTTTGCTTAAAAGTATTTAGACCATAAGACATAGGAGTGGAAGTAAGGCCATTCGGCCCATCAAGTCCACTCCACCATTTAAATCATGGCTGATGGGCATTTCAACTCCACTTCCCTGCACTCTCCCCGTAGCCCTTGATTTATGCTGAGTTGTGACCATGTACAGGAAATCTTGGATAACTAAGATGCGTTGTTATAAAAAGTATGATCATGTCATCACCTGCAAGAAGATTCAGTGAGTACATTAATCTAAAACTGGACTGTCTGCACGGGAACAAGAAATCAGATAATGTTAAAAATAATTCAACACAGACTAATATCAGAATAGAACTTACAAAACATGATTTTTTTTAAGAAAGGAAAAGTACATTTCCTACAGCGGTTTCATTAGTAACTGATCACTCAGAAGTGACACTACTGCACTCATCCTTTCACAATACTCAGCTCCATTCACAATGCTTCATTATATGCTCGCAACTTGTGTGGTTCTCACACAGGTGCTAGACAATGGCTATCTTCTCTCAACAATCACGTTAATGTTATCTCCTTACCGTCAATATCCCTATGTTACTGCCCCTGTTGGGCAGGGAAAAGACTCAAAGCATCTAATGACTCAATGAGAGCGAGCACGCGAGCGGGATTATAGTTTTTGCAATTTTTACTCTACCAAGAATTAGAATCATTGAAAGTTAAGATGTTAATAGGTAAATGTAATTTCAAATTTAAAAAAAGGATAATTTTACCTTAATAATCAATCAATGCAAGCAAGCTAGTTCTTGCACAACCAGAAGTATTCTCCTTCAACTTGAATGGCACAACAATAGCTACATAGTTCAACATTACATGCTCTTTATTTATAAATGGATGCACCAGAAGTTCTGTCTGACAACAGTATTCACTTCAGAGTTTCCTGAGGATGGCCAGTGAAGTGCACTTTCACAAATCTTCTCACCCTCAGCTTCCCAGTATTTCTTTTCAGCCATTTGCCCACTTTTACATTACTTCCGTGTTACTCACTTTACTTTCCAGGTTTCAGCCCTTTTTAAAACAAGTTCTCACATTGGCAGAAAAGGGGCCAAAAGCTGGTGGAGGCAAAAAAAAACCTGATTTCTTCCCAAAAGTGATGGGGTCCTTTTCCTTGGGCATTGTGTTCCTCTTTTTTATCTCCCTGTCTGTCTTCTTTTTGTGCCCACATCTGGGCCTTCAATCTCCAGCTTGTCAGGTAGATCTCCACTCATTCTTCCAAATACCAGAGTATAGGCCTAAACACACACAGAATCTCTCTTCATTAGGCAAACCTTTCATCTCTGGAATCAATCTAATGAACCTGCCCTGAACTGCCTTCAATGCAACTACATCCCTTCTCTGGTAAGGAAGCCATAATTATATGCAATACTCCAGGTATACTATCTTTACCAGAACAAATTAGAGGTTTACAGTATTCTACAGACTTTCTTACACCATAAAGCTCCTACAGGACTTGCAAAACATTATTACAAAATGCTTTCCGTTAAACTGGATGAATGTCATCCCGCACTCAAGAAGCTCATTAGCATCGAGAGTGTAAATTCACCGGATGAAGACCTCAGCAACTAGATGAAAAATAATCTTGTTACCAAAAAAAAAGTGGCCACTGTGTGCCAACCAATAAGATACAGTGCAGCAATTCAAAGATTCTTCAGCAGCATCCCCACTTTCTCTGATACACAGAAAGGCGAGGACATCACACAGCATTTCAATTTGGAAATACGCCATCACGAGGTCAAAAGTTTACAAACATTATGGGAGCACCCTGACTGAAGAAATTACAGCAGTTCAAGAGGGAAATATTACACCTTTCTCATTATTTAACAAATTTGCCCTGCCCATTTTAAATTCATGTTGGCCTCTAAACAGCTCATATTTGTCCAAGGTTTCAGGTACTCCATTTCTGATTACAGATGTCAGTAATATCCCTACTGACACTAAATTAGCAGAATTGTGGTCTTCTGGTTTCTCACTTTTTAAATAATGGGGTGACTTAAAGTTTCCAACACAACAAAACAATTGCTGAACCAAGAGCACATTACAGCCAATAGCTGAAATTTCCTCACCTGTTTCCATTAACATCCAAAGGATTTAAACTAATAGATGCTGCAAATTTTTCTACAAAGCCCAATTATTAACACTACCATTTTTAAAGAAACTTTCCTTTCAAATCTAGCACATTTCTAATGTAAATGTAATTTCAAATTTTAAAAAAAGGAAAATTTTACCTTAAGTAATCAATGCAAGAAAGCTAGTTCTTGCACAACCAGAAGCATTCTCTTTCAACTTGAATGGCACAACATAGCTACATAGCTCAACATTACGTGCTCTTTATTTATAAAAGAAGAATTGTAGTCTTCTTTTAGACCTATTTTAAATTCCCTTGCACCATATTTTTTAAGCTCAACCACAAAGTAAACACAAAATGCTGTGACCAAATGAAATGCTGTGCATGAGAAATCTGAAATAAAAATAAAAGTTGTTGGGAAATCTCAGTAGGCCAGACAGCATGTGTGGAGACAGAGCTCTGCTTCTCTCCAACAGCTGCCTGACTTGTAGAGCCTTTCCTTCAAGTTTCCTTGTTCTCTGCTCCACACCACACCCCCACCTCACTGCCTTTCAAATATACTAGCAATGCTTTTTGACCTCGTTCCATCTACTTCTGCTTTTAGGTTCATTTTGAAGAACCTCAAAGTTGGGAACTTCTTACATCGGGTTCGGCTACTACATACTTCTAAAATCCAACCTTAGCATCTTCTAAATACTTATTAATTTATATAGTATTCTCTCTTTCTTTCAACTTTGGTGCCATGGTTGATCACAGTTCTATTCTTTTATTATGTTTTTCTGACCTAAAAATCAAACATTTCTTAGTCAATAAAACTGGCTGCAGAGAACCATTATGAACATGGAGAGGAATGACAGCTGCATTTATGCAAGGATCAGAGAGACCAGAGCAGCAAAGCGACCAAATTCTACACAAGAACATATTGGGAAGTAAAAACTAATTTACATTATTCCTGACTTGCCACAGAACATGCAATTGCTGCTAAGTTGATATATAAATGACATGTCATTCCAGGCATTTAAGCACACATGCACACCCATAACACCTCAAGTGTAATAATTTCACAAGTTGCATTCCTTCCCATTCCAAACAAGTTGACTCCATTGTAATCTCAGATTCTCCACTAGCACAGAGAGGAAAAGCCCAGTCTTATACTAGATAACGTTAACAGACTTCAAATGCGTATGTTTAAAAACTTAAATTTCTGTTTATCAGAAATAATGTTCGATTTTCGGCTCTACCTCAATAGCATCATTAACATCTGACAAAGTACTTGTGGAGAATACTGAAAATAAATGTGCAGGCATTTGATTGAGTTATTATGTTGCAATTGTCCCTTTTCAAAGATCACCTTGCACTGCAAAATATCAGCTTACTTGTAATACAGCTTTTCAACCCAATGGAAAAGCTGAAAAATGTTACATTTAAAAAAAATGTTTAAAAACATCTTGCAGACCATAGAATAGTATCCCACCCTCATAAGACCTGTATCCTATGGAAACGGGCATCAAAAAGCACATACCTAGTGTAGGGGAGCACCTCTCATTTTCCTGTCCCATGGTAAATGTACCGTACTGGAATGGGTGTAGAAACCTTTCGGGGTAGAACAAAATCATAATTGGAACAGACATGCCAGAGGTGTCAGCCCTAGCATTTGAAAAATTAGACAAATATCACCGACTTTACTGTTTAAATCATATCAAATGATCTTATTCGGAGCAGGCATGTCATCTCAATAAAATCACAATAGCAGAGACTGCTCATAAAGGACATTACTTTTATGCTAAATACATGAACTAATTGTAAATCAGAAATCTGCTTCAAATTTTAAATGTACATGATAACTGATGTTAATTTCTAGCCACTGTTAATACTGTTGGATGGAAGAGACCACAAAAACAGTTTCTTAATTCAAGAAAACTATTTATCTCGTGTACAATCAAAAAAGAACACAGTCTTCAGGTTCTAAAGGTATACAATGTTCAAGTTGTAGCAGTAACACTGCACACAATACAGCCATTAACTAACTAAATTATTGGCTCTCTGACATGTAATGAAGAGTTTGCACTACTGAGACCACATCAGCTGTCTTTCATAATTTAATAATTTTCTATTTGACTGGAGTTGATAGGAAATGGTGTGGCAACTTCCAACTGTTTCAATGGCAGATTTGACAGTCTTGGAGTTCAGTTTTAGGGGTTAGAAAAACTACAGATAAATTAAACATTGATTTGCCATACAATCTACCAATGCATCTCAATGCTACAGAAAACAACGGGCTATCAATCTAATATACTAAAATGTGAGGCTGAATGAACACAGCAGGCCAAGCAGCATCTCAGGAGCACAAAAGCTGACGTTTCGGGCCTAGACCCTTCATCAGAGAGGGGGATGGGGAGAGGGAACTGGAATAAATAGGGACGGAGGGGGAGGCGGACCGAAGATGGAGAGTAAAAGAAGATAGGTGGAGAGAGTATAGGTGGGGAGGTAGGGAGGGGATAGGTCAGTCCAGGGAAGACGGACAGGTCAAGGAGGTGGGATGAGGTTAGTAGGTAGCTGGGGGTGCGGCTTGGGGTGGGAGGAAGGGATGGGTGAGAGGAAGAACCGGTTAGGGATGCAGAGACAGGTTGGACTGGTTTTGGGATGCAGTGGGGGGGGGGGGGGGGGGGGGGGGGGGGAGAAGAGCTGGGCTGGTTGTGTGGTGCAGTGGGGGGAGGGGACGAACTGGGCTGGTTTAGGGATGCAGTAGGGGAAGGGGAGATTTTGAAACTGGTGAAGTCCACATTGATACCATATGGCTGCAGGGTTCCCAGGCGGAATATGAGTTTGGCAATTTTCATTGAATCCTAGAATCACAGAATCCCTACAGTGTAGAAGATGGCCATTCAGCCCATCAAGTCCTTACTGACCCTCCACACAGTATCCCACCATAAGACCATAAGACATAGGAGTGGAAGGCAGGCCATTCGGCCCATCAAGTCCATTCCGCCATTTAAATCATGGCTGATGGGCATTTCAACACCACTTCCCTGCACTCTCCCCATAGCCCTTGATTCCTTTTGAGATCAAGAATTTGTTGATCTCTGCCTTGAAGGCATCCAACATCCCAGCCTCCACTGCACTCTGCGGCAATGAATTCCACAAGCCCACCACTCTCTGGCTGAAGAAATGTCGTCTCATTTCAGTTTTAAATTTACCCCCTCTAATCCTAGTCTCCCCGCCTAACGGAAACAACTTCCTAGCGTCCACCCCTTCTAAACCATACAATATCTTGTAAGTTTCTATCAGATCTCCCCTCAACCTTCTAAACTCTGAGTACAATCCCAGGATCCTTAGCCGTTCATCATACGCTAAACCTACCATTCCAGGGATCATCCGTATGAATCTCCGCTGGACACGCTCCAGGGCTAGTACGTCCTTCCTGAGGTGTGGGGCCCACATGCCTACTCTATCCCCATAACCCCACATTTACCACAGCCAATCCACTTAGCTTCCTCATCCCTGGACACTGGACAATTTAGTACAGCCAATCCATCTAGCCTGCGCATCCCTGGATAGTTTTAACAGAAGCCACATTTGAGTTGCATTAGTCTGATACTTTAATTATGTGTATCACAGTCCTATAGCTATGACAAAAATGGCATAAACATTAAACAAATTATGGAAGCAACTTAGAAACAGCAGATCTTCATCCAGTGTGTCTCGGAATGTGGGTTTGAATCCAGTCAAGAACAAAGAGCATTCACTCGACAAACAGACTCACCTTAAAACATATATGATTACGAGTTACAAAAAACACCCATGACCAAATCTGAAAACATTTCAAAAGTACTGAATGCTGAGCAGGCAAGATAACGAACCTCTAAGATATATTGGCACTTTTACTTGAGATGACATTATTAATAAGTTAAAAACCGTCACTTGAAGTATTAGTTTTCACAAATATTTCTATTATATTCATCACAAGATGCGGGCTTTGCTGGCTACACCATCATTTATTACCCATCCCAAATTGCCCAGAGGGCAGTCAAGAATCAACGAAATGAGAGTCTGGAGTCACACGTAGGCCAGACCAAGAGACGATGGCTACCTTCCCTAAGGACGAGTGAACTGATGGATTTTTTCAACAATCGACAATAATTTCATGATTATCATTAGACTAATTATTCCAGATTTCTACTGAATTCAAATCCCACCACCTGCCATGCAGGATTTCAACCTAGGTCCCCAGAATGTTGCTTGGTTGTCTGGATTAATAGTCTAGCAATAGTACCACTAGGCCATTGCCTCCCAGATGTTTCCTGTTTTTTTTTTAAAATGAAAATTGTATTTTAGCACAAACAGAAATATCACAAATTTATAAACAGATATAAATTATCTGCGGCTTCTCTGCTTTACAGTCAAATTTTTGTAAGGATTGGCCGTGCTAAATTGTCCACAGTGTCCAGGGATAAGGAAGCTAGGTGGACGGCCTATGGTAAATGTGGGGTTATGGGGATAGAGTAGGCATGTGGGTCTGGGTGGGATACTGTTTGGAGGGTCAGTAAGGACTTGATGGGCTGAATGGCCATCTTCTACACTGATTACATTTCCTGCTGTTTCTTCATAAACTCTACATTAGGTCACATTCACACAGCACATAACAGGCCCACAGCCTTGAACATTATGCTATTTTGAGTGCTCATCCACAGAACTTTTAAAAAAGGTTACCCTTCTCAGCTAACTCCCAGGCAATGCATTCCAGAACATGATCACTCTGGGTGAAAACGTTTTTCCCCAAATCCCTTCAAAATCTCCTGCCCTTCACCTTAAGATGTCCCTTGTTATTAACCCTTCAACTAAGGGCAACAGCTGCTTTCTATCCAAGTTCTATGCCCTTCCTAATCTTAAGTATCTCTACCAGGTAGTGCCTCAACCTTCCCTGCTCCGAAGAAAGCAAACCAAGATTATCCAGCTCTCTTGATAGTTAAATGCTCCACCACAGGCAACATCCTCATGAACCATCTGCATCCTGTCCAGTGCAATAACATCATTCCCAGAGTGTGGTGAGCAGAACTGCACACAGTACGCTAGCTGCGGCCTGATAAAAATTTTTATACAGCTCCAACATAACCTCCCACTTGTAAGCTATGACTGATGTAGGCAAATGTCCCATACACTATATTTTAAATTACCCTATTAACTTACGCTGCCATCTTGAGATTTGTGGACAAGAACCTTGAAATTCCTCCGAGCTTTCTCATATCCAACCATTCATTAAGTACTCCCTTGTATTGTTATTTCATCCAAAGTGCAACAGCTCAGACTTTAGAGGGTTAAATTCCATCTGCCACTAATTTGCCTCTCTCACCAGTCTGTTTATAATTGACTGTAACCTAAGATCACCTTCACCCGGCTATTCGCGTAAAACTTACTAAGCCCACCACATTCTCATCCACATTATTTCTATAAATCACCAAAAATATGGGGCCCAGCAACTAGCCCCATACATCTTTGCATACCGGCCTCCAACCAGCATTACCACCACCATGTCTCCTGCCACTAAAACAATTTTGGCTCCAACTTGTCAAGTTACTTTGGATCCCAGATGCTTTTATCTTCTTCAGCAGTCTCTCATGTGGGACCTTATCAAAAGCCTTCTGATTGTGGTTTAAAATGAAAAAATACAGATTCTCCCACAGCAATGCAAGTTTGTAAATTACATGTCATTTGCAGTTTAACACATGTCTGCTTCAGGAAGCTATACTGAGTCCACTAAAATGTATTTAAATAGCATAATGTTTCTGGACTTGCAGAAGATAACTTCACTACAAAGTCAAGCCATTTCACATCCAGGAGTTTCCAAGGTAGATATTTTCCACTCAAACCATTCAGCGATGTTATTACACACATTTGCAGATGAGATTTGAACCCATGTCTCCTGGCCTGGAGGTAGGGTCACTATCACTGTACTACAAGGCCCAGTTTCTCACGATAATGCCCCAAGCCCAACCATCCTCAGCTGCTTCAATGACTTTCCTTCCCTTGTATCAGAAGTGGGAATGCTCATTGATGACTGACCAATATTCTGCAGCTACTCAGATACTAATGCAATCTGTGACCATATGCATAACATGGACAACATCCAGGCTTAAGTCTGATTAGCAGCTAGTAGTATAATCCCAGCTGATGTTAATTCTGGACAAGTCAGATCCCGCAGTGACATCTGATTTGATAAATCATATTTTGTCTGAATGGTCTTAATAAGGTTGCCTTTCAATGAAATATTAAAAAGCATTGCGACAGATTCTAGTTTGACAATAAAACAGGAGATTATCTTAATTTCTTTTCTGCATAATGACGTAAAATAAATTTACAAATAACATAAATGTAAAGACTTCAAAACCAATGGTAAAATACAGTCCCATTAAATTCCGAACAGCACTCCTTTATGGTGTGCCTTCACATCTGTAGGCCTCTAACTATACCTTCAATTCCCTACCTTGAGAATCCGGCAGCCTCTTCCTTACACTTTCTTAGCTTTATATAACCCCATCAGGGTTTCCATCAAACTTCTCGCTTTGAACCATTAAACCATAATCTTTACACTAAGGAAACCTGTTAACAGAACTAAAACTAAAAAACTAAAACTATCTAGCTTTCTCAGAACAACTGCTTTACACATCCAGCTTCAGCCTAAACTTTTGCAAATTTCTCCAAATTTTTTTTTCCCAACTATGAATATTTCCTGAAAACCCAAAAAAATTCCAGGCTCTATCTGAAAAACTAATACATTTCACTTTTTAATTTGTTCACCCAAACTAGGTTAAATAAAACCCCAAAGACACACCCTGGATGGTAACTATTTTAAAAGAAATCACCATGGCTATGTAAATGCGGACAAGTTAATCATTAAACTCCCTGAAAACGCACAGAAAACCCATGTGTCATTGGGAAGCTAGGAATTCCATAGTGAGTAACTCATCTTCTGTACCCTCCAATACCCATTAATCATCTACAAGGCACATGCCAAAGAGTGTGATGGAATGCTCTCCACGTCAAAACGAATACCGCTCCAGCAGTCAAAAAGATTGACATCGAGAAAAAAACTGCTCGATTGCCATCCCATCCACCATCTTCATCATTCACTATCATTATCACCACACAGTAAAAGCAGGGTGCAGCCTTCGATAGTGCCCTTCTGCATCACCTAAAAGAAAACGGGCAGACAACCTCCATTACCAAGAAAAGAGCAAATACATGGGAACACCACCAGCTCATTGTAATGCAGTGTGATATCCACAGCATTGGCTCAAGTTACCATGAACGTCTCTCGTTCTCAACCTTGCCCCTTGCCGGAGTTGGTGACTCTCAGGTTAAATGACCACTAGTTGTCTCTGAGAGAGCTAGCATATGGTCCGCTGGGACAAAAGCGGCTTTAAGTTCTACTTCCAGAATTTCAGACCACATCCACACTGGTAGAAAGTTTACTCATTCACTGGATGTGGCATCACTGGGCTGGCGTTTATTACACACCCGAGCAATCACATTGCTGTGGGTCTGGAGTCACATGTAAGCCAAACAAGGGCAGCCATTTCTTTCCTCCACTGCTCCCTCAATCCCCAATATGAACCAGAAGGGTTTTGCCAAAAATCAGCAACAGTTTCATGCTCATTATACCTTTAATTCCAAATTTTTACTGAATTCATCTGCTACGGCCAGATTTGAACCCTGGTCATCAGAATGTTCCTTGTGACTCTACATTAATTATCTAGCAACGATTCTGCTAGGCTACCGCCAATGTCAGCACATTCTCCCGAGGAGATTTTAGGTCATACGTCGACTGTATTCCCATCACTGCTCAAAAGAAATAGGAAGTACAATATACTATATCACTGCAAATGTCAAACCACTGGTTATTCTTGTTCCAAAAAATTGCTCAGTAAAAATGCAGTACAAAATATCCACAAAGCGGTCAAAAATAGTTAGCTGCACTCAGCAAACTTAATTACAACAGTGACAGAGTCAGTTTTTAATAAAAAGTAAAATTTATACATTACAATCTCCCAACACTCGTCTGGCTAACAGCACAACATGGAGGATGCAAACAGCATCATAAACTAAAGGAATGAGAGCAAATGAATGTCATCTGACTTTCTGACAGTTAGGCTACAGTCTTCTGTCAATCTTGCGTGAAGAAATTTAAATTCTGGAAAATGTTTATGGTTGATAAGTGAACTGGGACAATACCAATGATGTTTTACGTACAATAAGGATGAAGTTATTTTCAAATAACTATAAAGTTGAGTTCTGAGAAAGGGTCACTGCACCCAAAATGTTAACTCTGATTTTTCCTCAGATGCTGGCAGATCTGCTGAGTTGTTCCAGCAACTTCTGTTTTTGATCATAAATTAAATGTCTGACACCAATCTATAATAACGCAGATTGAAAAATAAGGGTTGCATTCCAATTATCCATAAACGTGAGGATCTACATGTACACTAAAGAATAGAGGCATCCTATGTCACTACCTCTTCTCCTGACCCAATCATGGACTTCTGTCATTCAATTAGTTGCCTCTGCCAAATAAATAAGCATTTTCACCAAATATGACCCACGAGCCCAACTTCCCTGAAGATTCCTCCTGATCGCGCAACAAAACCACACATTGCTCTTGATATTCTAACATGGCTTCCCCAAACCCAGTTTATCTACAAGAAACACTTCATGCTGCAGACCGCATTCTTAAAAAGAAAATGGCTAACCATCCACCTTTGGTTCCTCAATTTCATACTAACTACAACAATAAATTAAAGTAACTGAAGAACTTTAGCTCCTAGAGTCTTGTAAACTGCTACCATGTCTGCAACCTCCTTTTCTCCTCCGAAGTACTTCAATGAGCTGTCATCTCCTAAATGTATGACCGTGCTTTCCATAACCCCATGTTTGAATCTTCATAAACACTTCTCTGCTCCTTCCAGATTCCAAAAATGCCCAAAGAACTATTCTCAGATCATAATCACAAAAGTAGAGCTCTCATCACTGACTTTTAACTGTTATCCAGCCATTACTTAGGCATAAAACCAACTACTCACAAGCTCAGCATTTCATCAGTCACCTCCACAATATTTCCTTTCTCTGCTGTTGCCTCCACCCATCTGTGGCTGGAATAGGTTTTATCTAAAGACTCAATGCTTTCTTGGTTGTCCTCCCAATTTTAATGTTTTAAAACTCTACTACTCATAGCATAATGTACACCAAGGGCAATGCACCCATCATCTCCATGTCCTCTAAAATAATTTGGGGCAACATAGTGGCACAGTGGTTAACACTGCTGCCTCACAGTGCCAGCGATACTGGTTCGACCCCAGTTTCTTCTCAGTCCAAGATGTGAAGGTTAGATGGCTTAGACTGCACTGTGACAACTTAGCATGGCAGAGTGGTTTAGCCATGGTAAATGTGAGGGTCACAGGGATAGGGTTTCAACAGGAATGCTCTTTGGAGGATCAACACAGATTTGACTGGCTGACTCGCCTGTATTTGCACTGTAGGGATTCCGTGAACTTTATTCTATCCTATGAACTTTACACTGGAAAAATTGTGGGACCTGAAGCCAATTTTAAATTCTCAACCTCATTTGATTTGCTTCATCAGTTCTCCTATCACCAACAAATTCCAGCATTACAATCTTGAGAGCTTTACATCTCTCTAATTCCAGAGTCTTGTGAATCCCTAATTACATTTGCCTTAATGTGCCTTCAGCCTTCGAGGCTCTAAATTCTAATTCCTTTAGAATCTGCTGACCACAGGTTAGCCCAGCTGAACTGAGATAAACAAAAAGACTGTCTGAGCCAAAATTAACATTGCCCAAAGGCAGCCAGCTCAAATCAGTATCTCCTGTTTGATTATAAAATGTGAGGCTGGATGAACACAGCAGGCCAAGCAGCATCTCAGGAGCACAAAAGCTGACGTTTCGGGCCTGGACCCTTCATCAGAGAGGGGGATGGGGGGAGGGAACTGGAATAAATAGGGAGAGAGGGGGAGGTGGACCGAAGATGGAGAGTAAAGAAGATAGGTGGAGAGGGTGTAGGTGGGGAGGTAGGGAGGGGATAGGTCAGTCCAGGGAAGACGGACAGGTCAAGGAGGTGGGATGAGGTTAGTAGGTAGCTGGGGGTGCGGCTTGGGGTGGGAGGAAGGGATGGGTGAGAGGAAGAACCGGTTAGGGAGGCAGAGACAGGTTGGACTGGTTTTGGGATGCAGTGGGTGGGGGGGAAGGGCTGGGCTGGTTGTGTGGTGCAGTGGGGGGAGGGGATGAACTGGGCTGGTTTAGGGATGCAGTGGGGGAAGGGGAGATTTTGAAACTGGTGAAGTCCACATTGATACCATATGGCTGCAGGGTTCCCACAGCCATATGGTATCAATGTGGACTTCACCAGTTTCAAAATCTCCCCTTCCCCCACTGCATCCCTAAACCAGCCCAGTTCATCCCCTCCCCCCACTGCACCACACAACCAGCCCAGCCCTTCCCCCCCACCCACTGCATCCCAAAACCAGTCCAACCTGTCTCTGCCTCCCTAACCGGTTCTTCCTCTCACCCATCCCTTCCTCCCACCCCAAGCCGCACCCCCAGCTACCTACTAACCTCATCCCACCTCCTTGACCTGTCCGTCTTCCCTGGACTGACCTATCCCCTCCCTACCTCCCCACCTACACCCTCTCCACCTATCTTCTTTACTCTCCATCTTCGGTCCACCTCCCCCTCTCTCCCTATTTATTCCAGTTCCCTCCCCCCATCCCCCTCTCTGATGAAGGGTCCAGGCCCGAAACGTCAGCTTTTGTGCTCCTGAGATGCTGCTTGGCCTGCTGTGTTCATCCAGCCTCACATTTTATTATCTTGGAATCTCCAGCATCTGCAGTTCCCATTATCTCTCTCCTGTTTGATTTATTCTTTTATGGATGAATTTCACATGTCACAAGTTAAGAGTCACCTGCAAATTATCCGGCTTAGAAAACAATGAGCCTGACCACAATGAGCTATATTTCATGCAGAAACTTTGGGGCAGCAACAAAGAAAGATGAAACGAAAACAAAACTGTTGGAAAAGCTCAGGCCTGGCAGCATTTGTGAACAGAGTTAACGTTTCAGGTTCAGTGCCCCATCATCAGAACATTGAGGAAGGATCACCAGACCTGAAACATTAACGCTGATTTCTCTTTACAGATGCTGCCAGACCTGCTGACCTTTTCCAACAACTTCTGTTTTTGACTGAGAGTATCCACAGTTCTCTCAGTTTTTAAGGCATAAAGATGGATATGCAATTGGGACTATAACTGATCTGTTTACTCTCTGGCCTCCCTGTTTCCCTTCCATCACCAGAAGCATCATTTACCGAGAACTCAAAAATACCTGCAATATCTGCTACTGCTGGAGATAAAAAACATTAAAAAACTGCGGCGTCGACTTAAAACAGAACACTCAAGGACATTAAGGACCATGAAACTGCATGCTGTTTTATCTTCCTGTGTGTACTAGGCATTCCTCCCTTTTCAAGCTCTGTACCAATGCATGCGTGCATGTTTGGTGTTGTGTCTTTATTTTTTAAAAATCAGCATTAATAAGCAAAAAAAACTGTCTTTGTTTCACTCATGAAAACCACGTAATTAGCTCCTTTTGATTTGGCAAACAGGGAAAATGTATTTTTATTGAAGTGAAGCATAACTACATGCCAACTAAGAATTTGAAGAAATCTTGAATGTGACCAACCAAGGGAGTTTAAAAAGAAAGCGAAGCCTATTCACCCTACCTCACCTAGTCATAAATGTGATATATTTTATATTAATAACGTACCAAAATGCACACAGCTAGTGTGCTGTTACACTACACCAAGGGGCCCTTTATTAAGGTTAGATAAAGTTGGAGTTCTATTGAATAAATACAAATGCATCCTTAGCCACTAGCTGATTTCACTGTCGATAAGTTCTCACAGGTCTTTTGCCAATGGTTCTCAGACTATATACAATGTTGATTAAATTTATGAAGAGGTTCCACCAACATGTATGGGGAGAACCACAAAACTAAATTTGATTTGGAAAAACCAAAGGACAAAATGAGAAATCAGTACAGAGTCAGAGGTGGATGTAAAATCAGCAAAAGAAACACGACACTGGTAGGCATAGTGTACAGACACCCCTAGCAAATAATAGGAGCATACAAAAAGAATGCATCATTGATGATGGATGGCTTTAATTTTCATGTTGATTGACCCAATCAAGTTAGAAAGGGGTGCTCTGACAAATACATCTAGAATAATTTCATAAAGCAATATGTCACGAAACCAGAGGTCAGAATCAACTATGATTAACTTAAAAAGGAATTACAATGAAATGAGGATAGAGTTAGCAGGAATTGCACTGGCAAGTAATGGCAGACATTTAAAGAGGTAACTCAGGACCCCCAGTAAACATTTATCCCAGTAAAGAGGAAAAAGTCTAAGAGGGAAATAAACCAACCCTGGCTAGCCAAGGAAGCTGAGAATATTAAGGTGAAAGCAAAAGGAGGCAAAAGGATATCAGAACCCAGCAAAAGGGGGATGAGAAAGATAATAAATGATAGAGAAAATAAACGAGGAAAAATTAGGAAGGAATGTAAAAACTGACCATGTATACACACACTAAAATATTCATTAACTTAAAAATATAAAGGAGGGAGAGGTCAAAGCAAACATAGTTCCTTTAGAAATGCCCATCTGGAGAGATAGTTATGGAGAGCAAGGAAATGGCAGAGGAGTAAAACAGATATTTTGCATCAGTCTTTACACTGGAAGATACTGCAAACATTCTTATAAATACTAAAGATTACGGGGAAGGAATTAAATACCATCACTAAAGACGCAGAATTACTCAAAAGTCCCCTGGCGCTGCTGGCATGCTTTGCAAGATCCTAAAAGAGGTAGCTACAGCGACGGATGAATTCATTGTAATTTTCTAACAATCCTTGGATTCTGGAGAAGTACCAGAGGACTGAACAGGGGTTTCACATTGGCAATCCAATTTTTTTTTTCCATTGATTCATTAACAGGAGGGTGGCATTGCTAGCTAGGCAGCATTTATTGCCCATCCTGAATTGCCCAGAGGGGAGTTCAAGATCAACCACATTACTGGGGTCTGAAGTCACATGTAGGCCAGACCAGGTAAGGATGACAGTTTCATTCCCTAAAGGACATTAGCGAACACCCCTCCAATAGAAAATGGAGGGAAGAGAAAAGCAGGTAACCAGAAGCTGTTTAGTCTGGCAAGTACTGTTGGAAAAATGTTGGAATCAATTATTAAGGAAGCAATAGCAACACATTTGGAAAATCAGGATCTAGTCAAGCAGAGTCAGCATGGCTTCATGAAAGAGAAATCTAGATAACAAAGCATGGAGCTGGAAAAACACAGCAGGCCAGGCAGCAGAGGAACAGGAGAGATGACGTTTCGGGTCGGGACCCTTTGGCAGAAGTGGGGAAAGGGAGAGGAGCTCTGTAATAAAGAGGTGGGGGGGTGGGACTGGGGAAGGCAGGTGGGATGGTGATAGCCATTGATGCAGCCTCAGGAGCCTACAGCCTGATGGCCTACTCATGGTTTTTAAACCAGTTTCTAAACCTCTCACCTCCTGAATTCATCCCACGACCAGCCCTCCCTCTCACCCCTGCCTCCTTGACCTGACACAACCTTCCAGCTTCTTTCCCACCTGTCTGTTACTCTCACCTCACTGACCAATCCCAATCATTGCCTACATGCATTCACCTATCACCATCCCACCTACTTTCCCCAGCCCATCCCTCCTCTTCTATTTATTTCAGAGCTCCCCTTTCCATTTCTGAAGAAGAGTCCCACCCAAAATGTCAGTTTTCCTGCTCCTCTGATTCTGTTGGGCTTGCTGTGTTCCTTCAGCTCCATGCTTTGTTATCTCTGGCTTATCATCTGCAATTCTTGCTGTTTCTGTAGAAGAGAAGTATGTCTATTTAGAGTTTTTGGACAAAGTCTCAACCAGATAGAGAACCAACAGATGACTTCTGGTAAGTGTCTCCCAAAAGGTCAAATGATAAGAACCCATTGTGTTGGATGTAGTATACTGATGTGGATAGAAAGTTGGTGAATAGGCTGGAAACACTAAGTGGAGAGACGGTGCTCTTGGAGATTGATGATCTGTAACTGGTGGTGCTCCACAAGGATCAATACTGGGACAGCTTACAATGTATTAATGTTATGGAGAAAGGAAGCAAATTTTCAAACACAAATGGGCAAGCTATAAGAGAGATACAGACAGTTTATACTAAGATATTGATAGCTTAATTAAATGGCAAGAAGTTGGCAAGTTGAGTATAAAGAGGGAAAGAGATTTGTTCATTAGGAAAGAACAACAGAAGAGTGTTATTTAAATGGCGTAAAATTGCAGAATGCTGCAACTCAAATGGACTTGAGGGTACTTGAGCAAGACGACCAGCATACAAGTGCAGCAGATAATTTAGGTGGACAATGGAATGTTGGACCTTATTTGTGGTGATACCAGGTGCTGGTGAAACCACATCTGGATTATGCAATGTTGGTCACATTATCTAAAAATGTGGCTAAAGAATTGGTGCAGAGGGAAGGAATTCAGATTCCTAGATCACTGGGATCTCTTCTGAGCAGAAGTGACCAGTTCAAGAGGACAAAGTGTGGAGCTGGATGAACACAGCAGGCTAAGCAGCATCTTAGGAGCACAAAAGCTGACATTTCGGGCCTAGACCCTTTTTGGATGAAGGGTCTAGGCCCGAAATGTCAGCTTTTGTGCTCCTAAGATGTTGCTTGGCCTGGGGCTGTGTTCATCTAGCTCCATACTTTGTTATCTCGGATTCTCCAGCATCTGCAGTTCTCATTATACTTGTTCAAGATGAATGGGTTGCACCTGAACTGGAAGGGGATCAATATCCTGGCAGGCAGATTTGCTAGTGCTACAAGAGAGGGTTTAAATTAGATTGGCAGGCAGTGTGGCCCTCAACAGCAGGGAGGCTAGTGAGATCCTGGAAGGAGATACAGTAATCAGAAATAGCAAGTTATTGAGCTGAATACAAACGTGAGTGAGGAATGCCTGTTGGATTAAATTGCATCTATTTCAATGCATGAAGGCTGACCGGTAAGGCCAACGAACTCAGGGTAAGCAATGGTATGTGGGACTGGGATATTACAGCCACTACAGGAACATAGCTAAGGAAGGGGCAGGCCTGACAGTTCAGCATGCCTGCGTACACATAGAGAAAAGAGGGGAGGGGCATTGCATTTTTGATTCAGGGTTGTATCTCAGCAGTAATCCGATGAAATAACTGAGGGATCATCCGGTGAGGCTTTGTGGATTATGGTAAGAAACAAGAAAGGAATGGTGATGTTATCGGGGTTGTACTAAAGGCCCCCAAATATGCATTGGGAATTAGAAGCACATATGCAGGGAAACTGCAGAGACGTGCAGGAGCAATAAGGTTGTCACAGTGTGTCACAGTGGTCCTCAGCCACAGTCCTCACCTAAATAATGAATTCAATGGCCGGGGGGGGGGGGGGGCAAAACAGTAGACACTAGTAAAAATTGAAAATACATAATGCAACTGTTTAGAAAAACAGAGTTAAGATGTACTGAGGAAGCCACTCAAGCAATAACAGAAGCTAATTTCTTAAATTTAAGATGTGGTCTATACTTCAACCCAGTAATCATGCAAAATTACACTAAAAATAAACATCAAATGTAAGTTTGCAGTAAAGTGACTATGAAGAAGAGCCTTCTAATCATGCAGGCAAGACTACAAATTCTTCTTTAAATCCACAGTACCAGACTTCAGATTTACAAGTTCAGAAACACAATAGACAGGTAAAATATCCATAGTACAAGATGATGATAGCTAGCTCTTTAGACAGCAGTAACCCAAGGATCACCATGCCTCAGGCAAGGGGCAAGGTGGTGGTGGGACATTTGATATACTCAACCAGGGCAAGAATTGAAGCCGCACCATTAGCTTCACATTGAATTTTCAAATCAGCCAAGTGAGCTTACTAAAGAAATGGAATCACGTGCATGTGAGGCTGGATAAAAATAGCAAGTTCCCTTTAGAAAGGATATTAATGAAGCAACTAGACTCAAACAGTCTAGTAGTTTTTATGGTCACTTTACAGAAGTCTTAGAATCACCTTATCAAATTTAATTTCACACGACAATGGTCAGGAACAAACTAAAACGAGTTTCAGAAATTTTTAGGTTAAAGGGTAGCAGACCTTTATTAAAGTGAATCTCCAAGAGAAATAATAAATCTGTGGAATTCACTACAACAGAATATGAAGGAACCCAGGACATTGGGCAAATTTAGAGTGGAGATTTTTAGTTAGTAGTTATCTAA
Source organism: Stegostoma tigrinum (assembly GCF_030684315.1). Taxonomy (NCBI): domain Eukaryota; kingdom Metazoa; phylum Chordata; class Chondrichthyes; order Orectolobiformes; family Stegostomatidae; genus Stegostoma; species Stegostoma tigrinum. The sequence goes on from NC_081360.1 coordinate 89,828,263, forward strand.
AGGATAAGACAGCAGACAAGAAATTGGGGTTGAGGCTGAGATTATATCAGCTCTGACGGTATTAAGTGGCAGAGGACACTGTGCTGAAATGCATACTCTTGTTCCCAGTCCTCATGCTTTGTAATTATGGTATTTTCTATCCCTCAATAACCTAGTGACTAAACTACATACTGTTTTTTTTACACTCACTTGTGAGACATGTGGCCAGCATTTATTATCCATTCCGAGTTCTTCTTGAGAAGGTACTGGTGAGCAGTCCACGTGCCGAAGGTTAACCCACTATGTCTTATGAGAGGGAATTCCAGGATTTTGACTCAACAACAGTAACGTAATGATACATTTCCAAATCAGGATGGAGAGTAGCTTGGAGGGGAATGTGTGATGGCAGTGTTCCCACACCTATTACCCTTGTTCTTCTGCACCGAAGCAGGCACAGGTTTGGAAGCTGCTGTCTATGGGTCTTTGGTGAACTTCTGCAATACATATTGTAGATAAGCCACACAGTGTGGATTCTATGATTATCTAACCATTTATGACCAGAAAAGTTGATCTAATGGACTGAAAGCCCTACTACTTATCCTTTGTCTCATGGGAAGTGGACATTAATGGCAAGGCCAGCATTTGATGAACCAAGTGACTTGAGGTCATGTCCGCATGGTAGATTTTCTTCCCCCGAAGGGCATTAATGAGCCAGCTTTTTTTTAAGAAAAGAAACAACTGGCAATAGTTTCGTGACGTGAAGTTAGCTTTCAATTGCAGGTTTTATTGAATTGATTCCAAGTCCACCATTTACAATGGTACTTAAGCCCAATTCCTAGAGTACTGACCTGGATTTTTGGGATACTAACCATTGAAATTACTTATATTATCATCTTACCTGAGCAGCATCACCTCCTCCTTTTATTTAACCTATTTTTCCCAAATTAACCTGTTCAGAGATGTTATTAAACACCACTGGAGCAGGTAGGGCTTGCACTCAGGCCTCCCAGTCCACGGGTAGGTACTCTACCTCTGCACCACAAGAGGGCCCACCTACTGCAACTCCTTTTCCCCACACCTCAACATATTTCAGGTGGTGGCTGTAAAGGACCACTGATTTACACTCCTCCCCTTCTGTCTTGCAAGTGCAGAATTTCCTAGAGGAAACTGTCTACTTTAGTAGAGCCAAAGAAAGGGAACGTTTTCTACTTCAACTAATTACTCCTGCATTTTTGTGATATCTCAATCTGCATTATTCATTCTTCTCTTTAAAAGAAGACACTGCAATCAACTAACATCAATTTAATAACAATACAACCACTGTAACTATATTTCAAAGAGTTTGCTTTATAAAAAAATTAACTTAATTTGCCACATCCCAATGTTCCGCAGTAACTATAAAAGAGAAACAAACATTGACCCATTGTTGCCAAAACTTCAAGATTTTGTGGAAATAAGCAAACTAAAACAAATTTCTGTTTTTCCACATCATCCGCCAATTTCCAGATACTGTGATCTCACAAACTCTGCACACATTATAACAGATATCCCTCCTTCATAAAAATAAAAGTTACAATGTTGTATTAAACACAAAAAGACAGAATACACTTCTTAATTCATGTTTTTCAACACCTGAGGTGATGGCTGCCCCTGAAAAAGGTATGAAACAATCTAAATAATATAGCTTAAAGACAAGGTGCATTCAACATCAGGTAATTAATTCTCCCCTACATTCTGGCTCACCTGTTTACTAAATTAGGGCAAGTGTACATTCCAAAGAATGTAATTTATAAATGAAACAGATTACCGTGGCTTGAACTGAAAATAAATCTGTGGTGTGAAAATAATGCACATCCAAGATCCTTTCTGTCAGAAAGGAAGGAAATCTCTTAAAACTGTCTTTGCCACTTGGCTGATGTAAATATTAAATATGGCTCTTTAAGATGCAAACCACTCTGCGACATTTCTTCACAGGATGATTCAGACTCTCCAAATGCCCACTGGTAACTGGAGGAATTAATAATGCACTCTGAGCTTGCAACAAAAAAACACTGAAGTCTACAAAATCTGGTATCAGTTTTTAAAAACCAGAAACATTTATTTTCTCCACACAATGGCTAATAATTAAGGGGGGGGGGGAAAGAGGAGAGAAGGAAATCATTGGTACTATAAAACAGTTTTAAAGGAGCTGAATAAAAGGACCAGTTGGGATTGGAAGGGGATAAAAATGAACAAGTTAACTTGCTGAAAACAGACTGGTTGTCAGTTATTTGTCTTGCACTCATCCCAACAGTAATGCAAGAAGCCCAGAGTTCAAAAGGAACAACTAAGTTGGAAGTTAATTCTTCCCTGATACATCCACCATAACATTGTTACAAACTCAGTCTCCGTGCCAACCAACCAAACAGCACTTTCCTTTAGCCACAGACTAGGTTCCCAGAAGATGGCTAATAGCCAATGCTGTTCCTTTGTTTAGGAAGGCAACTAGGAGAATCTAGGAAATAAGATGAGCTTTACATTAGTGGTAGGGAATCTACTGGAGGAGATTCTTTAGGGGAAGGATTTACTCATATCTGGAGAACAGGCTTGTGAGCTGAAGTCAGAAAAGCTTTATCTAGAGAAAGCAAAAACTGCAGATACTGGAGTCAGTCAATATAGTGTGCAGCTGGAGGAACACAGGTCATGCAGATCAGAGGTGCAGGAAAGTTGACGTTTTGGGACTACACCCTTCATCAGGAGTTGAGGGGGAAGGGATCTTGAAAATAGAGAAGGGTGCGGCTGAGGAAAAGGTAGGTGGGATAGTGACAGACGGAAGGAAGTAGGGGCTAGTGGAGATTGGTCAGAAGCAAGGGTGGGACAGACAGATGGGAAAGATGAACAGGTTGTGCCAGGTCAAGGAGGTGGGGACGAGATGAAGGGTTGGGCATGGGACGGAAGTTGGGGTGCAAAGATGGTGAAACTGAATTCTATTTAACGTTTTTTTAAGATTTGTAGCTCAGGTTGTGGATGAGATTGTAGACTTGCTCACTGAGCTGGTGTGTTTGGTTTCAGAGGTTTCATCACCCTGCTAGGTAACTTCTTCAACTTGCCTTCCATGAAGTGCTGGTGTTGTCCCACTTGTTATTTAGGTTTGTAAACGGACAGAACACTAACGTTTCACCAGAGGTGCACTGACAATGTTACCTCAGAGGGTGGTGAAACCTCTGCAACCAAACACACCAGCTCAGTGACAGAGTCTGCAATCTCACGGCAAATTCTACATTCAGGCCATAGGGCTGTAAGCTCCCGAGATGGAATATGAGATATTCTTCCTCCAGTTTGCAGGTGGTGTCGTTGTGACACTGGAGGCAGCCCCCAGGGCAGATATGTAACCAAGGGAAGGGGAGGGGGGGGCACTTAAAATAGTCAACAACCAGAAGGCGTTGATCATTATAGCGTACAGAGTGAAGATGGCTCACAAACTGGTCACCAAGTCTGCACTTGGTCTCACCAATGTACAGGAGATCACATCAGTAGCAATGGATACAGTCGACCCGGTTGGAGGATGTACAGGTGAATCCCTGTTGGCTATGGAAAGATTGCCACTGAACGGATGAGAGAAGGGAGGTGGATCACTCTCCTGCAGTTGCAGGGAAAGGTGCAGGTGTGGTGGGTTGATGGGGAGTGTGGAGCAGACAAAGGAGTTGCAGAGGCAAGCTAGGGGTGGGAATGTTGATGTGCAGGTGGTGAAAGTGGCAGATGATGATGTGCTGGATGCAGAGGTTGGTAGAGTGATATGTGAAGACAAAGGGGACTGTCCTTATTTTTGTTGGGGGAGGGGTTTTGATGGCAGAAGTGCACAAAATTGAAGAGATGCAGGTGAGGACACCGTTAATCAATGGAGGGACAAGTTGTGGTCCTGGAAGTAGAAGGACATCTGGGATGTCTGGGAGTGGAACACTCCATCTTGGGACCAAACGCGGCAGAGGGGGAGGAACTGGGACTAATTGTAGGGTGGTCTTGTCTTAAACTTGTTTTTTGAGGAAGTGAGAAAAGGTGATCAATGAGGGCAAGGCAGAGGATGTTATGGGCTTTACTAAAGCACATGACAAGGTCCTTCATAATAGACAGGTCCAGAAGGTTAGAACCTTCGCCATCCTGCGAGGTAACATTGTCAGTGCGCCTCTGGTGAAACGTTGGTGTTCTGTCCGTTTACAAACCGAGACATTTAAATAACAAGTGGGACAACACCAACACTTCATGGAAGGCAAGTTGATGAAGTTACCTAGCAGGGTGATTGAAACCTCTGAAACCAAACACACCAGCTCAGTGAGCAAGTCTACAATCTCATCCACAATCTGAGCTACAAATCTTAAAAAAACGTTAAATAGAATTCAGTTTCACCATCTTTCCATAGGATCCATGGTGAGTTGGGAAATTTCCACATAAACAATTGTGTGTGGGTGGTTTGATTAGCAAGTTGCAGATGACACAAACTGCTGCAGTCGTGGATAGTGAGGAAGTTGATCAAAGGATACAGCAGGATATAGATTGGGTGGAAAATTGGGTGGAGAAATGACAGATGGAGTTCAATCTGGATAAGTGCTAGGTTATACTTTCTACGAGATCAAACGCAAGAGGAAAAGTAACAAAAACAAAATTGCTGGAAAAGCTCAGCAGGTCTGGCAGCATGGGTGGAGGACAAAACAGTTAATGTTTCGGGTCCAGTGACTCTTCCTCAGAACTGACAGTGGCTGGGAAAATGTCAGTCTATATGCAAAAAATAGGGAGGTGGATGGGGTAGGGAGTAAACAATAAGATAGAGCCCGAAAACACAAAGACAGTTGGACAGACAAAGGAGTTGCTAATGATCAGGCTGGGAGGGTGAACAGTTGCTAATGGGAAAGAGGAAAGTATACAGTAAGAGGGCAGGACTCACAATAGCATTAATTATAGAGGGACTGAAGTCTAGGTCCACAGCTCCCTGAAAGGAGCAACATAAACTGGGGAAGGGGTAACGGGAACTGCAGATGCTGGAGAATCCAAGATAACAGTGTGAAGCTGGATGAACACAGCAGGCCAAGCAGCATCTCAGGAGCACAAAAACCGCTGGCCTGCTGTGTTCATCCAGCTTCACACTTTTAACATAAATTGGGAAAGAAGTCATTTGGCATATTTGCCTACAATGGTCAGGGCATCGAGTATACAAGTTAGGAAGTCTTGTTGTAGCTGTGTCTGACTTTTTAATAGGCCACATTTGGAATACTATGCACAGTTCTATTCACCATAAGAATGAGATGGCTTTGGAGAGAGTACAAAAAAAGGTTTCCCAATGTTTAACCTGGACTGGATTGCATAAGGAGGTTGAACAAGCTTGGATTGTTTTCAACACTACAGCATTGGATGCTGAGGGACAACCTGATAGAAGTATATAAAATTTTAAGAGTTATGGATAGGATGGATAGTCAGTGGCTTCTTCGAAGGGTGGCAATATCAATCACTAGAAGGTATAGGTTTAAAAAATGAGAGGAGAAATGTTTAAAAGGAAATGTGTGAGACAAGTTTATTTGAACCCACAGAGGTGGTACACACCAGGAATGCAAGGCAGGAAAGATGCAGGAAGCAGATATGTTAGCAATGTTTAAGAGGCATTTAGACAGTCCCATGAACAGACAGGGAAAGAGTAATACCGATGACGTGCAGGCAGATAGGATTAGTTTTGAATGGCAGTCAGCACAGATACGGTAGGCTGAAATGCCGATTCCTGCACTGTACTGTTCTATATACAGGGCATGTCTGAAGAAGCCACGAGGATACTTGATGTGTTCTCCCATCCTGGTACTACCTAACATTCTTTAGATTCATAAATAGCTGACAGTCACATGGCACAGAAATAGACTCTTTGGTCCACCCAGCCCACGCCAAAAATCCCAAACTAAACTAGTCCCACTTGCCTGCTTCTGGCTCATATCCCTCCAAACCTTTCCTATAAATATAACCATTCAAAATGTCTTTTAAATGTCGTAATTGCACCCACATTAACACTCCATTCCACATGCAAACCAGCTTGTGCAAAAAAAATTTACCTCTTAGGTCTTTTAAATCTCTCTCCACTCACCCTAAAAATGTGCCCTTCTGTCTTGAAATTCCCCACCCTCGGGAAAAGGCTACTACTATCAAATCCAGCTATACTCCCATTATTTTACAAACTCCTATCAGGTCACCTCAACCTCCTACAATCCAGTGAAAGTACCACCAGCCAATCCATCCTTTCCTTATAATTCAAACCTCCTACACCCAGCAGAGATAGTAGGAACTGCAGATGCTGGAGAATCTGAGATAACAAGGTGGATGAACACAGCAGGCCAAGAAGCAAAGCAGGAAAGCTGACGTTTCAGGCCTAGACCCTCCTTTCTAGGCCCAAAACATCAGCTTTCCTGCGCCTCTGATGCTGCTTGGCCTGCAGCGTTCATCCAGCTCTACACCTTGTACGCAGAACAATACAGCGCAGAACAGGCCCTTGATGTTGTGCCAACGTGTGAACTAATCTAAGCCCAACCCCCTACACTATCCCATCATCATCCATCTGCTTATCCAAGGACTGTTTAAATGCCCCTAGTGTGGCTGCGTTAACTACATTGGCAGGCAGGGCATCCATGCCTTTACCACTCTGAGTAAAGAACCTGCCTCTGACATCTTAAACCTATCACTCCTCAATTTGCAGCTATGCCACCTCGTACAAGCCAACGTCATCATCCTAGGAAAAAGACTCATACTGTCCACCCTATCTAATCCTCTGATCATCTTGTATGTCTCTATTAGATCCCGTCTTAGCCTTTTTCTCTTCAATGACAACAGACCCAAGTCCCACAGCCTTTCTTCACAAGACCTTTGCTCCGGACCAGGCAACATCCTGGTAAATCTCTTCTGCACCTTTTCCAATGCTTTCACATCCTTCCTGTAATGGAGCAACCAGAACTGGGCGCAATATTCCAAATGAGGCCGCACTAGCATTTTGTATAGTTGCAGCATGACATCACGGTTCCAGAACTCAATCCCTCTACCAATAATACCTAACACACTGTATGCCTTCTCAACAGCACTAATCAACCTTGGTGGCAACTTTCAGGGATCTATGTACATGGACACCAAGATCCCTCTGCACAGCCACAATACCAAGAATCTTTCCATTGTCCCAGTATTCTGCCTTCCTATTATTCTTCCCAAAGTGAATTACCTCACATTTACCTGCAATGAACTCCATTTGCCACCTTTCAGCCCAATTCTGCAGTTTATCCAAGTCTCCCTGCAACATTCTTCCACACTGTCCACCACTCCACCGACTTTAGCGTCATCTGCAAGCTTACCAACCCATCCACCTATGCCTGCGTTCAAGTTATTTATAAAAATGACAAACAGCAGTGGTCCCAAAACACATCCTTGTGGCACACCACTAGTAACCACGGACTCCAGGCTGAATATTTTCCATCAACTGCCACTCATTGCCTTCTTACAGAAAGCCAGTTTCTAATCCAAACTGCTAAATCTCCCTCAATCCCATGCCTCTGTATTTTCTCCAATCGCCTACCATGTGGAACCTTATCAAAAGCTTTACTGAAGTCCATGTACACCACGTCAACTGCCCTACCCTCATCCACATGCTTGGTCACCTTCTCAAAAAACTCAATGAGGTTTGTGAAACACGACTTGCCCTTAACGATTCCATGTTGACTATCTCTAATAAAATTGTTGCTTGCTGGATGATTATAAATCCTATCTTTTATAATCCTTTCCGAAATCTTTCCTACAACAGACGTGAGGCTCACTGGTCTGTAATTACCTGGGTCATCTCTACTGTTCTTCTTGAACAAGGGCACAACATTTGCAATCCTCCAGTCCTCTGGTACTAAACCTGTAGACAATGATGACTCAAAGATCAAGGACAAAGGCTCCGCCATCTCGTCTCTAGCTTCCCAGAGAATCCTCGGAAAAATCCCATCTGGCCCAGGGGATTTATCAATCCTAGAAGGTGTGAAGGTAGATAACACCTCCTCCTTACTAACATCAATCCTTTCAATTCTAATAGCCCGTAACTCAGTCTTCTCCCTTACGATATTCTCCTTTTCCTGAGAGAAAACAGATGAGAAATATAGTCATTTAGCATCTCTCTGATCTCCACAGGATCCACACAGAACTTCCCACTTCTTTGACTGGCCCTTTTCTTACACTAGTCATCCTCTTATTCCTCACCCAGCAACATCCTGGTAAATCTCTTCTGAACCCTCTCCAGCTTGAAAATATCCTTTCTATAACTGGGTGATCAGAACTGGAGATAGTTTTCCAGAAGAGGTGTCAACAATGTCCTGTACAACTTCAACGAAACATCCCAACTCCTGTATTAAAAGGACTGAGCAATGAAGGCAAGTGTGCCAAATGTCTTTAACTATCCTGTCTAGACTGATGTGAACTTTAAAGAATTATGTACCTGCACCCCTAGGTCCCTCTGTTCTACAACACTACCCAAGGCCCTACCATTAAGCCCCACCCTTGTTTGTTGTACCAAAATGCAATACCTCACATTTATCCAGATTGAACTCCATCTGCCATTTTTCAGCCCATTTACCAATCTGATCAATATCCCTTTGTAATCTTAGAAAATGGTCTATAATACCAACAATTTTGGTATCATCTGTAAACTTACTGATATTGTCGTCTATATTTTCATCCAAATAATTTATATAAATGACGAGAGGACCAAGAATGGATTCTTGCAGAACACCAGTCACAGGCCTCCAGTCCAAAAAGCAACCCTCCACCATCACTGTCTCCTGCCATTAAGGGTGTATCCACCAAAAGACATTTTTCCCTCCCCAGCCTTGTCTGCTTTCCGGAGGGACCACCTTCTCTGTGAATCCCTTGTCCATTCCACACTCTCCTCCAACCCCACCACACCCGGCACTTTTCCCTGCAAATGCACAAAGTGCTACACCTGCGCCCACACCACCTCCCTCACCTCCATCCCAGGCCCCAGAAGACTTTCCACATCATGATGACGTTCACCTGCACATCTGCCAATGTGGTATACTGCATCCGCTATTCCCATTGTGGCCCTCTTTACATCAGGGAAACCAAGCAGAGGTTTGAAGGCGGCTTTGCAGAACACCTACGCTCAGATCGCAAAAATAAACAACTGCACCTCCCAGTCTCAAACCATTTCAACTCCCCCTCCCATTCCTTAGATGGCATGTCCGGAATGTTGGGGGCGGGGGGGAGCAAAGAAGTGACAGGGCGTATGGAGTTAAGTGGAAAGATTAACAGCAGGATAACATATGTGCAGGTGGGTTTAAGCTCGAGGCAGACTAGGAATACAGCAAAAAGGAAGGATAACTTAGGACATCTTATGATTTCCAATATCTCTAAAAATGATAAGAAAATTAGCATTAAGGCACTTTAACTAAATGCTCGCAGTATATATAACGAAGTACATGAATTAATGGCACAATTCATCTTGAATGCTTATGATGTGGTAGGCATCACAGATGTGGTTGCAGGGGCTTTGGGACTGGCAGTTAAACATCCAAGGATTTACAACTTATCGAAATGACAGGGAGGAGGGCAGAGGGGGCGGGGTTGCCTTGTTAGTTAAGAATGAAATTAAATCTATGGCACTGAATGACATAGGGTCAGATGATGTGGAGTCTGTGTGAGTGGAGTTTTGGAACCACAAAGGCAAAAAAATCATAATGGGAGTTATGTACAGGCCTGACACTGGTCAGGGCCAAGGATGCAAGATGCACCAGGAAATAGACAGGGTATGTCGGAAAAGACAGGGTCACAGTGATCATGGGGGACTTCAATATGCAGGTGGACTGGGAGCATAATGTTGCCGGTGGATCCAAAGAAAGGGAGCTCATGGAAGCTTACAGGATGGCTTTTTGGAACCGCCTGTGATGGAGCCCACAAGGGAGCAGGCTATTCTGGGCTTAGTGCTATGTAACGAGCCTGACTTTGTAAAAGATTTTAAAGTAAGGGAACACTTAAGGGGCAGCGATCATAACATGGGAGAGTTCAGTCTGCAGTTTGAAAGAGAGAAGGCAAAATCAGACGTAATGCTGTTAGTTAAATAAGAGGTAATTACAGGGGCATGAGAGGGGAATTGACAAAAATCCACTGGAAGCAGAGACTAGCGGGAAGATAGCAGAGCAACAATGGCAGGATCTTCTAGGTGTAACTGAGCACACAGTGCAGAAGATCATCCCAAAGATAAGATAGATTATCCGGCAGGGATTAGACAGCAATGGCTGACAAAGGAAGTCAAGAAATGTATCAAAGAGACAGCCTATAAAGTGGCCAAGAGCACTGGGAAATCAGAAGATTGGGAAGGCTACAAAAACAAAGAGGTTAACAAAGAGGGAAATAAGGAAGGAGAGGATCAAAAATGAAGGTAGGCTAGCCAGTAATATTAGAAATGTAGTAAAAGTTTCTTTCAATACAAAAGAAACAAGCGAGTGGCAAAAGTAGACATTGGGCCACTCCAAACTGATGCTGGAAGACTAGTGATGGGAGATAAGGAAATAGCTGAAGAACTTAATAAGTACTTTGGTCAGTCTTCACAGTAGAAGACATGAGTAGTATCCCAACAATTAAGGAGAGTCGGGGGCAGAGTTGAGTATGGTAGGCATTACAAAAGAGGAAGTGCTAGAAAAGCTAAAAGGTCTAAAAATTGATAAATCTCCAGGCCCCGATGGGCTACATCCCAGAGTTCTGAGGGACATGGCGGAGGAAATAGCAGAGGCCTTGGTTGTGATCTTTCAAAAGTCACTGAAGTCAGGGAAAGTCCCAGATGGCTGGACAAAAAGGAAATCACTGTTTTAACCCTTTGTTTAAGAAAGGATTAAGACAAAAGATGGAAAATTATAGGCTGATTAGCCTAACCTCGATTGCTGGTAAAATTCTAGAATCCATCGTTGAGGGTGAGATTTCTAAATTCTTGGAAGTGCAGGGTCGGATTAGAACAAGTCAGCGTCGATTTAGTAAGGGGAGGTCGTGCCTGACAAACCTGTTGGAATTCTTTGAAGAGGTAACAAGTATGTTAGACCAGGGAAACCCAGTGGATGTTATAGAACATAGAACATTACAGCACAGTACAGGCCCTTCAGCCCTCGATGTTGTGCCAACCTGTCATACCAATCTGAAGCCCATCTAACCTACACTATTCCATGTACGTCCATATGCTTGTGCAATGACGACTTAAATGTACCTAAAGTTGGCGAATCTACTACCGTTGCAGGCAAAGCGTTCCATTCCCTTACTACTCTCTGAGTAAAGAAACTACCTCTGATATCTGTCCTATATCTTTCACCCATCAATTTAAAGCTATGCCCCCTTGTGCTCGCCATCACCATCCTAGGAAAAAGGCTCTCCCTATCCACCCTATCTAACCCTCTGATTATTTTTTATGTCTCAATTAAGTCACGTATCTACCTGGGCTTCCAAAAGGCCTTTGATAAGGTGCCTCACGGGAGGCTACTGAGTAAGGTGAGGGCCCACGGTGTTCGAGGTGAGCTACTGGCATGGATTAAGGATTGGCTGTTTGACAGGAGGCAGACAGTGGAGATAAAAGGCTCTTTTTCAGAATGGCAACTGGTGACGAGTGGTGTCCTGCAGGGTTCAGAGTTGGGGCCACAGCTGTTCACTTTATACATTAATGATCTAGATGAAGGGACAGAGTATTCTGGAGAAGTTTGTCAATGATGCGAAGTTAGGTGGACGGGCAGGTAATACTGAGGAGGTGCAAAAAGATTTAGATAATTTGAGAGGGGGGTCCAAGAAATGGCCGATGAAATTCAACACGCGCAAATGAGAGGTCTTGCACTTTGGAAAAAAGAATACAGGCATGGACTATTTTCTAAACGGTGAGAAAATTCATAAAGCCAAAATACAAAGGGACCTGGCAGTGCTAGTCCAGGATTCCCTAAAGGTTAACTTGCACGTTGAGTCCATGATTAAGAATGCCAATGTAATGTTATTTATCTCAAGAGGGTTGGAACATAAAAGCAGCGATGTGCTTCGGAGACTTCATAAATTCTAGTTAGGCCCCATTTAGAATACAGTGTCCAATTTTGGGCCCCACACCTCAGGAAGGACATACTAGCCCTGGAGCGTGTCCAGCGGAGATTCACACGGATGATCCCTGGAATGGTAGGTTTAACGTATGATGAACGGCTAAGGATCCTGGGATTGTACTCAGAGTTTAGAAGGTTGAGGGGAGATCTAATAGAAACTTACAAGATAATGTATGGTTTAGAAAGGGTGGATGCTGGGAAGTTATTTCCATTAGGCAGGGAGACTAAGACCTGTCGGCACAGCCTGAGAATTAGAGGAGGTCAATTCAGAATGGAAATGAGGAGACATTTCTTCAGCCAGAGAGGGGGCCTGTGGAATTCACTGCCATGGAGAGCAGTGGAGGTCGGAATATTAAATGTCTTCAAGGCAGAGATTGATAAATTCTTGATCTCGCAAGGAATTAAGGGCTACGGGGAGATTGCAGGTGAGTGGAATTGAAATGCCCATCAGCCATGATTAAATGGCAGCGTGGACTTGATGGGCCGAATGGTCTTACTTCCACTCCTATGTCTTATGGTCCATCCTGGGCCTCCTGCAGTGCCACAACAATGCCACCCAAAGGTTGCAGGAACAGCAACTCATATTCCGCTTGGGAATCCTGCACCCCAATGGTATGAATGTGAATTTCACAAGCTTCAAAAATCTCCCCTCCCTCTACTGCATCCCATAACTAGCCCAGCTTGTCCCCACCTCCAGAACCTGTTCTTCCTCTTACTATCCCCTCTTCCCACCTCAAGCCACACCGCCATTTCCTACCTACTAACCTCAATCCCGCTCCCTTGACCTGCCATCCTCCTCAGACTGACTTATCCCCTACCTACACTCACCTCTACTGGCTCCATCCCTGCCTCTTTAACTTGTCTGTCTCCTCTCCACCTATCTTCTCTCTCCATCTTCGATCCGCCTCCCCCTCCCTCCCTACTTATTTCAGAACTCTCCTCCCCTCCCCCATTTCTGACAAAGGGTCTAGGCCCGAAACGTCAGCTTTTCTGCTCCTAAGATACTGCTTGGCCTGCTGTGTTCAACCAGCTCTACACTTTGTTATCTCAGCGTATCCAACTGGCATGCTCACCCTCGATTCCATGTGACCTAACTTTACCAATTAGTCTACCATGCAGAACCTTGTCAGAGGCTTTACTAAAATCCAAATAAACAATGTTGACTGCTCTGCCATCAATATTTTGGTAACTTCCTTAAAAAAACTCAATCAAGTTTGTGAGACATGATTTTCCCCTCGCACAAAACCATGCTGGCTACCCCAATCAAATTTTGCCTCTCTAAAATGGCCACAATCCTATCCTTTAGAAGTGCCAACAATTTACCCACAACCAAAGTCAGACTCTCAGGTCTATAGTTTCCCATAGGACCTTTCTTCAACAAAAGGCAAAATATCAGTCACCCTCCTGTCACCAGACATCTCACCCGTAGTTATAGAAGTTGCAAATATTTCTGCATGGGGTCTCAATTTCCTCCCTTACTTCCCACAACATTATGGAATACACTCGATCAGGTCTTGAGATTTATCCATTGTTATATTCTCTAACATCTCAAATTTCCTATTGTTTTAAATACAGTTCACATTACAGAAAAGTTTATTTCTCAACATTCTAGTCATCCAGAGCCTCAGGCTGATGCTTACGAAAGGGGTCAAAATCCCACCATAGCAGCAGTGGAATTTAACTTTAAGCAATTGATCTGGAACCCAAAGCTAGAGTTACAAAAAGGTGACCATGAACTAACTTGTGTAAAAACACTGCTGATTCACGAGTCTTTTATGGGATAGAAATCTGCTATCCTTGGCCTACATGCAACTCCTGAACCACAGTAAATGTGATCCTTGGCCACCCTCTCAAATGGCCAAGCAACTATTTAGCTTCAATTATGAAAGGGGCAACAAACGTAGGCATTACCATCAACAATTACGTATGAAAGAAACAAAATGCTGTGATAAAAATATTTTTGTAGCAGTATGACAGCTTGTTGGAAGTAGGAAATAAGCAAAAACCTGAAACAAAATATGTAAGAGATAGTAGGAACTGCAGATGCTGGAGAACCTGAGATAACAAGGTGTACAGCTGGATTTACGCAGCAGGCTAAGCAGCAGAGGAGCAGGAAAACTGACATTTCGGGCTTAGACCTTTCTTGCCTAGGCGCGAAACATCGGCTTTCCTGCTGTGTTCATCCAGCTCTACACCTTGCTATCTCTTATACAAAGCACATCAAATTTGGACACATCAAGCAAAGGAAAACATGCTAAGGGAAAGGTTCAAACTGTAGCACCCATATATATAAAAACTGTCTACATCACTGGCTGAAGTGTTTGGTGCTCACTAGTTGGCAGATTCTTCTTAATTTAAAATCAGCTTTGCAGAAAAAACCCTTACAGCTTACAGGACTGCTTTTCAAGGATTATTATTAGGGTCACATCAACTGCATTAAAATCTCAATCATTTTTCAGTTGGAGAAGCTGCTGATGCTTATCTCTTTGCTCAGCAAATAAAAGCAGACAGTCCCACAAAAATGCCCACACCCAAAACACCAAGCATGCTAATCCTCTTAAATCAGGGTTGCAGCAGGATTTTTTCCAACACGTGTCATAAAATTTAACATATAAAGGATTACTTACATTAGTGTTATGACAATGGACATGGAGTCCCAGTTATATACTAAAAACATAAATAGCGTCAGGTATTGTATTTATATTTAACAAATGTACGATGTAGATATGCACTGCACGTTCAACTGGTTTTCAGGTGTTCTGTTCATTTTAACAGAAATAGACATGTCACGACCAGCCATGTGATCATGACACGTCTCTTTGCAAGCAAGGATAGCCAAAATAAGTCAAGAGTGGTTGACAGTCAACTTCACGATTGGAGATAATTATTCTGATCTCTTGGTCAGCCACAACATTCAGCTTTGAACTACTTCCAAAAAATTTGAATTTTCATAATTATTACTGGAACAACTTGTGGTATAAATTCTAATTTACAGTGAACCCTTGTTTTATCATTCATATCAGGTAAACCAATGAGGTTACAATGGAAGCTTTTGTTTTAAATGCAAAGATCTTTGATCAACTGTGGGGAGATTTTATTTTTCTAAACAGCATAATTGATAACAAAACATATACAAGCTGGACAATTTATCTTTATTTCACGGAATCATAGAATCCCTACAGTGCTGAGAGGTCATTCAGCCCATCAAGTCTGCACTGACCCTCGAAAGAGCATCTCACACAGACCCACTTGCCAACCTCATCCCTGTAACTGCATGGATGACCCAGATACCCTGCAAGTCCCTGTTAACTCTTAGAGCAATTTAGAGATAACAGGAACTGCAGATGCTGGAGAATCTGAGATAACAAGGTGTGGAGCTGGATGAACACAGCAGGCCAAGCAGCATCTTAAGAGCACAAATGCTGACGTTTTGGGCCTAGACCCTTCATCAGAAATGATTTCTGGTGAAGGGTCTAGGCCCAAAATGTCAGCTTTCTTGCTCCGAGTAATTTAGCATAGCCAGTCCGCCTGACCTGCACATCTTTGGGTTGTGGAGGAAACCTGAGCACCTGGCGGAAACCCATGGAGACAATGTGCAAACTCCATACAGACACAATCGCCCAAGGGTGGAATCTAACCCAAGTCCCCGGTGCTGTGAGTGCTATGCGCCATCCTGCCATCCCCATGTCCACAGATATTGCAATATCTACAATCACCAGGTGACTCTTTGAACATTCACAGTTATAAATGGCTTGTCACAGTTTATTTGCCCTATTATATGTAGATGATGTTGCACAGAATCTCTTTAGCTACTCCACTTGATTCACTCCCTGTCTTTATGGTCTCTCTTGAACATTTTATTTTAATAGTTCAAAGTCTACTACACTTAGTTGCAGGTCATGACCTGAAGTCTGACCCACTCTTGTCACTTGCTGTCTTCATTCCAAATCTACCCATAAATATTTAGGTGGAACTGTACTTAGCCTGCAGGACCTCCAGAGGACTTTTTTTGTCCTACATCGAAGATTATTTGCAAGAATGTAAGTTGTTGATATTCTTTACCTTGGTTAATTTTTACTCGTGGGATATTTTTCTCAGTACGTGTGCCTTAGTTATCTATGTACTACATATTTAGTCCCTTGGTATACATTTACAGATCCTGCCTTAGGATGTTAACACTTGCATATCATTGGAAATGCAAATAGGAAGTCAATTTAAACTAGGAAGATGGGAAATTCCACATTTGGGAACTCTAACTTTAGGTACTTATGAAGCAGGTGTTCCCAAACTCGATAATCTTGACTCATTTCACTCAAATTCAAGATAGGGAGCAGATGTCCAAGATTAAGCTAAACGTGGGCAAATTTTTCAAAGAAAAGACTGGAACTGACTCAAAAGATTTCCTTCATGATCCATTGTGGCACGTGCCATTGTTAATTATGATAAGCAGCCAGCTTGCATTATACTTTTCTCCACCACACTAATCAGTTTTTCACTCTTATCTGTGACAGCAATCTTCATCAAGTCAAAGGGTTGCAAACTTACATTTCCCATCTTTCCAAAAAAAGAGAGAATATTGGTAATGGCCAAAAAGACTTTGGCATTTATTTTTAATCAACTTGTTCAGTTGTATTATGACATTCCTGTGGAATAAGTCGAACTTGCACTAGGTCTGCTGCTCAGAGAAGAGCACTAATCCTGCATCTTAAGGGGCACAAAGTTTTGAATTTTGTAATTCAAAAGGCTAATATGCAGGTACATCAAGAGATTAGGAAGGCAAGTAGCATGCTATCCTTTATCACAAGATGATGAGAATATACAACAAACATGTTTTGCTTCAATCATATCAAACCTTGGTGAGGCCATACCTGGATCATTGTTTGCAACTCTGGTACCCCTTCCTCAGGGTAAAATAAACTTGCTATACAGGAAGTGCAACAGAAGTTCACCAGACTCATTCGTGTGTTAACAAGACTATCTGAGGTCAGTGGGCTTGCATTCTCTGGAGTTTAGAGAAAGAAATTAGAGGTGCCTTCATTGAAATGTAAAATTATGGACAGGATGAATACAAAAAGGATGTTTCTCCTCCTTTTGGGGTAGCAGAGGAGGAAGAGAATGTGGTATAAGGGGTCATGCTCAATAATGGACAAGCCATTTTGGACTCAGATGAAGAGGACTGTATTCACTTAAAAGGTAGTGAATTACTGGAGCTTTCTACTTTAGAGATAATTTAGTCATCGAGTACGTTCAGGAGGTAAAGGATGAATGTCACATTCCATTCCCAAGTCCTATATTCCCATAGTGCACATATGCCAGAGTCAATAGTTGCCATTATTGGCTTTATCACATTGCATTTTGCTGTGATTTAGTAAGTTAGGAGATGCACAGGGTCACTTTTTAAACACATGGCCAACTTGAGGTGAAACATTTTAATTTAGAAGAGAACAGTACAGTACCGGCCCTTCGGCCCCACGATGTTATGCCGACCAATTGTCCTACTTTAAGATCAATCTACCCTGCATACTCTACATTATGCAATCATCTACGTGCCTATCCAAGAGTTGCTTAAACATTCCCAACGTATCTGAATCCACTACCACCGCCTGCAGTGCATTCCACACACCCACTACTCTGAAGAAACACCTCTGCCATCTCCCCATACCTTCCTCCAATCACCTTAATCATGCCCCCTCGTAATAGACATTTCCACCCTGGGAAAATGTCTCTGACTATCCACTCTATGCCCCCCATCATCTTGTACACTTCTATCAAGTCACCTCTCATCCTTCTTTGCCCCAGTGAGAAAAGCCATAGCTCCCTTTTCCCCATAAGACCTATCCTCCAGTCCGGGCAGCAAGATCCTGGTAAGTAGCCTCTGCACCCACGCTAAAGCTTCCACATCTTTCTAATAATGATGAGGTGACCAGAACTGAACACAATATTCCAACTGTGGTCTAACCAGGGTATTTTAGAGCTACAGCATAATCTCATGGTTCAAACTCAATTGCCCTGCCAACACACCATATGTCTTCATAACAACCCTACCAACTTGGGTGGCAACTTTGAGCTATCTATGGACATGAACCCCAAGATCCTTCTGTTCCTCCACCCTACTAAGAATCCTACCATTTACCCTGTATTCTGCATTCAAATTCTCCCTTCCAAAATGAACCACAACACTTTTCCAGGTTGAATTTCATATGCCATTTATTTGCCCAGCTCTGCCTCCTGTCAATATCCCGCTGCAATCTACAACAGCCCTCTTCACCGTCTGCGGAGCTCCAGGCTGAATACTTTCCATCTACTACCACCGTGTTTTCTATTGGACAGCCAGTTCTGTATCCAGACAGCCAAACTTCTCGGAATACCATGCCTCCTTACTTTCTGAATGAGTTTACGAGACTAGATTTCAAATTTTGTTTTTATTCCTCCAAAGTTAGATGGCTGAAGGGTAATCTAATAGAGGTATTTCAAATGATGCAGTCTTCTTGATTTCATTCTGCACAAATTTTAATCCTGATTGCTGAATGGCAAGGATAGTTCTTGGCTTCTATCCTCCATAAACAACTAGCTCTTTGAACACCTCTTTTTTGTATTTTAGTGCATTATCTTAAACTGCAGTCTTCAGGAGCTCACATCATAAAAAGCAAGATTATGTCACTGCTTCTACCACATAGTCTGTTTGCCTAAAACATATGTCCACCCACACCCTCTCCAGTCAACTGTCCACAATACACAGCTCAGGTGCCCCAAACTATTTGCTCAACTCGGATTATAAACTGATTTTAATAGTCGCTTTCCTTAGATGCTGAAACACAACCTCAAAAGACTATCTTGAGATTCTTTTCATTTGATGACGTACCGTACCACTTCTTTTAGTCTAACCACTTGTCTTTAATTAGTCCTACACCTTCTAAGGCCCTTTCTAAATACTTTAAAGGGGGTTCCACTATAACATGATAATGGTGTTCCAGCACAACACTGTTATAGAAAATCATACTAGATAAATAACTGGGCCTATGGGAAAAGCAGGGTTGGGGCAGACGTACAGAGAAGTGTAACACAGAACAGCACTACTGGGAGCAGCTGTTCAGACAGGTTGGATAGTGACAGCAGCTTCCCAACTCCTTTAAATGATTGACACAACTATCCTCACTATTTGCAAAAATTGCAGAACAGCTATGTGTGTGTGTCCTGGTCAATACTTACCTCAACGCCAGCAACACAATGACAGACTGTCTGGTCGTTATCATATTGTGGCTTGCCGGAGAGTGTTGTGTGAAAATTAGCTGCTGTGTTTTCTACAATGACTGCATTTCAAAGTACCGCTGTGTAACATCCTGAGGTTGTGAAAGGTATAAGCCTTTGTAAGCAAGATATAGGTTCATGTCTTGTCTCAAAACTCAATGGACAGTGAAGGTGCGTTCACAATGTGACCAAAAAGATTGACACTCAATCAGCAAATTCTTCCAGCGCTGCCAATAGCAAAATAAGATTGAGAGAAATTTCTGGTCAGCAGTGCAACTAAAAGAACACTGGAGATACTGCCACCACCATCCATAGTTCCAGACGGTGCCATATAAATGTGTTTGTTGCCACAGCAACTCAGACTCCTTTGGTGATCTTATTACCACACCACAAGGGTATCAAGGAATATGTAGCAAATGTGAGAAATTCAAGTCAAAACTTAAGGGAACCACGATCTGACTAATTACCTAAATATGCCATTGGAGCTTGCTGTTGCATCCAGGTCCTGTGCCTCTCAGTGTTTCCTTTCAAGGTAAATTAGATATCGTTTTTGCTCTCCCCTATACCCTACTTTTCGTGATAACAGACTGCTGGCTTCTTACTTTTCAGTTTTAATGAAGGCTAACAGGGAAAATTCCTTTGGGATCCTCAGAATCAGAGCATTTATATGTACACAGTAGGTATCATTAGCAAAGGGCTCCGGACAGCAAGATACCTACTCGATCGAATCAAGTTATAGCTAACCCAAGTTCGCGTTTTCAAAACAGCGATTCCCTATTTGTAAACTGCTTTATAGCCAAATAGCATTGCCAGAACATGTTATAGCAGAACCCTGTGTGCTACATTCCCTTCCATTAAAAAAAATCAGACAATGGTCAATTTTCTAGGTCGTGCCTCTACCCCTGAACTGAAACACCCAGGTTTAAGTTCCATCTGCTCCAGTGATGTGTAATAACATCTTTGAACAGGTTGATTAGGAAAATAGGTTAAATAAGGAAACTCACATCCATCAGCATCTGTGGAGAGAGAGAGAGACAAAGTTAACATTATGACTCCAGCAGGACTCATGTACTGAAACGTTTACCGCTTCTCTCTTCACCTTTGCTATCAGATCTGCTGAGTTGCTCCAGAACTTAATTTTCTTGTTTCATAAATATAGCATGTGCGGTACTCCACTTTAAAAAAAAGTTGCAAACTGCCTTGGGCTGTTGCTTTAATTTTCAAAGGGATAAAAGAATAAACTATGGTTACTGGAAGTTCCAACTTTACTGAACTTTGAGGCATAATTTGCCAAAAATTACAGTTGAGAAATTGGAAAACATGAAAATAGAAATATTTACTCAAAGCAAATCATAAATAGAAAGTAATATCAAAATATAAGTAGTCAAAATTAGAGTAATCATTGGAGGGTAATGGATCTATAAGATAAATTACAAGTCTAGAATAGTTTTGAGAATTTAACAGCAGTCACGTGATCTCAGATTTCAACACATTTGCTGTTGCCAGTAAATCAACCATGAATCACTTAAACTTAATGACTAAATCACACTCAAATCAGTGTGAATGAGAGTCAATAATTGACATGAAACATACAGGTCAATGCCGTTGACTGTCATGGCAGATATCAGTTCAGCTATTTATTTTGTTGAATAAACAGCTGTCGAAGTTAAGTCCAACAGATTCTCCAATTACCCAAGTTATATTATTGGAGCAGTACCTTGTGGAGCTTAACATTATCCCCAATACAACTACACAATATCCCGAATTAGCATTAATTCAAGGAACAAGAGAACTTTTGGTTCAGATGACCATGCAGTCATATAGCAAACAAACAGACCCTTCGGTCCCAACTTTCCATACTGACCAGGTTTCTTAAAAACAAACTAGTCCCATTTGCTTGCATTTGGCCCATATCCCTCTAAACCTTTCCCATTCATGTATCTGTCCAAAAGCCTTTTAAATGTTATAACTTTACCTGCAATTACCACTTCCTTTGGTAATTCATTCCATATATACACACACATGCTGCCTTCAGTTCTGAGGTCCCTTTTAAAACTTCTCCCTCTCACGTTAAGACCATGCCTTCTACTCTTGAATTTTTCTACTCTTGGGGAAAAGACCTCTGTTTTTAACCTTATCTATGCAGCTCACGATCTTATAAACTTCCACAAGATCACCCTTCAACTTCCTATGCTCCGGGGTAAAATTACCAGCCTATTCAGTCTCTCCTTATAACTGAAACCGTCCAGTTCAGATGTTATTCTAAAATATTCATGTACATTGGAAGTTTTATTGCTGTTACGTAACAAAATCGAAACATAAGTTCTTTTAATGGTGATAATTACCAATAACCAGCATTGTGAAAAATCAAGCCTTTCACTAGTGTTCCTCTTGTAAAGTTGCAGACTCACCTATTACATACTTGCCCTATCCACGTTTCTTAAGAAACGAGGCACATTATTGCACATGAAACATTCCATCCTTTCAGTTTTTAGCATTAAATTTTACTTAAACAATGTGTTTACAGAGCCCATAAAACAGATAAAACAGCTGGTTGTTAAAGAGCCACACTAGAGGCATGCTCAATCTTGAGAACACTTCTATCATGATTACAAAATATATGCATTAGCATAAAGATTATACCTAAAATACTTCCAAACCATCTGAAGCACTCCAGATTAGATAATACCTTGAGAAGTCATTTTTCTTTAGAGCTAACAATGTATTCAGCAAAATGGCATCATTGTTTTAAAAAGTCATAGAGCCATACAGCACAGCAACAGACCCTTCAGTCTAACCAGTCCATGCTGAACATAATCTTAAACTCAACTAGTCCCACTTGCCTGCTCCTGGCTCATATCCCTCCAAATATTTCCTATTCACGTATCCAGCCAAACGTCTTTTAAATGTCATAATTGTACCTGCATCCACCACTGCAACAGGAAGTTCATTCTACATGTGAACCACTGTGTAAAAAATCTGCTTCATGTCTTTAAATGCCCCTCCCTTCACCTTAAATAACTTTTGGTTATGCCACAAAAACACACTTCATTCAATCTAAATCCTCAAGGGAACACAGAGAAATACTCAAAAAAATTTAAACAATCAAACTCTAAACTACAGAAACTATAATCCTACATTGTTTTCTAAGGTTTAAATCGTCTGCCTGTACATTTCATGGAAGCTTGGTGTCAAATTTGATTGGTAACATTCCTTTTAATCTGTTAGAGTCTATATAAACTAAAGATGTTGTTGATTTAAAGTAGTGAATCTAGCTATATACAAAACAAATGCAGGAAGCATTTTTATACATATTCTTATTTCACTCTGAAAACTCAAAACGCTCATTGCAAAAGCATTCGTTATAGCTAGACTATACTCTACACTGGGATAAAAAATATATTTTGCTAAGTTGCTTACCAATGGATTAATGATGCACATTAAATAAAAAGGTTGGGTCTCCTACAGGCGGGGTAAAGATATATGGGCAAATAACACTAGAAAAGATCGGCCTAGTCTCTCAATTAACAGTTATGTTTAAAACTGGTTCCAAACTAAAATACCTTCTGAACGCCAATACATCATTATGGTGCCAATGACTAGTTGTCTCCCTTTAAATTAACCTTAATACAGACAGTTTAAGATTGGTGCACTGACTTTTTTGTTTTGAAAATCAAGTACGTCTGCTCAACATGGTTGATTAGAAACTGCCCACCATTTCATTTAGCTGGCAATGTTGCCTGAAATTTTTAACAGTCGAACTGTTTGGACAAGCTATGACACTTCCGGCATTGGTGAGACTTGAACTTAATAACTTAACCTTCTGCCTCAGAGTTGGGATCACTTTTGAAATATAAGGCCTTTTAAAAATCTGCAATACCCATATATTAATAGCAAATGAAATTTAATTTATTCGGGGGGGGGGTGTGGAATAACCAATTGATTATCCTTTAATTAAAAAGCTACAGAGACTGTGGTAGAACGCTCCTGGTAAGTTTCAACTGGTTACCACCCCATCCTATCTTTATTCTACCAACTATATTTGATATAATCATAACTGACAAAGGATTATGTTTCATTTTGTGATTTCACACAAATGAATATGCAACAAAAATTCTTACAACAGTTACAGTCAGATCCTTTTACGTCACACTAATTTATAGTGACAAAACTGATGTAGCTTAGTGGTAAAACTCTCACTGAATTCCGTTTAAATTCCACAAAACAAACTTGGATAACTCTCAATTCAGGATCTCATCTCCAGCATCCATCCAATAAAAATGTTCTTGAAGAGTTTTCATAAGTTTGAATTCTTTCTGAAGCTTATCAATGTAATGTAAAAAACACATGCATTGTACTACTTGACTATAAAGGGAAATATCCTGTAAGCCAAAGTTCTTTCGGAAATAGAGCGAAAATATAATTAAAGGATGTATGTCTTGTACACCTCAGCTCACCTGAAACTTTGATATCTGTTCCCTATCCTACACTGTTGCCTATTCTCTCTGTCCTTGCTGCCCTACACTATCCTCCATTATTTCTTAACTGAAGTTCATACCCATGATTAAATCCCTTCATGGTCTGGTCCGGCCTTTCTTCCAACCTCCTTTAGAAACTGTTCCTCTGGCTCTGTCCTCTTATGCTTTTACTTTTTTGTCCTATCATTGGCAATCATAGTTTCAGCCATCTCGGCTCCCCGTCCTGGAATTCCCTACTTTGGGTCCTCCTTCTTCAATCTTCATCCTTTCCACCTTTCAGACTAACCCTAAGGCCATATTTTTAAAATCAAGCTTTTAGTTATTATTCCCAATTTCTTCTTTGGCTGGAATCCACTCTATCAGAGTAGACAAACAAATAACTGGGAATTTTTTTCTATCTTAAGAGCATGACATATGCAAATTGCTGTTATTCTTTAGTGTTGGTCAGCACTATTTAAACAGCCATAGTGCCATTCAGTATTCTGATCAATATTCCCACAACAGATGAGCCGTCAAAATAGTGGTCATCATTTAAGTTCTGATAGGAAGACTGCTTGCTCAGAATGGCTACTGCTTTTGTTTACCATCAGTCACTTCCTAAATTGCTTGAAACATGGATGCAACAGAATGCCATTGAAATGACATGGAAAGAAGCTTTTCTACAAATTTTAAGGGTGGGATATTTAGACTGTTTTAGATGCTCTCAGAATTGAATCAGCCCTTACACCACTACAGGCCCTTTAATGTCTTACCCTGATCAATTATTTTCTCCTGTTCTGTTGGAGTCAACAGCCAAGCTGGGAAATAACACATTGCAGATGCAAACTCCCAAAATATGGTGCTGACTTCTCATCAAGTGAGCTCATGGTTTATTTTTTTAATAAGTTTATAAATCATAACCTCGGACCTAAAATGGTTTTGAAAAAGGAAAATACTACCCAACTATTTGATCCCATTCATCAGTTTAACAACTGTAATCAGACCTGCCATGAAAAATATAACACTAACCCCCTCAATCCAACCATGGCCTTCTTTAGTCACCTCAATGGTTCAGATTTTTTAAATTCAGTCTCCCAAAAAACTTCTCTCTTATTGGAAGCACACAGTGAAAATAGTGCTTAAATTGTGATTCAACCGTTTAAATATATTTTGCAATTTTTATCTCTTTAAACTTACACAGACGATTGCTTTTTCAGAAACAATGCTTCTTACTCAGCATTTTCTCTGATCTTCCAAATTTGTGCACATGTAATTATTCGACGTTTTCATTTTCAAAACTGCAATATTTATTTATTCGATAAAATTTAAAGATCTATAAGTTTAATCATTCTCCTCAGAATTGTTTTCCAAAGTAATTATGCCATTCACAAACAAATTCTTACCATCTTCACGTTAAACTATAGTTTGCGATATTTATAACGTTTATAACATTTATAATGTAATCACAAATTTCTGTAGTAGACCGGTCACTGCCAGTTAACTAGAAATCATTGATAACTATATTTCTTGTCTCTACATCTCACATTCAAAACTACAACTTCATTTGCAGAAGCAGTTAATTAAGGCCTTTGTAAAAGAATGTCCATAAACTCCTGGTGTACAAAATTTCTGATAACAATTACAGAGCATTTTGCCATTGGTACATTCCAGGAGATGACAGATTTTTAATCAGTGATGTGTTGAAAGGTTACGGAGAGGAGGGAAAGAAAGTGGAGTTGAGGCCATGATGAGATTAGTCTTGATCATATTGTATGATGGATCAAGTTCAAGGAGCCAACCTGCCTTCTGCTAGCTCGTGTTCTATCACAATATTACAGCTATTTCTCTCAAAATCTACTTAAACTACTTCAATGCAAAACATTTCGATTCCTTAGAAATCCAACTCTCAGAAACTTCAGGACGTTACCACAACTGTTCCCAAATGATTTCTTCCTCCCTCTACTTGCTGAAAGACTGACGTGATTTCTGAACCAACAGCCCACCCAAACTCCACCCACGAAGGCAAATGAATTATAATCATTTTTAGTATAACAATTCAAAGAGTTTCATTGTTCAACAGAAAAATTGCCAACTTGGCTCATTACGTTTAAAATACATGCTCCTCAATAGAATAAAATCTGAACGAACAGCTCCTGTTTATACTCGCCCTCAGTGTCACGTACTACTGTTGCATGAAACCCAATGCCCATTCATAACACCCAAAATGACATGAATCACAGATAAAGTTCAGCACTGAAGTCAAGTCTTCAGTTTCAAAATAGACTGGTGGGAAATAGTTCTAAAATCTAAACAAGGTGCCGCATGAGTAGTATTTTGTACACAATTCCAATTTAACACCTGTCCTTGCATGCATGTACATGAAGTGATTTCTGAACTATATGTGTTTATTACAGAGTATCGGCACTGGTCAGCAGAGAGCACGCGTCTTGGGTCAGAAGGTTGCAGGGTCAAGTGGTAATACTGCACCATTGGCGGTAAAATCATTCAGATGGGACATCAAACCGAAGCTACATATTCCTGAGGACTTGAACGATCCCAAGTCACCGCTGTAAATAAAGGCAGAGGGAACTATCTTCAATGCTCTGCCAAAACCAAAGAAAACAGATTATCTGCCCACAGCAACATTACTGTTTCAATTGGCTGTCCTTCTGACAACTGTGACTAGCATGCAAGCATACTCCTTCATTGGTTGAAAAGCAATTTTGTATGCCCCGAAGTAATGAAAAGTACCATATAAATGCAAACCCTATTCCTCTTACTGACTCTTCTTATATCCCCTTCCTTCTACAAGTCAAGGCCACTGGCATTTAGCTGTTCTCAAAAATGTCATTCTGCAGCTTTTAGGGAAATACAAAAAGCCAGTATATCAATGCCAAGAGATAATGGGAACTGCAGATGCTGGAGAATTCCAAGATAATAAAATGTGAGGCTGGATGAACACAGCAGGCCAAGCAGCATCTCAGGAGCACAAAAGCTGACGTTTCGGGCCTAGACCCTTCATCAGAGAGGGGGATGGGGGGAGGGAACTGGAATAAATAGGGAGAGAGGGGGAGGCGGACCGAAGATGGAGAGTAAAGAAGATAGGTGGAGAGAGTGTAGGTGGGGAGGTAGGGAGGGGATAGGTCAGTCCAGGGAAGACGGACAGGTCAAGGAGGTGGGATGAGGTTAGTAGGTAGCTGGGGGTGCGGCTTGGGGTGGGAGGAAGGGATGGGTGAGAGGAAGAACCGGTTAGGGAGGCAGAGACAGGTTGGACTGGTTTTGGGATGCAGTGGGTGTGGGGCGGGGGGGGGAGGAGAAGAGCTGGGCTGGTTGTGTGGTGCAGTGGGGGGAGGGGACGAACTGGGCTGGTTTAGGGATGCAGTAGGAGAAGGGGAGATTTTGAAACTGGTGAAGTCCACATTGATACCATATGGCTGCAGGGTTCCCAGGCGGAATATGAGTTGCTGTTCCTGCAACCTTCGGGTGGCATCATTGTGGCACTGCAGGAGGCCCATGATGGACATGTCATCTAGAGAATGGGAGGGGGAGTGGAAATGGTTTGCGACTGGGAGGTGCAGTTGTTTGTTGCGGGCTGAGCGGAGGTGTTCTGCAAAGCGGTCCCCAAGCCTCCGCTTGGTTTCCCCAATGTAGAGGAAGCCGCACCGGGTACAGTGGATGCAGTATACCACATTGGCAGATGTGCAGGTGAACCTCTGCTTAATGTGGAATGTCATCTTGGGGCCTGGGATGGGGGTGAGGGAGGAGGTGTGGGGACAAGTGTAGCATTTCCTGCGGTTGCAGGGGAAGGTGCCGGGTGTGGTGGGGTTGGAGGGCAGTGTGGAGCGAACAAGGGAGTCACGGAGAGAGTGGTCTCTCCGGAAAGCTGACAGGGGAGGGGATGGAAAAATGTCTTGGGTGGTGGGGTCGGATTGTAAATGGCGGAAGTGTCGGAAGATAATGCGTTGTATCTGGAGGTTGGTAGGGTGGTGTGTGAGAACGAGGGGGATCCTCTTGGGGCGGTTGTGGCGGGGGCGGGGTGTGAGGGATGTGTTGCGGGAAATACGGGAGACGTGGTCAAGGGCGTTCTCGATCACTGTGGGGGGGAAAGTTGCGGTCCTTGAAGAACTTGGACATCTGGGATGTGCGGGAGTGGAATGTCTTATCGTGGGAGTAGATGCGGCGGAGGCGGAGGAATTGGGAATAGGGGATGGAATTTTTGCAGGAGGGTTGGTGGGAGGAGGTGTATTCCAGGTAGCTGTGGGAGTCGGTGGGTTTGAAATGGACATCAGTTACAAGTTAGTTGCCTGAGATGGAGACTGAGAGGTTCAGGAAGGTGAGGGATGTGCTGGAGATAGCCCAGGTGAACTGAAGGTTGGGGTGGAAGGTGTTGGTGAAGTGGATGAACTGTTCCCAGAGGAGCTCGAACAGTTCATCCACTTCACCAACACCTTCCACCCCAACCTTCAGTTCACCTGGGCCATCTCCAGCACATCCCTCACCTTCCTGGACCTCTCAGTCTTCATCTCAGGCAACCAACTTGTAACTGATGTCCATTTCAAGCCCACCGACTCCCACAGCTACCTGGAATACACCTCCTCCCACCCACCCTCCTGCAAAAATTCCATCCCCTATTCCCAATTCCTCCGCCTCCGCCGCATCTGCTCCCACGATAAGACATTCCACTCCCGCACATCCCAGATGTCCAAGTTCTTCAAGGAACGCAACTTTCCCCCCACAGTGATCGAGAACGCCCTTGACCGCGTCTCCCGTATTTCCCGCAACACATCCCTCACACCCCGCCCCCGCCACAACCGCCCCAGGAGGATCCCCCTCGTTCTCACACACCACCCTACCAACCTCCGGATACAACGCATTATCCTCCGACACTTCCGCCATTTACAATCCGACCCCACCACCCAAGACATTTTTCCATCCCCTCCCCTGTCTGCTTTCCGGAGAGACCACTCTCTCCGTGACTCCCTTGTTCGCTCCACACTGCCCTGCAACCGCAGGAAATGCTACACTTGTCCCCACACCTCCTCCCTCACCCCCATCCCAGGTCCCAAGATAGCATTCCACATTAAGCAGAGGTTCACCTGCACATCTGCCAATGTGGTATACTACATCCACTGTACCCGGTGCGGCTTCCTCTACATTGGCGAAACCAAGCGGAGGCTTGGGGACCGCTTTGCAGAACACCTCCGCTCAGTCCGCAACAAACAACTGCACCTCCCAGTCGCAAACCATTTCCACTCCCCCTCCCATTCTCTAGATGACATGTCCATCATGGGCCTCCTGCAGTGCCACAATGATGCCACCCGAAGGTTGCAGGAACAGCAACTCATATTCCGCCTGGGAACCCTGCAGCCATATGGTATCAATGTGGACTTCACCAGTTTCAAAATCTCCCCTTCTCCTACTGCATCCCTAAACCAGCCCAGTTCATCCCCTCCCCCCACTGCACCACACAACCAGCCCAGCTCTTCCCCCCCACCCACTGCATCCCAAAACCAGTCCAACCTGTCTCTGCATCCCTAACCGGTTCTTCCTCTCACCCATCCCTTCCTCCCACCCCAAGCCGCACCCCCAGCTACCTACTAACCTCATCCCACCTCCTTGACCTGTTCGTCTTCCCTGGACTGACCTATCCCCTCCCTACCTCCCCACCTACACTCTCTCCACCTATCTTCTTTACTCTCCATCTTCGGTCCGCCTCCCCCTCTCTCCCTATTTATTCCAGTTCCCTCTCCCCATCCCCCTCTCTGAAGAAGGGTCTAGGCCCGAAACGTCAGCTTTTGTGCTCCTGAGATGCTGCTTGGCCTGCTGTGTTCATCCAGCCTCACATTTTATTATCTATATCAATGCCAATCTGAGATAATGGGAGCTGCAGATGCTGGAGAATCCGAGATCAAAGTGTGGAGCTGGATGAGCGTTTTTCCCCTTCTCCTTTAGTAGTGAGTATAGTTACCTGCCATGGACACTGTTCTTACCCTTTTACATTTCAATTACTTTTGATAGACACATTAAGGGTGGACTATTAAAAGCTTATGAAAACCTGGATCACATGCTTCAATTAAAAAAGGAATTAGTATGAAGTCCTCCTTCATATGGAGCAGATAAAGTTCATCACATCATTAACCCATTCCTTTTTTTAAAAAAAAACCTTTTGCAAACCTTTAGACTTGCTTCTTATAATCCAAAGTAAGCTTTTAAAAAAAACTCAAACAGTAAGGACTGTTGATGCTGGAAGTTAGAAAAACGCAGGTCAGACAGCATCCAAGGAGCAGGGAAGTCAATACTTCAGGCTGAAACCCTTGGTCAGGACTGGGAAGGAGGAGCGATGCCCAGAAATTAATACAGGGAGGGTAGGTTGGATGGAGATAGGTGGATGCAGATATGGGATTACTGCGGTTGGTCAGTGTGAAGGATAGAGCGGATAGGCAAGTCGGAAGACGGACAGGTTGGGGGTGGAGAGATTCTGAAGCTGGAGAAGTTAAAATTTAGGCCATTGGGCTGTATGTGCCCAAGGTGAAATATCATATGTAGTTCCTTCAGTTTACATTTGGCCTCAGAGTGGAGGTCATGTCACCAAGAGGGGGAATTAAAGGGAATGGCATCCAGAAGGTTCAGTTGGTTGGTGCATGCAGAATGCTGGTGCTCGGCGAACCAGTCCCCAAGTCTGCATTTGGTCTCCCCAACATACAGGAGACTAAATCAGGAGCAACGGATACAGTAGATGATCTTAGGCCAAGAGTAAGTAAATTGTGGCCAGATTTGGAAGGATTGTTTGGGGCCTTATACAGAGGTGACAGTGGATAGGGGCAAGTGTAGCACCTCCTGCGGTTGCAGGGAAAGGTACCAGGTGTGGTGGAGAAGTTGGTGAGAAATATGGAGCTGCCAAGAGTGTCCTGGAGTCAACAGTCCCTGTAGAAAGTGGATGGGGTGGGAGGGAAATCTCTTTCTGGTGGTGGGGTCTGATTGTAGGTGGTAGAAACAAAGAAACCTAAAGCACAGGAACAGGTCCTTCGGCCCTCCAAGCCTGCGCCGATCAAGATCTTCTGTCTAACCTGTCATCTATTTTCTAATGGTCTGTGTCCATTTGATCCCTGCCCATCCATGTACCTGTCCAAATATATCTGAAAAAGACGCTGACGTGTCTGCGTCTACCACCTCCACTGGCAACGCGTTCCAGGCGCCCACCACCCTCTGTGTAAAGAACCTTCCATGCATATCTCCCTGAAACTTTCCTTCTCTCACTTCGAACTCGTGACCCCTAGTAATTGAGTCCCCCACTCTGGGGGGAAAAAGCTTCCTGCTATCCACCCTGTCTATACCCCTCATGATTTTGTAGACCTCAATCAGGTCGCCCCTCAATCTCCGTCTGTCTAATGAAAATAATCCTCATCTATTCAACCTCTCTTCATAGCTAGCACCCTCCATACCAGGCAACATCCTGGTGAACCTCCTCTGCACCCTCTCCAAAGCATCCACATCCTTTTGGTAATGTGGTGACCAGAACTGTACACAGTACTCCAAATGTGGCCGAACCAAAGTCCTATACAACTGCAACATGACCTGCCAACTCTTGTATTCAATACCCCATCCAATGAAGGAATGCATGCCATATGCCTTCATGACCACCCTATTGACCTGCGTTGTCACTTTCAGGGAACAATGGACCTGAACACCCAGATCTCTCTGTTCATCAATTTTCCCTAGGCCTTTTCCATTTGCTGTATAGTTCGCCCTTGAATTTGATCTTCCAAAATGCATCACCTCGCATTTGCCTGGATTGAATTCCATCTGCCATTAATCTGCCCAACTCTCCAGTCTATCCATATTCTGCTGTAATTTCTGACAGTCCCCTTCACTATCAGCTACTCCACCAATCTTACTGTCATCAGCAAACTTGCTGTTCAGACCACCTACCCCTTCCTCCAGATCATTTACATATATCACAAACAACAGTGGTCCCAGCACAGATCCCTGTGGAACACCACTGGTTACAGGTCTCCAATTTAAGAAACTCCCTTCTCCTACTACCACCACCCTCTGTCTCCTGTTGCCCAGCCAGTTTTTTATCCATCTAGCTAGCACACCCTGGACCCCATGTGACTTCACTTTCTCCATCAGCCTGCCATGGGGAACCTTATCAAACACTTTACTGAAGTCCATGTACATGACATCTACAGCCTTTCCTTCATCAATCAACTCTGTCACATCCTCAAAGAATTCTACTAAGTTGGTAAGACATAACCTTCCCTGTACAAAACCATGTTGCTATCACTGATAAGCCCATTTTCTTCCAAACGGGAACAGATCCTATCCCTTAGTATCTTCTCCAGTAGCTTCCTCACCACTGACGTCAGGCTCACCGGTCAATAATTACCTGGATTATCCTTGCTGCCCTTTTTAAACAAGGGGACAACATTAGCAAGTCTCCAGTCCTCTGGGACCTCACCCGTGTCTAAGGACACTGCAAAGATATCTGTTAGGGCCCCGGCTATTTCCCCTCTCGCTTCCCTCAGTAACCTGGGATAGATCCCATCCGGACCTGGGGACTTGTCCACCTTAATGTCTTTTAGGATACCTAACACTTCCTCCTTCCTTATGTCAACTTGACCTAGACTAAGCAAACATCTATCCCTAACCTCAACATCCGTCATGTGCCTCTCCTTGGTGAATACTGATGCAAAGTACTCGTTAAGAATGTCACCCATTTTCTCTGACTCAGCGCATAACTTCCCTTCTTTAACCTTAAGTGGGCCAATCCTTTCTCTAGTTACCCTCTTGCTCTTTATATATGAATAAAAGGCTTTGGGATTTTCCTTAACCATGTTTGCCAGCAATATCTCATGTCCTCTCTTAACCCTCTTAATCCCTTTTTTCAGATTCGCTCTACATTCCCGATGTTCTTGCAAAGCTTCGTCTATCTTCAGTCGCCTAGACTTCATGTATGCTTCCTTTTTTCTCTTGGCTAGTCTCAAAATTTCACATGTCATCCATGGCTCCCTAATCTTGCCTTTTCTATTCCTCATTTTCACAGGAACATGTCTCTCCTGCATGCTAATCAACCTCTCCTTAAAAGCCTCCCACACATCAAATGTGGATTTACCTTCAAACAGTTTCTCCCAATCTACATTTCTCAGATCCTGCCAAATCTTGGTATAGTCGGCCTTCCCACAGTTTAGTACTCTTTCTTTAGGACCACTCCTATCCTTGTCCATGAGTATTGTAAAACTTACGGAATTGTCGCTATTTCCAAAGTAGTCCCCTAGTGTAATATCAACCAAATAGCCCGGTTCACTACCCAGCACCAGGTCCAGTATGGCCCTTTCCCGAGTTGGACTACATACATACTGCTCTAGAAAACCCTCCTGGACGCACCTTGCAAATTCTGCTCCATCTTGACCCCTAACACTGAGTGAATCCCTGTCAATGTTGGGTAAATTAAAATCTCCCATCACCACCACCCTGTTTCTCCTACACCTTTCCATTATTTGTTTACATATTTGTACCTCTATCTCACGCTCGGTGTTGGGAGGCCTGTAGTACAGCCCCAGCATTGTAACTGCATCCTTCCTATTTCTGAGTTCTACCCATATTGCCTCACTGCTTGAGTCCTCCATGGGGCCCTACTTCAGTGCGGCTGTGATATCGTCTTTGACCATTACAGCAACTCCTCCACCCCTTTTGCCTCCCTCTCTATCCCACCTGAAGCATCGATATCCTGGGACAACTAGTTGCCAGTCTTGCCCTTCCCTCAACCAAGTCTCAGTAACAGCAATAACGTCATACCTCCAGGTACTTAGGGTTAGGGTTGGGGTTGAAACGTCAAAGGATTCAGAGGTTGATGGGGTTCTATGTGAAGACTAATGTGACTCTATCCTTACTGTTGTTGGTGGGGGGAGGGGAGTAGGGGAAGAAGGTTTGACAGCAGAAGCAAGGGAAGTGGGAGAGATGCAGTTGAGGGCGTCCTTATTAACAGAGGAGGGGGAAAGTGCATTTCCTAAAGTAGGAAGACATCTGGAAAGTCCTAGAGTAGAACATTTCATCTTGGGAGGCGGAGGAATTTAGAG